>NC_133934.1:126123951-126763118 GCF_031877795.1 Strix aluco | reverse complement strand
AGGTCTTCGTCATCTGCCGTTTCGGCAGTGTGAGGAGTTGGGGAAAGTGTCTCCAGCAATTGGGGGCCGGGAGGGGAGTTTTTCACTCTGCCGAGAGCTGCCTTTCCAGGAAAGGCACCTTTTCCCTCTCCAGAAAGTCATGTTATTTACACAGAAAAGGAACAGAAAATAATGGCTGGAGGAGTAAATAGCTGCTCAGAGTAATTTTCTGATGGAAGGAAAACAAAGCGGTGATATATTTGTTCTCATCTCACTCTGAACAGATTGTGCACAACAAGAGTTTTCCCATTCACTTCTACATTCTGCAACATTTATTGTCATTCCTTTTTACGTGGTTTAAGCAAAAAAATGCTCTACCAGGGAGCTTGTCTGTAACCTTTGGACCTTGTAGAATGACCTTAAATTAGTGCAGTGAGAAGACTAAAAACAAGAATAGATTTAGTTTGCTCAAAACTGATCTGGCCCCTAAGATGACACGAGCAGATCTCACTTTTTCAGTAAAATTGTGGCAGGAGCACGCTTACCCACAGAAATGCAATATTAAGTGTGCTTGTGCGTAGACGATCTTCTCAACACCAAGCCCAATGCTGCACAATGTTTTGGATAATATAGCATTATTCTCACATGGTAAGGTGGTAAGAAACCCCCCTCTGAGCCCTATAGATGGATAAACCTCAGTTTACTCCAAGACCTCTGCAGAAATCGTGTGGCATATGCACCAGCGGGATTAATAACGAAGGATGAAGTGGGCAGGTGAAACGCGCTGCCTCGCTCTTTCATCCACGCCGGTCACAGTCCTAATGTTATTTGCCTATGTTTGCATGGAGAAAGAGATGCTGCAAAACAGTGGCTTACGTTTTTCTTTCCCCAAACGTTAGTCTCAAATGAAAGAAAAAGAAGAAATGTTTTTGCAGTGAGGGGGATCAGGGTTGATAGGACACCGTGCTAACAGCCCTATGTGGACTTTTTAAAAGCTGGTTTGTGTTACTGGACTAATGGATTGATGTGTTTTAGTCTTTAAATAAGTATTTAGAGAACAGTTTAAATACGAATAACTGAGGGATACCTTGTTAAAACCCATCGGCTGAAAGAATTATAAATTCACAGCTTGTTCAAATAAGAAAGGAAAGCCCATGACATTTCCTTAAGGAGTAATGATAGTCTGCAGTGTCAATATGGCTTTGGTATATACACATTAAAATGCTCCTACACGTGAGTCTCTATTTATGGGGTAATGGCATGCAAAATTGCATCTGGATATTTAAATGGAGCATATTTCCTCTTTTTTAATTGTGGCATTGGAGAGAACTAATTTAATTATTTTTTGCCTCTAATTTAATATTCAGCAAACTATTTTATTTTCTCAAATATTGTAAAAAAGGATTTTCGCCCTGACTTAGACTTTGTTTGCTAAGTTTCATGGCTGCAGTATGTAAATTTTATATCTGAATTAAAAAAAAAAACAACACTTAAAAATAGAAGTTATAATAGACACATGCTCAACTTAAACTACAGTGCTGTTATAGCCATGTGGATGTGGTACCATAATTATAGTTTAAAAAGCAATTAAGATAAAAGCCAGTACAAAGAGATCAGCCAAATATCAAGAGACTAAATTCTAAGCAAAACAAATCTCTAACTTCAAGCTAAACAAACTTTTGGTGGTCCATGTACTCAACATTTTAATATTCCTATATAGACATGCAAAAATACAGAGGGTTTGGGCTTCAAAAATATTCCTTCAAAACTTCTTGAAGCTTTTCAGGAAAAAAATCATAATGGAGATCCCCAAACATTTTAAGGCAGTTAAACCGTGGGTTTCAGTGCTCATGGTTGACTCCTGGTTTTGGGGTCAAATTGCTCGTCTTCTCTCATGTGGGACCAGGGTCTGAAATTCAGCTCCTCCCTGGAGGTACATTGGGCAGTGTTGCTATGCTGCTGCTGGAAACCTTGGCAAAGATTTGGGGTGTTTTCTGGTGAAATAACAAGTCACTGAGAGGTGTCTGAATTACCCTCCTGTGCGGTCTGTAGTGCCCTAGCAGGTTTTAGGTTGTATGTAAACATAAATATAGGAATACACATGTATACACATAGTGGAAATGTTTACATTGAACGTATCACACAGACACATGTATGAACAGATACATTTGCACATGAATTCAATATATTCATGTAGATATGCAGTCCTCCACATATATGGATAGGAACTATATGCATTTCATCCTGACATCCCTTTTTATTCCTTTTCTATATTGATTTCTATTACAAACCCACTGATATATTACAAACCCAATTAAAACATACCGTAGAAGACAATTATGACCCTACCCTACGCTTTTTGCATCTATAGCAATCCTACAAGATTTAATACCTTGCTGGATTGCTATTAAATGGTAGACTTTCCAATAGGAAAGTGTAGTTTTATATTCACTTCTGTAGGCAGACCAACTACAGAATCGAATACGGAATTACAAAACACAAACTGACTTCTGATTTATTGAATTTTATGGGCATTTTCCATAAGAGAATACATCATGTCTTAACTAATGTTTTGCCTTAAAACATAAGTTTTGCTGAACCAATTAAATCAACCAACTAATCTTGCACATGAAACATTAAACAAGAATGAAGTGTCTGCAATTAGCAAATAGCTTTGATGTGACTAAATGTCTATCTCTATGCATCACCAATGTTGTGGGTTAAAGTCCCAGATGATGTTAGACATGCTGAATGTAAATGTTTGCTGTCTATACGTTTCCAACCAGCTGAGTCTTGGAGCAGCAACACTGCTGGGTTCAGAGAGATGGAAAACCAGATGCCAATTGCTATTACTAGGAAAGTGCCTGTTTGAATTAAACACGGGTAAAAATAAAAGAAAGAAAGAAAAGCCCTGACATGGCATTGCACTGAAAAGGCAGGCAAAAAGCACTAAAGTTAATCCCCCTAAAGACAAAGATATTCTTTAAAACAGAAATATTCTTTAAAAGCTGGGCTAGAAGGTAAAAAAAGAAGCATGAATAACATGGTAGTCCAAAAGTAGCAAGTAGCGTGGAGCAGCCCAACTCTGCCGACTGGGGAGCAAATCCCCCGCAGACCGTGCAGTGCCTCCCTCCTGGGCAGCAGTGATTTCAGGAACCTGATACTCAGAGTTTTAGAAACTTTAGAGGCATGAGAAGTTGTGTACGGAGGTGTGGCCTGGTAATTGCTCACCTTTTTTGTGCAAAGACAAAAATACCACCCTGGCCAGGTTGTTTGGGAAGCACCGCTGTGTGTGGGAGCAGGTGTGGATGCTGACAGGGCCCCGGCGGGAATGCGGCGTGGGAAAGGAGGGACCCACAGCACGGCCCCAGCCCGCTCGGATCAGCCTGGCAGCCAAAGCACTCTCTGTTCAGAGAAATTATTTAGACCTCACACTCTTTGACACTGGGACTTTCTTCTCGCCCCGTGTTTGTACAATATTCAGCACAGCGAGGTCAGGCTCCAGGCCTTTCTTTCACATTTTAAAAATTATTTAACGTTTTGGTGAATGTAATGATTTTGCTGGTTTGCTCCAGAGAGAAACTGAGACCTTCAGAAGCTGCTCATGAGACAGCATCCCTCATGTTTACAGCTAAGGAAAGGTCAGGCTCAAATACCCAGCCTGATTCAGGCAGCAAAAAGACACAAATCTGTGTCTCCCCAAGCATGTTGATTACCAAAATACTGCCTTGGAGGTAGATCTCTCCCAAACCATCCTAGAAGTGCCATTTATTTTGTATAAATAATTCAATATTCACTAGACATGAAAGATGCTTGAAGCTGTAAAGGTCAAGGAGAAACTGAGCAGGACCCATCTCTGAAGACCACCAGCGACTTATTTTGATACCACAATGTGAGGCATTACAGTTCAATCCTTTGGGTGAAGTGAGGAGCAAATGAACTGCGAACAGGGGCTGGTATTACCTTGATGCAAGAATTAATAACTGAACTATGTATGCAGGGGTGGAAAAAAAAAGGTGATGTTGGAAGGACACAATCCATTTTAAGAATCTACCATCACAAAATAAATAAACTCACAGTTTATGTAATGGCAAACCTTGCAATTTAATTTTTAAAAAATCAGTTATAAGGATAAGAAATATTAATGAGAAATAATTGTTTCCTCTAAATGTCAAAAATGACCAGAGTGAGCTATCTGTAGTGAGAAAACTTGTACTTTCTCCAGCACATATAGGTGATTTTCATTGAACAGTGGAAATCCAACTAAGCAAACAGGTGCAGAGATCCATGCTTTTCCCCTTGCATCTGAACTTCTTGTTATCACATCAGCAATTAATATTTTGTATCTCCCAAAGATCAGAAGTTAACTTACAAAGATGAATTAATCAGGTGTCACAGCACCTCAGAGGGGTTGGTATTAGCAGGCGACCTTTGCAAAAAGGTAAAAGGATTCCTAGAAATTGTGTGTGATATCCTGTCAGCGTGGCCGACAGCACCCTCCCAACTGCTTCATCATATGCATTACACATTTAACAATAATTTTACAAGACTTGGTACAAAACACTGGTGCAATGGCTGCATTTCTCCTCCTTCTCCTTCCCCTCCAAAGTCTGCCCTCAGAAATAGGTTTTGGCCATTGTACACACCCATCGGATAGTGCCCAGTAGCCCGACGTTGTCCCTACATGGGGAAGGGGAGTCGGGGGAATAGACATTACAGTGTGTGAACACTGTGATAATTTTCTTGATTTCAGATGTTTTGCTAACTATGATAAAAAATAAAATAATTACAAGTGGTAAAAATGAAGGTATCTGAGACAGTATTTTGAAGATTGGCATATCTCCAAAAAATCCACAAAGATGAGTGATGTAAATAAGACAACTCCCACTCCTGCAGCGTTGCTGTAGGTGTTTGGAGAAGATGCCTCAAACGTCAGGAGGCAGCCCGAATAATTCACCCCAAGGAGACTGATGGTTGCTGCTGTCTTCCTATTTAAGTTAAAAATAATTTTTCCCTTCTCATTGGTGACTTGCCTGAACGTGGCAGGGTCCGGAAGTGCTATGCTTTATCTACAGGGTGGCCATGAAGGAGATGACAGCTTGGACATACCTGCTCCAGCATTGGTCCTCTTCCTTATTTTATACCAGGTGAAAGAGCTACAAAAGCAGAGGTGCCATCAGACCAGAAAACCCTGTTGCAGAGTAGGATTGGGTCAGTCCTGCTGGTTTTTGGCACTTGGATGAGAGCCCTATGTCCAGAGCCTGGTTCACGGACCAGATGTGGCTGACCTTGCATGCTGGGCACCAACACGAGGTGCTTGGAGTTGCACCCAAGCTCAGTGGCAGGCAACCTGTGAGTAGTTATTCATCTCCCACTACCCTGTTGCTCCCATGTCCCACCACACCCTAGCCTCAGCCTGCTCCCCAAGAGGGTCAAAAGTTTCTAGGGCAATCTGCCAGACGGATGATGCAACTGCATAACCTGTGCTTCCTCAGGGAAGCAGGCTGAAATGGCAAGAATATGTATGGAATATGATGCCTCATTAGCTAACATCAAAAATTCCTCTGAAATAATCATTTTTAACTCATTGCCAATTAAATTAAATTCATATATGCCTGTAGTAACATTTGGGTCTCCAGGAAGAATCAGTGTTCAATTAAAAGAGAAGTCAAACACCATTAAAATAGAAATGTACAGTAAGTGCGGTTGAATTCCACCTGTTCATTCCAGATGTTTGCAGTGATTCACACATCTAAAGGCTCAGTAAATAGAGCTAATGATGGTTCAGAATATCTTAATACCAGTAGCTGCATCACTTAAAAACACAGCTGCTTAAACAGGGTTAGAAGGCATGCTGCTAAAAACTCTGTAGGGATAACACTGCCCTTGTGGCATACTACAGCTTGAATTTGCTTGAGGATCCAAGACTCAATCAATTCTCTGGGGATCTGCCTTGGATTCCTGGTTTAGCAAAGGAAGGAATCTGTGGATTAATAAGAACAGAAAATGGAGTACAAAAAGAAAGATGGCTCCTATGAATGCGAAGCACAGCCCTCCTAAATATATGCTGAGAAACCAAATATCATCTGCCACTATCTGTGTTTGCTGCTTTTTATGCCATGGGCAAGAATTGTTCCCCATATATATGTTCATGCAAGGGCAGCTGCTCTTACAACATGGGGAAGCTAAATTTCTCCTGCTTTATAGCCACTCCGACTTTAAATTCTCTGGGTAGTTTATTTATTACCAACATTTCTCATTGCTACACTTACACATTTCCTTAACAGGCCAGCATTACAGAGCTGGGGATCTAAGGAGCACACTTTTCCTTGCATGGGAATGGTTCACAATGGTAAAAGATCATGCTCTGAGCTGCCAACAAATTAGGGTTTGTGGAAATCCTCTGCAATTAAAGGAAAACCGTTCAAAGAAGCTCTTTTCCCAGCCTGGGAACTAATGAAGTTGGGATTTCTACAGATTGGTGCCCCACATCCCCAGTCCTGTCCCCACATACCTTTGGTGCTGAAGCTTCCTTTTTTTTGTGTTCCCGAGTTCAACATGGACATTCCCAACTGGCAAATTCCACATTTATAAGAATTGATTATCTCTGAGATCTTGCGTCCCACCATCAGTTTGGTTGAAACTGGGCCACAGATTTTAAAACTGCAGGTCTTGGAGGGAGAAACCATGGGTCAGTATTGTTTTTGGAAATGAGACTTGTACCGGAGATGAGTTTTGATGACCCACCAGGAGATATCATTTCCAGAACAGAGGACTCTCCACTTAGAAGCCTTGCCCATTCTTCAGGCTTTGGGGACCAGTTGTAGAGTGAGTCCTAGCCAGTTTAACACATTTCTGCTGGGCCTATTACCCTCAGGAGTAGGGTACTGCAAAGCCAGAACTGTTCCTACCCCAGACACACCCAATGTCCTCTGGTAATCAAAGAGAATCTCAAGCATACAAACATTTTGTGGTCCACAGTTCCTGACTTAATGCATATGGATCATCCCTTGAAATATATCCAAGAAAAACATAACTCCAAGATGGCAGCAATCTCAAGGGTCATCGAAACAATAGCCACAGACTCTTCTTCATAGTAACTCCCTCTGTTTGTAGTGGAAGGATCTCAATGCTTAAAGCCAGAGGACACCACGATGTAGGGTCAGGGGGATTTCATGAGGCCAGTTCATCCATCCATCCTCTGCCTTAAGGCAGGATTAGGGCTAGCTAACTACTCCTGACAGATATTTGTCTAACCTGCTCTTAAAAGCCACCCACAACGTCCTTGGACACTCTGTTCAGTGGTCCTGTTAATTCAGCACTGTTCTTAATGAAAAATGAAAATATGACAGTGACAAAGTACAGGCTGTAGCTGCCCCTCTCTGTAAGGACACTGAAAATATGTTCATCACTGCCTTGGGAAGAAAAAGCACTATTTTCTCATCATGATTTCTTGTGTGCTCCCAGCCACATGGCTGTGGGGACAAGCTGGAGCTGGCCAGGAAGTTCTGTGCTGGGTGGCACTTGGTGGGAGCTGCTGGGAATACACTGGGCACAGTGGAGCTGGCAGCCTGGGAAGTGGGAAAGCTGCTCCAGCCAAGGAGGAGGGTTGTGTCCCCTTCCCTTCCACTGCCTCCATTTCCTCGCCTGCACAGTGTTTCTGCAGGCTGTGCACAGGGACCAGGATTTGGGCATTAATTAATAGGATTATTTCTTATGAATTCCTTCTTCCCTTTTCCATAGGATGTTTTATGAGAGTGGTAGGTTTGACTTCCCTTCAGTAAAACTCCAGGGCTGTGTTTGCAGGGCTAGGGATTTGACAATAGCTATTGCCACCCCATTAATACCATCCTATACGGGGCACATTCTCAAATTAGGGAAAACACAGGACAGCATATTACCATTCCTCTCAGCTCGTAAATGGAGATGCCCCCATTATTATAACACATCTCCCACACATTGAGAATGCCCCCACGCATTCGATATTCCCTGGGGAAAGCAAGACGGAATCCCAGCATCGCATCTGGAAGGTGGTTTGTGTGTTCTAAATTTCCCTCTCAAGTAGGATTTTTCAAAAAAAAACAAGGTTTGAAAACATCAGTTGTGTGGAGAAGGAGCAGCTCAAGCCAAGGAGGCACTGAGTACCTTTGCTGCTGCTCTCGTCTCAGAATCCCTTTTCTTCATTATTGTAATACAGCCTTTCATGTGATTTCTCTATGTAACCGATAATGTTCTTGAGCTTGCATTTCACAGGAAAGGTTATTTTTGAAAAGAATAAAGAAAATCCTTATCAACCTACACGCTTGTTGTAGGAATGCCAACTCTCTTATAAGTGCAGGCCCATCCATTCCTTTATTTTGATGTAAAAAAAAATCTCCTGGCCCGCAACTACAACATATAAGAGGCATTGCAAGCAGAACTTGATCTCATCTCACTCTGAAGACAGCAGGACCTTTCTTCCCCAGAATAAATCCCAAACAAACCCCCCTCCTGCACCTAGCTTTACTGGCAGCTTCAGCAACAAGAGATAAACTTCAACCTATGTTTCCTTTCCAAGCTTAGTTGTTCAACACTTTTTTTCCCCCATACCTGCTTCGATCCCCTGCAAGAAGCAATTATCCAGATGATATTGTGTCTGGGGATAAGTGAATATCCCTCCTGATACAATGCAGTGATATCACAGCAACTTTTGCAGGTCTCAACGGATTTCATAGAGTGTGCCTCAAAAAAAGGGCCCTCCTCCAAAGGGGTCTTTCAATCTGTCCACCATTATAAACACATTTTGCAGAAATGAAAGAGGGAATGGCAAAAACTCATGCCTAGAAAGCTCAGCTCCTTGTCCAGGAGCATTTTGACCAATTGTTAAGCTCTAAGGAAGGTAAACTGTTCAGTTACTCTGGCTGTTCACAAATGTCTAAGGGTCCCTGTCCTTTACGATCATTGGAAGATGGAGAAGGGGATTACGGCTCTCGAATATTAATTCAGAACAGATGCCTCCCACCCACAAAATCACATCTATGGGACAAATGAGTTTCCACATAGAAACGCTGGAGGTGTTTAAGAGTAGGGTTGACTTAGCGCTGAGGGATCTGGTGTATTTGGGAACTGTTAATGTTGGGTTGATGGTTGGACTGGATGATCTTCAAGGTCTTTTCCAACCTAGACAATTCTGTGATTCCGTGATTCTGTGATTGCTTGCCTCTATTTTCTTATGTTCTCAGAAAATACAACATCAGATTAATCTCATGGTCAGGGCAGGGGAGCCAAGTGTAGTATGGTAAAGACTGTTCACCAGAAACTTCATGTAGCAAAGTCTACCCTGGAGGAAGCTGGAACGAATGCAAAAGGGGGCTGGGGGGTGGCCGTGACTTCCTGCTATGGAGACATGCTGTCAACCCATAGCAAAGGTAACATGGCAAGTGGGAAAAATACAAAACCTGCTGAAGGGACCAGGCATAGATTTTTCTGTAATTAGCAGCTGATGCCCATTGATTTTTGAAATTGCAACTCTTTAAAATAAAACAGGTTCCACAGTGGTCACAGTGGCCCAGAGAAACGCGCCTTAGCTCCCGGGTCTGCTTCAGTAACAGATAACAGTGACACCACCACGGCGTTTAGCAGCATTGACATGTGCATGCAATGGAGCGGGGACTGCATCTAAGACCCCTTTCTACTTCAGACCAATTTGTGTAAATAAACGCAAACATTTCTAAGGCTTGATTGACTGAAGTCAGTGAGAAGGTCTCTGCTGATTCCACTGGGCTCCAGACAAGGTTCTTCAGTTCAGTAGCTTCCGAAATGCATCTGCTTTTCTGATTTAGTGCTGTTTGATGCAGGTCAAAACCAAATGAGCCTTAATTAGCTTCAAACTGAGTTCCCATGTTTACAACATACTGGTTTATATTTCTGTACTTAATTCAGGTATATACATTGTCAGCCATCTGTGAACTCTGTCTTCTCTTAAAATACCTGCTTGTCTCTTGGTCTCTCACTAGCTACAACACTGTATTTCTAAATTCTTGCATAATCAAAGGTACACTAAAAATAGAGGAAATTCTTGTGTATCGGGACAAAAAAAATGCACACAACTTCTTTGCTCACTGATGCAACCAAAACACCCAGGAGTTATTATAATGTGCATTCCCTTGACAGAGACTTTTATTTCATGCAAATTACTATGATTAAGATTCGAATACTTTTTTTCCATTTTCGCACATTACTTAATCAATGTGAAGTACTGTGTAAAAATTGCATCTCTTCATAACAGTGATTTTGACCAAGTCAAGTGTTGCTGCTAGAATCCTAATCCAGACTTGTGATTCAATTATCATTTAGAGACTTTCTAAATTCAAATTAAGTTTACCAAAAAAAAATGTTAATATCTATACGGATCATTTGTAGGTTTTATCAAAATAGCTTCCTGTTGCAAGGGAATGTAAAACATGCTGGATTCTTTCTGTTTCATTTACTTCTTTAACTTAACGTGAAAAATATACAGTGCTGCATGGAATCTGAGCATTAAAATGTATACCTTGGGACACTTCTTGCTCATATTGCATTGTTTATGTTTTATAGGCAGCCACCCTGAGAGCTTATGAGAATATTTAAGCTCCAGATGTGGGTATCTGATTGAAGCAACCACATTACCACAACTTCATGTGTTACTGTTCACCAGCTGAGTCCCAGAAACTCACTGCTACCTCATAAACCAAAATAGGTGTCTGCTTTAGCCCTCAGAGCTACAACTATCTCAAATAACAAGTAAAAACCATGTCTGTTAAAACCCTCCCTCCTCTTGGTGATCTACTTTAAAATTTGGATGGGATACGCACGTACATGGTGCAAGTTGCCCATGAATTGCTATAACCTCATGGGTTCCACTTGTAGGCCCAGGTAGTCAGGTTGGCTATTTCAATCACGGGTTTTGGGAGGATAAACTCAATGTGGGCTGCTCATGGGCATTAAGGTCAGCAATAACTATGATGTTGGTCTGGCCTCTTACATACTTACATAATTTGGCATTGAAATTCCTTCCTCAAAGCCAGAGATGCTGGTAACAAATATTCTTGAGGCAAAAAAACCCAGCTACTCAACATAAAGAATCCAATCAGTGGAGAAGTTGCGACATCCCTTGGTCTTGGAGATAACACAATATATTCTGGAGAGCATTAGCCTTGAATTCATAAAGTAAACCCTCTGGATTTCAGAGACTAGCTAGAAAATTACATTTTCATTAATGTTTAGACTAATTATTCTCCTACAGCCACCTAGAAAGGTTACCTGGTCTCTTAAATCTGGTATGTATCTAGTATGCTAGCAATATTCCTTCCTTTTCATTCCTCACAGGACAGAAATTAGACATTGTCATTCCATATTATTTGCGACATGTTGACATTATAATTTAAAAGGATGCAGCAGTTCTGAACAGCTGGAGAGTAATCCTGAACAATCCTTGACAGTTTCCTTTGGAGGATGAATGCCCCTCCCTGGAGAACTGCACAGTCTCTTATTTTAAACTAACAGCTAATTTTAGACAGTTTGCCCTCTTAGAAATGCGTGCCACAGAGACTTCTCTACATAGTGAACAGCAGTGACCAGAGATAAGCACCCACACAGAAAAAGAGAGAGCTCTAAAATAGATTTTTCCTCTTCTAAGAGACATGACTTGTTTGCCGTATTGCCTGATGGAGCCAAAGAGAGACTCTCACTGCTGGCGCTCTCTGAGACAGCCCACCCTTGTGCTGTGCTGTGCCGAAAGCTTCTTGGATGCTGCACACACTTTGGGACTGCTGTGGTTTGCTTCTCCTCAGAGACTTGGGGGAATTGGTTTAAGCAGAGGGGATTTTTTTTCCCCTCCACCCAACAGGTTGAGCGCACTGTGCTTGAAACCTCTTGCTCCGGGAAGGGAGCAGGAAACAATCTGCAGTGGGGTCATGAATCACCTCTGTCTCTCAAAGGTCTTGGGTGCAATGATATTGAGTGATGGGGGCATGAGCCAGCAAACACCTCGTGGAAGATGGAAAGCAGTTTCATACAGCTTTGCCTTGTGGGCTGTTGAGAGAAAGGAGGAGGGTGGGACCTGGGGCATCTCCTCCAGCCATCTTGCCAGGAGGAGGGGAAGCTGGTGTGCTGCAGAACAGAGCCCCACCTCTCCTGCCCTTCTGCAGCTATGGTCTAGCTTTGAGGACAGGTTCAAACACTCCTTACCAATGAGTGCTTGTGTCTTTGACCAGAAAAGCCTTGACTTTTTTTTTCTTTTTTTCTTTTCATTTTTTCCCCCCAAAAGTCCTGACTTCACATCATCATGCTCCTGAGACATCCCAGGCAAAGGTACACTGCTTGCAGATCACCCATCAGGCAGGTGACCCATTTGCCAGGTCTGTGGGGTGTTTTGAGTTCAGGTTAAGGGTAAACAAAACCTGCTGAAATTATTATTGCTTTATTGTATGTCATGTGGTCTGAACAGAAGCAGATCTGGCTTGCAGGAGTCATTGCAAGGACAAGCAAGAAGCACAGGAGAAGTGGTTCTCTGTTGTCACAGGGGCTGGAGGCACTGCCAACACAGAAGGGGAGCTCTCCTGAAAAGCTGGTTCATGCTCTGCAGCTCTTGTCTCTCCTGGGTACAAGAGTAAGAGCAAAGAAGGGCTGAAGGAACAAACCCTTTTGTGCCATGTTCTGAGCAAAAGTCCCCTGTGTTCAAAGAGGTGCAAGGCTGAGTCAGGCCTGAATTGTGCTCATCCACATTTATTCCTAGATTTGCAGCAGACACTAGTGTGGTCAATCTGGTCACTGACGATTGACTCCTGCTTCGCTGGGACTGCTGAAAGGCTTCGCACTAGCTCTGGTGGGGCTTTGGTCCAGCCTTTAATCTGTACAAGGTTTTTTCTATGCTGCACATCTCCTCTGGGGAACAGTCTGCCTTTTCTGAACAGGAACTGCAGCTGGCTGCAGAATAAAGATGTCTGGAGTTGGACTATGATGGATACTGTGCCCTGTGAAGTCAAGGGGAAACTCATCACTGGTTTCAAGGACAACAGCTTGAGGTCCCTTCTTCAGCTGTCATTCAGAAGTTTGCCTCATGGTTCCTACCAGTTAAATATTTCTGTCAAACAAGACTAGTGCTCTGAAAAGTCTGACAGAAAAAAAAAGGAAGAGTTCCTGGTTCTTATTTCTCTAATTAAATATTACTCCCCACACCTCTCAAAGCTCTAATCTGGGCACAATACTTTTCAAGAAGAGAATACTTTCCTTGCAGAATTTAGAGCAGCAAGGTTAAAAATCCAGGTTTTGGACTGAGGTGATTTTAAAAACAATTTCACTGTATTTATTCTGTAGTTGTAGGGCCGATAAGCCATGCAAAAGAAAGACTTGTGAATGTAAAGGGACTGATATAAATCCACCTCTGCAAGATCTGTGTTGGGAGGACTTGGTCGCAAGAGTAATGCTGTTCCTGTGGAGCATTTGCAGGCTCCAGCCCTCAGTATAGCACGTGAAGTAGCTGAACAGGTAATACTCAATGTTGTGCCTTGGGGCCCGCAGGGATGGGTGATGAAGCTGTTTGAACACTTGTCTGTGTGCAGGTACTTGAGTTAATATATAAAATGTGTGTGCCAGAGCTGAAGGGCTTACATCACTCAGGTGTTTGCACCTGATAAAAAGCCAGGACAAGTGTTGTGGGAGTGTGGGAGTCTGAAGAGGAGAAGCCAAGAATCGATCTCTTTCTCTGCATGATTCATTGTCCTAAAAACTAGAATCTGAACTGCATTTTTCACTGAGGACCAGGTGCCCCTAGCTAAGAGAGCACCCCAAGAGCAATTCCCCTGCATGTGGGAATGAAAGAGGCAGTGAAGCAAAGTCATTTTCCTAGGTTCTTCCAAACTGGTTCTCAAGCAGTTGCTAGAAATGTGAGCTCAGCCAGTTATCTCTCCAGAAAGAATAAGATAAAATACAATAAAATGGCTTAGCAGAGTTTTTAAATCCTGATATCCTTATTGATTTTCCATGGAAAGCAGACAGTGATGAATAGTAACAGTGCAATACCTACAGGTCGGTTTTCTTCTGCTGAGACGCAGAATGTATCTAAACAAGTCTAGTTTTACTAGAAATTGTCCTCTGGAGCACAAGTCACCCCTACACATCATGGTCCCTCAGATCAGCTCACTACCCAATACCCTCTCCCTCATGGCCCTAAGTATGGAGTTAAGGCAAGTCTGTTTAACAACCTGTGATAGGATCCAGGAGACATGGTGGAAAACCATGACCAAGACAAGGGTTGGGTGAGTCTTGCAAAATCTGCTTTTTGAATGAGGTTGAGATCCTCTCCTAATCACACAGGTCTTTGCAAAACACTCCTTGGACAGACTGATGGGGAGAAATGAAGGGCATTGGGTGAAACTTCTGTCTGAGAGCTCCTGAACCATGACATCTACTGAGCTTGTCCAGGGGATCCCCCAGGACCTCATTCAACCCTCTCATCCAGCGACTGGAGGCCTCCTGGAGCCAGTGGATCCTGATGGTGATTAGCAGAGCAGATTGATGATGTGAGGCTTGTTCCTGCAGCATCTAATGGCCCCAAATAGCTGTCTCCAAACCAAAGCTGGTACTATCTGGGAAGGAAAAATCTATCTCTGCCTCTATCAAAGCCTTAAGTCTTCCCCAGGGATGGAGCTGTCTTTATCTGTGAAAGTGCATCCTAACATGCCTTTGAAAGTTGAAGTCCTCTCCTGACTTGCTTCATCCACTGCCAACAGGAGCCATCCCTTCCAGGATAGAAAGAAAAACAAAAAACCCTCTATTTTCTTTCCCCCTCTCACATTTTCAATTAAAATAGATTTGTGCAAGCTATACTGAATGCTCTGCAAATCTCTTTGCATGGTTAAAGTTGATTAATTGGGGTCGGAAGTGAAAATTAAAAAATGGCAGCAGCTAACAAAATACAAATATCCTCTCTTGGGCCTTGCGGATGATGGAGCACAAACCGAGATGCCTGAGCTGGTTCTGCCTTGAGGAGGACCACCTCCTTCACCTTGGGTTAAACACTCAAGAGCAGAGCTGGGTTTTGGGGGGAGGGGGTGGGCCTCAAAATGATATGTATATAATCCTCAAGATAATCAATTTCTTACAGATGCTTTGTAAACTTTCGTGTTCAAGAGCGCAAGCCATAGTACTTTCTAAATCCCTAGGGGTTGTACTTGATATCCATTTGTTATTTCCTAATGCTATTCAATCTTTTTTTCCCCCCTGTTTTTTTGAAGCTTGCAGCAATAAGCCCAAGACTTACGTCGGCAGTTGCCACTGCTTCTGCCATTCTGCAGTGAACTTTGTGCGCGTTTTCATATTCCTTTTCTTACACTCCTGATAAAAGCATTATCAGGGAAATTCAAAAGCAAGCAGAAAACTGGCATAGCTAATTTAGGCTAATTAGTATGGCAGAAGCTGAGTCTTGTACTTCAGAGGTTCCCATGCCCTCCCATGTCTCCACCTGATCGCCTTGTCCAGCAGCAAACCCAGGAGGCAGCTCCAATTATATCATAACCTCTTCAAACACCAAGCCACTCAAGCTAATTTTATCCTATTAAACAGACTGAAGGATTCAGAAGAAAGGTTCTCCCCCAAAAGCTTCAATTACCAGTGTCCCTGATTACCATCTTTACAATCCTATATGCTACAGTTAAATACTTTTTTGCTTAGTGTTGCTTTCTTGATTTAGATGAAAAGCGAGTATTAAGAGCATGTCTTTTCAACTCAAGCAAGTGACATTCATAAAAAAAAAAAAGGAACCTCTCTTGTTATTAGCGTGTTTAATCAAAGTCAAGTTTAGAACCGTTCAAAGACAATGTAATTGGGGAAATGTAAACATCCCCTCGTATCCGGTGGCATTTAAAGCAGCCACAGGTAACTGCCAGTAACAGCAGTGATGGCCAAAAGTATTAGATCTAGAGGAAAAAAATATATAAAGAAAACAGCAGGATCTCCTGCAGCAAGGAAATGTCGAATGGTGTTTGAATTTAATCTAATGTCACTAATCAGCAATAAAGACAGAAAATAGCCTCTAAGGTATTGAGCTGGTTCATCCTTCCTTGCACCAATATGTGGTAGATATTGGCCTTGAGCACTCAGTCACGCCTGGCCAAATGCACTCTCCTTGGGTCACAGATGTTCCAGGGCTTATTGCAGCTCACATCCTTCCCTTCCTGTGCCCCCATCTTGATGGTGGCCTCGAGCCTTCACTCTCTGTCCCCATGATGCTCCTTCTCTGCTGGCCATGCCCACGGGAGGTGGGAGCTCACTGGGGAACCACCTTGTCATTTTCTTGGCCACTACCTCCTGCAAGGGGGCTGCAATCGTGGCTGATGACTCTGGGTGCTGTTAAAATTAAAATAATAATTGTAGGATCCAGGCTATTATTTTTAACAACAGAGAGGGAAATGGAAAGAACATATGTCATCTGAGCATCAAATTAACCCTTTCCTAAACACCGAACCCAGGAGAATTTCAGGCGACGACAGTAACTGTTAAGACAGCATTTATGCGGAAACAACACAAGGATATCGATCACCTGGGAAATTGAGTAGCAGAAGTCACAGGAAAAACACAGCTCACTTTTTTTAAAAGGAACTTGCTCTTCACCTTCCCCAGATGGAGTAATTTTGCTTATTCCTCTTCTTCCACAGACAGTAATTTTTTCAAACTTGTTTACGACTTAATATTCTTGTTTTCTTTCGGTGGCATCCCAACTTGTTAGCTCCCAGTCCATCATGAGCTGGAGGTATTTGTCGGTTGGATTTCACTTCTGATCTACTCATCCTTGCAGATGAAAATGAACATTTTTCTTTCTCTCTAGAAACAAACAGACAAACAAACAATTTCTATCATTTAACAGAAATTGAATGAGTTTCACCCAATTGCCCGCTCTTCTGCGATATGGAAGTGCTATTGTCTGCAGACAATGATTCTCATGCAAATGAAACAACAGCCAAACAAGAATCCTCCCTATCTCTGTTTGGGCCAATTTTCTTAACGTTTCAGCAAAGCTTAATCTGTTGGCAGAAGTGTTTAGGACCATTAACAGCTAAAGTCACAGAGTCCACAACTCACCCTGCTGACAGTAAACAAGGAATTTGAGGAATGGCCTTTAAACAATGGCTAAGCCACAAACCATTTTGTCATCAAATGCTGTGAAAGGCATATAGGCAGATGATTTTCTTCCTTGGGTTACAGCCATTTGAAAGACTGGCTTCCCTCCCCTGAATCCCCAGCGCCCTCCAGGCTTGGGTTACAGCTGTTTTATTTGCCTTTCCAGCCCTACAGCTGCGGGATGGGTTATGCAGGTGTGCTCCCCACAGATGAGTCATTCCAGGGCTTCATATTATTTATTTGTATTAACCGTCTTGGAGGCCAGGGCCCCCCTCTGCTCAGCACTGCCCAAATACAGGACAACATGATGCTCTGTGCCCCACAGGGCAGATTCGTGGATTTAATTTTGTTTGGGGAATACTGTACCCAGGTCCTTCCCTAACAGCATCATGGACAAAAAGAGACATTTTACCCTGGGGGAGAGAAATAAATGGTAATTGCTGAATAAAATAAATTGCTAAATGAAACCCATATAACTCGTATCTTGCCAGCAGGGCTGGAATGGAGAGGGGGTGTGTGGATGCTGGGGCTGCTCGCCGCACCGTGTTTCTCAGTTAGAGGCTCTACCAGGCATTGCCAGAGGAAGTCCCTTTGCACCCCACTGCCTGAACAACACCCAGATTTATTCCCTTCTCCTGGGGAAAGAAGCACAGCCAAAGTGATGGCAGATGGCTGCAACCCAAGAGAGGATGTGAACAACATTTTACCTGGAATTGTTTGGAAAAATACAACTCTGAAAACTCATGATGTCAATGCCAATGCCATGCCAACACCAGTGACATGCCAACACCATTTGCCTCCCCTGTGCTTTCCCCAAGCTGAGTTAGAGAGTGCATCTAGCTATGAACTGAAGAGCAACATGTTACAGACCCTGCCATTGTGTCCTTCCCATGGTGAAGGTCAGGAGAAGGTGCTGCACTTCCATCTCCCATCCAAATTGTCCTCGTCTGCTCTCTTGCCAGAAAGCAGTGGAGAAACCAGAAGCAACAGCAAGGACTGAGTCTCAAAATAATCTCCCTTCACACCTGGCCCAAAGATCATCAAAGACAACATCAGTGCTAGTGCTGAAGGCCCATTCCCAGATAAACCATGAGTGCTAAACTGGGCTTCTGACACGATGTGAGATATCTTTTTCTCTCCTGGTTCTCCCCAGGAGAAATGAAAGAACAGGGAGGGGAAGAGAGGAGTAAGGAGCAGAACAGGTAATTAAATGCTCTTTGGCTGCGGTTATCCCATACTTTGACTTGTTCAAGTGGCATCCAAATGATGATGCATCCATCAGTGCCAGGGGGAATCCTCATCAGCATTATCAGGGAATGTGAGAGAAGGAACGAAAAGAGAGATGGAACGGGAGAGAGCTGGCTGTGCCAGCAATGCAGCGCTAGGCACCAGTCTGCAGTCAGCTGCACGGCAGGACTCTTCATCGTGCCACAGCTCTGGACTGTTCACATTTCACTTCTCCACCTCTGACATTCATTGCCATTAAGGGCAGATAGAAACATGAGGTTATTTTAGTACGGTGACATCTGGGCAACAGTCTGGCAGTTCTTCTCCCCAACTTTGGTGTAGATTGGTTCAAAGTTTTCAACTAAAACATGTTTTCCCCAGTAAATTATTTCTGTAGCTGACAAGATTCTGGGTTTTGCTGGAATATAAATGAAATGAAACAAAAATTAATAAAATAAAATAGATTTTTTTAAAAAAAGTAAAATAAGAAGGCTTGTGGCCAAACTTTTTTGCCCTTTGAGGTACTATTTTTAAAAATAAATGCCACAATGCTTCATGGCAATTTTTAAAAATGAAAACTGGTATCAGTCACTCTATTAAATGGTGTTATTCCTCCATGCCAACCTTGTTTCATTTATATCCTTAGACCATCATGGTTACAGGGACACTGTTGCTAACTGCTAATTAAATGTGGGAGGAAAGAAGGTTTTGAGGCATTTTTACAGATGGAAATTGGGAACAACTCTGGTGATGCTAGTATCAAGCTATAGGGGTGAGATCCAAAATTAATTTTTCCATAGATCCTTCTCAGAACATGATGCCACATACCCACACCCATGTGAAGATATGGCTGTTAGGTACAGTGTTGGCTGGTGGCACACAAGCATACATGTCCCACCTCCTGGTGTGGTGTCACTGTCCCAACTTGCAGCTCTTCATACAAGCATTTAACTACAATTCCAGCTTTTTCCTGACTTCACATTCAAGCTGATGTGAACACACGGAGAGGCAGGATGTGAATTAGACGAATGAGAGTTGGAAGCACAAGGAAAGGATGAAAACTAAGAGTTAGCATGGAGCAGGCACCTTCATCAGCAGTACTAGGACCGCAGTGATGTATTTTACCAGAACAGTGTGACAGCAGCACTCCATGAAGGCCACCTTTTGTTGGACTGAAAACTCTTTTCCCTGATCCTAACATACTAAAGGCTCCTTGTAATTCCCAAAAGACCAACCAGAAACACCCTTTGGGAACAAAGTGGAGTTAATGCAGCAAACAAGCCTTTCAACCTACATGACAGCATCAAAGGGTATCTAATAAAATTTTTAAAAGAAACAAGCCATGAAAGCATAAAAGTCAGATCAAACTCTTTGTTTTGTTTTGTTTTGACAGACCTGAATGTTTCTTGGAAGAGTTTCCCCTAAAATAAGTAAACAAATCGCTGTGTCAACCCCACAGTAGAACTCTGCCCATATATATATGTGTGTGTATATATGTGTGTGCATATATATATGTGTACACACTCATATACACAAAAAAAATGTATACAGTAAATCAGTTTGCAAGACATGATCCTGCGAGATGCTGGTCAGGAAGCCCTGATAGGGAGGGGGTCCCAGGGTACCTGCAGGACTGTGGTGGGAGAGAAGTCCCCAGTGCCTGGCTGGCCAAAATGAGGAGGCACAGCTGTCACATCTGGCTTATCAAGATGGGGCAAGTGGGGGGCCAGACAGGCTAGTGTGTGGCAGCTGATGTGAGGTGCACTTGGACCCTGAGCATCCAGCTAAAATTTTATCAGGTTTTAGAGAAAAACTAAAGTCCAGTGAAATTGGAAGAAACTTTTTGCTTTGTGTGCTGCTGTCTGTCGGGTGCGTGTTTTTAAGGATGGGGCCATCATTAGTCATGCACAGTGGTTATCTAGAGAGAAGCAGATGCTGCAGATAATTGTACATTACTGTTTTCAGGGGGTACAGCAGTTTTCAGCCTCCTCCTGAAATGGTGCCTCTGAGTGTGACCGGCACACTTGTAGTTTTGCATCCTAAGAGGAAGAAGAGCTTATTTTAATGGTGGGGATTTCTGCCTTTTCACCTCTTTGATTAGAGAGGAGGTGAAAAGAGAAGCCTGATTAAAACATATTAATTTAAGCACTTGGGTAAGAGATATTGAATTACAAAACTTAAAATTATTAGAATTATCAGAGAGACGGACAGACAAGCAAAGTTTGCCGTATATTATGCATGTAAGGACACATCAGCTAATTTGGAATTTTTCACCCCCATTTTAGAAAGTCAAAAGATTTCATAGTTTTCCTTTTTGAGGTATAAACTAAAGCTGGATATTTTGCTGATAAAATATTTCCTCTTTTGAGCTTTATCACAAGTGAAAATGATCTTGGCGTTCTCATCTTAGTCCCAGCTAATCAGAACTTGCAATCAGAGATATCACGTAGTATTTCTGCCTGCAAGTGAAGCCAGAGTTAATATCCCTGCATGGCCCAGGAGCCTTTTGGTGGGCAGATGGACCCTCGATCCATAAGCGAGTGGGGATGGCTCTGCTGCAAAGTCAGATACAGGCTTGAAATGTGCTTCTCTGGGGAAAGGGTGGCATCCCAAACACAAGGCTTGCCAAATTCTCTGCAGGGTGTTAGGAGCTTCTTTTTAGTTGCCTAAAACCAGCCACTCAAACTTTGCAAGCACATGCATTCACCTCAAATGTGAGCATGGCATGAATCAAGCAATAGAAGTTAATCGGCATCATTAAATCTGTCAAACCAGCAGGTTATTAAAATTACCACTATTCACTCTGAAAATGGGAACAAAAAATTATGCTCCAGCTTTCTGAGCCTGTTTGTCTTGTTTTCCCACACTGCTTATGAATTACTACAGTATATTACAATGTCCTCTATCCATCTTCATTAGCATTGTGAACAAATTGTATTGGGCTGTAATGCAACATTTTTTTGGTATTGTACAAACATATATGATGTACAGAAAATGGGCAATTTAATATGAAAAGAATATTGTGCCTCAGAATTTTTATTTTCTAAACAGTCATTTCAGTTGGGAATTATTGCATGATTTGTGCATAATTTCTCATGGATAGTTATTTAAATATAAATAGGGGAAATATGTAATTCCATATGGTGGCTATCTACCCTTTCTTGATGCCTCTCCATATTTTTAATAGTGCAATAAACAAAAGATAAAAACATCTCTAAGCCACACAGTAGTCAAAAGAAGATAATTGTGCCTGTATGTGTTTATTGTAATTTGAATGTGCTTCAATTAACTTTCCTCAATATTTCCCAGTTCTTTTAAAAGAAACTTAAATTGGTTTTTATTTGGTGAAATTTGTTTCTGTGCAATAAGTAAAAAACCCCACACCAATGCCTTTGTTTACCTCATTATGGATACATCCTATCCAGGAGCAAAGCTCCAACTCTTTATTCCCAACAACCTTTTTTTTTTTTTTTCCTCCATTCTCACGTGCTTCTTAGTATACTTTAAGTAAAAATATCTAGAGCTCCCTAGGAAGAGGAATCTCATCATTGCTCAATATATCACATATCAAAGTGTGGTAAAACATGAAAATGTCAGAAAAGCAAACTCTTACACTTCTGCACTGCAGTCACTTTTAAAAGATGAGAATTTATTACCCTTTCCTCCCACAAATCATCAGGGCGACCGGAACAGAGAGTGTATATAGAATTCTTGTTGTAATTAACCTTGAGGCTTTTATTTAAACAAGGTCAAACATTTTAACAGCTTTATAAATCAAGGTTGGGTCTGCACATCTCTATAGTATCAGGCTAATGACAAAATGCACATGGAATACTTATTAAACAGCATTTATTTACAGAAAATATATCCTGCAAGCTTCAGAGAGACACACCCGCTGGCTGATCTAGCACCAACAGACACACAGCTCCAGCCTCAACCCCAAGGTGACCGGTGTAATGTGCTTTTATTATGTGCTACCAAGGAGCCAAGCCCAGGTATTGGTAAATTAGGTCATTTGCAAGCTAACTGCATTTTTAGTGTGATTGCAAAATTACAGGAGGTAGATTACAGTCATCCAAATATTTGCTGTTCTGTCCTTAATTTTGTCTGATTTTTATTTACTTTTTCTTCTACTTTAGTTAGGTTTTACTGGAAGGAGAAGGAAGGAGGACATCTGAGTTGAGTAAGACGAACTACTTCATCTTAGTGAGTAGTTACCTGGAAACCTTTATCAATCTCTAAATAAACCACCTTTGGATTCCTCTGGCTATCCTGGTCTACCTCCTCCTTCCTAATAAAAAATGGCTATCAGGAGTAATTTTTTCTGAACAAGGAACATCACACTAGGCTTTCTATTTTGCACTCTAAATAAACAGTAACTTTCAAGTCACCCCTGTTCATAATTTCACACGCTTTTCAGTGTACTAGAGCATAATGAAGAATATCATAAGCCACAGCATCTGACATGGTTGCTTTACACAACGGTCTGCTTTGCAGACATCCCTTACCAAAAATCCTCTCTTTGAAGTCAAGAGGAGATCCACGTGGACAATAGATGCCCACTATACGTGTGACCCACCAGTCGTAAAACAGCTGCCGTAATTTCCCTACATGAGCCAGATAATTTCTCCTCAAATATATCTTGACTCTTAAGCGGTTTTTTCTTAGCCCCATGGTGTGTGGGTTACACAGACCCTAAGGGATACTCATTATTCGTTATGCTCACGCTCTTAAACTTCACATCTGGGTTGCCACAACGACCTCCCAGTACGAGCTCTGGGTCCCTGGAAACATCAGTACAGCTGCAGTTGAGATCTTCACCTAAACCTCCTCCCTTTCACCTGGCTACAGTATATTGCATCACATCCAACCAACAAAAATCCCGCATATCAGCAGGGCCAATGGCTGGGACCGAACTGGGTGAAGAAAGAAACATTTTTTGGTGTCTGCGTTCACCATTTTAATTGAATTCTCCTTTCATTTGTTCCCCTTCTGTGCCCTCTGACTATAAACGTTCAAGCAGCTGTAGTAACCCCCAGGAAAAAAAAAATAGTTGTGCTAAATGAGATTTTTATGTGTGGGTGTTTAAGTATCGGCGTGAAGCAAATTTCTACCCTCTTCTCATCAGAATGGGAATGAGACCATGTGAGTGATGTGACCAATTACCACCGAGCACCCCAGAGCAGCTTCTGAATATTCACATCCAATTGCTACTTTGGTGGAACAATTGGTTTGAATGGTTTGAAAAGGCAATGATGTCAAATGTGCGGCGTGATTAAACGCAGTGAAATTACCAGCCGTTGAGCTGAAAAATAAGCTCTGTTTCCTTCCCAGGGTAATTCTGCTTTTAAATTTTGCTCCGATGGGAACAGGAAGCACCTGAATCTATCAGGGCAAAGGTGCAGCTGAGTTTTGGAGGCAGCATGGACTGAGACATGTGTAGAAGCTTTGATATAGGTGCAGCAAGTCAAATACCTCCTCTTCACCCTGATCCTCATGCAGAACCACACTTCTACCCCAGGTAGAACAACACAGCAGCACCTTTTGTAAGCATACCGTGATGCAAATGTAATTTGAATCAAAGATTTTTAGGGCCAAATATCTGGGAGTTGAATTGTCCGGATAACTGGCAAAGGCTACGCATGTTCCACCAGTATCAGCTGTGTCTGGGAGCTCTTCTGCTTTCTGTACAGACAAGGAACATGTTAAACACACAGTCCTGCTGCTTGGTTCATGCCTATTTCTGTCATCACTGAAAATGGCCTATACTCTTTTAAAAAATAGACCATTAATTCCCTCATTCATCTCTCTCCTGTTTTAAAAATGCATATACCATACATTATAGTTTAGTAGTAGCCCCAATTTTATGACTGAGTCATACAGATCCAAGCATTAGGAGAAACAGAATTTCTTTATTGTAGTGCTCAGAGAAGTGTGTGGTTCCCAGATGGCAGAAGGGAGCTGGGAGCACACATGAGGAGAAAAAAGTAATACATCCTTCAGGATCATATCTTATGCTGAGCCCTTGTCAGAGAGAGGCAGCACAGAAACGCTGCCCATCTCCAGCTGCTCAGGTTTGGGGCCAGCTCTGAAAACAATTTCTCTCTTCCTGGTCCTCTTTGGGGAAGGTGATTGTGCATATTCTGTAGAAAAAAAAAAAGGTTTTTTCTTAACAAGCGACCCCCACACATTTTGTGACTGAGCAAAAGGCTTCTTAAACATGATGCAGGCAGCTAAGATGAGGAAATAGCCTGTATAAAATCTGCCCTGAAACTAGGGAACTTTTTCTTTTCCTTTCTTGTTTCCTACCCAGAGATCTGAGCTAATTTTCCCTATCCATAGGCTCCCCCCACCCCCTCAAAAAAAAAAAAAAAGGCGGGGGGGGGGGGGGGGGGAGACTGTATTCACTAATTATACATCCTGAAAAGAATTTGGTTCAGTGTAAGATGATCCTAGTGATATGCTAATCCTTTTTTCTGCTTGGTGCAGCCTGAAGCCTGTGTCTAACATTTTTTTCAACTGTATGACAATAAAAGTTGTGGCAACAAAAGAAATAAATGGGCAGCTAAAGAAGGTATAGCTGAAACACATGGCAGACCAGTTCTCTCCTCTCCTTCTGGCTGCTCTTTTGTAGGCTCTGGTTTGGTATCCTCAAGTCAATAGCCGAAAGCCAGCCACCTTAGCAACTTAGTATGACACCCAAGCCCTCTCTCTTTACATTCATGAATAGTCAGCAAGCAGCAGACAAAATAGAACTAATCTTTTTTGACAGAATTGTTCAATTTTAGAGGAAAGGCTTTTGAGGCACCTTCCATACATTTGCAGAATATGAGACAACAATGGCCACCATCACATTTTACAAAAGGACGACCAGGGGTGTGAGCGCGCACACACAACGGCCATTTCGATAAAATATTGTAGCCAAGTTCAAGCGATTGCAGGATATGCCCATTGTTAGGGGGAAAGCTGGCAGGCAAGAAAAAATAAATAAATTATTTTTAAAAAAAATCTCCATTGTTTTGTTGCTGATTATTAAACATACACATCCTGATAACATGTGATTAGGGTTATTTGTCTTGATTAACCAAAGTTAAGAGAGCTGATTAATATCCACTCTTTAATTTCCTGTCATAGGCTGATAACTTCATCTTTTTTTTTTTTTTCCTTTTTTGGACCAATGATTCTTATTGTGAAATGCATTCAATCCAGCAGGTTCTCGCCTGCATTTAAAAGCTGGTTTTGCCATTTCGAAATCCTGTAACACAGCAGCCACTCACAAGTCTTGTATGTGCAAAGAAGGACATTCCTCTTTTTCCCTTCTCTCCCCTCCATTTAATGCAAGCCATATCTCTATCTCCAAATACCATTTGAACAGGGAAAAGAAGGAAATAATAATAATAATAATAATAATAATAATAATAATAATAATAATAATAATATAATTTACCCAGTCTATGGGCAAACCCAGAAGTTAGCAACATGGTCCATGCAGCTGCAACACTACATTTAAAATTCAGTTTACTCCTAGGAAGAGGGCTAATCCTGCCCCTGTAATTCCCTACAGCCAAAATGTACCCCCCTCCCTGAGTGACAGTGCAATGCAAAGACACTCGCACGCTTATCTTCCCCAACCAGATGGCCGACTTGGATCAATGCACACACGCCACGATCAATGGGAGCGATAAAGAATTAGGAAAACAGTGGTACATGCTCCCAGAAAGCTTGTACACTGCATAATTATTTTATGATTCTACACATGGCTACATGTGATACTGGAGTCAAGAAGGAAAAGGATAATTAGAGAGCCAGAAAGCACCCGTACTGCACTACACACTTTGTCAGTCAGCAGTTCCCACTCGGCTCAACTCACTGCCGTTATCTCCTCTCCTGCCCCCTTGCAAATGAATTTAGGGAATATGTAAAATATTAGGGGGAGGCGGCTTCTGGGTTACAGAGACGGGATACAGGAGATTATCGTGTCCTGTGATATGACAGCAAAAGTTTTTGTCCGAGGGATTGGGTGGACTGTGCGAGCATTGCTTGGGGAGCAGAGCTTGTGTGGCTCCTGCGGGGCACAGGGGTACGTGCCACGAGCGGGGGGTGCGTCTGAACCCTGCTCGGGCTTTGCTGGGAGAGGGACGTATCCACAGCCATTCAATAAAATATAGCTGTATATGTTAGTCTCTGGGCTTGGTTTTTTTTTTTCCTCCTTTCCTCCCGGCAGCAATTTTATGATTGGCTCCTTGTATCCAGCGTATTTGCCACCACGCCGCCAAGCAGAAAAGCGGGGGGAGGAAAGAGCTGCCCCCACCAAACTGATCGAATGACACAGAATAAATATCAAAGTGCTGGATGGTTATGACTGGGAATCTGGATGCCAAAGAGCACATGACCGAGATTAGGGAACAGAACAATGCCAGGCAGAAAGCTGCCCTTGGTGGCGAGAAATCACCCTGCTAAGCACTTTGCAAAAACACCTCGTCACCGCCTGACGCCACCAGCGTGTCCTCGCCCTGCCAGCACCCGGTGTAATACCACCCTGAAATTGCTGATGGGGACAGAGGGAGGACAAGGAGATGGGCTGCCATCAGCATCAGAGGGAAAGATGGGGCACCCTTGTCCCTGTGAGGGCCCCCTATGGACAGCACCTTCCTGCTGTCCATCGAGCTGGTGGTGGGACCTGGGGTCATGGCATGGTGTTGCAGTGCCTGGGGAGATTGGGGTAGGAAATACCCAAAAAGGATTATTGAGAGTTCACTCACCGACCAGTCAAGTAGCAGAGAGGTGTGATGGAGAGCTGGAGCTCAGAGGGGAGCGGGGGAAGCATCACCATCCCTTCCACTGCTGCCTTTCCTCCTGGGGGCTCAGTGTACACTGCAGAGGTGTCATCTTTGGAGACCACGGTCCAGAGACACCTGCCCAGGTCCTTCTGCAGGGATGTGGCAGAGGGGCTCACCCTGCATCTCCTCATCCATGTCCCAGCCCGCTCCCCCAGCATAAATCAGGGTCAAACAGCACCTTTCAGTAAAATAAGTGAATAATTGTGGTGGTGACACGTTTGGAAATTTTAAATGCTAAAGTTTAAAATAGGCGAGCTGGGGTGTCTCCTGCTGGCATTTGATTTAAACCAAGGTCAGAGCCCAGAGCCCTTGCCTGGACATGTGGAGCAAAAGTCTCTGATGCACACTCAGGCTTAAAGTCACCGCAAAAACATCTGCACTTCACTCTTCTCCTCCCTTCAAACACAGGTCATTGTGTGGGCAAAGGCACAGCAAACTGCAGTGGCTTCACCAGTAGAAACCATCACTGTGAACGTATCTATGAGGCTGGACTGGTGACCGGAGATCCCCCATGCATGACAAGTCACTCACTAGATCAAATTACTGCAGCTCCAGCCCCAAACACACATTTCTGCTTGTTCATAAAGGTTTCCCATCATACTGGGTCTCAACTCAAAACACCCAGTGGTTTGCCCAGCTATGTTTTGCTCCACACATGTACATAAGAGAGGTGAGAAAGAACATGGCATGACTTGGGTCAATTTAAGCAAACATCCTCCACTGCCAAATCAGAAATCATGCAGTGTCAGTTCTGCCTATGAGCAAAAACATTCAGGCAGCGCTGCCTGCAAGCATCGCTCTGGGAGCTGAGCAGCGCAAGTGGGTCTGACTGGGATGGGGATGAATACTGGTGGATTGGTGAGGTGAGACACACAATGATATTAACTCACTCGTGTCTTCATCTCTACTCTTCCGGAGGCTGGTGACATCTGCAAGGAGGGAGATAAAGCTGACGCTTAGAGGCATGTCTACAACAAGGGGCACTCATATCTCACTCAAGGGACCACCTCGTTTGGCTTCTTGAAGGATTTATAGTCCTGGCCAACTGCACGTGGCATCTCACCAACCCACTCTGATGGGTATGTAACCTTCCCTGGCATAGATGGTCCAGATGTCACTGTCGAAGCAGAATTATTCAACCTGAACGGTTATGCGTTGTCCCAGGTCTTGGAGAGACAGCTTTCCTGGAGGAGATGGACACTGTATAAGTGAAGTGCCATTAGTTTGACCACTATGGCTGTTTCACCTTCTTAATCAAAATGTCTCTATCAAAAAAAAATTACTTTTTGGACAGATATGAAATTTTTGTTGGTGCCTTCTGTTTCTTTTTCTTTGGAAAAAACTCACAATATTTCCCTTCTTTTAAAAATGTCGTTTTTTCATAAAAGTTTTAATAAAGACTTATCTCAAACTGAATATTTATCCTAAAAATAAAAAAATTCACAGTTTTAGTTTTCAAAGCTTTTAAATTCCTTTTTTTTTTTTTTTTTTGGTCAGAAAATGATAGGAGCATGAGATAGAGAAAGGAACTATTTCCGAAATTTCTCATAAGAAATAATTGCCTCCCCTAATCATTGTTTCCACAAAGAAAAGGTTCTTTAGTGACACAGGTTCTGCCTTTGGAGTTGGCATCATACTGGGTAACAGCGTAATTAGAAATAGAGAGATGTAATAACTCTCCAGGTTGGAAGAGATCTGTACGAGATCAGTTTTGCCTCACTTGGATATGGACTATCCATTTCTGGAGTGCAATTTAATTACTTCTGTGGTAGCAGGTGGTAAGTTTTGCATCTCCCCTGACTGGCAAAGTGCCTCTTCTCCCCCTCAGTCCAGTTCCCTATGCCTTCGCTAAGTCCGTCCTCTTCCTCGCTGGGTCTGTCTCTGTTTCTCAGTATTTTCCTGCCATAGCAGCTATGATGGACGGATTCTACCGTTTGTTTTGGTAAGCAAAGACCTGGAGCCACAGCTGCAACCAAAGAAAGCATGCTGTAACTCAGAAGAGGGTATTTTTTTCCAACCTGCTGTGTATTAGGGAGCCTAACACAGAATTAAATAACCTGACAGATGCCCCAAATTTTGCCAGCTGCTTTTGGTCCCTGCTTTTGGATAGGCAGGGATGACTAGAACATGTGGGACACTGTGGCCACATCTCCTTTACCTTGGCCCCAGAGGTTTTGGGTGTCGCACAGCTGTGTAGACTTTGACTCTAGGAGAGCTGGATGTATCATCCTTTCTTAATGCGACTGTGTTAGTCTCTTCTAGTGGGACTAGTCCATGCCACTCATGGAGTAACTTGAAGTTTGCATGCCATGATCCCTCTGTATCAAGACTGGAAGTGCAGGCACATGTCCTGTCATGAGAGAGGGTGTGAAACCAACCCGGGGTCAGCTGACAAGATGCTCAAAAGCAATCCCACCACAGAGCAGCTCCTGAACCATCCCCAACTGTGGATTCTTCATGGGATGGGAGCACACACAGTTCCATATGGAAAGCCCCCTGATAAGGAAAACGTCAGGGTAGCTGCTATGGACAGGTTCCTGTAAACCTGTCTCCCAAAGTCCACTGAGTAAAAGACAAATCTGAAAGAAGAGAATAACTATCTGCAGACCAGTGCTCAGAAGTCTGTCCCACATTACAAAAGGGCAGCGGAGGTACCTCTCAGTGCCTCTCACAGCATGTGTATGTGAGACCTCACCATGCTGTGGGTGATAACATATGACACTGAGTTCACTCCTAATGACCTACAGGATTTCCTGAAATAAAAGGAAAAGAACTTTTACTTCTTAGCTGTTGAGAGCAAATGGGACTTAAATTGACACAGTTGCAAGTAGGCTGGTAGAGAAACAAGCAACACTTTTTTGTGTCTTGTCTATGTTGGGGTTTTTTTGTCTCTTGCAAGGCTATGTAGCATATTCTCTCTCTTCTCTTCCATTATTTCCTACTTAATTTTTGTTTCCAGTTTTGGCCTCGAACAATAACACTGTTATCAAAGAGCAGTGCCTTGGACTCATGGAGGCTTTCAGAAAATATTGGTGCCATCTTCCATAAAACATTTTAAACACATGCTATTTGTTTTTAGTCTCCCTTCTGGTTTTACACCCTACAAAGAGGACATTTAATATGTACAATAGAATTAATAGGCATGCAATGTAAGCAGGACTTACATTCAAAATACACTTCCACAAAACAAAGGAGCAGCTGTGAAAATGTAGAGTCTGCTGAAAATTTTTTACTTGGGTATCACATTTGCTAAAAGATTTACTCTGCAAAGTTTTATCTAATTTCCCATTCATTCAATTAAGCAGAGAGATAAATGCCCAGATCTCAAGAGATTAGGGGAAACTATGTTTAGCTCCCTCTTACACTTGCGATCAAAACTGTGTTCAGTTTCATGATTACCACTATAAAGTTCATGTTTACAGGCTCTGTGCTGCTGATAGATGAACACCTCCATCTTCCATGAAATCCAATGGGATTTGGAAGTAGCCAGCATCCCACAGATGTCTCCAGATCAGGAGCATTCAAACCACATAGGAAATGATACCCCATTTGACAAGGCTAGAGCAATCTAGTTAGGATAGGTCTTCAAGCAACCTGGTCTAGTGGAAGATGTCCCTGTCCATGGCAGGGGGGTTGGAACTAGAGGATCTTTAAGGTCCCTTCCAAGCCAAACCATTCTATGGTTCTGTGATTCTATGAATGGTCTTTCAGCCCTGTTGGGAGGAATAGCCAAAACTCATGGGTTAGCAGAGCAATCAGTTCAGAGTCAGAACCAAGCACCCACCAAAATCTCTTGGAAATGAATCACATGGTAAAGATAAGGCAGAAGAAAGAGATAAAATGGAAATTAATCTCGTTTGCACTGGTATTTGTGTCACACAGCCTTTATCAACTTGCCTAAGCAAAGTCAGGAAGATTTTTGAACAAAAACAGAGATACTTGCCAATGTTTTTTTGAACATCAGTCCAGAATTCTGCTTTCTCCCCTGGCAATTAGAACATGTTTTAGTCATTGGGATAATTAATTTCTGGGGTTCTCTATCCATTTAAAGATAAACTATGGATCTTGTGAAAGCTTGAAGTCCATGGTACATACAACAGACCCCCTTAGAATCTCTGCTACTCCTTCCCCAGAAGGGTGACAAGTGGGTAAAAAGAGAGATTGAAGACAGAGTGAGCACAGCCAGAGACACTCATCCTAAAAACACAGAGCTGTGAAGGTAGTTCCTGGTCACTCATGCACCAGGAGAAGGCATGGATGAGATGTTCCTATCTCCCACCACACAGCCTGTGGTTGGGAGCTGTTGGCAGCAGTTAGTCTGAGCAGCCTTGAGGCCAGTGAGTTCCCTGGATGCAGAAGGAATGAAGGCTGACCACCATCACACTGAACCACCCAGACTGCAGCTGCGGGACATGATAGACATTTGCTAGTGCCAGCATTACTGTGGAAGCTACAGAAATGCAGACACGTTTCAATTCTACCTTATAATGAAGTGACTTTGAAAGAACTGCCTTAGGAACTGAACAAACTCCATTTAGCCTTTTTCTTCATACATTTTAATTCCTCCAAGGTTTCTTGAATCACCCTGGGTCCTCATGCATGGCACAAACATATAACAAAGAAGTGCTTGTGCCTTACTGACTTTTTGATCTAAATATAATATTGATTCTGGGTTACAAGAGTTTTTCCTGCAATTTACACCTCCTATGTTTGTATGAGTAATGGGAATGGACAATTCCAGCACCCAACAGATCAAAGGGAATTTGAATTTGCTGCAGTCCTGGTAGGCAGGATGTTTTCAGGTCCTCTTGTTCCAAACACTAACGAACAGCAGAACTGTAGAATAGCAGCTCCTGTATATATTCAAGGCAAAGCATTTGGCAGTAGGTTTGATGAGACCACTATCTCTCATATTGATCTGCATTTTCTCAGTAAGTTCTTCTGTTCATCCATTTGGTGGCTCTAAGTTTCTACTTGGACTGAAAATTCTCTGGGGATGAAAAAATCTTGGGGGTTTTTTTGCCTTTAAAAGCACAATAATCCAAACAAGCTGTAGTAATTCTGTGATATTTCTCCTACTGCTGCTACTAGAATTGTAATTGGAATTGACCCTTTCTTGATATCTTGATTAAGAATTAATTTCCAGAAGCAACCTTAGGTATGGAGAAATTTGCAGATTTGGGCTTCATATAACAAACACAGTTATTTGACAACACCAATATAAAATGTTCATTCAAGTACCATAGCAGGAAAACTTCTGGACACTAAATAGACTTTCTTGGATTTTCATGTCTGTTTGTAAAAGAATGAAGAAAACAAGACAAATGATAGAAAAGACCTAAGATATTATTCTAAATTTTATCAGAAATTTCTGATTAAGCATATGTGAATACAATGTCTGGTTTTAATAAGCTTGAAAACATCATCAGCAATTAACTGGCAAAACAGAATAATGTTGCATAGTCAAGCAAGGGTAATTGTGCTCATTATATTGCCAGAGATGTGGCAGATCAAAAAGAAAAGCACTGTTTTCTCTGAAGTTCATTTACGGTATTTAGGTGGAATCAGCACTGAGTTCATAGCCATTAATCAGACAAACTGCTTCACACAGAAACTGCTCACCAACCTGCCAATGCCTCGCACACTGTCAACACACACAATGGGTTTCCCACTGGATGTGTGTATCTCTTTTTCCAAGGCTGTCAGTGCTATTTTTCCATTTCACCTGAAATATCCGTATTTATCCCTCAAGAAGTAACACCAGCCTCTTCTCATTCTGCATTGTGGAGAGAAAGTGTTGAGGGACAGCAGGGTGCATGGAAACCTCTGTGAACTTCTCTTTGGAGGCAAACTTATCCCAGTGAATTTAGATGGAAAGGAGAATATGGTGGAACCTCGTTAGTACAAAAAGTGAAAAAGCTAATTATTTTTCTACAGTGACATAATTATAGTCCCAAGAACGTGAAAGAGGCAATGTCTGCAGGCAGAGGGAGGAAGATCAGCTGACATAACTGGGAAAATGACAAACTACAGGACACAAAAACCATTTTCACAACAACAAAAATTCATAGATTTCTAATCCAAAGCTGAGATTTTGAGGTTTGGCTTTTCCATTACTGTCTCTTTCTGGGATGGACAAACTGTCTCGACCACCCTGAAAAATTACAACTCCCTTTTCAACCAAAGGGCACATGCAGCCAGTAAATGGTGACTCTATAAAGGGATTGCTGGCTTTGTTTGGGCCTTGCTCTGCATATGAACAAGCACTTCACCCATTCCCCTTGTACTTGCCTCTTATTTCCATAATTACCTGCATTTATTGCTTACTGTGAATATGATGCATTTAATGCCTCAATTTATTCAAACAGGGTCTGCAGCTGTAGGTGCTCAGTGTTGCACCTAGAGGTTTCTTTAATGGTTTGGTACCAGCTTTTTTATCCAGTGTAACCAAGCATCAGTTTCCTCCAGGGATATACAGAAACCTCTTCTCCAAGGCAGCAAACTTTTAGTTGTGTCAGTACTTGCTTAGAAATGTCTATTTTTTGTTTAAGAAATACATGCTAACATGATGCCTGCACCCACATTTTCAACAGAAAGACCCATGGACTTGAATTATAGCTCTTATTTTACCTGCTCTCAGTGCCATGTTTTTGCGTTCTGTTTCTGAAAATTTTTTTCTCTGCCTCAGGAAAAAGAAAGACCATTACTCTGATTTTGTGCAAAACTAATTTCTTAATTTATAGTGAGTCCTTTAAATTTCCATTTTGTGCAAATATTTTGTGTGAGATTTGTATGTGTAAACATGCAAAACAATTTTTAATGCTTCCTGAAGATACATAGAGGAGAAAAAGGGAATATGATGAGGTTCATTGCCAAATTCAAATCTACATCTGAGCAATAATTCACCAATGTAATTCCATCAAGGACAAGGGAGTTACGTCAGCTCAATCTGGAGTAAGAAAGTTCAAGGAAAAGGCTCTGAGCCGTTAAGCACAGATTCCTTTTATGAAAAGAGTCAGGAGGCAGCAATTAAACTCAGTTACATTGGGATGAAGGTGCCCTCCCCGTGCCCAGCTCAGAGACCACACACGTGTCGGATGATTCTTGGGGGATGAACGTATCCTGCTCTGGCCAAGGGCCGGGTCAGTTATAGCCAAAATCTCTTTGAGGTTTTGGCTCAAAGGTGCAGCCCTGTGAAATACTTAGAGAGACAATCCTGCACCACATAGTCTGTCCTGATGAAGTTGCCCCTTTCGGAGCACACAGGACATTGACCCAATTTGCACAGACCCTCGGCATTAGCATAGACCCATTTCAAGTGAGGTCTTTGAACACCAGTTGCCTCCAAATTCCATTACCTCTCTCCCTGCTGGGTTTTGTGCTTTAAGTATCAGGCAGGGGCTGGGAGAAGAAAAGAAAAAGAAAAAAACCAGTAAGTTAAATCCTAAGCCCAAATAATTAGACATGTTTTGGTTAGTTCTCTAAACTCTTACTTATTGCTGTTTCTCCATTTGGCAGAATATAATCTGATTTTTTTTCAGACTTGACACACAGGTCAGTTAATCCAGAGGTTCATGTATGAATGAGCCAGAGAGAGAGGCAAACACCAACTTTGGATGTGTTTGTCGCAGCTCTTCATCTTTGTTTGCAGCCTCATCTGACGTACAAGCAAATTTCAGAGTCATCCTTGCTTGTAGATACGCTGAGAAAACTTCACTTTGAGAGGGAAAGAAATGCAGGATGACTTTGCTGTCTGGCAGATAAGCTTAAGGGTAACAATACCTCATCTTTTGTCACTAATGAGAGGGAGGCCTCGGGTTGCTGGATAATTTTAAGAGGAAAGCTACTCATAGAAAAACACTTTGTGGACGGAGGGGAGTTTTAGCTCTATGCTGAATGGTAGAAGGCATTTTTATTTCATCTGGAGTTGAAGATCCAATGCTGGCCTGGAACAGAGGGGACTCATTGCTTTTGAAAATTAGACTGTGAGTGCAGAACAACTGAAGGAATAAAGTCCAGCCAGTTCTATTGCTTAAAGCTTTTTACTTCTTTGTGTTCAGGAGCAAGTATTTAAACTTGATGCCTAGCAAATACAGGGAGAAAGTCTATTTCTGACTTAGCATGATCTTAGCATGACCCACAACATGCTAACCCTGTGGTTGCAAGTGCAGGTCAGGACTTGACTTGTCTTTGTAGAGAAGTTCTTGCGCTGCAAGTTGGAAGGGGAGTGAATTTGCACAACACATACTCTGTACCCCATGACTGTGTGTCACCTAATATTGTACTTCAAACTAGCGGCAAAGTCTTCACAAACTGTTGGAAGATCATGGACAGCTTGCTTAGAGTGGGTACCCGCCCCTTGGCATGACTGGAGTTACAAACCCGACCTTTAGTGCAACTCAGCTGCTTTATATGCAACAAGCGCTAAGCATGTCTGTATGGTATCTCTGCCTTAAGATGCACTATTTGCACTGAGACCCTGAGCACAGCACGACCACTTTCATTCATATACTATTTCCATCTTATACTGGTTGTTACACTCTGGACGTCACTGGGCACAGCTCTTTGCTCTTTGGTCCTTTTTAGTGGAGTTTGCTGCATTGGTTGGGATTTCTTCAGAAAAAGAATTCTTGTCTTGTGTGATTCAGGTACAAAAGAAAGTGAGATTGAAGAATACACTTGGAGTAGAAGGGAGTGAGGTTTGTGGTGCTTATTTCTTCTTCAGGGAGCCAACTTTGCACTGGCTTTCAGGGAAGTTGTATCCCTCACCCAGGGGCTCTTCACCTTAATATACAGGGCTCCACAATTCAAAGGAGAAATTTATTGAGGATAGCCCTCAGGGGTCCATGAATTTTTTTTTTTCCAGTAGCCTTTTCCCAGGGTTTCTTGGACCTTGTCAACAAAGAATAGACTATGAACTGGATTTGGAATTCTCTGAAAAGCCACCGGAAGAATTGGAGGTATGGTGCAGTTGAGTAGCTGGTATCGTTAGGGAGATACCTGATGGCATTTCTTACTAGTGAGAGTTTTCCAAATGCTGATGGCTTTATGCACAGTTCTCTCACACCATTGCACTTTTCCTGCAAAAAGACAAAATACTGCAGGGACAAGGTGAGGTCACCACCAGAGGAGACAGGACAGAGTCTCTGAGCTGTAAGGAAACAGCAGAGGATATTACTTGCGCATGCTGCTATGGAAGAGATTACTGTCAGAGAAGACTGAGCTGAACGGACACCTTCAACAAAAAGAGACAGTGCTACAGCTACATACTCTTTGAAATCCTTTCCTCTGAGCAACAGCATTACCTCTGCCTCACTAAGAGTCAGCTTCAATGAGCTCTTCTTCCTTCATAAAACTGTCCTGATGTGAAGGATGTAGCTCTGCATGGTGGCAAATAGGAAAGGCTCTGTGTTATCTGTGTGCTGCTGGCACTCAAAGCAATGTTGCCTAATCAGTTTATCTTTGAGTTTCACAGAGATGTTAAAAAAGGCCGAAGAGGAGCTGATCTTTCTGAGACTCCACTAACAAAGGACTTGGAGGTGCAGTTTTATTTAGTCCATTTCAGCCTGCAGTCCTGACACCTGTTTGCCATGAGAAGGCAGACCCGCATGGTCTCCAGGATCAAAACAACTTGATGAGGTGGTTAGTTGATGTTTGGCTAACTTCACAGAGTTTGCTCAGGAGCAGGAGCTCAGCCAACAGGAGGCAATAAGCTGGAACTGATATACTACGAGGTGGGAGGTTTCCTTCATGTCCACAGGATGGAAACGGCATGGACTAGATTAACAAGCCTTTGGGGACGGGGAGGAAGGGGGTATTTTTTACATCATCCAGAACTTCTCAGGTACAACTACACTGCTCACTGGGAGAAAAGACTAGCGTGTACAAGCCATTTTGTTTTGGAAAACCACAGAGGTGAAGAGCGGCTATGTCTAAGAAGTGTTTGAGTTAAGGTTACTGTAACAATTCTGCATGGACCCTGGTTTCTTCAGCGCTTTGACAGCCATTTTGCACACACATTCTGACCATACTTTCTTCGGGTGGAAAAATCACCCACCAGGCCTTAGTCCTGCTTTTCCTCTGCGAGAGCTGCAGGCCCAGGTGGGGATCAGAATGTAATTTTGCAGATTATTTGGAAGTGTCACCCTACTCAGGTGCTCCTTTTCATGTCATTATCAAAATCCACAAAATATAGCCTGCTTTGAAAGCATTTCCTGCCTTAAGAATAATCAAATATCATCCAGGAATATGTAGACTTTTAACAGTTCTCATCAACAGACTGTGAGCTTGCTAATAAGTATGAGAAACATGACGGACAAGAAACATGAGAAAACTCCAGAAACTAAATGTTGTGAGGATTCATCTTCTTGAATGGTGATTCATGCATGCAATTCCCATGAGTATTACTAGGAGTTATGGATATAAATCCTAGCACATCAAGAGGGGAATATAACCCCTCGTGGTTAGGAATTAAAAGCATTCTGAGGGGCGCAGAGTCTCATCTTAAGACACAGAGTCACTGTGTGCATCTAAATCCCTGTACACCGAGATGCGAATATGCCAGGATCACAGTAATAATAATGACTATGCAGCTTGTTTGGTGCTTTTGAAATTGGATGACACAGACACATCTTTCCAAATTAGCGATTTAAAATTGCAGGTGGCTGGCGCTTTCAGTTTTCATCCACCCTGTAAGCCTGGAGATGGTTTCACTAATACAGCACTTCCCAGATGTTTAGACCCCAGGTGTGCAACAGTGTTCTTATTGATAGGATTTAAATTTGGGGTTTTTTTCAGTACTGCTTGTGTTAGGAGCAAAGATAACTGCATTGGGTCATATCTTTCATTATCACACAATCTTCTTTTCTTCCTTGCATTACTGATGATGGGTTTAATTCTTTTTACAATGAATTTGTTGAGATTGTGCATATATTTGTGTACAGGGTATGTCTTTACCTTGAACCAGGATAGTATCTTCTCTCTCCATTCATTTGTAAGCACTGTCTCCATGGGCACACTTGCCCCTGCAGCCATTATTTTACCAGTGAGTGTTAAACTATATTATTAATGATGTTTTTTACTTTTGTGGTGCCCATCTACCTGTTAGAATTGCTTCTTTTTGATAGTTTTGCAAACCTTTGGATGTTGTCACTGCACCACCAGATAGTGTGTTTCAAGGTCTCATGGTTACTCTAGTTTCCATTCATATGCCTGAGGTTTACTTCAAACCTTGTTTGCTTGTCTAATAAGGGATGGCAAGCAATACTTTGGTTGGAGGGGGATTCACCTGCTTTGGGGCACATATATGCCACACAGGTACTTCCATAAGAACTAGTCCTCCTAACGTGTTTTAAGTCAGTCAAGAGAGACAGGCACAATTTCTCTCAGTCCCACATCAGATGAATCATATCCTAAAAGTATCTGTTTATCCCCTGTCACTCTAAAGGGAGTCTGGAATAACTGGCTCAGATGATGACGGGCACACTGTATGTCTCTGCACTCAGGTGAGATGACCCCTACCTGCGTGCCAAATACAGATGTTCATAAAAACTGACTCGGAGCAGCCAAAATGCTGAAACTCACAGAAAAGTGGCCACAATCAATCTGTAGATTAAGAAAGAAGTAAACCACTTCCAAACCAATTTGTAGAATGCATATCATTAATGCACATGTTCAAGGAACTCATCAGATTTTCTCATGGATACAAAAGAAGTTTTTGCTGTGTCAGGTTGGACTGAGGTTTTGCTGTGTCAGGATGGACTGAGGCAAAGATCAAAGCCGTGTAGAGCTGGAAGCCAGGTGATCCACAGACTCGACCATTCCCAGTTTCTTTTGTCATCTCCATCAGCTGATTCATCTTCCTCACAACTTCTCCAAAGGTGAGAAGGGACAGGTATTTATTGAATCCACAACAGCAATGAATATGATTCTGAGCTTTCTCCCAAAAGACCATCAACCTAAAGCCCCAGATATGTAGTAATTAGACCAAGAAAAGTGATCATCTGACAGCCAATAAATCTGACAACCTTGTAGGAGCAAAACCTGTGCTCTGAAAGAGGTATTTCTCCCCTCAGCATATACATGAACACATTTATAACCCTGGAACTTCCCACACTGTTGCATTTTCTCTGAATTTCTAATGTATTCCAAAGAACCCTGAGATACTTCTAGGATTTCTAATTCAGTTTTTGTAACAAGAAAGTCAGACTGATATCCAAAAGTGCCTTGTGGTCACCAGGTCCTCTACATTTATGCACTCAATTTGCACCTGTGAATAATTTTTTTCTACTATATGGAGAATTATGGAGATTTGGGGAGTTGTGCATATTTTCTTTTAAGATATGCTCAGGTCCACCAACAATCACGGTCTTGAGACAAGAATCCCAGGGTGAAGCGCTCTGTCCTCTGCTATTCCGTAAGTTATACGGGACTCACTCAATGCTTGCCCCTGCTTTAAAATGTCTGAGGCCCACAGACAAATATGAAAGTATCCATATGGGGCTATAGTGTGGCTTAAATAAGCAGATACTTTCCATGATGTACTGTGCAACAAGCAGCAAAACAGACAGTCCTTTTCTAAAAGGACTGTGGGATGGCAGACCAAAGTATGGCACCCTGAAAATGGACTAAATCCATCCCTAATCACAACCAAAGCGCTGAGTTTGCAGTAGATATTTCTCTTATCAAGACCTCTAGCTGGATGCGCTGATATGGGTAATTTCCCAGGTGTTTACTTGGCAGAGAAAGAGGTCGTCTAGGGGGAAAACCGTCTCCTGGAAGATGAAGAGCTGTGACCCAGCAGCTGAATAAGTGTAGGAAAAGGTCTGCGTATACAGCAAAATGTTGCAGTTATTATAATTCCTGAAAATACCAGGGAGCTGGATTCACAAGACTCTTCCAGCTGCATTTCCCTGTGTCTTACATGCCACCCCCCCACGTACACCAGCTGCAACATGTGCCGTCATGAAAATAACCCTAAAGTGTATTAATTAAGAGAATAATACTAGAACTAAGCACTATCAGTATTCAGGTTTTCTATCATGCCAACACATGCTGTATTTCAGAAAATAAAATATAAGCTGTAGAGTACTATATTTTGCTTTTTCTTTCTATTTTAGAATGAATTACTCTCCTAGTTATTCCACTGTCATTTTTACTGCCATGGAGCAGCTTGAATTTGCATTTTCCTCAAACAAGAACCAGCTGAACACAAATTTCCTATATAGCTTCTTGAAACACTGCAGTGAGCGAATTCATATTTCCTTTTTTTCAGGTACTGAAACTAGAAACTTGGCCTTGGGAGTCACGCTGAGCCACTGCTGGCAGAGAAGCACTGCTGGGTGACATCTGTCATCAGCCACCGCTGAGCTGAAATATTCAGTTCCTAGCAGCAAGTTGTGCATTAAAGAAACAAACAAACAAACAAACAAAAAGCCTTCCAAGAATTCTCCAAAAGCAGTTTGAAGCAGAAGTGAATTTGAGAAAATTCAATACATTTTTCAGCCACTCCTCCATCGAAAAAGTTCTCATCAAGTATCACGTGAATTGTGCACTGAGCTCTGCACAGACTAGTTTGAATTGCAATGTGAAAAATGTCAGGCAGCAATTCTGACCAGTCTAATTGTGGTCTATAGCACTTGTCCAGACATAGGATTTTAGGTGGTACTTTAATCTAAGGAAAATACCTGTAATAAATATGTCTTTTATCTCCCAGAAAGAGATGTATAAAGAAGCAATGCCTTGAAAACTCAGCCAGAGAAATTCTAGAAATAAGGTAAACGTTTATAATATCGAAAGTGATTAATTCTAGTAACGAACATCCAGCAAAATGAGGAACTGTCTAGCTCTTGTAAGTCTTCAAATCAAGAATGGTCAGGACATTTTAACATCACAAGATGCTGAACTTTACACTGATTTTAAATTAATAAAATGAACTGGTCTGGGATGTGCAGTATGCCAGATCTAAGGACCACCCGGACTTAAAATGCTGTTTCCATGAAGCAATGGGGTGCACACGGCTCTGTGACTGCCTCATGAGATGGACCAGTTTGTCCCAGAGCTCTAAAGTCTGGGCCAAAGATTAATTATGGACTAGAATTGTTGTTGGCTGAATTTGAAGCTATTGGGAAGTTCTCTACATCAGAAAGGCAGATGATAGGCCAGACATGCTTCAGCATTTTCTGTAGATCCTGAGGGCTTCACAAATACATCTGTGCAGACATTTTGCCACCCAACCCTATGGGATTCAGGATACGTGTGTTCCCCTCTTGATTCACCTTAGACCTGGTATGGGGTCAAAAGCATGCTGGTTCTCCCACTCTGTTCCCCTTTCCCCAAAACCAAAACCACTTGTCTATTTAAACTGGAAGCTTTGGGAGACAGGGCTCTGACCTCTCCCTTGTTGCAAAGTTTGTCCTAAGAACACTCCTAACAGATAAGAGCATAAAAGCATTTCCATCACAGCTTTCTCTTTCACATGCTCTAAATGCAAAAACAAAAAATGAGGAAGACTTTACTTTCCCCTGTTTGGATCCCACTGCATCCCCAAAAGTGAAGTTAAATACCTGATTAGAAGGCAACAAAATACTTTTCGTAAACAACAAAAACCTAGCTGTATTTTAAAAATGGTATAAACCTGCTGTGGGTGAGAGCATAAGTGTTGACACGTGTGTGTTAGGTTGAGGTTTAGAACATCATTATTTACTCTTATTTACCAAATGTCTTACCCACCATATTATCTGCCTTTTCAGATGTGTACTGCTTTTGATTTTTAATTGGTCTTATTTACCAAATGTCTTACTCATTAGACTATCTACTTTTTCAGATGTGTTCCCATTTTGATTTCACTATGAAGAGAACCAGCATATCAAAACAGTGACACACAAGGCTTCCTCAGCGTCTTGGTGCCTTTGACACAGTGTCCAGCACCTCTGCATATCACTCCGTTGGTTTAGCAAAAGGTCCTTTCTCCCTTCCATGGTCCCCGATTCAACTTTGCCATCTCCCTGCTCAGCATGTAGGGAGATTAATAAGGCATTGAATGTGATGGGGCTGAGCTAGAGATGCCAGAGGTTGTGTCTCCTCCACACCTTGCTGACACATCTTTCTGCCTTTGGTTTTCATGTACCGTTTGGAATGATTTATGTCCCTTTTAAAGGAATAACTTCACCACCTGAAAAGGTTTGTAACACTGCACGTCGTTTCTTTTCTGAAGGCTAATTGCTGTTGCAAGCTGGTCTCATTCCCCAGATACCTGAAACATGTAGTCAACAGCAGCTCCATATTCAGAGCAACAGAAACCCCCAGGGGTATTTAGTCACTCAATGATAAATAAGTTCTTAACTATCCTGCTGGAGAGGACTCGAGAAGATGCTCACCACAGCCAGGGTCTTTGTGTGGTGGTACTAAAAAGTGGCTCAAATGCCCTGCAGGCCATCACAGGCTGGAGTGTTAATGTGGGGGTGTACGCAGGCAGGGGCTGTTTCTGGAGGTGGGTACCCCTCCACATCATTCCAGGAACCCAACACGATGTTCCTAAGCAATTCCCACCTAGGTAGGGCAGAGCCATGTGATACCTCTCACAGCCACTCACTGGACTGGCAGACACAGTGCCCACCCTGCAGACCCCAGCTCAGCATGCCAAGGAGTCAGCAATAAGGGGCAAAATTGCATCAGCCGTGGGATTTTTCACATTTAACCTCATCTTCATAAGCATTCTTCACCTTTCAGAGGCTTTGAATTTGCGATTAAAGCCCCTGAAGGTGGGAACAAAAAAGGCAACTTTTGTGTGAAGAACAGTTAGCTCTGTGCAGTAGGTTGGAGGTTGAATTTATTGTTTCCTTATACAATAAAATCCATTTTTTGCTGAATAAAACCCAACTGTTTGCACTGACTGCTTAAGAACGCTCTAACATTTAATCTAAAAAACATCTCCAAGTGACAGTTTGCCCCAGACCTTCTACTAGCTGAAAATCTACAGCATAAAGGATGTAGTTTTCTGAAAAAAAAAAAAAAAAAAAAATCTTGGTGTATTCTTGAGGAAAGCAAACAATTTTACCAAAAATATATAATAATTAAAAATTCTGGAGAAATTAGCAATAATTATAGACTATCTTGTTCAGAGTTTTTTTACTATGTTTCTATAGATCTCAATGCATTACAGGCCCCTCCATAGTTTCAGATTTCTGAAACTAGTAAACAAGTATTAGCAAAGTATAAATGCCTTTAATATTAGTAAACTGCCCCCCCCTCTCCTGCCCTATGCAAGCCACTGTAACAACAGAAAAAAGAAAAAAAGTGGCAGCAAATATCAGTAGTTTATCCTTTAGGATACTACAAATTATTCCGTTTTACCAAAAGTTGGATTCATTTACAGCTTGAAGCAGGCAGGCTGAATTTTAATGCATTTTACCCTCTTATTGTTTCATCTAATAAAAACGTCCTTAGCTCATGACAAACACAATGATGAAAACTGATGGCTTGATATGCAAACTTTGACCCACAGCAATAGCCTACTATGTCACCAGCCGGGAAAATTCCAAGCGAAAACATTTTTGACAATAAGCAATAAAGGAACAGCATTCCAGGGAGGAACTCACACTTGAGGCTGACAACTAGGCAAGAGATTAAAAAGGAGAGAGAGAGCGAATTTTAATGACCTGGAATGCTCTGGAAGATACGTCTGGTGTAAGTAACAAAACATTACAACAAAGAATGCAAACCTGGTAGAGGGCAAATACTCATAAAACTCTAAAGGTCTGAAAAAAAGGAGGAATTAAGTAATGTTATACTGCTCCTTCACTGCATACAGTAATTTTAAATACATCTTTGCCAAATTTAAGAAGGAAAGCTTTGGTTGATCTTCTATCTACTTTCTGTCGCTTATGAACTTTTCTGAGAGAATGACTTCGGCCTAGTTATCCTCTCAAACTAACTCCCTCTCTCACCTTGACACCATCAGAGCTGTATCAATTCCCCTCGTGTGTTTAGATTGTCAATGCCCACTATCGAAACCGGCTGTGCAGGGGCTGACCTCAGGTCCTGTCTACTTAGTTCCGCAAAGTGCGACTTAAGTATAAGAGCATTTTGGAGTTGGGTGGCAAGGCAGAAGCTGTAGTGAGGGACAAGGAACTGAAACACCACCTTTACCTGGAAGAGCACAGAGGTCTCTTTGAAATAAAGGGACAAATGAGTGACCGAATGAGGTGGGTCAAAGGCACATGTAGCTCAGCATCCCCTTGCTCACATGGCTAGTAGCAGATGCTTAATAAAAAAAGGAAAAGAGAGCTAACACACCACTGTGTTTCCATTGATGTATCCAGAAGTTGTACCTTGGAGGGTCATAGCCCTGCTGGACTTTTTTCCCATTCATTTGCTCTTCCTTATCAGAAACTTGAATATGATTTCTTGCACCTACTGAGCCACTTGTGTAGAGAAAGATAATGTCTTTCACCCAAAGACAAGAAGCCTCTTTCACCCAAAGACAATCTTTTGAAGTCAGGAATCAGAAGGAGCCCACCTGACCTCCAGCAGAACTGGTGAAAAGATCCCTGGCTTGGTGGACAGGGTCCCCATCCAGCTCGTGCTCTGGTTGAAGAGCAATCTAGGGGACACACACATGTACATAGAGATAAACATGACTTGTCAAATCAGGGTCCACACGTTCTCCTCAGTTAAAGGGAATGCCTCAGCTAATATTCTTCTCATCTTCCTTCTCTAAAGACTCAAATCTACCTGCAATTCAGAGCAGAGCTGAAGGTGTTTTGTAGGGCTGGTGAAGCTGTATAACAGTTAAAAGCACCAGGACCCAGACACCTCAGAGAGGGCACCACTGACTAGCCCGCAAGCTCTAGATAGATTATTAAAGTTTCTTGTGGACATTTGACCATGAAGGTGCTTGGTTTTTCTTCCCTTTACCAGATTCTGCAGTCCCTAAGCACTAGCATTTATTGAACTCTCTTTTCTTCCAAGGGAAAAAAAAGAAAAAGAGGAAAAATTGTACAAAAAAATAAATCCTGCTTTTGTTCTGGATAAAACTAGGTCAGCATTTTCCATCCTCACTGTCAGTTTTCTGCAGTGTGTTTCATACAAAACATCATCATTCCGGCAAAAGGTATTTATAAAGTGAGCTTTGACAAAAAAATTGCTGTTGTTGTTTTTTTTTGTTTTTGTTTTTGTTTTTTGTTGCTTGTTTTTTTTTTTTTTTCCAGAAAGGCTTTGGCATCTGTCACTGCCGGGAAAGATTTAAGATCTAGGTAGAATTTTCATCTCTCACAATGACTTGGACTATATTGACTAGATCTAATAGATCTGATGTTTTAAAACCCCTTGTGCAGTAAAACACTATAAATTGCAGCTGTTTAGAAATCTCCCTCCTCCACAGAAAATTTTCAGTGGAAAACATATAAATGTTTCCAGGATTTATCTTCACCCAGCACTCCCACAACCCCCCAGTTCCCGTGATTCAGAGGCAAGAAAATAGTACCACAAGAGAGCTGGAGCATGGCAAAAACAGTACCCCATGGGACAAGGAGGATGTCAAGAACACAGACTACTGTGGGCAGGGGGCATGACAGAGGTTTTGCTGAAAGAAATGAGAGAGTATTTTCACCAAAACTGGGGAACAAAGACAACTTCTTTAATTTCTTCATAATTTGCAACCAACTGGTAAACCAAGACCCTTTTCCACACACATTTCAGTGCAATTACACACAGAAAAAAGTGATACTTGAAATTTAAAAATAAAGAGAAAAATATCTTGTAATTTTCTTGCCATCTTTTTCAACATGCATATAATTAGGACTATTTAAGGCTTATTGTGGGCACACAGAATACTCACTTTGGGGCATTTACTCCATTGTGGTGACACATAACCCACTGCAAAGGCAATTTCTCCACTTACCCCACTCTTCCCTCTTCATTAGGAATACCCTGTGTCTGTAGCAGTCTCAGAGTCCCTTACCTGTTAGATGAAAGAGGATTTGCAGGTATAAGATGCATCTGGGGTAGGTGCTTATCATCAGTTTTTCAGTCAGATTATCCCTTAAAAACAAATGTGGGAGAGTCATCCACTGTTGATACATAAAACAAGCACAGGAGATCTACATTAGGCACAGAGACAAATGAAAAAATGGCCTGGGAGGCCCAGAGCTCACTAACATCCTTATGTCTCATGAATAAAAGTGGGGTAGAGGACTGATCAGCAAGATGGGAAGAGATGGAAAGCAGAGACACGCACAAGAGAGAAGCATAGGGGACCTGCACTGGCAAAAATAAGAGATAGATGAAGGACCATAGTGCTGGAGTCAACAGGTTTATCTGCAGAAGCATTAGTAAAGGCATTGCAATCTGGCCTTCATTTTCACTGAAGTTCTTTCTCTTGGATGGAGTCAGAGGAGAAGACAGAATAAGACCTTAGAGAGAGAGAGGAAAGGCAGAGGGGAGCTCAGCACATCCCATGGCTCTGGAGACAAGGCAGGAGCCAAGACAGTCATAAAGCAGTTAATCCCAAAAGCTTTATCTGACCTGTCCTAAACCAAACATGCCACCAGAAAGCATTCCTGCAGCCCTGTAATAGCTCAGCATCGCTCACAATAGCCACAGCATGTCCAGCAGAACAGCAAGGTTAGTCAGTAAATCAATATTATGTCAAATCCCAAAGTCAATCTGAGTCTGATTCATCTTGAAAACACAGCTCCCATGTCTTCAAACACTGTTGAATTCTTTAGGGGAAAAAGTCTCCACTTCCCTGGGTGTCGTGAACAAGTAAGTAAGTCTAGCAAAATCCAAACACAATTTGGCAGGATATAATACTTGTTGGAGATAATCCTACCTGCTGAAATTTCCTTTTAACCTCAGTGAAGACTCCAGTAGATGCTAAGTATAATCAGGACAGATACCAATTCTCGCCCACTGGAAAGCAGAACGAACAGTCTTCAAAATATTATTCTTTTATGTCAGATCGTGGCAGCAAACGAAAAGTTCTAGAAATAGTTACTTTGGGCAATTTTCTCCTGAAAAGTAGGCTGGATGATTTTGGCTGTGGTAGATTCCCCAGGGTAATAACAATATAATTCAGCCCATGCTTTTCAGGCGATGGAGAACTATGGTGTTCCCAGGTAGGGGAATTGCAGATTCCCACAGTTAGTGTTGGTCTGATTTCTTCTGAACCCACGGTGAGTTGGGAAGGACCATGACAAAGCTGTTGTCGATGCTTCTTCCCAGTTGAAATTCCCTCACTACAACTTCTGCCTTGCACCCAGCTTGAAAATGGCTCTCAAGTATTACAGGATGCAGATGACTATTGTGCTGATCTAAAGATACACTTTACAAACAGATTGTCCCGAGACTCCACAAAGAAGTTTTCTGGAAATGCCCGTTATGTTACACAAAGTGTTTATTCAACTTCAATTAAAGCTCTGATCATACATTAATTGTAAATTTTGTCGCAAACCAGCATGAGTTGCCTGATGATTAAAGGACTGATATTGCTATTAATTATCATTCGTAGCATGGAAGGCTGCAGCGTGATTCCCCCTACAGGGGTAGGTGCTGTATATACCCTCCTGAAGAAGCATCCTTGGCCCTGGAAAACTTAGAAATCTAAACAGACAGTGCAGACAAAAGAACTACCATTATCTTCTTTTTCCAGATGGGGAACTGAGGCACAGAGAGATTAAGTGACTTGCCAACATCTGTGGAAGAATGGAGGATTAAACCTTGATCTCCTGAGTCCAAGTCTGGTGTTCAGTCACCGGACCAGCCTTCCTGCTCCTGCTAATGTGTTATTGCTATCATCTGCTCAGTGGTTTTTCCTACCCATTTCTACCTAATCCCTTTTCAAGGTAGCTCTTCAGGGACTGTTACTTATGTGGGTCAGGGCTTGATACAGCCATGCCAAAGAGGGACATACTGTTTCGTCCTGTGGGTACCACTGGCTTGGCTGGCAGGTGCCACTGCTGGGTGGCAGCGCAGGAGCAAGGACTTACAAAGTCATTTCTAGTTCAAGGCAGAAAAACCTGCCATGAAATTACTGGGCAGCAGGGGAAGAGGAGGCTGGTTGCTGTGGCTCTCACTGCATCTGCAGTTCCCATCCTAGAGAATACAAAAGAGCATGTTCAAGCTTGTAAGATGGGGCTGTAAGACAAGAAGAAAAAAATCTTGAAAGCTGTATACTGGATGGATCCCTGAACTCTACCAGTATTTATTTCTTGTGCTGCAATACCACCTGCAGGCCCCAGTCCAGGGCTGGACACTGCAGAGAAAAGATGGTTTTACAACCCAAGGGTGTAAGTCCCAGCCCTCACCCTCCATGGGAGCCTTTCTGATGGCTAGGGAGGGTTCGGATGAAGCTCTGCACACACCATCAGACAGGCATACGCCATGCTGCCTCACTGCACGCATTGTCCAAACCAGTCCCCTCAACCCAACCAAATGCCTTGCAAGGAGGAGGGCTGCAATGAAAATAAATCTGAAAACAGTCTTTGAGTTGAAAAGCTGCAGGTCCTCCCAAGGAACCAAGTAATGACACTATTTCCCGCACCATTTGCAAAAGGTCAAAACTTTGTCCTCTGCCAGCAAGTGATGCCTTGGCATGTGGACCCCAAGTAGGGCTGCCCTGCTCCCCCAGCCCATGCCAAAACGGGGGGCGAGGGTGGAGGGTGCCACCGCCAGGCCCTCGCCTCAACGCCTGTCACCCCGATTGTGGTGGGCGAGAGATCACAGGCGAGCAGCGGTATCTGCTCAAGAGACATCAGACGGCGTCAGAGCAAGGGTAATCCATTTATTTTTAGAGAAGTTTTTCCACTCGGAGATCATACACACTGCAGATCACAGAAACACATGCAAGCATGAAATTTAATTTTTAAGAATTCTTTTCCTGGGGCTTCCATGTAAAGCGGCAGTGAATGGGAAAAACTATAATCACGACAAGACAATTACAGAGGGGTTTTTTGCTAAGCATGAAACTTTGAAAAAAATGTTTAGGGAAAGGGGAGAAAAAAAACCACTAGAAAAGTCATTTTTGTCCACTTGTCTTGTTCCATTGAAGCAGAATTAGACATCACGTCATATAAGTGACTGTTAAAATAATAATCGGCTTTAAAGTACCCAAGAAAAAAAAAGTTTGAGTTTGAGCTACTTTTCCTGGTTTGGCTCTTTTAGTGACACAGTGTGTATGCAAATGTGGAAACAGTCTGCACCCTCCTAAATGCTGCAAAACACACACACTTGTGCTTTTAGCATGAAAGGACTGGGAAACATACATTAGGATTTGCAAGATTATGGTGAGAAAGCAGGAGTGATATCTTTGATGTTCTTTTCAAAAAAAAAAAATGGTGAAAAGACAGAAAACCATGAGTGGTTTTTCTCTTCTTGGCAAAGCCCCCCAGGAAAGAGCTAGCATGGAAAATGAGTCCCCTCTCATCTTCCAGAGAGACAGTTCCTCCCCTTCCATCCTAAGTTCACTGACATGGCTGTGTGGGGAGATCAGACGCTGCGTGTCTGAGCCCTGCTTAGCCTGTGGATGAACAGAGAGGTTAGTTTCTACAACAGGCAGCCACGTAAAACTTCTTAAGTAGCAAATATTCCCTGCAAAATAAATACCTAATGTACATCCAGAAACGTAGAATAGAACCAATTTGGTATTGGCGAGAAATGTGTGATTGTCACCTCGATGGTCACGTAGACTGGAATTGTAACTCTGGGGGAAGGTTTCTAACTTGCTTGTCATTAAAGCCAGTCCTTTCCTGGTGTAGGTCTCCTCTGATATAGCAACAACTGCTTAGCGGTTTTCACAACTTCCCTATTCATGACTGCAGTGTCCCAGCAGCTTTAAGTAAGAAACAGAGATTCTGGTAAAAAAATAGCCCATAGATTCGCAGCTAAGGGAATAAAGATGTTAAAAAATTGTTCTGAAACTTTTAGCTGTCCTTATTCAAGAGGCAGGGGTTTTAGTGCTGATCACTTAGGGGGAAAACGACATAAAGCAGAAAGTATAAAAGGGTTTACCTTGATTTTGTAGCATTGTAGCATCCCTTTGGGTCTCTCGTCCCTGCATCAGGCGACGCTCAGCCGCAATCAAAGGTGGGAGCGCCACGCTCAGCTCCTCCAGGTCTAGAGACAACACAGCAAAATAATTTGTCAAATTGTCAGAATTTAACAGACATGGTAGAGGAGCAGACCGGGGAAATTTGGATAGACTGTGCCTTCACCCAGTCCTAATCTCACCACTGGAGGCTGTAAACATGATGGGTAAAGTGACAGTCTGGCTACAAATCTGTCTGGCAGCTTCATTAGACATCTTTCGCCTGACTGATTAAACTGCATTTAAGACCCACTTTCATTTTTTCAAGTCTTTTGTTTAAATTAAAAGGTCATGTTTTCAAGCGAGTGATCCGCTGCCCTCTCCAGTCTCCTGCCACAATACAGTTACATTAGTACTAGTGTTGCACAAAGCGCTGTGAATAAGATCCACAGACACCAACAAATGTCGCAGCCAGCGGAGGTTACAGAAAGGGGTTTTTGTCTGTTCGTTATATGCCACAGCAGGGATACAAGCTTGAAAAGTCCTCCAGCCTCAAACTTGGACTATTTCTGCTGTGCACCAGGGGACTTGCAAAGAGGACTTGCTACTTTTGCAGATTTATTAAAGCACCCGGGTTTGCCCAGTATGTCTCACCGCACCTTAGTTTTGCTGCTGCCTGACCACTCAGGAACTAAAAAGGATTTTTGGTGGTTAGACAAAAAAAAACCCAGGACCTGGGATTTAGGGTCTAATGCTGCCAAGTGCTGAGTGCCATCTGTTCCCACTGGCTCCAAGCGGCTGTGGGGCTGCTCCAGAGCTCACGGGATGGGGCCCCGGCGCGGCGGAGCCTGATGGAGCAGGGCAGCTCTCCAGAAGATGTAACGCGGCATCTTGGGAGCGCTCCCAGTTTACACCTCTGCGTCTCTGGCCCACAGACAGACTGCACTTAACCTGCCGCCCTGCAGCCAAGTGCTTCTCTGAGCTCTCAGAAAACAGTAAGTGCACTCGAAGCTGAGAGAGATGTCCTGGCTGATTTTAAGACTTCTGTATGCTTTGTTTCTAACTAAATCCAGGGAAGGAGTTCCTTATTATCTGTGCTGGGAGGTCATGATGCACTGAGCATTGCAGTTTCTTATGCCATGCTGATGCCACTGATGCTGGTCTAAAAAAATCCCCCAGTCTCACTTGCACTTTTCCATAGGCTTTTGCTTGGCAGAGAGGAGCACGAGATGAATTGGAGGGTCAAGACATGGAGGAGCCGTTCCCTAGGAGGGTCATGGCTGAGCTGCCTGCTTCTCTCAGGTGAAAAGCAGAAATCAAGGGAATTGAACAAAAGGACTGAAAATCAAACACTGGGTCACTGTGTCGGAGGAGTCCTTGCTTCCTGCTGACAAGTTTAACTCCAGCATGAAGGGGTCAGTTCAGTGCCTCGTAGGAGGGCCCACTTTACACCAAGGGGATGTAAAAGTTGACTAAATTTTTAATAGATAAGATGAGCCTTTCACAAGCTCTCTTCTATAGATGACTGTACTCTGCCCAGTGACCTGTTGTGCCCTGTTATATTCCCTAAACTGCAATTCTATTAACTGAGAACACTATAAATGTGACTTAATAAACTGGACTGTAGCTTGGATTGCAATATTCATTGTGTCCTGAGTCTGACATGCTTCCTCCCACATCTTTTTTTATAAATCACATTGCATTGGAACTTTGGCTATGAAACTGGACACAAAAATGTATTTGGTAGAGGGTTACTTCCCTTCTCTTTCAAGTACAATTAAATCCTTGGTAATCACTGAGGTTTTCAGAAGTGGTGGTGACAACAGAATCTCCCAGAAATAGCGTTTCCCTCAGATTGCAGTGGGATTCGGTCTATAACGAGCCCAGGAACATACTGATATTGCAAATACAACCCTGACTGTCTGCTGCATTTTTCACTTATTGCAAGGGTCAAAGGCTGGTTAGGTATGACATCTACATTATTACTCTAAACTCAAGCTGGTTTTTCTGACCCATCGGCACGGAAGCTGCTGAAATCCTATAGTGTAACATTTGCTTTAGGACTACATTTCTCTAACTGATGTGCCTAAGATTCACATGCAGGTATTGATAGGAGAATAGACCCTTTAGCATTTAGAAATAAATCCTTGACATTTCTATGTTGTACAGTAAGTCAAATTATCCTCCTCTTGCTCTGGTCCCCAGTCAGAAATCTGAAAGGCAGAAGAAAATTCAGAATACACAGCAAATTTTTCCAAGTTGTGTGGATTGTTGTAAATAAGAGCAGAAAATATGATCCAGCAACAAGTAAAAATATTTTAGATATCAACAGGGCTAAAGCAGTGTTTAAAGGCTTTTCTGAATGAGCTTGCTTTTGTAAAGCCAGAGGACCTTTTGCTGTTGAGTGTTCATTTATAAAAATGAAATAAAATAATCTTTCTTTCCCAATACCTTAGAGAAATGCTTCTGAATGACCCTTTCCTTTTCTTCACACAGGCTATGTTTTTTCACAACTAGCTGACTATGAATAGGCACAACCATTCCAGTAAGCCTCAGTTTGTGCTGCCAACAATTATATCAGTTATCCAGGCCCTTACGTGTCATTTAATACCTACTTTCATAGAGGCAGAGATGAAAAGAACAACTACAATAAGATGCAGTTAATTATGGATATGTTTAGAAACAGTCTAATGAATAATAAACAACGTTTTATTTCCTCTGACTATGACACAGTGGCAAATAATTAAGAATCAAAAGAATTCAAAGTATTAGGTAACAATCAGAAAACTTGTGCAAGATTTTTTTCTGCTCAAGTTTAATTGGTTCATTGTTCCCATGAACTATAAACCACGGGGTTGATAGCGGTGCTAAAGTTTACTTCTATAAAGGAAGATTAACATATTCGGGAACTTTACCCTAATCCTTGTTTTGCGTTAACTCAAGCAGATTGGATTAGTAATTCTTACCTACCACCCACTAAAAGAAAACGGGTTTCTTTTCTCAGACAACTGGCTGTATTGTACCTTCATGTGCATTATCTGCACTGAAAGCGTTCTGCAGAAAGAAACAATGTGAAGTGAAAGGGAAAAGAGTTTTACACTGTGATGGCAAGAAACAATTGCTGACGTTGCAGAGTCTGAACTCTGCTGAAAGGCTAGACCTGTTCCTTCCCAGTTCATGTGCTGTTATTCCAGGCAAGATGAGAACAAGCCTTTCCCAAACTTCTCAATCAGGAAATCATGAAAACGAAGGAAAGTCAATTTACTAGTTCTGATTTGGAGACCAGTGGGGTGCGCTGGCAGCAGCCCAGAGAGGGAGCAGGGCTGGTTTTGTGGTTCAGCTCTGCTGAGTGCTGGCTGTTGATGCAGGCATTGCAAACCCACCGGGCTCCCGTGTGCTTAGCCCTGCTGGGAAGCAGGGCAGCCACTGCAGGAAGCATCCTATGCTGGTGGTCCTCCCCGTGCGAGGACACAGTGCAGTGTGGACCTACCACAAGTACCCGTATAACCCTGGACCCGTGGCCCGTATAACCCTATCCCACTGAAGAGTTAGACCCAACAAGTCTCTCCCATCCGGCTGATATCCCATTTTCACTAGTTGCCTGAATAAAGCCAGGTCCTACTTGTACTGAAGGCAGTGCCACATCTTCACCCCAGGAAAGAAGCTGCAGTTACCTGCTCTGTTTACAGTTACTTTTCTCCCAACTGTTTTCCTCTTCAGCCCAGATCCTCCTGCTCCCTCTCCATAAGCAAGAGCTATTCCTTTACTCTAGCGGGAGCAAGACAAGATCCCAATGAGAGAGAAACACTAGCATTGTCATGAAGGCCAAAGGACTTGATACCATACAGGTTCCTCTGAAGCTTGGTAAGACTCAAGCATCTTCCAGATGCTTCACTGGGGAAAATTCCCTTCTTACATATATGGACACACTTAGCCAGACCCTTTCTATCATTCATCAACAAGTTATGCCAAGAAGTTTGAGGAGGTTTTGAATAAGGAGAATCAAAATCTTTTACACAGTTTTCATGAGCAATCTGGTGCCCCAGGTGAACACAGCAGCTCCATGGATCACATATAGAGGACTAAACTGTGCAAGACCATGGATGAGCCGAGCACAAGAGATAGTTTCTGTCCAAGCTCCATCCAACCACAAAACTGTGAAACTCCCACAAAATGTGGCAACAGCACATAGAAGCAAATGCCAAGGTATAGAAAGGCAACTCTTTGCTTTCTTATTGGTGCTGGTTGCCTCTGCACCTCAACAGAGATGATGGTCTTCCCATTATGATGGACAAAAATTAATTTCTGTTTGGGTGGTTTCTCTCTTTATATTAAGCAATGATTGTAACTTGAGATAGCTTTAAAAATATTCAGTTGCCAGGGCAATAGGAGGTAAAGAGCTAGCAAACATATGTGCCCCAACTATTGAAAAATAGTTGGCACGAGCACAACTACAGTGATGAGCTTCGTGCTAATCTACAGCGAGCAACAACAGTGATTTCATGGGCAAAGAGCAATGTCACCTATTAGCTGTGTGTGGAGGAGCCAGCTGGCTAAATGGTGGCCCATTTTAACCTGGATTTCCAATGCGATCCCAGTAGTTATCAATAAATCCCATTTACTCCTGCTCATTAGCAGAGAGGGATATTAATTAACTCTGCACCTGGGAATGAAAGAGAGCACCTTGAAGAAGCTCCAGCTATTTCCCCCTCATTGCAGCGCAGAACTGTCTCAGGTGGTCCAGGACTGACTCTTCCATTAAACCAAGCTTGATATTTTGGAAAGCAGAAGCCCACCAGAAATAAAATTATAGAGCCAACACATTGGTCTGAAGTACCTTGCTTCAGCATCTCAAAAGTGAAGGAAAAAGCACACACCTCCAAATTAATAACAACAGCAAGAGACACATGAGATTGAGACCTAACTCTTCTTGGCTGCACGAAGCAGACAAGAAATTCCTTAGACATTAATTTACTGTCCCAAAGGATGTGGGGCCTGTGTCCCCTTCTCTGCCCCAGCTGTGACCCACAGGTCCTGGTGCACCTCTGTTCACGAGCCCAGCTGCCTGCAGAGCATTCACCCTCCGCCACCCTTCGTTTGGAAAATAGGAATTTTTGGATGCAACGTATATGCAGTGCCTCCCATAGCAGGATCCTGGTGTCGTATAGACCTGCTCAGTACAGCTTTAAAGCTCATTAGTTTATAGCCAGAGCTGTAGGGAGTTACTTCCCAGCATCTGGGGAACAGCAAGAAAACCCTGGGGCACCCTAAGGTTCCCAGAGAACTTGAAAAAAGCTGGTGCATTTCCTAGGGTAAATTGCAGGGTTTTCAGGAAGACCTACATGAACTACTTTTGAGATTTGCTCTGCTTTCACTCGAAACCCTTTTCTTCCTGGGGAAACTGTTGCTTCTGCCATATCAGTAAAAGAAAAATGAGGACTGGATCAATAAATTACTCAGATGCGTTGTACTATCTGTTAAGAGAGCTGACAGTACAAATTTTTCACTTTCTTCCTTTTTCATGGTTTTCCACCAAGCTGTGCAAAACACACTGTGTATCGCTTACTGTTTGGGATTTTATGAAGAAAAAAATAAATAGAGCCTCCAAGTACTAATTTCAAACTGTTGTAGTGAACTCTCCCTTTTTTTATTACATAATAGAGCCTTTTGTCCTCAGTTTTCCATCTGTTTGCTAAGCATTTTTCACTTGAAGACTCAATTAGGACAAAAAACCCCCTCACAATCATTCAATTCAAAAATTAATTTGGAGATCAAGGGACTGACTTAGGCCTATACCAGTGACTAAAAGCGATTCAGGCTTTGTCACATGATCCAAGAGAACTGAGCAACAACAGTTTAGCTGCTTTAATCCTGCTTAATTTGAGTGCAAAGAAATTCACATGTGCTACTAAGAACATTTTGCAAGTACACTGTGTCCATTTTTCTGGGTCCCCACATCCAAAGACTTTGTTTCATTGAGAGCTCATGACACCCTTGATTAGTAACCCCCGTGCAGACAAATGAAATGCACACTATTTTGCAGAGGTAGTGAGTGACCTACTCAGAAAATACCCTGCTGAGGAAGAGGTGGTTTCAGATAACACATTTTACAAGCAGGAGGGATAGCAAAACCAGCACCATTAGGGGTCTTGGCAGTGAAGCAGGTCCCACTGTGCCAGGGACAGTATAAAACAGAGATGCCATCAATGGCCCAAAGAGTATATTTAAAAAAATAATACAGCTATGTCATGGGAGGTCTTAGCAGTACATATCACTAGTTTCATAACTTTTTGCACATGCTTTGCACAGGCTATAGGGTCATTAGCAGTGACCCTCTCACCAGCTACCACCACGTGGCACGAGTGTGTGATCCCGGGGCCATGCGTTGGGGTATCAGCCCACCTGAAGCTTGGCTACAGCCTATTTCAATGGGGACGGCCAAGCAAATTTTCATTAGATGAAGGAAAACTTGCAAAAATCCCATCCGGCGAACAGACGCGCAGACACGTACCTTTTCCCTCTCTAATGCCTTGTGCATTTACTGGTTTTGGAAGAACTTAATTAAAGTCAGTTGTGAAATTTCCAAGGAAAAAAATGTAATCCCTTATAGTAAATGTGCTGTGATTGTTCTGGGTTCGCCCTGCCTCTCCCCCTTGACTGGTCTCACAGTGAGACAACATAATCTGAGAGATCAAAAAGCTGAAACCGGCCATGCTTGCTTTTCATCCTCCCTCTGACAAAGCAAATGGCAGCAGAGAGGACTTGAACTGCTTGATCCAAGCAAGGAGCCATGCTCTTCCCTGGATCTAGCAGTTCCCCCAGTTCAGTATCTGGCTGCCCAGTTTACATAAATGCCTTTCCTGGACATAAAGGGTCTCCCTGTAGGAAACTTCCCTTCCCAGGGGCATGACTGCAGAGGACAACTTCTGATAATGTCCTCGTTTTATCCTCTGCCTCCAAGACAAGTGCAACGTGAAAGGATAACATCTTTTCTCGCATCCCTTTCAATCCCTAGACATTTGGTGAGGAGTCCCTAGGAGTTGCGTGGAGTGGGTGGCAGCCCCCCTGCTTAAGCTGGAGAGGACAAAACTGTAAGTCTTCAGCTGAAAAAAGTGTGCTGGGGCAAGGGGATGAAAACAGGGTGAGGAACCCAAAGAAAACTGGGCAGCTGCCCTGAGCAAGGTGGGACACGATGGCTCTGTGCTCCAAGGCACATATTGCTTCCTTCTTGCTGCCCTGCTGGGATGTGGACTCTCCAAGTCCATGTTTCTAGGTCTGTGACTTCTCTGGCTCTGAAGCCCTGATTTACTGTGAAATGTGCGGGGGCAAATGGAGACCCACTTCCAGTTGTTGCACAGCAAGCGTCATAGGCAGATAACTGGGATATAGCATGGACAAGTCTCAAGGGCCTCTTTATCCTCACCTTTGCCTTAATTTACAGCTTTGTCAAGATCTGTGGTTAGCTGACATTTTGGGAAAAAGTGCCCAGACACAGCTATTCACAGGAATTAGTTCATTTAAATTACAACCCTTCGAAATGCTGGAAGGTCGATTACAGAAACAACCAAACAAAAGCCACAATGACAACAATCCTGCAGCTCTGTTAAAGAAAGAAGCCGTACAGAAAGGTCTGTGTTGGAAAAACCAACCAATTCAACATCAAAGAGAAAAGAAATAACAAGCAAAGCTTGCCCTCCTCCCCTTACCCACACGGTGTATTTTATCTAGTCAGAGTGGCGGTGCTGGCGTGGCGCCAGGGATCTCGCGGATAGATCCAAGCAGTGCTGATTAAGAAATGTAACCAAAGTAATTAATGATGGGGGAGGACCGACTCCTGGTGCTGACGGTGGAGCTGGGATCTGACTCGTTCTTTGCAACAGTTAACCCCAGAAAGAGTCAATTAGAGCAGGACTTCCCAACCTTTTGCAACATACGCTCTCACTTTCAATTAAAATGGCTCACTAGGAACCCAGAGCAGCAAGTTTGAGTCAGCAGGCTGCACAAAGCATCAGGCTTCCCATGCCTTTGTAGTTTCTGACTGTATTTCTCTGACATGCCAGTTTTTAATTTGCAAAAATATTGTCTGGATTTCACCCAGGATTTCAGATGGGTTTCAGCGCTCTCTGTGCTCTGTTCAATACTCTGGACAAGGTTCCAGCCTCTCCAGTATTAGCAATGGCACTTGGCCTGATTTTCAGGACAGCACTTGCTTCTCCCTCTATTTAGGTAACTGTGGTCAATAAGGTCCATGTATGTAAATGCTGGGTCAATATTCCGGACTGCTGTAGGGCTGTAAATGCTCAGTTCTGTCTTCTGGATGCGTGTAGGTTTGTCTGTCCTCAGATCATAATGCAGGGTGGGTTTTGGGGGTGGGTTTAAAACTGATTTCAGCATCCTAGATTCATTGTCATTTTGGTTCAGGTATTCTGGCTAAATTCAGTAATGGTACTAGCCAGTTTCCCTCCATATAGAGCAAAGGCATGAGCTAGGAAATCTAGGCTGAAGAGCAAACTTTGTCTGTTCTCTCTTACATCGTTTGTGTCAAAATAATAATAAATGAGAGAATTGCAAAGGAATCACAGTATTTTTAATTTGTCTGTTTATTTTACAGGGGTCTTTTTGTTTCTTGGAGGATATCTGTGTTACTGAGCACATTTCAACCCCTCCAGCCCCAAAAGACTCAGGATCTTCTGACTTCCTGGCTGGCCCCGCTGGCTCTGCCAATGGGCAGACTTGGATTTACCCCTTGTTTTCCTTTACTTTCCCCTTGAACTTCCAGACTGTCCACCTCCTGTTTTGGGAGCAACATGAAGAATTCACCATAAGATGATACAGAAACCAGGCTAAAATAAAGGCTGATTTACTGCACACTAGAGGCTGGGTCTCTGCTTCTGTCCTTCAAGCTCCTGTTGCCATTCATGCTGCAGTCTGCAGGCAGCTTCCACTCAGGCAAAAGCTCCATTGGCTTGCAAGGAGTCTGTACTGTTTCCTTCACAAGTGGGACTTGATTTTATTTAACTTTGATTTATGATCACATAGAAAGACTGTGCTGTGCTGAGCACCAGCATCGTAGCAGAGAGGTAAGATCTTGAGTTTTATCCTCCTTTTTGGGCCAGATATAATGACCGTAAAAACCCAAATTACTGAATATTTACCCTATTGTTGGAGACACTCACATATTTAGTCTCATTCCCCACACCCTTTTTCAACGCATAAAACCAAGATTTATTTTCATGACATTCTTCTATGATCTTTGTGTCAACTGGAGAAGACATTTTCTAGCCTAGAGGGTAGAGACTTTGCTTTATATTGTCAAAAAGAGCAAGTTCAAGTCCTGTGGTGAGGGTCACATTTTTTATAATAAACCCTTCATATCCTTTATTATCTCCTTGTTAAATGGTTCAGTACATTAATTATCGTTATCGTCCAATATATTCTGCACTGAACAAAAATATTTCAACAACGCCTTTGGTTGAAGAAGCAAAACATAATATACCATTTTATGAGTAATTTTCATGAAATTTTGCATGCATACGGATCTTGTGAGGTAGGGAACATACTTTGTTTGAACTTTATAGCCTTCTCATTCAGTTTTCATTAATAATTTTTCCTTTAGTTCTCAATAGGTTTCTCTAGCATTGAGGGAACAATATCAGAGCCCTCCTGTAGCTAATTTAATATCTGTAAATTTCCAGAGCTGATAAGCGACAACTGTGCAGACGAATAGAAAAGTAAAATAGTGAATGTGGGAGAAATAAACCACAAATGAAAGTGGAGACTGCAAGATGCTATGAAGTGATATTGCAAAAAGTTTGGCTTCATCAGGTAAAACCACTAGCAGAAGAACAGTGATTACAATTTGTCCTCTAAAAGAAAATCAAAGTTTTAAATTTGTTTGTTGGTCTCAAAAATCATTCTCTTGATAGATAGAAAGCACTTTCTAGTCAAGATTTTCACCTGCCCCTGTTCTCAGCCATGCTCACATGCAACCCCAGCTTTCTAGAGACACTAGTAAGGACAGACATGTTTCCTGGCCCAAGAAACCAGTTTCTACCATACCTTTCTTTGTGCCAAAGCACTTTCTCAAGGCTCTGACCCATACTCATAACTCTTCTCCCCTAGACAACCATCCCCAAAAACAGGATCCAAGCCCCCTTGCCCTTGTTAATCCTCCTACCACATATTTCATGACCACTTACTTGAAAAATCTTTGCACTCCCTCTTTGAACTGTGAGCAACTACAGTTTCTCCCCCTCCATCCTGCTCACCTCCATAAGACAGAAATCCAGCCCCTACCCATCCTCCTTGCCCCTGTGCTGCTACTTTTCCCCACAGGTCCTGCTTTCCTCCCCCCGTGCTCTCAGCTGCAGGCTCTGGGGAGCACACAGCAGAGTTTAGAGTTGCTGCTTTGTGGGGATCAAGCAACTGTAAGAAGATGTCCAACCCAGCTGCTGTGGTGAGGAGCAGCTACATAACATGGCCCACGTCTCACTCCCTGTCCTCCCACACCACTGCAGGCAGCGTAAAGCCCTGACCTGCACACTCACATGAATCCCCCATGCTTTGTTGGCCACGTCAAAGGCTGAACACACCATCCTGGACAAAAGGAACTCTGTGAAAACCACAGACAAACCCAGAAGCTTTGCAGTGTCTGATGGTATTGCCCACTCTACAGAAACTCCACCTTTAGTAGACACATGAGCTGCAGCTCTACAGCAAACAAATCTTCCCACAACAGGTCTGCTTCACAACAGCTTGGGGAAAGACCCCCTGGAAAGAGTACTCATGGGTCTATCAATTTAAGATGTATTTTTAAATCCTTGCCTGCACAACACAACTTGTTCTCATGAACACTCTTAGCTGTACAATACTTTGTTGCAGCCATCACACACAAGAAAAAGCATATTGAGGTAGGGGACAGCATATTGTGGGTGTTTTAGCAAAAGGAAAGTCTGTGAAAGGACCACAGACCTTGCTACACTTAAATCATCCCTCCACAGCAAACTGTAGCTTATCCGTAGAGAAATACAAGCTGGAACGAGCAGAGAGGTTGCAATTCTGCTCTCACGGGACCAGTCAGGTCTGGTCCTACAAGCCAATCCATCCTGTCCAGACAGGATTGGAGCCTAACACTGGGTCACCGGAAAGGCAGGACCTGCAGGAGGAAATAAATTCCCCTGGAGCCACGGGACCAACCATGGTGCCGGTCACCAGGATGTTATCAACAAGCAAATTCTTTTCCAATCCTGCAAATACCCAAAGCCCTGGCACCCGCAGACCTCACATCTCTAATTAAAAATGGCCATGAATACTTCAATAAACAACGCAATCCATCATGTTCAGGACATAATAAAGGGACATGGAGTGGAAAAGAAGCTTTGCCCCTGTCCTATGTGCCATACTGTATGTGTTTCACCGCAGGGAAGCATGTGCTAATTTCTTACCTCTCTGCTGACTGCACTGTCCTTTTGCATAGTTGCTGCTAAACTGCATGAAAGGTATTTCTAATCTCGTGACGGTGACTGAAAAGGGTTGAAGGACACAAATTAAGTCTCATAGCAATAGAGCAGCCCAAGAATGGAAGGTCAGCCAGTTGACTCTTCCCAGAATCCCCTGAACAATGCAATTATTCATGAAGGAAATTTCAAATTATTTTCATTAGACTTCTGTTTTACCAATCTAACCAAAGTGATTAATTAGGGATTAAAATATTTACTCTGCACATGCTGCCTTGGCACAGCACTAGAATATTTAAGCATTGTGCTAAAAGGGTCAGCTGTCTCCAGTACTGTTTGGAATTCATTCTCTATTTTCTGTGTAAAAGGGCATTGACACTCATGTCTATACTACACTTAGGATCCCATTAGGGACATGGAGAGAGAAATGAGTCTCTTTTCCTGCCCTTGTAGCTGCCCCAAGTTCCCCAACTTCCTCGCCAGGCTACTTCGGCTGAGAAGCAGACAACAGCAGCACAATGACTACAGAATGCCGTGCAGCACATTTAAGGTTCGATACCTACTCCACAGAACCAGAAGGGAGGGAGATGCTCATGAGAATCTGGAAGGACCAGCTAGAAAAGAGTGTTGGGTTGGAAGACAGAAGAACTGGACTCAGATTTTGGTCCAGTTATGGATAACCTGCACAACCCTGGCCAGTTTCTTATTCTAACTTGTGCCTCAATTTCTTAGTTGTAATCTGGGGCTCACCAGCAGCAGGGTGAGAATTTGTCATGCTTGGTAAAGAAGAATGGTGCTTTGACTTGGGCCTGCCAAGGAGCAAAATACTCTTCCAGTGAGGTTATGAGGATGTGGCCCAGGGGAAGGTGACACTGCTGCATATTCTGGTGTGGAATATCTCACAAATGTTTGTCCTTACCTGATCTTTGAGTTAGCATTAGATACAACTAACACACAACTAGGATGTGGTGCACACTGGAGTGGAAGCTCACATGAGTGCAGGGATTTAGGATCCTCAGCCTTCCAGAAATAGAAACACGGGCTTACCCAAAGTGGCAAATGCTTTCACTGGTTATGAAGTTCAGAGAAAGGATCACTTTGTATTCTGCTGTGAAACAATGTGCTGGAAACACCTTGCTTGCTGCATTCCCTTTCCAGAGCTGCAACCAGCAACCCCAGATCAGAGCCTGGGGCACATGTCAATTCACCCCGACCTTTGGAGCCTCCTGGAATTGAGTCGCAATTCATCCTTCACTCCTGTTTGTCTAACTGAATCCAAAGCAATGGGATAGGTAACAAGGAAAGACTCCGAAAAGGGTGAACATGAGAGATCATGCAACTGATGGTGCATCAGGCCATGACGGCTCAGCCAGTCTGCACAAGGACAGTTGCATTTGTTTCAGTGCTGAGGGTTTGAGTGGCTTTGCTGGCATGGCAATCTGACACATCTCAAGCACGTGTGTGTCTCTGCAGGATAGTTAAAATGCACAGTACCTCAGAGCTGGCGAGTGCTGCCACTGCAACCTCACCAAGATGAAAAAGATGTATAACAGGATTTGCATTCCTTTCCAGACTGACTGCTGCAAGCAAACATTTCAGCACTTATTTGTTACCAATACTATTAGAAGTCTCAACCCATTTCCTGGCTGGGGCATGTTTCCTCGAGGGGACTGAAGTCACCTGTCACTTTCTTTCTCATGTTACTTAATCGTTTTAGTCCAAGCAGTAAGCTGCCAATCATATTTAATATTTAGTCACCTTGAATGCATTGCTACTGATTAAATAGACTGCTATTTCAGTAAACAACTGATGAGAGAATACTTACAGCTTCATTATAATTATTCCACCAGATATTAGAGCATTATTCATATGTAAGTCCAAAGAATATTTAGGTCTTCTCCTATTTATTTCACAAACAACATTTTAATTGCTGCCATATTAGCAGAGCTATCAGTACTAATTGGATAATACCCCTTCAAAGATTTTTCTTATAGCAACTTCTTTTGCTTGCTTGCTTTTAAAGGATGATTTTTAGGATCTCTGCTGATTATCCACAAAGAAATTTACCCTTATGAGTTTATCAGCCAGGCACCTATATGTATTCTTTTGGGTCTGGTTTGTTGTTTGTAATACAGTGAAAACAAGCAAGTCCTACAAGGGGGAAGAAAAAAATGATAGGACAAAGCCTGTACTGCAAATCATGGCAGAGGCATGATGAAAAATCTTCTTTTCTGAGTCTTCTGAGATCATCTATGGCCTTATCCGTAGTACATCCCCTACCCTGGGTAGTGTACTCCTCAGGGCTTGGAGAATCCTTTTAGAACACCATTCAAAAGATCGTTAAGAAAAGTAAACTTATTGTTAGTACACTTAAAAGCAGGGGTCTTGCTTCCAGCAGAAAATATCTTACAGGGTCCACAGTTTGAGAAGTGTTGGAAAACAATGCTGCAGAGTCATACTGAAGCTGGGCAGCAGGTTTTGACAAATTATATGCTTAATAAAGGTCTTTGCACGTTAACAGTGAATGTATTGAGTGGGCTTGGCCAGGAAAGAAAAGGTGAAGAAGAAATTTCAGAAAAGTAAAGATGTTCTGTGTCACCATCATCTAGGCAGGATCTTCAGGCCTTGTTTCTAGAAGGGAGGTTTTGTTTAGAAACTCAGCTAGGGCCATTTTTCAAAGGAACAGATAATACATGTGTTTGTTTCGCTTCAGTGAGAGAAAATGAGAAATTGTTACTTAAGTTTGACCCAAACATTTCTCCTTGTTTCTTCCCACCCCACTCACCTCCTCTCCTTCCTCCCTCACAGTTTTTCAGTTTGACCACTGAACTGAAAAATTAATTATTCCTACAGCTCTATTAAAGGATGACTTATGCCAGGCTGCTTACAGGCAGTCTAGCTGATGTATATTAAATATCTCTATTTCTTATTTGTTTTCCTCTTTCTTTTAACATCTATCCCTTCTTTTGATAATATCAATATGCTCAAACACTCATAGGGTGACATGGATTGTACATTAGGCAAATATGTGCAAAAATAAAATAAAATATGACCCCTAGAAACACCAATAATAATAATAATGCTGAATTTGAACTGAAAAGGTAAAATTGCCTCATCACTTCATAATCAGAGTTTTGTGTTACACACAAAACCTTTAGACACACATGATCTTCACTGTGCACAGTGATAATTATCTGTGTAGGAAAACAGCATAAAATGCAAAAACCTAACCTTCATGCAGCTGGTGAAGAGGAGCAGCACAGAAGTAAAGCATGAGAAGTGCTTATATTACCTTCTACTTCTTCTGCTGCCTTCTGTTTGTCTCTCCTCTATTTGTCCTGGGATGCTCCACCGTGTAGCAGCAGAAGACATCCAGGGCCACTTCTCTGTAGCTGGCAACAGCCCACCTTTATGCACAAAGTGAGGCAATTCCAGGCTTTGGGCTGTTTCTGTTTCCAAGAAATAGCAAAATCTGGGCAAAGGAGAGCACAAAAGCATAGCTCCCATAGGAGAAACTTCTGAGCACAAGCAATGGCATGGTGGGAAGAGGAGTCACACATGGCTGGGGGAAACCAGGACACTCATGAGCAAGATCTAGCAGTGAGGATAAAAGCATCAGTGGCTTCTATTTGTAGCTCAGTGAGGTCTTCCCGATTTCTCAGGAAAACTTACTAACCTTACCATCTTCTTGTGTAAATTATTCAGCCAGGAGGGTAGGGAACACATGGCCTGAGAAACAGAGTGAGGTGATCAACAGAATTAGTATTCAACTAGAACTAACTACACCTTGATCTTCATTTGTCTCTCCCCATCCTCTCAAGGAAGTTTGTGCTTTGGTCACTCTCTGCTAGGGTCAGTTAAACTCACTTTTCCAGCAGAAGACCATGAAGATAGAGAAAGGCAGAATTTTAACCTGGGCAGAAGAGCCCTAACTAGTTCCACCATGGACAAGGCTGTCAAGCTTGTGCTTTTCATGGCCACAAAGCCATGAATGGATCTGTCCATTCCTACATTAGAGACTACATCCAGCTATGAACCAGCAGCACTGCAGCGTGCACTGCAGATGTAAAACCAAAGATGAAACAGCTGCAAGTAGACATGAGGCACTCTTGGTCTATGGGATCCAAGCTGAGGAAAACAATTCCACAAGAAATTACATAAATGTAGGGTCCAGCTCTATTTACATTACATCGTAAGACATCCAATGCACTTGGAAGAACCTATAGTGAGCAACCCCAGGCAATGTCTTGCACTGCTGCAAGAGATAGAAATGTTCACAGATCGTACCAGCTACTCCTCCTTGCTTGTCTCAGCCACAGTAACACTGACCATTGGTTCAAAACACAGACAGACAAAAGATCAGATAATTTCCATTGCTATGTATCTTATTACATCATTTTAAGCAGTATTTCAGGGTGTAGAATACACCCCCTGCTCTTAAACTGACAGAAAAGGGCTCACTATTTCCTCTTGTTTAATTTCAAACAGGCGTATGGAAACATTCAGTTTCCAGCCCAGCTAAGAGAGCTGGCAGGAACAAACATTAAAATGTTCAGAACATCTTAGAGCAGAGTTAGAGCTTTTTATTGTTGTTTTATAACTTTGCTTTAATCAACTTTTTATCCATTGACTCCCTTGCAAGTTCCAACCAATATAATTAGCACTATCTAAATTAGTTATCACTCAAAATTACTTCCTTCTTGGAAAAAACAGTTTTATTTTAAAATTATAGGTGTTGCCATAGGCTATGCCAGAACTATATGCATGGGCACGTTTTAAGTAGATAATATTTTTAATCCTAATTAAAAAAATATTCCTCCCCTCTATAAAATGTTAAGATTTGTGAATGACCTTATTTTCATTTTGATAGACACATGGTAACAATCAACTGATTTTCATTCATATACGTATTCTGCACCTTCCATTGAAACACTATATTGTTCAGCTAAGCTCTTATATAAACTGAACACACATTTTCATTGTCAGGTTTATTCTCATCTCATTGCACATTTGATAGAGAGCAGAGAAGCTAACATTTCCAAAGGGTGCCTATTTCAGAACCTGTTATTTACACACTGCCATCAGTAAGCAACACTGTGTCTTCAGTAGGTGCCAAACACCATCAATTCCTATTGATTTCAATGTGAAGTGCAAGTACATAAGTACATCTGATAAAACATCGGGCAGCTCACAGCAGCATGAGCCGAGAATGGAGATGCTAAGATACCAAATCTCCCAGATGTGGCTTTGGATACAGGACCTACCCAGGGTGGCTAGCGATCCTGGGCAACCCAGCTGAGCCACTTCAAAGGGACCAAACTGAGTAGTCAAAGGAAGTCCACCAGATTGTTAGCTGGCTTTGAAAATGTTGGCCCTGATGGAAATTTTTAGGCACCCAGTCTGGGAAATACTGCCTGGAGATTTTATATGTCCACACAGTGCTCAAGCTACTGGGAGGCATGCAAGGTCAATACTACTGCAAAAGAGCTGTTTGTGGATCTGCACTGAGCAGGTTACAGGAATAGGCTGTAGCTGTTGATCTCCTGTTATCTTAAATCGATGTGAAAGGGGGCAGCTACTCCTCTGGAGCCCCAGCTCCAAATCTGAATGCAGCTGACAGCCATGAGCCACACGCTGTTCTTGGACCCCAAGGGGAGGAGATGTTCGGGGGACAGTTTACAGGCAGAAGATGACAAAGGCTCTTTAGAGATCCCATTTCTCTGTGGAAGGATCTCCCAGTGACTGGGGGATGTTTGCCTTGCCATTCCTTGTCATCTGTCTTCCTTTTAGAGAAGACTTTGAGTACACCCATCTGTCTGCACAGCACCTGTTACTTATCCTTTGCTTAGGGAAAGAAACATGGGATGGGGATGCTGGAGAATGGCCTGAACTCTGAGTACAGACTCCTTCAAACACAGAAGAAGAGTAGGATGAAGCACTGGATGGAGGATGTTGCAGGAGACCTGAGTAAGATAGGCTGTGGGCGCATGGCTTGAATGTTAGCTGCAGTGCCCCACCAGGGAAAGCACTAGCCTTACCAAAAGACCACTTTAATTCTTACATCCCAGTGTCCTTTAAGGCTATGCTGCAGCACAGGGTACCCAAATCAGCTTTACCATTCACCTGGTTCCCGCAGTAACTCACTGCAATAACATTTGTCACGAACTGCCCCTTCCACATATTCATCCTCCATCCCACTCCCTCTCTATCTTCCAGTTTCATGTCATAGGAGTAAGGGGGGCAGGGGGAGGTGAAACAGGAATCAAAGCAACCTTATCATTTAAACATATCATTTGAAACTTGGTAAAGAGAAAGCTGAATAATTTCCCACAACCTGAGGGCACTGCTATCTTTCATCCTGACTTGTTCTGCTATTTACAAAAAACTGCATAATTACCAGAGCAAATGCCACGTCACAGCCTGCACCTGCTATGGGCAAGATAGAGAACATGTTTCTGAAAGTAATAATTAAATAAACCCATCTATCAATCAGCTTCATGTACTTTTGTAGCTTCTGTGTGCTTTAAAAGGAGCAAAACAATGCATTTGTGCAACGAGCTTTCTCTCCACATTTTTAATGGCAATTATTGCATGTAAACTAGCTTTTGTAAGAACTATGAAGCAGATGGATGTGGCCTGAAAAAAAAACCCAGGCAAATACACCCACTGGAAAATCAAAAAGATAAAAATGCAAAGTCACTGCGTGTGTAGTTGTCTGTATGCTATGAAATGGTTCTTTTTAGCCTCAGCATCTGAATATTCCCAATGGGAATGTTATTATAAAAGACAACAGGTTGTTTCAGCAGAACTGATCAAAAAGTGTGATTGCAGTTTCAGGCACGGTCCCATGATGTGACTGACAATCCTGAGCAAAAGAATTATTTTCACCCAGCAGCTCACTCTTGAATGGAAGAGCCATCCTGAAAGAGATGAAGATGCTTGAAATCCTGGGAAGCAGTGAGAGGGTAAGGATGTGAGGAGAGGATTGAATGCAGGGAAGCATCTTCTCTTCTTACCCTTCATTTCTCCTTTGAGCTATGCTACTAACACTGCTGCCAGATCTGCCAAGCATGGTGTCCCTCCCAGGCTGCATTCAAAGAGGATTCAGGCTCTCTCTGGGGCTGTAGCAGTTTCCTGATGCGAAAATTCATCTTAGCCCAAGCCAAGGGAAGAGGTGGGTGCTGGTCCTTCATGTAAATGAGACAAAGGCTTAATGTTCAGATATCTAGACATACCCCCCATCTCTTCGCGGGCATCTTTCTACATCTCTTCGTTATGTATTTTCTTCTCTACCAAACTGACATCTGTGGTGCAAATTCCCTTTACATTGCACTTTAAAATACAACTAAAATGAGCAATTGGATGAGACATTTATCCTGTGTCACCACTGGAGAGCTCCTTCTTTGTCAATGGGCAAATTTACAGCATTAAGTCATTCCACATCACGATTTTGGAAAGTTGCATGCAAGGTAAGATTATGAGAATTAAAGGGGTGAAGGGATCTACTTTCCATCAAGGATTTTCTGACAAAGAACCTGCTGGCAATTAATAGATTAATAGATGTTTTTGCAAATTTCTCATGAAATCTTACTGAGATGAGTAAGGCAACGATCCCAATTCACAAGCCCACAGAGCACTCTGGTCTGTGGTATTTACAGCTGTGGTTTGCAACTCTCCTTTTTCACAACTTTTGATGCTTAAAATTTTACTACAGTGGTCCAGGCCCTGCCCAGTGTGTTTAAACCAGTTGCCAATGTTGTTCTTCTTCATTACCTCCAGAGACCTTGCAGAAGCAGTTCTTGGACGACTTTAGAAACCCTTGCTTTGGACCAAGCAAAATAAGCAAATCCTGAGTTCAAAATGTTAATTTTTATTGCCAATTAAGCCTTTACAAAGTACTGGAGATTCAATTCTTGAAACACAATGTAGCTAAGAAACGTGTTTGAAAAGGCACCACATCCTAAATGGGAGGGCAACAGAAATGGTTCAAGAAAATCCCAACAGATCACTCCTACAGGCAAACAGACCTCAGGAAATACCCTTCATAATCACCTCTTCAGACAGCAAGGAAATGACTTCAAGAAGGATGTACTTCCTTTCATTTTCAGTACCCTAGATATTCAGAAACTCTTCCTGAGATTTGCAATAGTTCCTACTTAAAGAGTAATTTATTGACATTCCTAAGAGAGAACGTTTTAATTCACAAAATATTATTCATCAAAATGCTACAAAAATGGCAGTTTTATTCTGATCCTAATCTATAAAGCTTTTTGTCTATCTTTAAAGCTATGGTTATCTTGAAGTGCTTAGTCTCATATTCATTGCTTTTATAATTGGACAACATAGAACAATGGGAGATTTACTAGTTTATTAAGAACCAAAATGAATGTAATCCAATATCACCCTTTGTTGAAAGACACCTACAAAAGAATTGCATGAGGATGTGAAATGAATAATCTTTCTTGGTTTTCTCCTCTTGAAATCACTATAGTGCCTTTCCAGAGCATAATAAATGGCAATATGTTATGGAAAATTACTACAAGTCTTACCAGGTAAACAAGTTCAGTAGATTTTTGGGAACTGGTGCAGCTTACTTCTCACAAATGTTTTCACAGAGGAATCCTTTTTTTTTGAAATGATCCTGATGATCCAGGTTTAACAAAGAAATCCTTAATATCAACAATCTGGTTCTTGTTCTACAGACGACATTATAGTTGATCAACCCGAACTCATTTGTATTTTTCTGACCATTAAAGATGGTCTTGTGTATGGAACAATGATTCTAAGGTGGGAAACTAAAAATTATGCTAGAAAAGGTAGGATAATTCAGCACCAGGAAATAAAACAGAATTAGCTCACTTCACAAGATCTAAATCATCCTCTGCACTAGTCTTATTAGTCCTTTAAAGACGAAATGAATGATCAATGCTGAGCAGGAGTCAAACCTTCAAGGATAAGAGCAATGAGAAAATGGGAACATTGTGTCCCAGTGATGTGTCAGAGTTTAAACCAAGCAGTCAAACAGACAAAGGTATTTTGATGCTTCCTTGCCATGGACAGAACTAATTTTTCAAGTCCTGCATCCTTTCCAGGTTGGGATGAAGCTGGAACAGGTTGAAAAAAATTTTCACAAATCCTGTTTTCGATGAAAATGAGCTTTGATTCTGCAGTGAGCTCAGAAAGTGTCTTTTGCTACCTTGGCCTCCTGAAACTTGCTTCAAATCAGGGGACCAATTTCCTATTGCAGTGCTCTATCATTCTTCAGCTATACTATTAATTACGTTTTCTTCCCTGGCCTTCAAAGTGTATTTATAATCAGAGAAATTGAGACACAAAAAGACAAAACATTACTTTCTCCACGTAGACTGGGCCTTGAGACCAGATCAATGTAAACTTAAGAATCATTGTTGCCTGATACAAAGAAAGGCCTTTCCTCTGAACCAAGCGGTCACCAGGGACGCAGACCGATCTTCAGGTTTGATTTTGGTGTGTGTGTTGTTTCTTCAGCTGTAAATCTGTCCTGTTGTCTGGGTGAACTGCACCAAAGAGGTGTCAGGTGGTCACTGCCTGATTGCACACATGACCTGTCACATGTATGGGTATGCTGCTCCCCGAGAAGTCTATGGTAAAACAGCACTCAACTTTCTTGAGTGCCGATTTGGACCACTCAATCATTTCTGCATTACGAGAAATTCTCATCTTTCATAATCTGCCTTTTCCTATCGAACCCAAGAGTGCTAGAGCCATCCATGTTCATTTGCTGTGCTTTGTGTTCCTGGGAGAGCTGACCATCTATCTCCCTGCCAGCCCAACCAACTCTAACCCTGTTCTGTAGCTTCTGGGCTCTGTTGTAATGCAAATAAAAAATGCATGGAGCTACTTGGAACAGACCTTCAGAGAGATATTGAGAGCTTCAGGAAGGGAAGCAGAAAGCAGAGGTGTAATATGTTACTTCTTCAATTTTACTTTATTTAATGTCATGTTTAGGATAGCCCTTATTCCTACCTCACTTTCCTGCACCATGAGCTTGTGGTCTTCTCATCTCTTGGGTGAACAAACAGGATTCTGGTGTCCAGGAGAAAGATGGGAAAACTCTCTTCTTCTACAAAACAGGGTTTAGGTCCCCACCTCCAGGAGGGGTCTGGGCTGATGCATGCCTGGAGAGCTGGAAGGAAAGACATGAAAGGCTCAGCATGCAGACTGCCATGGCTCAGCTTCTCCCTCTCCATCACTAGTATTGGAAATAAGCACCAACTGCCACCAGGCTGGTGCATTTAAATCCTTTCCATGCTGAAAGTCAGAGGTAACATGCTGGATTGGTGCCAAAGGTTCAACTGATCTCAGTGGTCACTGACAAACTGATCCTATGGGATCTGGGTGCAGCTACACCTTGCAGAGTGCCTGGCCAGTTCTCAGAAACACCTCAAAGTGGTACTGTCACTTCAGGCTCCCTCAGGCAGGTCATACCTAAGATCGTTTATCAAGTTAAACTTTACTTATTGGCTTAAAGAATAAATAAATGTTACTGTCGATTTTGCTGCTTTATTGCAGCTAATGGCAGGGCAGGATATCAATTGTTTCTTTCCTCAGGACTTGTATGCTCTTCTGCTTTTCCCCATAGATGCTTTCTTATAAAGAGTAAAAAATGTAATGATTAAATTGAAAAAAATGCTTGTAGACCCAAAAGAAAGAATGCATCTATTATAAAATAAAATCTCTTTTAGTAGCTATTAGAATGCATTAAAAATATTCACAGGACTCTCCCCTCCAGTTATGTTGCAAAAGCCATGCAAATAATAATTGTGGCTAAGTGCACTACAGTGACAGTCAATATTGTACTTCCCAAGCTAGTACTCATTATTCTTTATGGAACTCATGCATTTTGTGAAAGATCAAAAGATTTACATATCATATGGAGTGCTTTAGGGAGTGACTTGCTGTGCACTTTAAATGCACAATGTTCCACAGCCATTTAAATACAGATTTCATTTCTCTCTTCTGTGTGATATTAAATTTGAAAAAAGAGGGAGAGAGAGACGAAATCGACTTGGGTACCTTTGTTCACATCATGAAATACAATTTTAATTTGGTTCCAATATAGAAGTTTAATATTTTTATGGGATGTTATTGAATAATCTGCTAGGCTCAGCACTGGCCTTTGCTCAGGAAAGAGATGAAAGAAATCAATTTTTTTTATGAGCACTGCAGGCAAAATCATCTGCTCCTCCATGCCCTGGAGAAGGGGATGGACTCCAACACACTGCTTGGCCTCCCTCCACCACTGGCTTCCCTGCAACCTCCCCCCATTAGTCTGGTCGTGCTCATGAGTGGAGGGTAACGGCAACTGAAGAAGGAACTGGAACCTATTTCCTTAGTGCAAGAAAGCAGTAAAATACCGTGATTTCTGCGCTGCCCTAGGCTGTGGGAGACAAGGCAGCATCATTCTGCCACAGCCTGCTTGCGTGCCCTTGGGTGAGCCACCGCACACAGGTTCCTCTGTGCAACACAGACACAAAAGCACTTTTTTACCTTGCCAGGATGTTGTGAGGATAAAAAAATACATTAAGGACAGCTGCATGGCCAGTTACTATGGTAATACAGCCACATGGCTGTGTAGAGGGGCTTCGAGACCATATTTGCCATGCCTACACTCTACTCCACATACTCCTGCTCCTGAGATCTGCCCTTTAGCATGTGTCCAGCTGTGAAACGACCAGCTGTTTAGACTAGTCTCAGCCCCTCCATCTACTTTCTCTGTCCCTGTGGCTGTGCCATGGGGCCAAAGACTGGGTACAAGCCCTGGGGACATGGAAGGTGTCAGGCAGGGGACACTTTCTTTCATGTTTCCCATCTGAAGGTGAGATGGGATCTACAGACAGCCTGAGCTACACTCCTGGGAGACCTGGGAGTACACCAAGTTTGGGATCACCCCTAAAAGTAGTTTTTTCAGAATGATCTTTGTGATCATTCAGAATGATCATAGATGAACACCATTTTTGGGTGGTACCTAAAGGAAGGATTAAGAGGACAACAGTCTGTGTCATTCTGGGTCTACTCACCAGAAATGGGAGGAGTTGGGCACCACCCAATACATATCTACACTAGAAAGGTGGAGGAAATGTGTCCCTGTTCCTCCTCCGAAGCAAGAAAAGAAAGGCTTCTGAACAAGTAATTAGCCATTTATTTCTATGGAAGAAAGAAATGTTTTCATGAATAGGAAATCTACCCAATTTGTTTGCTTCTGGTACATTCTGCATTATTTTCCAAATGAAGCAAATGGAAAACCTCTTTAATGAAGCATAACTATGTTGTGATTAAGGCTTATTCTGTCTAAATATTGACTTGGATAACATTTTCTCAGGATGAACAGACCATAACCCATGAATCTGGCATCAAAGTCAGGAAGATTAATAGGAAAGATGAATTTTCTGGTTGTCTGAAGAGAAGTTTGACATGGCCAAGGCAACAGTCAGAGACTTTTCTGACTATTTGTGAGATCCAGCCAGAGCGTTTTCAAGACATTGTAGCTTTCTTGTTCCACTGGACACTTGAAAGTGCAGAGAAAAATAGCTCTGTCCTTCACTGGTTAGCACAGAGACAGGAACAGAGTGGCAGGAATTTCTGTAAAACAACCCCATTGTCTTGAAGCAAAGATTAACCAAGGAGTCTTGCAAGCCCTATTAAAGTACAACTGCTGGCTCTTTGACCTGCACCTGCAGGTAAAATCAGAATAAGTCAGGCATACGGATACTAATCCTGGCCTAAACAATCTAGAAGAGGAACAGGTTGACTGGTGCTTGGGAAAAGAAAATGGTAATTAGAGCAAAGAGTGTTTGGAAAGGTAGCTCAAAAGGGAAAAATAAATTGTCCTGGACATAGTTGGTCTTCTGCCAATTTGTACAGTGTGATATTTTCTCTCTCTCATTCAAAAAGAACAGATTGGTGTTCTTTTAATAAATGAGCTTTATTCTCAAGAAGGGTCCTGTTGTGAGGGAAGGCATGTGAAAGCTTTTTGGTTGTTATGTGCTTTACGGTCAGGCCCAGAGACCCCAGCTCAAACAGGATCCTATTTTGGTAAAAAAATAAACAACAGGAGTGAATCTCTGCCCCAGAAGGCTTACCACATGGTGAGGGAAGGCACAAAAGGGGTAGGACACTACGATTCTGTTGGTTGGGAGCTCAGACCCTTCCATCTCTGTCTGCAACCAGCAAAGCAATGATACTTCATAGAGAAATACCACCTCCAGACCTGTGATGGATAACGATATCTCAGAAATATGCATAAATAGACCGATGAAGATGAACTTTTCCACAAACACTTAACAGAAAAAAATTTCCTAGGAAGAAAAAAGCTCCCTGAAAAAAAGTATTAGCTCCTTGGTCCAGGGGACATTTTCACCATTCTTAGGATTTGGGAATTTAAAAACATCATGAAAACTGACAATTGTATCAAACAGAAAAGCAATGAAACTGCTGCAGTGGTGTAGGCACAACAGTGCACTGCAAATAGGGTGTCTCTTGGCCTGTCTGGTATTCACTGGGGCAAGATGAGAAGTTGGGAGTTACAGGAATTATTTGATCAACAATTTCATTCTTTGAGATTTAGTTGCTCATTTTAGCTTTCAAAACTCTTAAAAAGACAAGCTTCACTTTGGGCATACCTCTAGGTCTTATTGTGGACAAGTGAAGGATTTACACTGTGGTCTCTTCACAGGGCTTTGGCGATGCAGACAGGCTTAAGGGAAAGTCAGGAAGATTTCTCTTTACAATCCCATCTTCTCTCCATTCCTTGTTTGTATAGAGAGCGCTTTTAATTCATGAAAGGTTGTCTTTGAAAAGAGAAAGAAATTCACCTGCCAGCTGTGAGCTCTCCCATTCCTCACTGGGTATCGCCAGTGCTATGGATGGCACATAAGTACTCCAGAATATGTACAAAGCATTTGGAAATATTTCCCTATAGCATTCTGCCATTGTATTTCCACCTTAGCACCTGTCTAGCCCACCTAAACTTTCAAATTTCAGCTCTGTTCCCATTGTAAACTTCCCAAAGCTGAGCTCTGCAGTTCCAAGGATTTCTAGATGGACAGGAGGAGAAGTGTGCAGGTTAGCTAACTGTTTGTAAAAGATAAAATTATTATTCTCAGGAAAAAACAACAACAACAACAACAGGAGAGACACAAAATAATAACCCAGCAGATCTCACAAGCCAATTGCCAAAAACCTTTACAGTGATGCTTTGTCTTCCTACCAACTACAGATCCCAGCCCTTATTTTGGTCTCTGCACTGCAATACTGGGCTTTCCTTTGCACTAGAAGGAACTAGCAATAAAAGAAATACAGAAACGTAAAGGCTGAAATTAAAGTGGAAGAGCAACGGGAGCGTGGCAGTAGTGGTGTTAATGCTGAAGTATTCCCTGGGAGCGCGAGCTGGCAAATGTAGTGGACACCCAGATATTTGAAATGCAGCCAAATAATTTGGCACATCTCTAACTGGCACAAAGCAGTCTTGGTAGAGCTTCCTACTGCTGCTGGCACTTTTACAGCTGTCTTTCTTCATCTTGCTCTTCCCACTGCAACAGCTACTCAACAGGTGTTTCCACAGACACAGTGTGTTTGGCAGCTGTAACCTTTCAATATTATCGCTGGAATACATTTTTCTCCCTCTCAACAGCATCGCTCGGCTCTGTTGCCCAGAGGCCGGCATGGCAACGGGGACAGCTGACCAACTGGATTTGGGAAAAGAGGGCTGTGTGTTTGGGCAGCCAGATGTACGAGTCAGTAAAGCAGTCGGAGAACATCAATGCTTGGCGTGGCCCTGGGAAGTTGGAGTGAGGCTTTGCTGAGGTTTATCTGGAACCCATCTTCTGCTCACCTGGGTCTTCCCTGTTTTTTCTGTTCTTCTCCCAGGACCTCTTGGTCCATGTCCATTTTCTTCATTTCAAACAAGTCCCCATGCCTTTGGGCTTCCTGTCCTTGATTTTTCATAAGGATTGACTGTTTGCTTGGATCACGATGGATTTTCTTTGCCCAACCCTACTCAACCTTCAGTCCAAATGTGCTTAGAGGAAAAGACAGGAGAGTTCAGATCCTGGAGGAAACTTGGGAACCATGACATTTTCAGACACAGAAAGCACCCGGAGAGATTCAAAGGTGAGTCACTTTGGAGTAGAGTTCATGAGAACAATAAAAATAACAACTGTCTTGCTTTCTTCTTTTTTAGCTTACCTCTGCAGTTTTTTGGCGTGGTGTAGCCTTTTCTGTTTTCTGATCTCATACACACCAAAACAGACTCAGTTCTTTCAGCAGTGGAATCTGTGGTTTTCTGAATGTTGTCTTCTTTAGGTCTCTGGTACATGGTATATGGGAGAGAAACAATACTGAACTATTTTCTCACCGGAGCCTGTGCAAAGTCACAAAAAGAGATCTTTAAAAAATACCTTTTACTGATGTATACACACACACACACACACACACATGAAAGCTCAAGAATGACCGTGCTGGTTCAGCTGAAATGTCCATTTGACACATCATCCTGCCTCCAATAGCCACAGAAAGCAAATGGCTAAGGGCAGGTTTACAAACCGGACTGATTTTTCAGTAGCATATTTTCCAAATGTGCAAAAATTTGCAGCTGCGAAACTTCCAGAGCAAGAGGAAGATGGTGCTCAATAGCTCCCAAATAACTGTCTTTCCATGAATTTATCTGCTTGCTTTTTGAATTTATGTGAACTTAGAGAGTCCACCAGATCCTGCAGCAAGGAGTTCCATCACTTCACAACACACTTGTTTCTGTTTATTTTCCACCTATGACCCAAGAGTTTTGTATGGTGTCCCTAAATCGTGTATTAGAAGAGAGGCAGAAAAATGAGTTTCTGTCCCTCCCCGCTTCTACAGCAGCCATGATTTCACAGGTGTGATTTTATCAGTGTGTCCTCCCTCCATCCTCCTCCCTTTTCCACAAAGTGATTGGCACAGGCCTTCAGAAATATAAGTATGAAACTGTCCCAGTGGATCTTTACTCTCTTCCCTCCCCAGAAGATCTCAACTCTCTGAAGAGCCAGAATAATATTCCTAGCCCCTATTTTGTCCATGTTTATATATCTATATGTAGACACACACTTGTTAAACTACAGATAGGGCAATTAAAGAACATGTCTCATGGTATCTCTGCCACAGAATAAAACACTGCATTAAATCTTTGTCCAGAGCATCGTAAGCACTCACTTTCTGATTAGGGCCGGAAGGCCGCAAGGCTGTTAAAGCCCTCTTTCCACTCTCCCCAATGTTGCCATTAATATGTAAAAGCTTAAGCTTGCTAAAGGGATTATTTCCCATCCTATCTGATTGTAAACTGGCATTTCAATGATTACATGTATCTTTTTGTCATTTTCTCGTAAAACATCTTATTCTTGAACAGCATAATTGGCCTCTTACTAATGTTTAATGAATGATTAAATCAGCATAAATGCAACATACAGCTCTACATGGAAAGCATGTTTGCAACCTCCAGAGCTACAGAAATGTATTTTTGCAATATAGGATTTAAATCCTTATAATTTTCTAATTATGGACTTTCTGGTATATTTCACATTAAGTACATGGGAAAGTAAATGTGAATTTGCCTGTATGAGCTCAGAAGCAATTCAGTCACTTATCATTTTGTTTGCAATTTCTAACCTACGTATTAACAACACCTCTGTGGTTTTCATTTAAGTATATTATATAATCTTCCCAAATTAAAAGCCAATTAAAATCACATAATTGCAGAGCTCAGGCAGGCAAGTCCTTGTAGAGATGGCCAAGCAAGGACACTTCTTTGCATTGACACATCACATTAACCAGCCTCATGGAGAGACTCTCGGTTTTCCCCAGGCAAAGGAGTCCAAGTGAAATGAAGCAACAAATGTTTATCTGAGTGTAAAGAGAAATGGAAGGGTATTTCTTCAAAGGGGGGAGAAATATGGGAAAATACAAATTCAGTTTGCTGAAGATAGGAGGTTGAGAGGCATTTACGAGAAGTGGAAATCCTGTGGCAACATGATGTTGATCTCAGGAGTCATAGATGTAAGAGTAGTTTGAAGTCCACTTTAAGAAAGGCCCCTTAGCTGACAAAAAACAGACACATGAAACTAGGCTATGCTATTACCAGGGTGCCTACAGGACCTCAGCGTCCTGTGGCAGTGCAGTCCTAGGGTATATCCAGCCAGATATAGCCAACAGAATTGGGGAATTGCCACTGACCCTCTCCAGGGACAGTGGTAGAGCAGGATGCCTCACTCAGGAGAGGTCCTACCACGTCAACAAGTACAAAGAAGAATGATTCAGAGAGACATGAATTTCAGTCTTCCAAGAGAAAATGCAAAAACGTTCATCTTTTCCAGCAGAAATATGGCAGGGAAGTAAGCACAACAAAGAAAAGCCTACTTAGACAGAAAACTGGCATTAGCACAAGAATATACCAGAACAAGCCAAATAGTTGCAGGGTGGAAGTTAAATTACAGATCCCAAGCTCTAAGGTGCTGAAGCAGCTCTTTGACAGATGCTGCAGGGCCAAGAAAATGCATGGGTTTAAAAGTGAAGCTGGATTTGTTTATGAGGGGGACCAGGGGTCAGATTTCCTTTCAAAGCTACCATCTACATTGTTCAGAAAAAAAGTTTGTCTACAAGATCAGGAAGCAAAGCGACACTGCGTAACAGCAAAATTTTTGAGATGTGTAGAGGACGCGCCATGCTGCTGGGTTGACCAGCTCTTCTAACCAGGCTGAAGTCACAACCCACACTGAGATAGATCAGAGCTGAATGCCTGAGCCCTCCAGCATCCTTCAGGCTCATCCACATGCCATGTACTCTGTTCTACTCCAGGTGTATTTAAATAACATCAGACAACAGCCAGGGTTTTTATGGGGTGGTCAAGGTTCATGAGAGGTGAAGTCCATCGGATGGAACCATCAAAGCCTTGTTTGAGAGTAACACTGCTGCAAAGGTTACTCTTTCTAGCACAGTCTGCTGCCTGGCTTTTCACCACAGATCTGTATGAGTACCTTCTCACAAGTTACTGAACAAGAGTTAATGTATGTCAGCAAAGCTTTGCAAATGCTTTTGCAGTCAAAAGAGGGGCCAGCAGGTTAAAAAAAAAAAAAAAAAGGCAATTGTTTTAAGAATCACCACTGCTTACTCCCAACAATGCAGGCTCAGGAAAAGCTGTGAAAAATATTTTAATATAGATGTGATGGTTCAGTTAACAACAAATGTTGGACAATGCAGACCAGCAAACTGTCTGAAGATTTTCCCCTCTCTCTCTGGATTTCTACTCAAGAAATACCTGCAGTGAATCTGGAGAGGAGAAGAAACGGGATTTTTATCCAACCAGTCCAGCAAGATGCTCATACAAATGTCTTTTTCCTTCTGCTTTCCAACAACTGTAGCTATTCCTCATATATTTGTATGGTGTGACTCCATGGTCAGGTCTCCCTCTTTCTGCCTACCACCCAGCCTGTGACCTTGTCCATGGAGTGCAGCTAACAGGAATTCTGGTCTGCAGCCTGCTTCACCATGTAAGCCTCCCATCTCTTGCTGCCTCCATCCACTTTTGGACTGCAGTATACTCTCAAGGCAGTAAAAAAGGTGATAATAGAGTAGCCTGTTTTGGTGACAAATGCAAATGAAACAAAAGAAAAAAGCTAAAATAACTCATTGAAATGACAAGAAAATGTCTTATAGAAGGAATTTCAGTGTTTCAAAAAAAGGTGGGAAATTAATTTTCCATTTTCTGAGGTGTTCCTGTAATTCTTCAGAAGGGACAGGTCAGATTTACCAGGAAATAACATGGTCCAACTGGTAATTCAACACTTCATCCAGCTACAACTGCACCACAGACTAAATCTGAGTTTGGCAAACACTTTCCTGGTCTCATCATCTGGTTTACAAAATCACTGAGGGATTTTAAAGGACCACAGGCAGGTGGACTTTTAGTTGGCATCACAGTTTGGATTAATGGAATGCCCTACCCACCAGCAGGAGCAAGTGTTACAGCTCTCAGCAAAACCAGCCTGGATTTATTAATTAACATTATAAGGAAGAAAAGGCAGGCATTGAAACAGATACAGATTCACCCATTAGAAATAACAAAAAGCCCAAGCAGGAAATGGGAGAGCATAATATTTTTACCAAAATGCAAGGAAAAGGTATCAATCAAAACCTTTGGAAATTTCTGGCCAAACTGTCTGCTGTTGTCATGGCAAGACCACAGGCTGAAATTAATGTTCCAATTTTTCAGCATGATACCAAGTTGGTTTTTAAATGATAAACAAAACCACGGTATCATATCATCACTCTTCAATACGCCTTTGCCCCTGCCTTCCCATCCCTGACAATTCAGCACTGGGTGCTGTGGCTGTCTGAAGGGCTGCTCTGTTTTGCAGATCTTCTAAGAGATACTGAGATGTCCAAGAAAGATGTTCCTGGGAAAATATCAAGTGCAGAGTTAGAGTTGAATGTCTGAATAACCAGCTTCCCAGTCAGATTGATGCTAGATGCCTTATTTGCATTTTATATAAACTCAAGTGAGCTAATCTTGTATTTTAGGAAAATAATGGTAATAAAATAGAAAAATCATGCAGTGTCAAACTCCTTCAAGCATCCACTGATCTGTCACTAAGGAAATCCTCATCAGCCGTGTTTGAGGGCTTCACATGAACCATAACAGTATCTACTAAGCTGCTCTGTTTGCACTCTGCCACAGTACAGTGGTTTCAGTCAACACAGATACCTGGAGATGACTGACTTCAAATGCTGTTTATTGAGCAAACATCCACCATACAGCTCAAAAGACAAAGAAAGGGAAGAGAAAAAGATGGGCAAGTATCCTCGTGAATGTGACTCAGGAGGGACACAAACTAGCCAAGGACATTGAAGAGTCAATGGCAAATATCTTATTGCCAGAAGCATTTGTCTAATGAAACAGGCCAAGAATAAAATACCTGGTGTACCAAAACCTAGAACCACTAGTGGACTTGGATGTCTAGACTAAAAGCCTTGCCAAGCTGGTGCTTAACTCTCAAGATAATGAAATTCTCTGGGTGCTCCAGTTTCCACCAGAAAAGTCTTCATAGTACCTGAATTCCAGCTGCTGGGCACTCACCTGCCCACACAGGTCCTGCAAAGAAAGCACTGGTGGGATTCTCACACTGAATTCTTCTGGAGAGGAAACAGGGAGACTCTACTCAACCAAAAAGAAAAGGGAGAGGACATGTTAGTGGTTAAAATGTTCTGTTACACCATCCCAGATTTCTCACATGTCTTGTACTGAACCTGATCCTCCTTGTGTAAAATTATTCAGGATTCAGAGTCAGAGAAAAAACAGTTCTTGTCTGCATGTTGAAGGTACTAATTTGCCAGATCTGAAGGAATATTTAAATATCTATGTAGAGCAAAACAGTTTCTGCAGCAAAGGCAGAGAGAGACTAAACTCAGAACACAGCCCAGCAGCCAGGGCTTCCTTCCAGAAAGGGGTTAGAGAGGAGTTTGCAGCCCTGGTCTTTCTCACAGCTCAGCTAACTGCTCCCACATCCTCCCAGTTGCCTTCCATTGTGTTGTGTAGGAAGAGACCACCCTGCCCCAGTACCTAATGCCAGGAGACAGTTCACCTGTGTGAACCTGACATTGAGGAAGCCACCATCGCTGCTCCTCAATGTTTCCTAGCTGTTGGGAACGAGCTATTGCTTTTTACCTTCAAGACCCTTCCCAGCCCCTTCTAACACAACCTACCATCTGTCTGTCGCTACCAACAATTAATATTGCCTCGACAGACCTGACTCCTGCCTTATTGCCTACCTGTTATAGTTCCACACATCCTTTCTTCCAAGCAGCCTCTCGTGCCTTTGAGGACATTCTTCATGTGTATACCGTATCTCACCATCCTCCCCAAATCTCTCCTCTGTGCTCTGTTAAGTCCAAATGGTTTGACAGCTGTCAGACTGCTGTAACTGATGTCAACTCTGTCAGCCACCATCGTCTCCTTCTTGTTTCTGCCTCTCTACGATGCTCCGTCCTCCACTCTTCTCCTGTACCGAGGTTATCAGCTCCTTGGGGCAGGCATAAGATTTTTGTTCTGTACCCATACAGTACCTACACAACAGCACTCTCTGATTTTGAGAGCCTGCAATATTATATTTGAGTAACAAAGGCAGAATTCACTTGAGTCCCTTCCTGCTTCCACAATTATAGCTTAGTAGAACTACACTGCACCATGTATAAACTGTGCAACCTAGGGATCTTTTCAGCTTTGAGGTTCAGATGAAGGCTCCAGCTGCATCCCTGACTCCATGTTGGTGTGTGAATTGGGTGCAAATCTTCCTTCCCTGAACCTGATTTCCTTTGCAAAGAATCACAGCATGTACCTGTGTCATTCACAGACTCTTCAGTTAAAACCATTCAGGGAACAGGATTTGTGGGGCTGATGTGTTCCTTAGCCCATTCATGATCCATCTGAGACACAAAAGGAAGGTCTGGTCAGACAAAGAGCTCTTGGCTCATTCTTCAGCCCTTTTCTGACATGTCTTAGCCTCAGATCCACTTAAATGACGGGGAAGGGTTATGTTGTGTGGCAAGGTTACATGAAAGGGAGACCATGTCTTCTGAATCCTGACAAGTTCTTGGTCTTTAACCATGGTGATTTAGTTTCTAAATAACTCACGTTCCTTAGCTATTCAGTCAAATCACTTGTGAGAAGACACACTGTTATTATCATGTTATAAAGCCAGATGAAGGAAGCAGAGACAAAGAGATTGCTCAAACTTATTTTGGCCATTTTAAAATGATTTCCAGGGGGTTATGTGTCTATGTGCTTTTGAGATGACTTACCTGGAGAGGTGCATGGTATGGCAAAGCCCTCCTTCTCTGGAAACATCAGCCCCTCTATTGCTCAGGTCAAGCTTCTTTTGTTCACAACAAACAGGAGAGCCTGGAAAAAGAACTGGAAGGGGAGTCAAGAAGATACTTGTGGGACATTACAAAGAGGACTGTGAAAGAGAGGACTATATGCAGAAAAGCAGAGATGGGCATGAGGCAGAAAGGGAATATTGAACATATAAAACTCATGAAGAAAAGCATTGAAACCTTTCTGAGCTTCCCCACATGATGATGGCTAAAGGCTGTGCAACTGGAGCACCTTAGGTACTGCACATTAAAGAGAGAGAAAATGCAAGAGAAAGACCAAACTAGGCAATAGGTCATGAAAGAGAAGAACAACATATTCTCCATTCATCTGCAAGGAGAAGAGATGCCAGCATCCCATTCTGCTCTAGACGAAGGCTGGTCACTATGTCTTCTCACCACCTAGTTGTTGTCACAATTGGTCACCATTGCTGAGCAAACGTTAGCAGCTTGTCTGTGTATGGGACTATCTTGTACTCCTCCTTCCTGGGGACGATATGCCCTGCTTCCTTCTCAGGGCAGGAGAACTGGCATGGCAAAGTCATCGCAGATGGGTGAGCAAAACCACAGCTGGCATTGCAGCTTGCATTTAGACAATTAAATAGCCTGCCAGCAGCCATGCTTCTTGGAAGTGATCATGCCGTAAATATTTCACTGAGTGTTGCCCGTGGCCACTAAATACTGTCAAACACTTCTATAACAAAGGCTTGCTATCTGGACCTCAAATCTCTTCAGTCCCAAACTTCGGCCTTACTCCCATCAATTCCCATAACTCATCTTCACCCTGGTAAGATTGTTTTAGTGAGATTAGGTCCCACATAGCGGCACCTACTTCCAGCAGTTCTTTCTATTCTTTCTGCTTTCTTTTTTAATTCTCAAGGTTTTATTGTTTCTGGAGAATTTAATTTAAGAAAAAGGCTTGGTTTCTGGTTTCTGGGGTTTGAGTTCTTTTTCAAATCAACAAAAACCCCCACAAACCTGTGCCTCCAGTGAAAGGAAAACTTTCCTTGCCAGAATTAAGTGGAGGTGGTAGAAACGAGGATATTTGAACAAAGAAAGCAGGAATGATCACTACCCCATCGCTGGAGCACACAGGGAAAGGAGGGAGAGAAATGGAACAGCAGCAGTGAGAAATATGCATGCATATTCAGCCCCTTTGTCAAAAAACCTTGTGCTGCAGCATTTCAATTAACAAAGTAGGATGGTTTACCTGATAAAATGCTCCCTGTGTGAGTGTAATTACATATTTATGCCCCACAGAGATTTTTTAATTTCTCTTCAGTTTGTTTGCCTTGAAAGTATTTGTCACTGGAAATGTTCTTGATGTGTAATTTTAAGGCAGGGTTGGCCAAATGTGTGGTTTGTTTTCATTTTAGATTTACTTCACTGAAAAAGGAATGGAAGATAATGTATATTTTCAGCGCAAAGAAAAAAAAATTCAATAAGAAAGGTGATACATCAACCAGCAGCAGAAAAAAATGCACTCAAGTGCTGCTTCAGAAATTTCACTGTCTTTTTTTTTTTTTCTTTCTCTGGCTTGAAATATATTCTCAGGTGCTTGAAATAGCTTATTGTTCTGCCACTTTCATTTTGTCCTTGCTCCACAAACTCGCCTCTTGTGTTTCCAGAGAGGCTGCAATGAACAGGCTGCTTTTAGGTCATTATTTTCCTATTATTTGAGCCCCTTCCTGAGCAATCCCTGTCTTGGAGTTTTGGTGCTGAGCACCACCCTACCTCCAGCAAGGCATCACAGATGTGCTCAAGCCTAAGCGTGCGAGTGATTGCATTGCGCTCAATAGGCTTCAAGTTACACTCGTCTAAGTACTCCATTGGGTCAGGGCCTGGCAGAGTATAACTGTTGTAAATTCATTGCCACGGCTTCGTTTAGCCATAGAAAAGCACAGTTAAGACTTTGGAGAGCTGCTTGAATGTTTAGTGAAGAGCAGAACCCTAGCTCCCATCAAAATCTAGTCTGTCATTGTTAGTTTTCTTCCTTATTTTCCCTGAACTTCTTCGGAAAGGATGGAAAAGGATCTGAAGGTCAAAACTGCACCAGTTTTGGCTGGTGAATAGCACAACAGAAGGTCACTGCTGGCCATGGAGGTCAATATCTCTCTCAAAGATTATTAGAGGGGTTTTCTCAAGGCACGCAGTAGTTCAGCCAGTGTTTGAGAAGTCACCACTGTGTGAACCATTTTACTGAGGATTATGCTAGTTTAACCTTGCAGGCAGGGAAAAAGTTTGAGTGGTGTCAGGAGATAAATCTGTGACTGCATCCCCTTCCCAAAGATCAGGTATGCTGCACTGGATCATTGACTGGCACAGGAATGATTCTGCTGGGGCAAGCAAAGCTTCTAGCTCTGGAGATGACAAATATCCATATTCATCTCCTAGACCTGACAGCAATTTTTGACACTGGCATGACTGAATTCATCTTACAGGCCTGGCGGAGATAAACGGAGTCATGAAGTTGGCTTTGCTTCTTCCTCTCAGATGGATCCCGGAGGGTCATAACTAGCATCTGTTCTGTCTCTTCGAGGATGCACAAGGCGAAGTTGTGTCTTCTTTTTACTACCAGGTTGTGTGAGAGCTCCAGGAGCGAGGCTCAGAGATGTTATTTGACGTTGGTGCCTGCCAAACTGTGACACTTCCCTATTACAGCCAGAATTGTCTTCTCTCCCCCAGCTGTCCCGATGCCCACAAAAGAAAAGCTCCTAGATGAAAGACAAAGAAGCTGGCTAAGGCCCAACACATGGTCATGGGAACTGATGTTGGGGATAAGGAAAACATTCAAAGGAAATACCCTAAAATCTCAGCCCCTTCAACGTGCTATCAGAATGACAGTGCTCTAATTACTGCTCCTATGTAACGTGGAACGGAGTTTTTTCCCCCACTTTGGTTACCCAAGAAATGCAAACTCCCTTTCAGATACAAACCTGGAGCTTCCACCACTGTGCTGTATGTGTGTTTGGTTCCTGTTCCACCCAAGGGTGACTGCCAAAATCCAAGGGAAAACTGATACAGGTTAACATACAACGTAACATAACAGAGCATTCTGCTGCTGCATGAGGTTTCTGCATCCCATTAAATTGGGCGTTATCCTGCAAAGCATTCACGGGGCCATTCCCATCTCAGACACCACCCCTGTAACCCAAGATGCAGCACGACACTGAGGTGAACCGCTTTCAGGTGCGCAAAGCAACAACTGACCACCCAGGCACAGAAAAATTAGGGCACTGCACCCTGGCTTATGCTTTCCCCATTCTGTTGGGTGAGATGTCTCACAGTCATTATATAGACCCATACAATGTTTTGCAAATGTTTTCCTAAAGGAGAGGTGCTACCATATGATCACAAGCATCCTCAGTTAAGCCGAACACCTATTAACTATTGCAAGCCTGGCTTTAGCAGTAGATGTTCCAGCTTCCAGGGGCAGCCATTTGGCTGTCACCCAGCTTAAGAGCAGCTCCCCTGGATGACAGCATCTCAGGGCTGCTAGCCAGACCTGTGCCAGCACAAGGGCTGCTTGGCAGATCCCACTCTGCCATTCCTGAAGAAAAGTTAGCAAGGACTGCCGACCAGGCTGCCAAGCATCACTGCACCGCAACCCTGCCTAGCCCAGCTCCACCTCGCAACACGGCACCGTGGGGAGTCATTGCTGCCTACCACCCCTAAAACCCCCACCCCCCGAGCTCCCAAAGGCATGAGGTATGCCTGCTGGGACTCTTTATGTGTGAAGACTTTGACATTCAGCCTGTAGGGACAGAGAAGACACCTGTTCATTGATTATATGATCTCCTGAGATTCCTTCTGGTCCCATCATCCCGCGATTACTCACCACCACCTGCTGTCAGGATGGTTTTGTGGTGCCGGCAGCTGTTTCCCAGCAGCTAGACTGAGGTCGGACACCAGTTAGTTGTTGACACTGATTAGTTCTGGCTTGAATGGCCCAAGTGATCTGTTCATGTTGCAAGATAAGACTACTAGTGACAACAACAAAAAAAGGCAACTCAAACCAAATAAACAAACAAAAGCCACAGCCTCTTAAAATGTATTATCTTCCCTTAATGTCTCACTACCACTGTAAGACTCAATACACTCTCTAGTCTTATGTTCCAGTGATGTCTTGTTATATTATCATGAGATGGACAACCCACCACGCTGCAGCCACACGTCCCTCTCAGAGGTGAAAGGCTGCACACAAGCTTCCAGCTCCAATTCTAGCGTATTTTGCTTCTTTGTCTACACTTCTCTTTGACTTTCCCATCCTCTCTTTTACCCCTTAACCAAAGATGCTCTATCAGGGGCCCATGTCATTGCTGGGTATGTTTGAGTGCATGAAAAACTCCTGAAGGATATTGGTTTCTTTGAGAGGTTTTCACACAACTCCACGTATCATCTTGGAAATATCTGCTTTTTTAAGCTCTATGGTAATGCACACTGTGCATCTGAGATTAGAATATGGCCCTGAGGAACAAAACGCTCTTCTCTCTTTACAGCTGACAATGCATAGCTTATTTTTATGAGCTCCTCATTTTCAAGAGATTCAACTCCATTGTTTGACAGTCACAGTTTCAAGGGAAATCTCCAAAGATGGTTTGACTTTGGGCATTGCCATTTCTATCTCTGGGGTGCAAGCATTCACTGGGCCATATTGACCCGTGACCTGTGTGCCCAAAGCGGGGCTGAGCATTTCAAAACCAGCTGGGGAAACCTCCAGCTTTCCAACAGACAGCCTCAAAAGTCTCAAGGAAGATGCATGCACAACAAGAGGGTGCTCTCGGAAACCCCAAGAAGATTGTTTAGTTCCTGTGGCCTCCTCTTGGTCCTTTACTCCTAGGACCAGATCCAGCACCTACAGGTCCAAAGGGTGAGATTTTCTGAGAAGGGTTTTTGATCAAGCCCTTAGGCTATCCTGCTTTTCCCTTTTCATTACCAAAGAGTTCAATACAATTCTTCTCCTTTCTCTTAAGTCACAGTATTGAAAAAGGAAAAACACCCTGAAAGGCTGGGGAAATAAAATGTCTCTTTTTTTGGCTAACCTTATGGGACCTGAAGAACTGATCACTCCTGTAGGAACAGTTTGCATCTCACCTCAAAATAAAATTTACGTATCTGTCTTGTCTCCAGCCCAATCCTTCTGAAGAAACATTGCCTTTAAACTGCATCACTAACATCTGTATTCAAGTATCATTCCAAAACAGAACAAAAGGGGCAAAAATAAGGCAAGGTAAAGAAACTGTTCCAAATGGGCACATCATCAGCACACAGGGGAGCAGACCAAGAACCCCAAGACTGCGTGGACTTAGACTGCCGTGTGCTTGTACAGGGTCTACCACTCTCCTGGCCTGATCCTGTCCAGTCCCTAGTCTGCCACAATAACAGCAGCAACAATAATGAATTAAGTTCTGCCTGCAGTAGATGTGGCTATTTCATTTTGGCAGCGCGAATGTTGCTAAGTGAAAGCACGTCTTTCTGAACTGCCTTGCTCATGGGAACCATTTAATCATTATAGAGCAATTATAGAGGTCTTTATTCAGTTGTTCCTTAAGTCCTCATTCAGGCAAACCTATTTCAATGGGAACTGTGCCTGAAAGGGACTCATCAAAACCTGACCAGGAAATGGCCAGTAAGAGTAACCTATTTTCAAGAGAGAAAAACTCATGCATTACATCCATAATGGGTAACTTCTTATGAATACACCTATTGAAGTGTGTTATATTCATTAAACTCCATTTGGAGAGGAAGGGTAACCTTCCAGTTAACACAATTTCTATGGGCTTGTGAGAGCTAGGTTCTGTTCCTGGCTTTGATATAGACTCCCCCCGTGACCATGGTCATACCACTTCGTAATATTACCTTGGATCTAGCAAAATAGGTAATAAACAGTGACAGTAGTAAGCGTCAGTTTAACTGTATTTGTGGACTGCAGCCCCTGGTTCCTCCTCCACAAAACAGAAAGAAGAACAGATCATTTCTCCTAATTTTTTTTTTCTGTTCACATTTTGAGGCAGGGACGGTCTTTTATTTTGTGTGTGCCCAGTGCATCGTACAATATGTCTTTGATTGGGGCTGTGGTCTAGCACAGAGTAATAATACTAATTGTTATCAATACAAGCAAACAATGCTGTGCTTTTGTGGCAAATGTCCACTAGGAGCTTGACTGAGACCATCAACATTTCATTTGGGACTTAAGCCCCATTTGAACTTGTCTCCCAAAGCGAGAGTTTACAAACACAATTTAGTCCCTATTTGAGCAGTGCTTTGAAGATGTAAAGTACTAAATTGTGTATCTGTATGTATGAGAGACAGAGACAGAATGTGTAATTTCTTTTTGCATTCAGTGAACACAAGATTTCCTTTTTTCCCCTCTTTTTGGAAGGAAGTTTACTGCTGAGACTATTAGAGAAAATGCAAATGTGCAGACTGTTTGTTAAGGCTCCAGGAGTGAAAGCACAGGCAGTTGTTACCATGAGTATTTCTAGGAAAAGGGGAAATCTTTGTCTTTAAGTGTATTTATTTAGCTAAAGAAAGTTTGCACAGCTTGTGGAGAATGGTTCTGGAGGAAATTAAATTTCAGCTGCACCTCCATATCACTCCTACACCTGCCAATTCTTTCAACTAGCTCGTGACGTCCTGCAGCCAGGGCTCCAGCCCACGAGCACATTTGCGATGCTCACCAGCATCAGAGATGAGCTGTTGTGCAACCACTTTTTTCTTTTTTTTTAATCTTATCCAAGAAAGAGGCAACAACTGTACTCCCGCCCACAAAAGATTGCCTGTAGCAGAACCCACCAGGAAAGCTCCCAAAAGCATAGGCAGGAGATGAGGAATTTTTGAGACAGATTAAAGAGAAATAAAATTATATGTTTATATAGGCTGGTATAGATGGATCCAAGCTTCACTCGGCATAAGACAGGTTTGACCCAGAAGACACGGAGCCATATTAGCTTATTAGGGCTTATTAACTTGGACACAGCCCCATGCTTACATATCTATACATCTTCCAAACTGCTCTCCAGGCTGGAGAGCAGTCCTTGGTGTGATCCCCAGGGCCAAACATTATTGCACTTCTCTCCACACCTGCCTTCAGCCTATGAAATCGCTGATCCATAAAAATGTTTCAGTACAGGCAGTGAAAGTATGTCTTGGAAAGGGTAAGCCAGGAATCCAAAAAATGAGACAAATCAAAGGACAGTTGGGTGTTGTAAGGGAGGGGGAGGCTGCAAGGTTTGTGGCCATAGACAGAGGCTTGGAGGAGAAGCAAAGGCCTTTTAAGAGAAGTCTGGACAAGGAATGTAAAAGGAAATGTGCTAGAAGAGAGGTACGGTGGAAAGAGAGGTCCAAAAAATGTGCTAGGGAAAGGATCTGGCCGCAGAGCAGTACACTGTGCCCAGCACCAGCTGTACTTTATGAAAGATGGAAGATACAAGGAAGCTGGAAGTTAAAAAAAACCCCAAAACAACTGAAGGGACAAAAACTTTAACCTTTTATGTGGTTTGTTGGCAAAAGAGGATCTGAGAATGGAAAATGGGCAACAGAGACAGAAAAAGGAGGGACACCTGCAGACATTGACAGTGACCTTGGAAACAGAAGAAAGGAGCAGACCCAGAGGATGTTTGTGCACAACACATCTTTCATGAAAGACAAACTGTGGACAAGCAAACTGTGTGGTAAGTTAATGAGACTATCAAAAATTGTTCTGATGAAAAATACTTTCTAAACTAAAATACTTAGTTTTGGTCCCTCAGTTTGAAACCAATACCTCCATTTCAAAATACACTTAAATTTTATTAAAAAAATGTAATTCTAAGAGTCAAAAAAAAATCCTTCAAACAACATTGAGATATGTTGGCTAGGGATCAAAGACCTTTAATTCCACTTAAAGAGATATTTTTTTCTACTTGTTGGAATATTGAAATTTTTCAAAACATCTATATGACCAAAACCATTTTTCCCAGTTTTCAGTTATCATCACTAACAACCCCTGCCCCCAAATCCCAGTTATCAGAAAGATTTGTCATTGATTTCTTTGGAAGCACAGCCATGAGCTGATATACTAGTGTAACAAACCCTTTCCTTCCACAAGACCTAATCATCTATTATTAATATATTCCTAGTAATTGTTCCATAAAGATTCTGGAGCGCCAAGTCTCGGCAGGTGCAAGTCAATGCAGCTGCACTGCTGTACAGTACCACGGTAATTTCAATAAGGCTGAGAGCCAGCCAGCTGCTTTGTACATTAACCTTCTGATGATAGGATGCAAGTTCGTACCAGCAAGAATGATAAGCAAGTTCCCATGCTGCCCACACACACGAGCATCCCAACGACAGGGTGAGAAAGCAGAGACATCATATCATGTCATCAAAGCATTGTCAATATATTAAAAGTGGAAGGTTCAGGTGAATAAAAGTGGCTATAGATTTGGCTTTCCTGAAAAGTGGTTGGTTTTGGGGGGAGTGGGTGGTTCTTGCTTCACTTTCATTTTTGCACTTTTAGTAGTTTATACATGTCCCAGATACCAGGGATTCACTTCCAGGAAACATCTGATGTTCTTCTAATTTGTGCAAAATATTTGGTACACTTTATGGAAAAAATATAAAAATGTTATTTGCATTTCAGCAACACCAAGAAAGCCCAGCTGGAACCAGCATCGTGTGTTATATTTCTTATAATGTTATATTTCATATAGTGCCAGAGGTGAACCCTAATTCAAAGTTACAACATAAAGGACAAGCAGAGGTTGGGAGGAACTGTAAGATTATTTATATAAGTTAGTTATTCAGCCAGGATTACATTCCAGCGATATGTTTCATCTGCCTGTATGTACACGGCTATGTCTAATCTAATCACTCTGGGTTCTCTCTAAAGCCACTGAAGATCTAGTCAATGACATCAGTGGAACGTAGGGTGCAATTCACTTTTTCTTAAAGAAGCTATCAAAGCTGGTCAACTGAGTTGTACCCTAAAAGCGTCTTTGCTTCCCACCAGAACCACGGGGTCACTAGCACAGCTGTGTATATCTGGTCAACATTTAGACACATACGCTCACTTACTCAGCTGTGTATGCCTGGGGTTAATCTACCTCAGCTCTCTTGGCTTCCCACCCAGGTCCCTGGGTATTAAGCTGTGTTGCCTCTCTGGCATAGGTAGAAGAATCTCATTCTTTCACCCTCCAGTTTTCTACTTTGGTTCAAAACAAAGATCTTTCCCCCTCCAATCATCTTGAAAGTGAGAAAAGTAAATGCATGGAAACCCTTAATACAAACCTATAGGACCCTAAAGAACTACATGGTATTTATTCCTGTGTTAAAAGATCTGTATTTTGCTTTGGTTTGATTTTTACAGCTCGTGTGGGCACACACTCAGCACTGTGGGGGAAAAAAAAGAAAATAAAAGCTATCTTCAGCAGTGCGATAAGTTATCTTTCCAGTGATATTTTTTCCCCCTATCTGAATTTAAAATGAGTCAGATCTGGATGGAGGAACACCACTTGCTGCTTTATGTGCACACGTACTGCGCTGCACGTGCTTCTATACAGGTTTTGTGTATGTGTGTGCATTATGAATGTATTAATAATGACTTTTTTTGTTGTTTATGAGGTTTTAGTAGATAAAAAGGATAAATGTAGTGTGCTCATACACAGCAGTACACTGGGATTAAAAAAAAAAAAAAAAAGCATAGCTAAGAACCTACTTAATTAACTCATCTTAAGGAAAGAAATTCTTTCAAACACCATGCAGAATTGAGACACATTCAGGCAGGTTTCTCGGAGACCGAAGTTGCAGACGGATGCCAAAAGGAACCAACAAATATTTCCAGTGAGTTACCAACCTAACCTAATCTGTTAATTGTGTTTGTAAATTCACGAGGCACCCAACCGCTTATCCAAATACCACACTTCTGTGGATCAGGTCCTAAATTACGATGTGTGTGGCATATTACTTCAAGTACTAGACTTCATTAAAGATCCGTCCCTTTCCTTATTAACGTCCACTCCTGCAGAGATGGAAGCTTCTGTAGAGGCAACACGTCCTCACAGATCCCAGTAGCAACTTCTGCGTTTAGTAAAATCATCCTTTGTAGTAATTATATTTTCCAGGTGAAAGCAAAATAAATCAGTAGCCTTCCCAAAACATAGTTTCTTTTGTTATCCTTTAGCAAGCAGGCTTACTCTGGTTAGATATAGCCAACAGAAAAAATGGATAACCAGAATTACCTGTAAGAACACAGAAATATTGGTCTGAAGAAGGGAGAGAGACAAGGAAAGAGTATTTATGCATGGCTATTCTATTTCATTTATTGTCTACTGGGGATATACTGATGGACTCTTGGATGTGACTTTGTGGCATGGAAATGGGTTCATTTCAAATGCTAGCCAAACAAGAGCGATCCATTTGACAATACATATCATTACAGGCTTCCTTACAAACAAGGCTCAGAGAGGAACATAATTTCTCAAACCTCATCTTGCCTCCAAACTCTTCTCCTCTCAGGGGACATAACCTTCAAAACAGGGGAGCTTGAAACCAACAGATCTGAGAGCTTATGTTTCACCACAAAATACAATCTGTTTCCAAAGGAACATCCTACCATACAGAAGGGCTAAGAGCCATTCATCTGATATGAAAACCATTGTTTTTTTCCACTGAGCAAAACCACAACATGGCAGGAGTCACAGAAATAGCTCTTACTCATACGAGGCTGTACTATTCTGGGGTTTTTTTTCTGGGATATTTCATTCTATGCCACATCCAGCAGTTCAAGTTTTCCCAGGTAGCTGGCAAATGCTAATGAAATATTCTCAGTAGTACTTCACACCTAATTCATCATTTTCTTAAGATGGACCTAATGAAAAAACAGTACTTGGAGTGCAATATCCCACACCATCAACATCACCCCAATGAAGCTGCATTATTTAATTATTTTTTTTGTTATACCTCCAACTATTTGATCACTGTCAAACCACCACATGAGAAAGGCAATCCCAACTGGGTATTTACAGTCCAGCATCATGTGCCACAAATGGTTTTGGATCACTTTGGTCACTTTGGAGGGACTTGAGAGAGATTATACTCTTTGCTGCTTGAATCCCACAGGAACTGCTTGATATGATACAGACTTTAGAAGGGGATTGATGTCTTGGCGTGCAAGACTGAATATCTGTTTTTTCCATCTGATTAATATAAGGAATCCACACCTACTCCATCCATCTACAGAGTCTCTCCCTCCAGTTCAGTTAGTGATAACCACAAAAATGCTAAACAGAACAAACAAGGATTTACCCTAAAGTAATCTGCAGGTGCCACATCAGCCAATCTTCCCTTCAGATACACATACAGAAAAGATAACACACAATATTTAGCAATCCACGTTTCTATTCTGTTTCATTACCACCTCAATGGAATATATATATAAATACACACACACACACATATGTATATATGGAATGAAGTGGGGGCAGGAAGAGTGAAGATACAGGTAAACACAACATTTAAGTCCCTATAGTCAAGCTTATTGCTGCATAATCAAAGAGACAAGTAAATCCAAGAATCTGCAGAAATTCCAAGCCGAGATCAAAACTGGAACTTGTTTTCCTTCCCCAAAACATTGTTTGACTTCAGGGCATTGTAGTGTTCCACTTTCTGTATGTCTTCAAAAAAAAAAAACCAAACCCCAAACCAAAAAAAAGAACTGTGTAATGGGAACAGGTGCCAGTAATAAGCCTAGAAACTCTATTTGTCCTCATAAGAAATTGTCATCTCCCTACATAAGTACAGCCTGGTACTGTCAATAAATATAAACATCATTTTGATAAAGATAAATTATAAAGCAGTTCTTTGGTCTTCTAAAGAGAGTGGGTATTGTGGACAGCTGTTTGGCTGCTGGAGTTACATTTAATGAGATTTATGCACAAAATTGTTTGCACGTTTGAGTGATGTATTTCACAATGGCACTGAAAACAATTGGGTGTTGTGGGATAAGTACCTTTTACAGTATATCAAGGTCAAACCTTTTACTTGATGTACTTAACTAACCATGTAAAATATTACATCAGCAAGCCTATGAGGCACTTAGAGATATATTCATATTTGCATAATGTCCTCTGTAAGTTAGTCTGCGGTCCTTAAGGGTGTTTAGAATAACTGCATGCAAGAATATACTTAATCCAATCTCATTTTAGCTTTTGCTCTTTTAAGATTTCAAAATTAATAAATCCTCCTGATACTCCAAATTACCATGAGCTTTTATAAGCATAACTTTGTAACTTTAACCCATTTATGAACATACCCTACAGGCATATGTACTAATGAATAAGAAATAACATTAGAAGTTTAAAGATGGTCTCTTTATGAAGTAATGTAAGAAAATCCTGTTAGCTGGATCAAGTACAAAAGTGTGATTTCTTAAAAATAGAAAATCCTTCACAAAATTACTTGTAATTACAATAACCAAAGGATAAAAAGTAAGAATAGTTTAAGTATTGTGCATTATTTAACTTGGTACATGAAATATGTTTTATGTATATGTATGAAGCATGCAAATAGAAATCTGATCTAAAGTGTGCTTCCATGGCTACGGGATTTTTATTTATTTATTTTCTATTGTGCTTGATTGCTGTCAAGAATACTGACAGATAAAGGATTTCAAATTACCTTAAACACTTGGTGCTTCTTCAAGTGAATTAAGCTCTTCTCTTGTTTGCCTGTAAGACATTTGGAAGAGATGGGGAAAATCTTCCAGGTCAAAGGTTCTCCCAGCATCCCACAAGTTCTCCAGGATCTACAAGCTAAACATCTTCTTTAGAGAATTAAAAAGATTGGAAAAACTCATCACAATAAATGGGTCAATAACTGACATTTCTCCTTCTGCTTGCCATGGGTTTGAAGTGGCAACTGGTCTGCCCACCATCAGAAGTCATTACAACCCACTGAATGAAATATCCTGGTGATCAAACCCTGCGAGTAGGAGAAGGGAAGGGGACTGAGTCCCAGATGCTGATGCTGGTGGCTCATGGGAAAAAGGCAGCCATGTGGGAACCACATGGAAGTGGGAAATAAAGGTTCATTATGCCCACCACCTAGTTAATATGGGCAGAAAAAAAACCAGAGCATCCTTGCTTTCCCCCACCTCTTCCCACTTAAAGTTAAATATTAAATGGCCAAACTATAGGGACCTCCCCTTTCCCAGTTATTACTTATTATGATAATCCATTTTGTTCTGTTCCCAGATCAGCCTTAATCACTATTCTCCTTGCACAAAATAACTAAAAAAGGGATTTTATCTGGTATGAGCAGTCAGTGTGTATCATCAGAGCTGCTTTAGATCAATGGAGCTATGATACTAAGAAAAGCTGAACAGCTGGCCCTGAGACCTTAGTGTTCCCAATAGATTAACTCTGTTGATTTCCTAAGAGTGGCATTTCAGCATATCGAGAATGTATTGCTTTCAGAAGGAGGACAGGTGCAAGTCCCAGACGTCAAAGGAGTCACCCTTTTATTGTAAGGAAGCTGAAGTGTATTGACAGGTCTTAAAACGAAAGCCATTTCATTCATCACATGTTGACTTTGGCAAGTTTTTGCCCTGCTCAGTGGAGCAAGAATAAAATAAATTTAAAGCAATGACAAGAGAGATTTTGCCAGGTGGGTGTGCTATAGAGATGCTCTACTGCTCTTCCACTGGATGTCACTCTGACATTGAGCCGAATTCTAGACTTTCCGCAGACCAAAGTGGCTTTGTTCAGGGAATAATGCAAGAGCTGGTGGAGAGAAAAGCTAAGTGACTTCTTATTAAAGCAGCTTCAGATATCCAGTAACTCTTTGTCACAGGGATTGATGGGGCAAGACAACACATAAACAATAATTCTTCAGCCTTAGCAAAACAAGGCTGGGAGGGGATAGATCTGCTGTAAATAAATCTGTAGATTTAATGCCTAGAGGGAGAAACTACTGAAGCTAAAGGACAGTAACGCACATGAGCATAAGAGAGTCTTGATCTTATTTAGACTGGAAATAAGAGTGTAAGATCAGGGTGGGTATGGAGTTGTCTGGCTAAGGGGACTAGCAGAAGAGCTCTCCCTCTTCACCCAAGAAGACAAACCCCAGCTAGGATTAAAATGGACCTTGATCTGTTTATGACTGGCACTTCATCACTGTATGGGTCAGGAGGTCTCTTCTGTTCTTGCTACCAGCAGCACCTTAGCTCCTACCCACCTCTGCTACGTATTATGGCAAAGGATTTTTTATGGAGTACAGTCCACAGCTGAGTATGACTGGAGACATTTCTGCCTCCCCTATCCTTGCTCTGTCACATTCACAACATGAGAGAAGTGTCAAAGAGGACTAAGACATCCTGAAACGGGCAGGTTTTACAGCACCATAGACAAAGTTACCTGGAACTGTATCTTAAGTCATTAATATTTGGTCTAGACAGGACTGAAAATGAAGCAATGCATCATACAACACTAATAGCTGTTGGAGATGTTATCTGTGGTATCCCAGGAAATTCTTTAATAGAGGCAAGTTAGTTTGTTTGCAGATGTAATTTCAGATCACTTCCCTTGCAAATCCTCAGAGGTTCTTGGAGATGATGGTTCAGGTGCTCTCTGCACTCCTCCTCTCCCCCATCTGCCTAGCAGGTGGGATGCCACGATACGACTGAGCCTGAGCACACAGGGCCTTCAGAGGGCTTCAGGCCACCTTCTGCTTTCCTTGTGCAAGGCTGCACTGGGGTCTGGCAAAGCTCGCCTGCAGCAGAAACATCTGGATTCCCACATCTCTGGCCTCTGGCAGTGCATCTGCTCTGACGGCACAAATGGCCAGGGCTCTTACAGCTGCTGTCTTCCACAGCAACTACATGAGGGATCCCTGACGTGCCTCACCATGGTTCTCCACCTTTCCAGGCAGGCTATTGGAAAGGCAGCCAACTAAATTGCTACTCTAGTAATGAAGAGAAACCCCATTCATATTGGAATTCACACCATATCATTAAAACAATAATTATGAGTCTAGCCACCTAGACCATCTCTCTGTTCTTGTAGTCTGTATTATCATCACCGTAAGTCTTCTCCTGCCCTTCACAACCAGCCTCCACCAGAATATGATGATGCCTGAAGAAACGGCAAGAGACAGGTCAGAGTTTGAATAAGCCTATCTAGCTCACACTAACCAAAGGTAATAATTCAGGTAGCTTACACCCCCATGCCATTAATACTTGTGCAAAGGAATAATTTAAAAAGAGCACTGTTAGTTTCCTAACAACCAAGCAAAACCAAAAATGAACTACTCTTCCTCCTGCTTGTGACATGGATTCTCATGGATCGTTAAGCAGGCCTTGCAAATGCCAGTCAAGATCAGGCATCTTCAGACTACCATCACTAATGTTAGAAAAAGACCAAACTGGAACACAGCAGGGCTTCTTGTTCCTATATGGATGGTTGTATTTGGATGTATACTAAGCAAAAAAAGTCTTCCTTTAAAAATATAGCATTGACAGGAATCCTGAGTTTGGACAGTGTGCCTGTAGAAGGTCAAATGCAGTGATCATAATGAAATCCAAATTGTAGCAATAGAATGTAAATGCTGAGTGTGACTGAAGAAAGGCCAGCTAGGCATCTCTGGGAAGGCCACACTACAGGCATTCATCCTAGTGAACAACCAGAAGACAAAGAAATAAAATTGAGCAGTTATGAAAAATTCAGAGATTTACAGAGAACTACCAATATTTCCCTGACAAAGAGAAAAGAGGGCAACTTTTAACAGAAAACAAAGATTTTTAGTGTCTGCAAAGCCAGCAGTAAAAATATTTTGCAACAGAAAGCTTATTCTTTAAATCTAACAACATGAATTTCTGTCCACAGAATATATCTATTTGTGAGCGCATAATAACTTTATGTACAGTCAACAGTGTCAAAAGTACAGAGAAAAGATGTCACTGAACCTTAGCTATACGACAAGTTTGAAATGACTTTACCACCGTATTACTGAAATTATCAAGGAAAGAAAAGTTTGATGTTCCTAAATTCCTTAAAGGATGAATAATTTAATTTAATTCCCACACTGAATAACAGATTTACTTGTAAATGCTCAGACTTTCATTCTGCACTCAGGGTAAGCACCCTGGATTTGGGGAAGGAACACTGTATTTTCTTTTATACACAACAGTAAGTTTGAGACAACCCTTCAACTGTAAATCTCAATTCCCCTCATTTATGGGGCCATCATTGATGCCTCCATAACAGCAGAAGTCAGAGATTTGAGAGTTTTGAAAGGGTTTAGATACACAAGTCCCATTAGACTCATGGGAACTGTTGCTGTAAATCTCTCAGGCAGGTCTCAAAAAATTCAGTCTAAATCTCTTAAAGAAACTAGACATAGCCCTGGAGAACAGCAGCAAGCAGAGAGGAGACTACATTATCATCAGTGTTAGCAAGGTGAAACAAGAGAATTGGCTTTGCATGGTAGGAAGGTTTAATAAAAGGCACTTAGAAGTGCCATTACATTTGTCCTGCACGTGTAGCTGTCACACATGATATCGAGTGATGTTGCAATGCCATGTAGTACAAGGTAAAGTTAGCTGCATATAGTGGTTGGCCAGAGATGAAAATGCTTCTGAAAGATTGCAAGTTACTACTAAACATAACGAGAAAGATAAGTTTAAAAGCTGAAGAAAGGAAATAAATTCATCTCATTTCAATTAACTGGGAAGGGTGAATGGAAATATTTACTCCCAAATAGCACTATCAGCTTCAAGTCTGATTCTCCTTTAGGGGACAGAAAGTTTGATAAAAATGCAACACCCTGCTGCTGATTATGATAAATGCTCATTGAAGGCGTATTTTGGTGCCGATAAGGAGCTGCGTGACCTTGCAGAGACCCAGTGCTCCAAGGCAGACACTTGCGGCGGCGGCAGCCGCACTTCCGTACAGGAGCAGCCCTTCTGCAGAGAAAGCAAATAAAGAAATGAGCTCAGCTCTGACACAAAACATCTTTTAACTCAATTACTGTTTACAAACACAGCCGCACTCCTGTCTGGGGAAGCAGAGCCCAGATACTGTCAAACTGGATAATGAAATGGAAAAGGAAAAGGGAGCTAAAAAAAAAAAAAGGCCTTTACCCCAACATTCCTCCTTTTCCTAGCCCTGGTCATTCGGGGAAACGCATCCAATCCCACCCGGAGATGCAGTGAGGATTGGCCTCCCAAGAGGAGCAGGCAACATAAAAGTCTGGAATGTACTCTGTCCTACACCCATCATGGCACGGCATTTGCATATTGGATTTAGTGCTGTGCTTCCACAGATATAAAATTAGGCCGACAGAAGTCTGGATTCAGGCCCTTGCTCCATACTGCTAACTTGTAGAGAGCCGGTAGCCAAAAGCATTTGGAACGGTTGTCTCTCTCCAGATGCTGCCATTCATTTCTGTGGGAACAAGACCACTTACATCTAATTACAGTTTCTGCTCAAATTAACAGGACAGAAATGACAGCAAAAAAAAAAAAAACAACAACCCTTCACCGGACTAACTGGGAGACCTTTCATCGGCATGGCTTATAAAGCAGATGACTTTCAAACAGACCGACTTTTAAGTAATTTAAAGTTCACATCCTGACTGCTCAGTTTGTCTCATCAGCATATTAAAGCAACAGCAAAAGGAAGAGAAAAGGGACAGTCTTCTTAAAGAGATCTCCTGCTTGTGAGATTTGTTAAATGACCTTGCAGTCAACTATGGAATTGGGATCATCATGGTGTAAAACACTGTTTTCATTATCAAACCAAATCAAATGCCAATTGCACATTACAATATAGGATGTGCACTAGAAGTTATACAAAGACCCATGTTTTCACCAATATTGTATATGGACTGAAACATGTGAATGTAGTCTTACACGTGTACACGCATCTATGTCTCGCTTAATTGTGGAAATCTTACACTGAAGGGTAAGAAAATCTGCATTTTCAGATGAGAATCAAGCCACCAGTGTACACCTCCCTTCCTTGCATTCCACTTACCATTGGGATAGTATCAGTAGTCCATCAGATGCAGAATATTTCTGACCTTTCTAAATCCATAGAAATTTTGCTATAGCCTTCAGCTGGACTGTTACCATCATAGGTTTTGATTTAACTTTGCTTAGACTGGTCCAGCCACGAGAAGGATGGAAATAGAGGAAAGCGTAAGGCTCTGAGATTCCTCCCCTCTGGCTGATCTGGCAGTACTAACGCAGTGACTACAGTCCCATACGGGGTCTCCACATCCTGCTGGTGAATCGACATCTGATTCAGGTTTCCTCCCCACCAAACAGACAATCTGCGCACGATAATCATTCTGTGCTATTAATCATTATTAGTCTATTATTCTAGTCCAACCTTGGATAGTTGCTTAGATCTTAATCAGTGTGTGGTAGATATAATAATTCATACCATTCCAAAAGAGGGGGTTACATCTACATAGTTAATAGCTTATACGTTCAATGGAAAATTCTGTTTCTTTTTTAATGTAAATTCATCAAACATGTTCTTTTGCAGTTCCTTACCAGCAGCGTTGCTGCATTTGGATATTACACAGATGCATAGGTTCAGCCCTGTTCTAAATATGAAAGGGGGACATAGAGCAATTCTCAGCTGTCATACCATGTAGGAACACACACAGTCCCACTTACTAATAATGGTTGTTTAATCATTTCTAAGCTCTGAGTGAATCTACACCTGATACATGCAGATATGTACAAGCAAACACTTATCAGCTCAGAATGAGCAAATTACAAACTTGAAAAGCAATGGACAAATAACCATGCACAGAAGTTGCTGCTAGATATAGGCCCTCTGTCTGATGTTACAGGCAGGTAAGGGCGAAATACAAGCAATGATTTATACCTTATAGGATACCGTCACCCACCTTAAGATCCACACCACTGTCAAAAAAATTGAGTTTGTAGCTGACTTCCAACACACCAGCTCCTAAATTCTGAAAGTTATTTCTCCCCCAGATTTCACAACTGGACACAATTTTAAAGGATCTGATAGGCAGATCCAGCTCCGGACTTGTCCCAAGGGGCAAAGTCACAGAAACCATCAGACATCCATTTTGTATGTGCTCATTGTGAAGGCAGCTGATTATGGAGCAAGAATTTACAGACTGCAATGCACAAAACTTGACTTTTCTTCTATTTCAGCAGCAGAGCCCTTAAGACACATAATGTAAAAATCCTTCTCTAGAAATACGGACTTTGTCTCACACTGGACAGACTTTAAGAACCATTTCAAACCTGAGATGAACAAAAGAACAGGAGAAAACATTATACAATGTGGAACTAGACCAAATTCATAGGAAAAACATGAATTAGTTTTAATTGAAGCTTTTCTCCTCTGTCCTGCCTTTCCTTAGGAGAAAGGAAGGCTCTCCATCGGCTCCCACTTAATTATTCCAAACACACAGACATGGTGTTTCAGCCCATTATGCCTGTTTAAAAGTGATTTTCAAACAAACTGTGTAAAATCTATTGAACAAGTGTAAAATTCTTTGCTAAGGGCCCAGCTCAGTTTCTGTTGAAGTCAGTACTTGGAGTTCAATAGCAGTTGCGTTGGACCTTTAAGGTGAGATTTTCAAAAGCTTCCCAGTGACTCACAGTGTGTCTACACAGTTAGTTAAGCTTGTGTCTGAGCCTGATCCTTAACTCCATAATCATCTTCACAGTTAACCCTCAATGCAAATATATAATTTGATGCTTGAAGACCTTCCAGAAGTGTAGGGTAAGAGAAGAACCAGCCCTTCTGGGGAGCCACGAGGGAAGAGGATGCAAACACCTTCCATAGGTGGTGCAGTAAGAGCTCCGGTTGAAGGAACAGCTTCTCAGGATGCTCCTCAGCTACTTCGCTGGTGATGTTAACTCCACCGTTTGACTTAGCACTGAGAGGGACTGCAGGTGTTCACGTTTGGTGACAGCAAAGCAGAAACCTAGAAATTTATGAGCACTTTTGCAATGGAAATACTGTTAACGAAGAGTACATGAATATTGCCACTAGAGCTGAAGCCATTGGTATACTTAAAATTAAGGTATGTTCATCTCTTCTGCTGAATCCAATCACTAGAATCTCCCTAGAAGTCTGACTTTCCATAGAATCAATATCCCGGCCTACCCTCCAGGGAGGTTCCATGGAGTAGAGAACTACAGCAGTACAACTCCATTTTAATGTATTTTTAAAAACAAGTTAAAACAGTTTAATTACAGGAAACTAAAACTCACACTGGTAGTTATAAGAAGAAACCAATAGGTATGAATCAGGTGAAAGAGAAAAGAAACTTTAATCTTCAAGCTGCTAGAAGATTCAATGTCATTTTGTAAGGGACTAGCTAAATGTTGATTTTGTTTTTCTTCTGGTAGACAAGCCAGCATTGGCTGAGCATTGGATTTGTATAACAAGGAAACAGACAACTATCAATTTATGATCAGTTTTCACCATCTTAGTCTTTCCTAGAAGAGATTTCTTTCTAGCCAAATATTAGGGATATTGTCAGTTGGTTCCAAGGATAAATTCCTGGAATAACAGCCATTAAGTTGACAGGTTTAAAGCTTTATCTAGAGGGAACATGATAGGGAATGTGCAACAGAACAGATTTTTCACTTGAGACTCATTCCAAGAGCTGCAAAACTACAAGAGTTTCCAAAATGTAGGACAGACTTCCTCAGGTTATTGCCTTACACACATGTCCACACAGCCAACGATTAAAAATTCACAAGAACATCTTGTCATACAGTTCAGCATTCAACTGGCTTTCCAGTCTCTGAATCTAATCTTACCTTGAGCATTCCTTATCTCAGGAGGAAGCTAGTCTTGCAGTTAAGACAGGACTAGGCTGCAAAGTCACATGAGTTCAACCCCTGATCCTGCTTCTGAGTTTTGAGGAACTTGTTTAATCCCTCCAAGATGCAGCTTTCCATATGTAGAATGGGGATAATACCACTTGCTTTTGGTTGTCTGTTTAGTCTCTCCAAGATCCTAAGTTATTTAGGAAATAGTTTCTTACCATATATTTACCTTTTGCTTTGTGGGGCAGGACATCCAATGCCATTGGAGCCCTTAAACAGTGTAGCAATATTAGTGAAATCTAGTGAAATAATCAACTAATGCCAAAGGATATCATGGTGTATGCAGCTTTTAAAGCCAGGTTAGAAAAAAAAGTCTCCAGAATGTTTTAAACAAAATTGATCCTGTCTTGAAGACCACGGATCTGCTACATCATTGCTTATCAGTATGGTTCACCACTTCAGAACTGTTTCTTCTCTCACTCTGGTATGAGGCTCCTGGGTCTGAAGGGACTTCATCTCTAATTTAATGTTTATTGCATGAACACCAGGAAGGCATCACTGAAGAAGGAAGTCAGTTCTGTGACTCCTACCCTGACAAAAGCTGAACTACATTTCAACCTAAAATTGATGGGCCTGATAGAGAGACTTCAGGATGAAATTCTCTGGCTAATATAGGCCAGATGTCAGGACAGATGATCATAGTAGATCCTGCTAGTCTTACAAAAAATTGGCTAATCCACTGCGGCTAACTGTCAGTTTGGGCTCATGAGCAAGCAGTGACTCCTTACTGTATCAGCACACAGGCCACGCAAGGAGTAGTCATAGGGAATCCTTCGTAAAATCCTGAGGAGCAAATATGATCCCAAATATTGCAGACCATTCTGTGATTTTTTTTTTGCATATCAGAAAAAGGGATGTGTTTGGAAGAATACGGCCTGCAAATTGTTCACCCCATTCCACTAAGCCTACTAAAGCATCTGGAGGTGTCCCAGTTAAGCAGAACTACAATCCCTATTAAGTGGCACTCACTGCCACTAAGCATCGTTGGACTTACATGATTTCCCTTGTAGATGTCTGGATTAAGTGGTTTTGCCAACTAAGCACCTCCTTTTTCTGCTTCAGCGGAGCGTACTGAATCGTTCGTATTTTACTGCTTTATATATTTCAAATAGCATGAAAACTGGCTGGTTTTGTGGAAATTAAAATACAGTTTATCTGTTGCACAAGTTTTCAATACACGTGAGCTCCCAATGCATGTGGAATACATTTCATCCCATCTATATATACAGTCCTGCATTATGTATATAGTGGTTTTCAGAGAGCAGCGAACAGCCTTCCCATGCACTTACCCTGGTCTGATAACATTCTTATGAAACAGAAATCATATGCTGAACGTTGGAATAATGTCAGCGCACAAAGGGAGGGAAAATAAATAAATAAATAGAACCAAAATCCAGGCACCTTGAAGCAAAGCTCTGAGAAACCGTCTGTCTCAATGGAAAATCCTAAGGCTGGTACATTTGGCCGCTTTCAGAGCGTAGTTCAGCGAGTAATGCCTCTTTCATTGGACACTCAAAGCTCTAGAGTCACATCTGTTTGTGCTGGCGTGAGATTGGCATGCTGCTCCCGCTGATGAAAGCTGAAGCGATGGTGCCAACCTACAGGGAAAAGCATGGCTTTCAGGATTTTTCCTTTCTTTCCTTTTGCTGCAAGTATTCTAATACAGTGCCAAGGCAGCGAAAGAGGCGAGCGCACACAAGTTTTCTTTGGAGGATGAGGGGAATGGAAGGAGGAGGGGTGGGGGGAAGAAAAAAAGGCATCTTGTCTGAAAGCTGAACCTGTCATAGAGTTCGCTCTTTTTTGATGATAACAGAACAGGTCAACAATGATCTGGACCACGGAAGGCAACAGAAGGTTTGTCTTTAACTTCTGCAGAGGCAGCTTCAGTCCCTGTGCTGCTGTGTGGCGAGCACACACGCTCCCCACCTTGAGTGTGAATTGCCTGATTCTCAGAATATAATCTTTAGAAATCGCTTCCTTCTCAGGTGAGGCAGATCAAGCACCCCTAGGTTTTTAGACTCGCCCATTTGACCCAATGCAGCGTTTCTGCACTGATGAATTAGGGGCTGCAAAGCCTAACATCCAGGCGCTTGGTCCCAAGAGACCCTACAACTTCATGGTGCATGCCCAGGTTCCTTCATCAACAGACAGGGAGAGCTGGAGGCCTCTGAATTTGGCTGACGAAGCTTTTGCAGCTCATGCTTAAAACAGTCACTCTCTCACCTTTATTCAGCATGGTCCAAACAACTCACACTTCCATTTTTTCTCAATCCTTTCATGAGATTAGTCAAGGAACAACATCCACGTAGGCCAGTCTATAGCCTGAGAGTTGCAGGCTAGGTCCAAGCTGCTACCTCCACCCAGGATAGCAGGGATGTGTCATGGACATGCACTTCATTTCTAGGTAGGCTCGGATTAACAGGAAAAGATGCTGTGGCCCACAAATTGAGTCCTAAAATAGGGCTCATCCAGGAATATATGAGACCCAGGGCTCTATTCTTCTTATTGAGCAGAGGCTGCAAATTGTTAGAAACCCAGGTGTCAAATATGGTTCCCTAAACATCAAGTGGAAAGCGGAGCCAGGAAAAGAATACATAAGGAAAACAGCACATGATTTGTGAGGCCAGGTCTCAGGGAGGTTTTCAGTGCCTTCATAGGGGAAGATTTAAAAAAAAAAATTTAAAAAATTAAAAAAATTTGGAATTGCAGCAGGACTGATATTTCAGCCAGCCTCATCCTCATGTCTTATAAAATATCTGAGAATAATTAAATCTGTTCCTTTTCTTTAATTAGCCCTGTATCTCATTAGAGCAGTTCACTGCTGTATCTTTACTTACTTGATATCTCCTCCACACCTTTGCCTTCCCTCGTTCACCTAATCTTAACATCTCCCTTCTCCTTCCCTTAAAGCTCTTTATTTTAATGCTTTGATGTTATATTGGCTTGCCCCCCACGTGCTTTGTTTAGAAGAAAAACAAAGATAGAAAATCTATACACAGAACATGAGTCAACTACATCTTGACAAATCAAGCTTTTAAAAAGTCAGAAAAAGCAGATTTAAAGATGAAAGCTTATTCTTAACCCAGCTTCCTTCTTCAGAGACCTTAATATGATCTCTTTATGTAACTGTTTGCCAATTAATTCAAAATATAATGCAAGCTGCAATTTCAGAGATGTGCATTCATTAGGTTTGTGGAGACTATAGTTTTCAGACTTTGATTGATTTTTAAATCTCATTGAGATGTACAGAATAAAACATCTTTTAAAGACATCAATTGTCCAAACAACCACTGTTTAAATCTACAAATTTACTAGAAACAGATGTTTTTCACATGGGTGGAAAACAGAGTTTTCCTAGAAGACGGGTAACAACATTTAATCTTAGTGCAGTGACAGCCCTGTTCAAGTTATGACCTACATATGGAGAAAACAGCAGTTCATCATCATAGAGTTTGCTTTTCTCAACACATTACCAAAGTTTATGAGTAGGGGCCATGTGCCAGGCTATGAGAGATCAGATTCCTGAATATGCAGGATTATAACCTGTAAAAGTTGCTCTTGGCACTTGTAGTTATCACTTCCATCCTCTTGAAGATGCCCTTGCATGGCACCTATGGTACAAGGACATGTGGCTTTAAAGGTAGCTACGTACCTAAAACCAGCCCAAATAAAAACAGGAATATGAAAGTTCTTTCCCACCAGTTCTGCTTGAGAAATACACATCTTAAACTGAAGAGAGTAATTGCAGGGACAGAGGTTTCACAGGCACCATTTGAAAGGCTTTTCTGATTTCATACCTCAATAGCAATGCTACCTCAAAGTTGTTCAGCTGATCCTTCATACAATAGCTTGCTGGCATACTCTGAAATACAAGGAAAGATAATAAGAAGCCATAAGCTGTGGAATATGTTATTAAGGTTTACTGGCATGTGTTTCAGGTACACAGAGTATTCATTAAACAGGAAAGGGTTTAATTGAGCTCAACAGATTTATTTCTCAAGGATTCCTGAGTGGAATCAGGAGTCCAAACCCCAATGCCTTTCAGATCTTTCCATTCCTGACTTACTGAAAGTGCTTCGAAGTCCCTGCCCTGCTTTGCCTCCAGCTGCAGCACTGTTACTGAACAATGATACTGCAGCAATATGCTGCAGATGCAGCCTAAGATCCCATTGAAAATGGAGTCACTGCCTGGAAAAAAAATGACAGACGTCCAAATCCTGGTATAAACCAAAGTAGTCCCCACATTTTTCACATGTAAATGGTCTGAGGCATCAAACATGGTCCCATGGTGTTAAGGACCAGGTAGGAATAAGGCCAGAATCTTTCTGAAATACATTGCAGTACATGTTGGCTAGCTTCCAAGTGAGCCTTCCTCTACAAGCCTCACGTTTTAAAAATTCCTACCCAGACATTTTTGTCACATCAGCTAAATGCACTAGTGTATGGAATACTATGCTAATTGAGCATTATCACCCAGAGGATTTGGTTGGAGACCATACCAACTCTGCAAGCATAAAGACAACCTCACACCCTACTCTGTTCTTCACATACATGATACAAACCTTATGTTAGAAAGGGTACAATAATAGAGCCGCAGACAGAGCAATTTGAGTGTGGTAGGACTCAAACTTCTTATGCCACCAGATGTTAGGCGACACAAGACAGGTGGAAAATGAAAAATCAGCTGAGAAGCAGATTGATGAAGGAAGTGGATTGACAATGAGAGAGGGGACACAGTACAAACAAAAAGCAGAAAAAGGAAAGCATGCTGCTGTAGGGTGAAGTGGTCACCCTTTGGCCAACCAGTAGAAGAGAAAAGGAGCAGAACAGAAAGTCTGTTACCAGCAACATGGAGGCAAGGCACAAAACAGAAGCGCTGGACTGTGGCCCAAACACACTCTCCACCTGAACCAGGAGAGGGCCAGGGGTAATCATACATCCTAGTTGTTCTACCCTGCACACAGGGATCAAGGTCTAATAACAAATATCAAAACTGCAGCTGGGTATGCTCTGGCCAAGTCCCCTTGCTCCTTTGGCTGCCCTGTTGTTACCTCAGCAGCTCGGTGAGGATGGCAAACACCCATTCCACAGACACTCACCACTTGGACCTTATTTCCTAGTAACAGGCCAGACCTCTCAGGATTTTCCTCTCCCGACATATGACATCTCACTGGTGGAGTTAGAGGACCAGGAAAAGCTGAGTGCTCAGCTGCAAACCGGCAATATGCCCCCTCTCAGGGAGAGCACAAGATGCTGCAGGGACACAGGAGCCAAGCCACAGTACAGTCCCACGGCCCTTCTCACAGTCCAAGACCCTTCTCTCAAGACAGCTACAGCTGGCTCATGAGGTAGGAGAGCAGTACAGGGCAGCAGCACTGCACTGCAAGTGTATGAGACTCCAGCTTTCAATTTCAGGAAGCAGGAGCCAGCTCTAAGCTTCACATTCCACGCATGAGACCAGAGAAGTAGTAAGGAGGTGCTCTTAGCATAGGAATGAATGGATGGCAGAATACAGCCTTAGACCTGGTTCAGAGAGAGTCCAATGGTGTCCCAAAATCTGATGCCATTAGAGGTTATTGGGGGGAAAAAAAAAAAGTAAATCAGCAAAATCTGTAACAAGGTGACAATATAGATGGGTCCCTCAAGAGTCCGAGACAATCAGGATCCTGGCCTTGTCCTCCTTGCTCAGACAAAACTACTGAAGAGAAGAATTTCCTCTGCGACAGAGTGTGCTGGAAGCATGCCCAGGCCCACCACGGCTCCATCCCAGTAGTTCAGCGTGGAGCCCCTGGTGCTATTCACGATCAAGAGAGTGAATTCTATAGCCCCCTGCTTCCCCCTGCCCCGCTGGCAGCCAAATTCCTACACTGACGTTATGCAAATCCAGCTCAGCCCCCCTGCCCCCCACTCCTTAGCTCTATGCAATATTTTATTGAGCTATTGTTTCTCTAGGACAGTACAGAAAACATCACGTATTGTCCTCCACTGACAGTCTCAAGCCACAAAGGAAAATATTCCTGCCCTCCCAGATGAGTTTTGCAAGCACACAGCACGTGCTTACGCCCCATTCATGGCGGCACACTCTCACGATGAACAGTACACCAGACTGTAATGGAGTGCAGCCTATTTCCCCAGCTGATGTTACCCCAGGCACCGTCCCGACAGCAGGCTCCCCCGCTCAGCCAGCTGACAGCCAGCTTCTCCAGCATCCAAGGTGCAAAACTATGCACCCAACATCATCCACTAATTGGCCCATCGCAGCTTACAGGCAGCTGCATTCCCTGCGGATGGGGTTGTGTAACTGGGGTTTAAACACATATATACCCTACGGCATCGGGCTCTGCCGGCATCCTCTGTCGACTTGAGGAGCCGGCATGTGCATCCAAAGCAATTACAGAAACATGCCTCGGCGAGGCAGTTCACTGGTGTAGCAACATTTTATTTCTCCCACCTGACAAAATAAAAAGCAGGAGAGAATTATTTGTCAGCTCAATCCCTGTGTTAATCTAGTTGCAAGTATAATGTGATTTCCCTCCTGCCCCAGTAGTAGGTATTGCAACACCTTACATATGGATCATTTTAATCTAATATAATCTGGCTGGCTAGAAAGAAGGTTTCCCTCCACCACAGCTGCTTGTGATTAATGCTAAATATACATGCCAAGCTTCAATCAGCAAGAGTGTGCATCTTAGCTAGTCTGTACTGGGTAAATCAACAGTAAACCCTATAAAATGCAGAAGATGCAGCAAAGCTTTACATACTTAAGTTATATCCATTTTTTTTTTCCAAATGCTTCCTCTATTTGCCATTTCTAATGTATCATGATCTACTACTTCTTTTCTTTAAGCAAAATTGATTTAAAAAGCTTCTGATCACAGAAGATAGGAAGTGTCACCTCACCTTTACAAATCACAAACCATGGGGAAATACTCATTAACTGTTTGGTCCTCTTCATTTTACATTCACTTACTGCAAACTTCAGCAAGAGGAAAAGCATTTCTGTTGAAACTAAGATCAAGCACATATAATAAAAAAAACACAAAGCAAATAAATGAGAGCTTTTAAAATCATTATTAAATACAAACATGTATTCTTATTTTACTATAATTATCAAACTAGGATTAAAATAATCTTGTATATTGCTTCCCTTCATGGTGAATTAAATTATGTAAAAAGTCTCCCACTAATATTCTTACCTAGCAAGAAACATTTTAATTGTAAATTTGCCTTTTGGAGTCTTTAAATTACACACACACACATTAAAAAAGGCCAGTACTATGGATACTGTGTATCCACTAATCTGTAAATAGACTCCCAGTCCAGGACTCATCTCTGAAATGTGGCATCAATTGCACAGGCTCCCATTTAGTTTTAGTTGAATAAAGCCATACTAGATACGCAAATAACATCAAACTTGCCGGATTAGAAAGGGGCACCTCGTACTCTAAATCATGATTGTCAATCATCACCCAGGATTAAGGGATATAGTTTAAAAACCTAAAAGCAAGCACTTCCTTTTAACTTCTGCCTACTGTGCATTTTGGATTATCGCCCAGAAACAGCATTACTTGAAACAAGGCTGCCTCCCTTCTACCATCTCAGGGAAGTGCATCTTTACCATCTGCTAACCTCTGTTTGGGGAAGAAAAAAAAAAAAAGTCTCAGCAAAGCATACAATTTAGATTTGAGATCTACTGCTGACTGTGATTATATTTATAACTCGCTTTTCACAGAAAAATGGGGGGTTATTTTTGGCTTAATAAGTGCTTTCTGAACACAGTCGCCATTCTTATCACAAAGATGTAAGGCAGTTAAAAACCAGAGCAGCTACTCTATTCTTACACGGAACTGGCAGCCTTCCTGAATCACTGCCTTTCACAGGAAGGGTTTTTGAGAGAATTACTTGGAATGCATTTCATTGTACTCCTAAAAACAGAGCAGCATCCCATGGATAACTCCGCCTGTCCTCCTGCACACAAGACAGGCAACATTCAGCCTTCCTACTCTGTAACTTCTCCTATGTACCCTTGATTGATATACGAAGCTAGAGCTGCCTCTTTGAAAGTCTCTCCTTCGCTGTCAGAAAAGGCCATGGGAGACGGAGATCGGTCAACAAATGTTAATGTTGAATATGTATGTCAGTTCAGTGAACTGAGCTCAGGATTGGGTCATAAACTGGGAATAATTTATGGGAATAGTTAACGGAACTGGCTGCTCTGTTTGGCCCCTAATTCATCACTTAGCACCAGATTTTCCAGGCAAACAGGTAAGTGGTTTTCCTTATTTGATGTAAAATTCAGGACGTTCTTGGGATTTTGATTATTTCTGCTCAGCAACTGTCATGCCAACTGATGTACCTGCACGTGTAAGTTATATGGAGAGGTGGACACAAACAGTTGTGGGACTCAAGTGTGGCTAAATCCATGTAGAATATAGACAAGGAATCAGGCAGAGAGGGTAGCTGTCTACACAAACAAGGACCTGTCTGCTCTGTTTGAAGGCATTTCCATCTGTAGTTCTGTGCCTCCCTTTCTTTGGCTACTACCAGAGACGACGACATACATCCCATCATTTTCATCCATCCTCGTGGACTCAGTTGATGCTTGCAGAGCACTAGGGTGTGCCACATCATGGCACAGACCCATTAAAGTTATTCAAGCATGTAAAGCCTCTTCAAAACTGTGGGATTTAGACAGTCTGATACTTTTGTGGCTCTAAGTTTCTAAACTGGATGCTGCAGTGTTGAGTTGACTCAGCTTTCTGTTGCAGATTCCTCAAACGTCCTAGATGATCCTCCATAAGCAAAGCTTTCTTCCTGCACCTGTTTATGACTGTGTCTCCCCTTCTCTCTCTCTCTAGATATATTTAGACACACATGTACATGTACATTCATAACATCTTTAAACATACAGTATGTAATAAGTCAAGTTATAATGAAGAAAAAGAAACCAGAAGAGAATGAAGTATCTTCACAGCTATCCTATTCAAAAATAGGATTAAATCAACTTCCACAGCTAATCAAAACCTTTTTCAAAATCAGTATTTTGCGAACATCTTTATAATTAAGGTGCTCACCAGAATCTGGGGACAAGGGTCATATCCTCAGCTGGTGTAAACTGTCACAGCTACACTGACTTCATCTGCACTTCCACAGTCTAAATGAGTCAATGATCTTGCCCCTAAAGGTACAGTTTATGGCTGCATACTGATTAAAGAAAATATACACTAGTTCTTTAAGGAAGAAGGGGAAAAAACTCAGCTAAGGCTAATCTTATCAACATATAGCCTTTTAATCAGATTATTGAAACAACGTGTTAATTTATGAAAAGTTCAGCATTCTATTAAATTGCAAACAACGTAGTGAATTGCAACCCAACAGGCTGCTTCATTGAATTCATGCAGCCACTCCTGGCAAAGGCATTCCAAATTTGAACTTAATTAATATTCCTACTCCTGGTTTCCATAGTTTCTTTTTAAACATGAGTACCAGCAGAAACTGGCAGTAACTTTACCCATATTCTCAATAATAACCCCCCTCTGACTGTCAATATGTATGAAAGGAAAAATTTTTTGCATACCCCAAACAGCCTGTCATTTTCCTGTCTTTTGTCAAAAATATGTTGGCAACTTTTTTTCTGTTTTTTTGCTTACACAGCTTAAGATTCTTAACTGTTTCTCTGCTTGGGTTACAAGCGAGGCACCTTCCCTCCTTTGTGTATTGGAAAGAGAGACCAGTAGCCATGCTCCTCCAACCTCACATGATAGCCACATTGAGGGGAAAAAAAAAAGTTAAGTTTCACTGAGGTAGGGGAAAAAGAAAAAGCTTTCCTTGGAGAATGAGGAACTTAAGTGGCTAAAATGCTTGGGGAAGTGTTTCATCTTTTCCTTCTTTGTTCCTAGGATCTTCAGAAACGGCTAGTGTCCATCTTCAACCAAGAAGTTATTATTCTAAATATGCTTTAAAGCTCTTTTTCTATTCTTATACAAAAGGGCACTGCCCTTCATACAAGCAAAACTTGAGCTAGCCTGAATACCAGAAACACAGACCAAGAAAGTCTCACTCACTCACCATCCGGACAAAAAGCAGGAGAGCAGCACAGCACTGGATTGCACTTGGGCAAGGGGAAGGAGGGAAGAGACATTCCCATCAGTGCCTCACTCCCATAGAAATCTTTCTAGAGGATATAACTCCTACTCTGCAGCTTAACAACACTTCCCCTTCTGCATGATGTGGCCCCAAAACACATCTTTCACTGTCACATAAGTCTGTTCACCAAATGAGCCCTTCACTCACAGTATCCAACCCAGTATCCTCTGACTCTTGGGGAGTATTCTTTGTCTTTTGTGCTGGGACAAGAGAAACAAATATCATTTGGGAGAGCACCCATAGAGCAGAGGATCCCCATGAAGAATTTCAGGTAAAAATCTGCAGAACAAATCCACCCTGAGCTCTGTACTGCTACGGGACACTGTAATAAAGATTAAGCCCTCAAGCCCAGGAACCAGTTACTTCAGATTTATGCCTTTGGACTACTGCACAGGAATAACCCTGTACGACCTTCCACAGGGAGTTCAGTGTGTCTGTTTTATCTGGCCAAGGAAACCCCAATTATTTCAGCCAGGTCTGACTGAACCTCACTTGCAAGCACAGCTGATCAGCTAAGATTTAAACCAGGTGCAAGTGAGGAGATGCTAGCTGATGGAAAACCTAGTGAGAATTGGAGATGGGTTGTTACCTGAGGATTTGTGATTTATTCCAGCTCATAATCCAATAGCCCTGTAGACTGTGCTTTTTCTAGAAGACCACTTAATGGCACCAGTTAAAGCACTTTTCAGCAGTTACCTGCTAAAGGATTAGTTGTTCCCTTAACATTCAGATCTTGCAATGCCTTGCATGTCACCTCCATTACAGACTTCACAATTTCCTGTGTTAGAGATTATACCTAAAGCTTTTTCCTAAACTGAAACCAGCATGTAAACTCAGGGTCTTGCCATGGATATATCCAAGCTGATTCTTCTCTCTGAACTTCTAGGCGTGGGGTTTTTTTCATCCATTAGTCCATTTTAACCAAATTTGGCAGAGGCATAGAAGATTTTAAAAAAAAAATAAATATGCTCCAATAAATTTTGTGCAAAACATTCAACGCAAAGTTCAAAAATACAAATTAGTGCATCACTAAAACAAAGGCTACAGAGTGAGCTCAGCAGTATTTTGTTGTTTATCCCATCTGTTGATCAGTCAAAATGTGTGAACTGTGTCCAATTAGCATGTATGTTAATATATGAGAGATATGCAAGATATTAATGTATAGCTCACAAGGATCCACAACACAGATGGCCATTCATCCACCCAGAAGTTGGGGGTCAGCATAGTACAGAGGGTAATCCAGAGCGATTTAAGGGAGTTGTAGGGGTCTTCAGGGGAGGAACGTGTTGGACATCATTCCCCAGGAAACCAGACTTGGTTTACTCTACTGTTCAAAGAGCAACACTTACACAAAAAAGCAGTTAACCCCACCCCCGGCAAAATAGGACTTAGAAACAAATCAGCCTTCTGCACCTTCTTTCCAGTGCTGTGAAACCCATTGTTTTTTATGGCCTGAATTCAGTTCTGACCCTGCTTTAAAGTAGAGGGGGTGGACCAGATGACTTTCTGAGGTATCCTTCAATCTGAATTACCCCGTGTTTATCGTATACCTAGGAATACAAGCAGTAAGACCTGTACTTGCTGTACAGCCATGGCTGAATTGGCCAACTGCAAAGGTTAGACTACAAAAAAATCCAAGTCAATAAAGATTAAGCTCACATATGATAAACTGGCACAGCTAGTCTATGGCAGACTCTCAACAGGTACAGGAGACAGATAGTGGTGCCATGAACCAACTAATCAAACATTAAACACCACAAGGCAACCTTGGCCTGGACAGGACCCATATTTCATTCCATCCAGGCCAATGACAACCACAATTTCCAAGATTTTACAGAATAAGAAGCCTGTGCCTTCAGGGTACCATAGTGCAAAAAGGTGATCTTTCATCCTGTCATTCCAAATTCTTCTGTTTTATTGAGTTGAATCCAACAGGCTCCGTTAGCAGATGCCTCCTGTGTTGCCAGACGGGGAAGCTCAAAGCCACCTGTGAATCAGGAGGGGACAAGATGACAAGCAACTGCTTGACTGATAAAGATCCTATTCTTGGAATAGTTCCTGTCTATCCTGCCAAATATGCCTTGGCTGAAGAGTGTGTGGTGGCTTGGGAGGAGGGATGAAGAGAGGGGAGGGAGTGCTGAGGATCAAAACTGCCTCCAGGTAAGGTAGACCCAAGGCAGAGTCAAAAGAGAACAGCAGGTCAGATGGAAGCACCCTAGGAGAGACTGGGCATCTGAGAGGATGTCCAGCCAAACCCAGGATTTTCTTTAGAAGGAGATAAATAATTTCTCCTTGATGTTGGTGGTAGCCTTCAGCTTTAGTGACTCACAAAGTCCTTAACCTGAGGGAACTGGTTTAAAAAAAAAAAAAAAGTGATCAGGAAGCCCAAGTGGTCTTTTGGTGGGACAAAAAGATGTTTTACAGTTCACAGTTCATAATACAGAAGGACAAATACGATGGCTAGAAGTACCATTCGTTATTGCACAGGGAAAAAATTCTCTAATTCTACAGCTTCCCTGAGAAGGACAGCAGACATTATGTCTGTTATGACCTGACAAGCATTAGCTAGAAGATGGATCCTGGAAAACAAGATGGTGAAGGTAGTGAGGACACGAGGGCAGCTCATAAACAGAGCCCTGCGGGAAGCAGACAGGCATGAACAGGCATGACCCCAACAGACTGCCAGAGTAGCTCTGAAATATCAAAAAGCCTGAGAAGTCACTCAGACCAGGACCAGCACTGCAGAACTTCACCTATGAAGGAAAGTTCACTGTGTTCAGTGTGGAAGAAGAGATCCAGAAAAGAAACTTTTGAGCACAACGGAAGAAAGTCCATTTCTACAAGAAGCCAGTGATGGAACAGATGGATGGCATCTGTAGATTGTCTAACTTGTACTGTACTTCATTGTGCAGTCTTAGACAAATGCACAATCATCAGTCGACCAAACGGTCAGACAGCAGCTGTCACTCATGCAGGCAGAGCTGGGATCCAAGGGGGAGCAAAATGAGAGGGCCTGTTCTTCTCTGCCAAGGACCAGCAGGTGTGGAAGGAGAGAGATGCCAAGCAGAAGGGAACCAAGCTAGAAGAAAACTCATTTTGTTTGAAGTTAGCCAGTGTCAGATTAAAGAAATCAAAGACTTGTTTAGAGTAAAGCAAAGAGAAATAAAGGAAGCTTCTTTCAGATTTCAGTCCAAGCCTTTTGTCCAGTTTAACCTCTTTTCTCTTGTTCCTCCATTTGCTTGTTTTCTTCATCAGTCACAACAGAATGGCTCCTCCAGAAGAGACTCATCCCTTGGCTTTGAGATCACCAAAGAGACCAAGATCAAAGCAATTTAGGAAGCACAGTTTTCATGCCTGCATCACCATGTACACTAACGCGCTTCTTCACACAGCACTGTCACTGGAGATAAATCCATAAGCAGTGCTGTGCCAAAGCAAGCAGAGTTACTGTGCAGACTTCGTAAAGACAACTACTAAACACTGAAAGGCAGTATTTGACTTTCTCTTCTCTAGTCTACCACCAGATTTCCAAAGGAAACAAAATCAGATCTAGATTCTTCCATTTGCCAAGGAAAATTAAATTCAATGAGCCAAAGCAGCTGAAAGGGCTGAGTTCATCACAGAGAGTCTTCAGGGGTCAAAATAACAAGCATCAGTGGGCTTCCTTGGCCTCTACAAATAGGTGAGGCCATCTTACTCTTTAGGCATATCATTTTAGCTGGTCTAAACAAATGGCTTGTGTCCCTTCATAACTGATGAAGCAACTGAGACTCTTCTAGGAAGCAAATCATCTGTCCTACTTTAGTTCTATGCCAGGATGAATCAGACTTTGGAATAGTGCCCCTCTCTCTTAGTCCATGATACAGGGAGCCTACACAACTAGCACAGTATACATTTAAATTCACAGAATGGGAATTCGGTGATATCAGTCCCCCATGATGTTACCATGGCTTGAGAACTGCTCCAGTTTTGCCTCTTTTGGCTCCAGTTACATCTTGCATGGCAGTGCAGAGTAGCTGTGTTGTCTTCTACAATCTTGTTTCATCACAGAATTGGCTCTGTTCCATTTTTCCCTTGGAATCCACATAGTTTGACATCCAAAACTAACATCCCACTGAATTAAAACAAAAAAGTTAAAAAATGTTATGTCACTCTCCCCTAGCTTCCTCAGCACATCTATTTCTTTCTATGTCTACTTTATACAGAGCAAGTTCTGCTCAAGAATGAGAGCCATTTCTTGTCTTTCATGGCATGAAGCAATTTGTTGGCACTTAAAATTAAAGCAAAGTACACTTCAATTGAAAGTTCAAGACAAGTGTAAGAGTGTATCTGACAGCACACTTTATAACTCATGCAGTTTTTTAAACCAAGCTGACAGACTCTCACAAGTTTCTAAGAGGAAAGGGCAGACATTTCCTGAGCTCGATTAGGACCTTATTCAGTCCTGGAAATAAAGAACCAAGATGAACTCTCTTCTTTAGCTGATATTGCTGTTGATTTCTGCCCTCGCAACATGACTGAACGGTTGAGCACTAAGCACTCCTGTTGAATCATTATTTTCTGCCTTCTCTTTCTAAGCTAGGCCCCTAACGTTTCTAAATGTACCATTTTTACATGAAACAAAACAGAAAACTGCCCACCTTCCTGTTCGTTACCTCATATGGTGGGTCTGAATTGAAAACACCAACATGGAGAGAATTACGCGTTGCACAAAGAATAGCTTGGGTTTTCTCAACGTGCACAGTATCTTAAATGGGAAACAAACTACTTTTTGGATCATATCGCTGTCGCACGAGGCATTCTCCCTCTGGTGGTCTGATCTGAGGGTACGTTCTGGAATAATTTCCTAGAGGGAAGCTGACAGCTCTTTCACACCCTTCCCCTCCTCCCTTCACACAACTGGCAGTATTATTTTTACAGGATCATTATTTATCAAGACCAAATCGAGTAATTTCCTTTAAAGCAAAGTGCTTTCTTAGCATAAAGGCTTCAAAGGAATCTTTGCCCATCTTTGGAGGGACTACCACCACCTTGGACGTATGTCTTTTTGTCCCCCAAAAGCCACTTTAACCTACTTCTCAATTTTCAGAAAAGTGACATTCTTTGTTGCTAACAAAAGCACCACCTTAGCACCTCACTCACCAAAAAATTAACTGCTATCAGCTAAATACGCTCCACTGTCTGCTCTGAGTTATACACCAGTCATGGTAGGTTTTAATTTGATTAGTGATTGGGCTAAAAGCAGCTAAATAAAAATTATAATGCCCAAGAGCCACTTAGACTTGTTCAGACACTTTAAATACCAAATCCCTTCAGCAATATAACATTATCTTTATAGACAAAACTGAGTCTAAAAGTACAAATCTAATTGATCTCAAGTGCATTGGAATTACTATATTTAGGCGTTGGATTATGTACTACAGAAAGCCCCATGCTATGTAAGCAACAAAACTAATTGTGGAAAGACAAAGGTATGTGTCTAACGTGCTTATGGACTTTTAAAAATTCATATTTTCATTGAAGCTGGCAAAGTTACAGCTGCTCACACCAGCAGTGAATTTGGCACAGCGCCCTATATGTTGAGCGAACATAAGCCGGCTATTTCTGGTCTCCTTCAGAAGACCTGGACTTCAAGCCCTGCCTCAAAATTACTATTTAAGGCTCTCACTGTTGCAGGAAGAAAAAAGTAAATTAAAAAACAGCAAGTTGATTCTCAACAGCTAAGCAAGACTTTCATTTCTTTAGTCTCAACTGGGGGCTCAGTTCATGCAGGCATTTACGGCAGATGCTCAGACACCACAGAAGGATGCCATTACACTTTTAAAGAAGCTTTTCAAATGTAGTATACTATTTCAGAATAAACAAGTTACCTAGGCAAGAAGAAGGAGCAATCCATTCCCACTGCCACTTCTGAGATTAATATATATCAGCATGTGCTAAAAAAGGACACAAAAATGGAGAGATTCACTAGTCCAGTTGAATTTGTGTCTGGCTGGACAGGGAAGTCAATTTAAAGTCTTCAGATGGATGCATGGATTCTGGCTGCATTGAATTCTGCTGCTGCATGCAACTCAGTTGCCTGCCTGCAGACAGCCCGTCCTGGGAGGGAAAAGCAACAAAATCCATTTTTTCCTGAATACAACCCCATACCTGCCTCTCAGAACAAAATAACTGTCAAGAAACACTTGCAGGCAACATGATTCAAGATATCCCTCTAAAACTTAGTGGCTCCCCCCGTGTTGCACTTTCCCACTTTCCCTCTGAAATGGGATTTTCCAGTGACAAGGCCCAGAGAGGAGTCTCTCCTCTTGATCCACCTTTATAAAAGGAGATACATTCACTGGCTAAGCAGACTAACTTGATGCTTTTTTCAGGAAGCCTCTGACGATAAAGAGGGAAAACAACAGCCAACATCATAGAAGACAAAATAGGTCTTAAAAATTAAAAAAAAGGTAACAGTGAACTTCAGCTTTTTCACCTATTAAGCACCTAATCTAAGGTTCTATCCCAGTATTACTACAAGGGGCTGGGCTGGGTCTTGGAGGTCTCATATCAAGAGGTTTCCTAATAGGCTAGGGGAGAGCAGGAGTGGATTTGGATCAGAAATTCCACAGAAGAGCAAAAATCTTTCTAGGTGGAAGGATGTTGGGTTTGGTTTTGGTTTGTTTTTTGTTTTTGTTTTTTTGTTTTTTTTAAATGAGAAATTAAAAAACACACACACTGGGAAACAAAGTTAAGTTAAATCTAGCTCAGCTTTACACATTTTAACAATTCACTCTGCTGTCTGTAGAACACAGCAATATAAATATTGCTATCTCTGTTAAAATGAATTATTGACAATTTTAATACATGTTGCACAGTACATATTAATATAGAAAAATACATGTTATCAGCAGTGCAATGTTGACCATGTACTAATCCATTCCACCTGCTCAAATATTAGTGCAAATAATTATATATTTGTAATGCATCATTGCTGTCTAGTTTGAATCTCTGCCTCCAGAATAAATGTCTCTTCTCTGAAGTTGTTTGCTATTATGAGTAAAATGTTATATATTCATACTCAAATTGACTTTGGGTGGATAAGTAAAATGAGCAACCTTCAAAAATCCACTTGTCTAAGACTTAGCAAGTCATTTTAATGAATTGTTTACAGTAAAATGAATGTTATAAAAATGTTTCAAACACAAGCTCATGTTAGCTGGCTTCTCTACAACACTCAGATACCACACATCAAAACAGCGTAGAGTTCAAAATGACCATCTTCAACTGGCAGCATCAACTGAGGTGAACCTTAACCATATCTTTCAGCAGGAGCTATTTACCCTGATACCATCCAGTTTATCTATCTACAAATCGATCCTAGAGACATCTCTCCACAGTCTCACTTTTCTTTTCAAGAAAGGAGGTGGCCCTGATGAGGCCGGACCCTTGGCAGAACAATAGCTCCTGTCCCCAACAGACTGTTGATCAAAATGGGAAAAGCAGATGTACAACCAAGACACTGCAAGGGCTCGTTTGTGCCAGGATACACCCTTGGCTAGGAGTGAAGTCGGGACAGGGCCAAGAAGGACAAGTGCAGCCCTGAGAACAAATGAGGTTAAGGTGAATAAACTGCAAGGGAAGACTATGGTGCAAGCAGCCAGTTGACAAAGAGGTGGGGAGCAGAAACAGCCCCCAAAACGTACAGAGCCCCACTGTGCACACAAGGGGGAGGAATGAAAAGGACTGACATCTCTTAATTAATTCTCTCCTCTATTCTTGCTAAACTCAGGTTTGAGAACAACAAAACACAGTGTGAGGAAGCTTTCAGCAACAGCCACTGCTGCCGTCATGCCTGTCTCCCAAACCAGCATTTGTTTCTTCATGCTCTGGCTCCAGCAGCTTCATGGATGTGAGAGATGAGAAATCAGGCCAATTTTGTGTTGCAGTGAAAGAAGAGAGAGAAACTTTAACACTTAAAGAAGAAAAGTTTTTAAACATCAACTTTCAAAGAATATTGTGTGTTAGAAAATCAGCCAAGCAAGCCAGCACTTACAGCTGTGGGTTTCATGAGATGGTCACACATGCTCTAAAATTACATTAACTGGGGTGTAACAATTCTGACCCTCCAAGGATGACACACCATAGCTCGGAGGTACTGGACCCTTTTGGGCAGCCTATGCAGGACAAGCAAAGACCTCTTCTGCAGCACAAAAGCCTCATGCTACACTATGCTGAGGCTACACAACCAGAGGAGGGCAAGGGCAGGCAGAGAACGTGCATGCTGAGCCCTCACAGCAGGGGCGAGCTGCTTGGCTGGGACCAGGACAGGCTTTAGCATGGCAAGGGGAGGTGCTGCCACAGCCTGCGGCTTGGCCAACAGCTCCAAGGCTCCTCACTTCACAGAGGGGAAACAGCAGTGCAGATGAGCAGGATTTGGGACCGCTATAAGGAAGTCTCAAATTTATTTTCTTCCCCTATCAGGATGAACTTAAATTACAAATAACTAAATCACAAAGAAAATTTCAAGATATCTTGACCCTCAAGTGTCAAAACAACTAATTTGGCTTTGTTAAGCTGTTCTCAAAGATACTATTCAAATATGGCTCAACTTTCCTGGCACCTAATGGACACTGAAGCTGAGCTACCTGACACTTGGCTGGCCCCTTACATGAAGTTTCAATATAATGCACTGTATAGCCAGGTCAGGGGAGAGCATGTGGAAACAGAGACCTGGAGGGATGAGAGAATATGGGAAAGGTAGAGGTAGAGAAATAAAGGGGAAAGGAGCTAAACTCCTTCTTCTATCAGGCTGCATGGGGATGAACAGTAGAGAGTATGTAAAGGTCTCCTAGAAGCGGTGCTGCAATGTTAAAGGTTTCTCTCTCTCTCTCTGGTAGTGTGGTAACAGGGGGAAAGGGATAGTGCAATCCTGAGATCTGGAAAGGAAAACAGGGCATTGGGACATAAAGCTAATAAAATAAAAGTAGAAACCAAGGCTTCCACATACACTAAGGCCTGTATTGACACAGAGTAAGCAGTGCCCCATACAAGAGAAAAGACGACAGGCAAACACAGCTGCTTCCCCACTCTAAGATAAGCAGAAGACATGGTACAGAAATCTCCTACCACCAAAAGAAATTAGAATGGAGGAAAAAAAGACAAGCAAAGCAGTGAACGCAACTGGGCAGGAGATGGGGCTCCCTCCCCTCCTTAAAACAGGTGCAGAAACATCAGGAAAGAAAAAACAAACAATGTGCCAGCCTTGAGGTCCAGAGAGAAAATACTCCAATGCAGATAGCACAACAGAAATCTGTCTCCACTTACAACTAGCACAGAGGTGGTAGAAATAATGCCTAGAAGCCAATATCCAGCAGACCATGAGGACAGGAAAGGTGCTCTTACCTTTCAGTTGTCCTCTTCTAGAGGATGGTTGGGCTTATCTTTCCTACTGCTTCTGGGACAAGAAACGAAGAGCTGCTATCTGCATTTAAAATTAGACAAGAAATTGTTTAGATATCTGCTTCCTTCGTATAAGAAAAAACATCACCTCAGTCTGGTTTCCCTATGCGTGACCAGTTCAATTTAAGTACTAATCCCAATTCTTGCCATGAAAACTTAATCCAAAGAGCACCCTTGTGTTCTGGAATTTGTCACGACCCCTAAAGCCAAGTACATTAGGTTTCCTGTCATGCACAATACTGGTTGAGAAACCTGGAAGTACAGGCTTCTGAAGAATGAGCCAGCGTGTACCCAACTTGTGAAGGAACCCAACAGGCCTCATCTTCGTCAGGACACTTTATAAGATGCAGAATTTTTGCCGTGTATTTGCAACATTTTCTACAGAAACGGAGCAATCAATTCAGACAACACTCAATCACATCCCAACATCAGCTAAATAGCGGAGGATTGCTCCTTAGGCAACTGAAATTGGGAGTTATCCATGGCAGTTAAACACTGAAGCAACCAGTGACTTAAAATAACTTTGTGAAAGCTAAGAGGAAAAAAATAAAACCAACACAAAACCCAACCCAAGTTCTTATTGATTGCAAGATAAACTGACCTGCCACATGCCAACACCATGCCATTCTCAAATCAAGCAGTCACTTACCATTCTCCAGATCACTGTAGTCTTCAAAGAAAAAAAAAAAAAGCTCAGCTCTAGCAAATTCTTCTCCCCTCCACTCAGATTGCATACTGCTGATGCGTTTCAACCCCTCACGGTGGAAATAAGCAGTGCTGGCATTCACAGCATCACTACCCATCCTTCACAGACGTACACTCGTGTACGGACAGCCTCCTCCTGTTGAAGCCAAGTTTCAAGATGAACGAACAGCTCCGCAGTGAAGTATTTTAGCCAGTCCCTCTCCTCCAGAGGCTCACTTCATTTCAGGGTGGGACACGGCTGTGGAGATTTTAATTCCAATCCTGCTTAATTCTCCTAGCTTGATGTGTATGTCAGGTTTCTGTTAATCACATTTTAACCTTCTCCTTCCATGTGCTATGCTACTTCATTTAAAACTGCTTGTTCTCCCCATATCCTTTCAGTTCATGTCATTATTTGTAAATATCGAAATCTTATTTTTCCAAGCACCTCCATTTCCCAATTTTTGATATTTTTTGTTTTGAGAAGTATTCTTACAGAACACCAACTCCTTCCTGCCCTCTCTGCATACGCAAACAAAATACAATACCAAAATCACGTTAATAAATTACAGGACTTGTAAAAACACAGCTTATTTTCCAGCCTACAACAGTTTACTGCAAGGCCGTTTTCACCAGTTGTAGACAAATTACACACATATAGACACACACACCTCTTCTCAGGCATTCATTTGGCTGCCAGCCTGAGAAATATAAAATTGCCTGAGAAAGGCAATATTTTAACTCATTATATGAACATTAAAAGGCATATTTGTATTTTGAATAGTACTTTATTGTATTCAGAAGCCACTGGAAATATTTTCCCGAATTATATGCTGTAAGAGCTCTAAACTTAAAAATGTGTGAAAATTATAGTTCCCCATCCCAATCCAACTTGTATTGTAAAGTAAACTCACTGACAGTTTCCTCTAGAAATAGAAACTCTTTCAGTGTGTGCATGGGGAGGTTTTTGAACAAAGGGGAAAGGGAAAGCTCACACCAGTGATAAATTTGGTCAGTAAAATTACTTTTATTTTTTTTTTTTTTTAAATAGAAGGGCTTATACAACTGAGTATAAAGATATTTGAGGAACATGGAAATGAAAAGAAAAAAGTGTCTGAAGGGAATTCTTTTTATTGAGGAAGAGTTTACATATCTAAGTTTAAGTATTCACCTACTTTTTGCTGCCTCCTGTTAACAGGCATAACGAAAATATTGCACTGAGCATATGCATGGAAAACACAGCTAATAAAGCAAGAAATATGGTAAATACATTTCATACAACCTTAAAATAATTCAAACAATCATACAACAAATTCTGAAGCACTTCTGTGATCTGCAATCTTAAGATGATGTTCACTGTTCTGAAGTGTTTACAAATTGACACTTTTTTTTTGTAGAAAGTTTTTGTATTGGTTAATAAAACCACAGCCTTAAAATTGTTGGCTTTCAGTTACAGAGGTAACAGAGAGGTATCATCTGAATTCACATCAGAGCTTTTGAAAAAAAATGGCAGCAGTACAAGCATGTGCCTCCTCCAGTGTCCAAAACTCTTTGTGGCTTTGCCATGGCCAAGGAATAGAGCTACACAGCTCAAAGCGGCCAGTCTCCCCGAATACTTTGAGACAGTCTGGCATCCGTTCCCTTGTTTACTGATATAATGCCCTGCTAAATATAAAATGAAGCAGAAGAACCTCAACTAACCAAGAGAAGTTCCACACAAGTCTGTCAACATTGACTACACCTGGTAACTCATTAACAAAAGAGGAAAATAATTTTATTTGACCAACCCATGAAGCAAATTTATAGAAATGCTGCTTTGAAGATGGGAGAGAAAGAAGTTTCCATAACATACACTGAACCCACAGTAGAAATAACGTGTTACAGATGATTTGTTCAGGGATGATGTAAGTCAGACTGAAGACACAACCGCAGCAGTTCCAACCTGTTTTCCACAAGAGCTCATTCTGAATAAAGGTCTATTTACAACAATTTTCAACTGCTTGTGGAAAAGCTGCCCCCAGATGTTTCAAACATCACTGTTGCTTCAATTCACTATATGCACACTATGGATCCATCTCAGAAACACCTTGAATAAATGCTGGAGCACAACGGACACAAAAGTAGCCCGTCTCCAATATTAAAATTATGATCAGTGACGAGAAGCTTTCGCACACTTCAACATTTTATATTGCTCAGGCACTGAGGATCAATTATCTTCAGCACAGGAACTTTCAAGTCTATGTTTTTGCTAGAGCCGGTGTCCATTCCTCCCACATATGAAAAACTGGGCTACATTTCATCCTTTCATTTTGTTATAATTTGAATCTATTTACATACAAAACAAGAGACAGGAGAAAGCTCTTTTAACCCAACAATGGGCACCTTCACCTTGTAATAAGGCGGCCTTCGGCAAGGCAGCTGCATTTACTTTAGGAGCATATATAAAATTCAGTGTGCCGGTACCAAACAGAAACAATAATGTCAGATCATACAATGTCAATACATTCTGGTGGGCCCTAGATTTTTAGGTACAAAAAAAAACAAATCCAAAGAACCAGAAAAACCCCCAAAACTTTTCACCACTTTAGTTCTGTTTAGAATGCTACACAATGAATAAATTACATCTTTCTGGGATAGTGTTGCTTTTACTCCTACATCTCAAAGAAATTCCAAGCTAATTAATTAGAGCAAGAAATTACATTGAGCAGGATAACGTTTTAAATGAAAGAAACGACTTAGAAACACCAATCAAAGATAATTTGATTATGATTAGCTGTGCTGAAGTCTAAGTCATTAAAATTGATGAAGAATGTTTTTACACTGGTCTATTCTATGTAATCCATTACCTACGCTATGCTCTGTAGTTCAAGTCTAACAAACGGTATCTGATAATTCAATATTGCAGACTGAAATACTTTCAATGCACCACTTGCTTTCCTACACCAACATGTTTCCAATAAAAAAATCAGTAGCAAGTAGATTTGCAAAATTCTTCACTGAGAGAACTTTAGCTTACATGAAATACCATTCAGATTATTACCTGCTTGCCTTCTACATAGTCATGTTTAAATATGGCTGCTGCTTTATTCTGAACAGTCATTATCCCACAAAAGCTACAACCATGGTTTGGTAAGAAATCATTCCCTGTGTTTTCTAACTGAGGCCTGCCCAAAGGTACAAATTTTCTTTCCATGCTCTCAGCTGAAGTGACGAGCAAGACGAGCAGACCTATAATCAACACGCAGCTGAACAAAGGAGTGAAGGATGTTCTTGTCCAGATTAGCAAGTTGTTCTCCTGAGCAAACTTGCTTTAAATTATCCGGGGCTACAACCAGAAGATTGCAAAGTGCATGCAAGGTATCAAAGAGTTGTAACACCAGCGCAATCTGTGGTTAAGAGAAAAGAAAGAAAAAACCCCAGATATTAAGAGTTAGAGTTGCTTCAAGTCTTACAACACAATGTCCATCTAGATCTTCAAAATACTCCCTCCCAACAGAGGATTCACATCCATCATTGCCTCCTCGTGTGCATAAATATATGTAGACACACACACATATACATCTGCAGGCACGCACACAGGCAAAGTTATATGTAGAACACATAATAATGCAAACTCAGCTTTTCTTCAATATACACACATAGCTGGCAAGCAATAAAATGCTATCAGAAAACTGCTCTTTAGGACATGATAAAGAACTGCTGGTACAGTAACAGAATGTATAACATCAGTATATAACACGGTGGTGTTCAAACAGAAACAAACTATTTTTATGAAGAAAAAACTGTCTGATTAAAAATAAGAGTCCTGCTACTAATTTCAACATGGCCATACATCACCAACCTGTACACAATTACCTTGAAGTCTTTGGCACACTTTCTATATTCAGCCACGTCACAAATAGCTAACATGCCTCCCATGCAACTGTAGGAATATTGCTGTAGGTGTTCATAGATAAGTCGATGAAAACGAACTCCAAGCTCCATCAAAACTGTGTCCACATTCTTACCATCCATAGAATTTCTGATCTTTTCCACCTGCTTTCTAACATAGCCACAGACTTTAACACAAGCCTAAAGAAAAAAAAAGAAAAAGAAAAAGAATTAGGTAACTTACTTTCTAGAAATCTGTTCTTCCCAAAGTGGCTTCCACATCATAAGCTGAACAGTCACTAAGTCTTTAAAATTCCCACATCACTGAAATTAGTCATTTTCCAAGTAATAATTTGCCAACAGTTTTTTATTTGCCGCACAAAGACGCAAAAATGCAAGTAGAAAGATGGATACAAGACAATATTCAATTAAATTATAGTTTGTATCAGTTCAGAATAGAACAGTTTAACTCGGGCTTTTAATTCAAACACCGATCAACCATGGGGTGGCATGGGAAGTGATTAAAAACCTCGTCAACTGCCCCAAGAAACCCAAATCAACATAAACCCAAATTACCAGCCATACAGGCATCTTCACCCTTCCCACATCATCCAGACTCTACGTTCTACTGCTCCACTTCTCCCACTCCCACCTGGCTGCAGGCATTCAGGCAATGCTCTCACTTCTTCCCACTGACTGTAGTTTGTTCTCTACTCTCTGCATTGTTCCCTAACAAGTGCCTAACTGAACGCAGCACTACAGCTCCTAGCAGCCCATAGGCTGGGTTTCAGACAGATTCAGTGGTAGAGACAACGTTCTGCAGCAAAGACTGTTCGTGCCATACCCATGATGCTTTGTCATGCTCCTGCCATTCTAAGGGGAAAAAGCGCCCAGCAACTAGAGAAGCTGATAATTGATTTTCTGAAACTGATAGCTTAAAGCTAATTATCAGCTAAAAACCTTGTTCCAAATCTGGGCCTCTCGGGAGGGGAAAGACTGTGACAGTTTGTCCAGCACCTACTGATTTGTGTCTGACACTAGATACAAAACTGCTAATGTTCCTTTTCAGCTTGAGAAAATAGTCCACAACAGAGTTTGGAGGTGTTTAGTGCAAAATGGAATAGCTAAGTAAATTAATCAAATGTGCGTGTCGTCTAATGAGTATTTGGTAAGGAACATCTTGTACCTGATAACACTCAGGAGTATTTGAAGCTATACCGATGAGCTGGGACTTAGTTTACTTACATTAGTATACTGAATCAAAACATTGTTTTCATCCTCTGGTTTAAAATCCGTCTTCTTTTGCTCTGCAGTCAAGATGTGCTTCATCTGTCCAATCATACAATTCAGTGTCCTTTAAAGTTACAAATACAGATTGGGTTTTGAAGGGAACATTTTAAATTTCCTTGATTTTTATCTTTACGTATACTGATATTATTCTATACAAAAATAAGCAGCCTAAAGCAACGAGGAAAAAAACCCACTACCCACCATTTGAGTAACCTACAGAAGATACACTAAAAGCAAACATTTATTACAAGAAGCAAGGGGTGCTAGGACGTGTCAAAGGAAATACTTCATTTAACAGACATGCACACACACATATGCACACTCTTCTGAAGCTGCAGTGCAATTCTATAGAGAAGACAGTTGATTTTACGTAAGCAGTTCAAAAAAGGAGAATCAGCCAAAACAACTCCCCAGCAACACTAAAAACTTTCTGCCAAGTTCAGTGTCTTGGAGCACAGCACTCAGCACGCTGGTCAGGTGGTTTTAAAGGGGACACATTAATTGTAAGGTAATCCATTCAAATCCAGCTCTTCAGAGAAATTGGATAGCATTCTTCAATGCAGAGGGAATCAGAAAGCCAAAGGAAGCATTCCAAAGAGTTTAGCAGAATTAGATCACATCGTGTATTACTCAGAAGCAAGAATCAGAAAACACTTGGAAAACGAAGGAGGAAGAAAAAAAAAAGGGGGAAAAAAAGAAAGGAAAAACCTCTTCTTTTGCCAGAACTTTGTATTTTTCTTGTTCTCAGAAATCTAATAGATTTATTGTGTCATTTCTTTCTCCCTTACAGGATTTATCTTTTCAGAACATTACCTAAGGTCAAGGCCCTCGTTTAAGTCCAAACCAAAGATCAAACAGCAAAGCAGCTGAGAGAGGCCACGTACCTCTCAGTGTCTACCTTTGCCAGGAACCTCCCTCTGTCTCCCCCCCACCCCCCCTTTTTTTTTTTCCTCTCCCCTTTTCTTCACTCCCCTCAAACCTCCAACCTCCCTGACAAAAACAGTCAAGACCACTACAGGCCTTGAAAGATTCAAGTTGGGGTGAAGGGGAGAAGGTATATATCCAAAGAGTGAATAAACTCCTTTATTTTCTATGCATAGAGCTCAGACTTGCATTCCAGGTGTACTTCATTCAACAACCCACATACCATAAGTAATATAAAGAAATCATACATTGCATTCTCCTCAATTTCCATTTTCAATAAATATTTCCAGAAGGCTGTTTACACAGAATACACACTGAAAGAAACCAGTTGAACTAATTTTGTTTGGCCAATAAACCATTTCTACAGAGGTAGACAATTGCTATGAATGGCATTCAAGAAGCTGCTATTGGACTTTATCAGACTGGATAATCTTGAAACCATCAACTTGTAGAAATCTGCCTTTTTTTTAAAAAAAAAAACTCAATCATTCCTTTAAGCAAGAAAATCAATTCTCAACAGCAACAGTGGCACTACAAAGCAGCATGTGAGCAGGCACACAAACACATTTTACTTACAACATTCATCTCAAAACTAATCTTTTATATGTGCCAAAGCACAAATTTTTTTGGAAGTCTCTATCTACAAACCTGTGAACATACCATTTTTCAACAGGGACTTGTTCTCCTAAGTCTTATTATGACTTTTAAGAGACTAATTATTTTACACTGATAGAAACTACTGTAATGCTGATGACCAACCTGTCTAGATCTAAACTTATGGCCTTGATGGTTCAAGTACTTCAAACTGTGTGCTTAAACCTCTAAGGTTACTCCCAGCAGGAGTAATCTGAATTGCCAATTACACATCCCCTTATCTCCACCTTTCTTTTTGCACTCAGAGAAAACACAGGTGCAATTAATATATCAAATCTCTTCCTCATCTCTCTGCAAAAAATAACCAGATACAAATGCAATGCCCGTCTTTCCTATACAGTGCTGTTCTCATCCCTCTCCAGTATGGTGTGATCCTTCCAAAAACCTCAATAATAACTTCCAGAGTAGCTCTTGTTATACACAGGATGGCTTATTTCCATTACTGCAGAGAGAAAACAGGCACAGAAAGCTTAGGTAACATGTTCTAGGTTGACTAATGCTACCTTGAAACGTGTGAACACTACATGCTTCCCAGACCAAAGTAGGGCATTAAACAACGTTTGCTAATACAAAACATGTTAGTTTGTTATTATCCTCTGCTGCAAAAAACAGCTATGACTTTAATTTACAATCTTTATAGCTATCCCCTCATTTTTATTTGGAGAACTAGGAAAAAAAAAATAAATGAGCCAGTCACAACCTCAAAGCAAGTCAATGTCAGAATCAAAATTATTCCAGGTCTACAGACTTCTATGACTAGGTCTAATCCACAGCACTGCACAGACTGAAGCAAATCATCTAACCTATTTTTGTCAAACTTTGCTCCTAATGGAAATCCTGCAAGTCTTTAACCTACTTCAATCATCATTCCCTCCCTCCCTTAAGGTAGAAAAAAGTAGTTTGAGACAATAAGGCAAAACTGAATTACTGCACTCAGTCATTCCAGAAGTATTAACGGGTCAGAAAACTGCCATGGAAAATATGACCCTCTAAAACAAAATCTAAATTTCCTATGCACAATATTTCATACTTATGGATTTAAAAAAAGGTTTTAAAAAAAAAAAATCAATTTTGTGTTCAGAAATAATTCATCCTTAAAAGGAAAGCTAATGTACATCACAAAGGAGTTTTACAAGAATTAATGATTAACAGAACGTTTAAATCTCTACTTGCCTATCAATGCCCATATCCAGCTTCACTTCCATTTGTTCTATGATATCCTTTTTCTTCTGAAGGCATTCAGATAATTTAGGAGAAGAACTGCAACAGTATAGAGGGTTGGGTGTGTGACAGTTTCAAAATATCATAACAAATTGTCTGCTGGGTCTGCTACTTACAACAGGACTTTGTGAAGATTTCCCACCCCATCAGAAAGGACTAGTTTAGATGGAGTTAGCTGGCTTCAGAACAACAAATCAACTGCCTGAACAGCCACCAGACCCTGAGGAGGATGTGCTGAGCGCTGAGGGGCAGTACTGCAACACACTTTGGGCAGCGTTGTGCTACTGAGCGGTGCCTCTCAGCTGCTGCCAGCCCCGGCAGGTGAGCGAGCAAACCCAGCTTTTCATACACACTAATTCCCAGCACGTCAGCGCGCGCTACCTCGAGTGTATTCAACCCCTGGCTCCCAGCAACACGCAGCTTCCATGGAGTTCACGTGTGGCTCCCAAGGCATGGCCAGCTGCTCCCCCTGCAGAGCCTGTGAGGTACCCCCAGGAGTCCCAGCAGCCCTGATATCGCCAGCTCACCCCAAGGTGCAGCCACAAATCCCCTCTAGTCCTGGCCTATAATGCAGCAGTGAGGTCTAAGGAGCAATTTGTCTCTCCTTCCTATCTTGGAGCTCACTCTCTCCCCCATTAGTTCTCCAAGGTACCGACTTAACTCCCCTTCTTCCCCCTCTCATTACGGCATTTTATCTTCCCACATCATCAAGCTGAACCGCCCCAAGAATAAACTCATCTTAACAGAGATGAAGAATGAAAAAATTGCTTTCTTCACCAAAAATGACATTCACAAAGGAAATACTAACGAAACTAAAGGTACCTGATCAACGGCATCAGATGATCATTGAACTGCTTGTCAAATAAATGGAAAATAGTATTGGCCTGGTGGACAACATCCAAGAAATAGAGATTTGCGTTCTTTGAATCAGAAGAGGGAATGCCTAAAGCAAAGAAGGTTTCATTAGAATTGTAACGATATGCAGTTCTTGTAATTAGCATGATGACTTTTTAAATATGCAGAATTTTTCCATGAATGCTTAAATCACAGGCTTAGAGTTTCAAAAATTTACCATGGTGCCATATATAGAATACTTCTCATAGCTATATCAGGTAATAACCATAAGCACAGAAATAGCTTGCTTTTAAAATTTCTAAAAGCCAAATGGAACAGCCAATTTAAGTATTTCTTCAGAACACAAGTTTTATGCTTTCATGTAGGAAAGATAGGTTCTCACTGTCAAGATGTTAGCTTCTTTAATACAAGCAGATTTCTTATTTACTGTCACTCTTTTAAAAAAATGCACAAGTATACAAAAAAGGATGGTATTCTTATAAAATGTAAGACACTAAGCCTTAATATACAAATATTCTCCTGCTATGGCACAGAGAACAATTAATGAAGTAGGGAATGCTGATGTCCCAATTTCTGTGACACAAATGTTTTTGAAGACAGTAGCACATTTCCATCAATTTCCCAAACAGAAGTTACACTTCAGAAGACATTAAATGCTGACTCCCAAATACCCAAAACAAATTTAATTTAACCAATACATTCTGAACAAGGCTAATCAATAAGGCACAGCAAGGACCCGCAAAGATCATCTGCGCCAAAAGGCCAATGAGATGAAATGCTCAGAAAATATTACACTCACCAGCAAGGCCTGTTTCTAATGCATAATCGATGTGTTCAGTACATAAGAACTCTACAAGCATAGAAAAAATTCTGAAAGCATTCTTCGGTAAGTCAGATGGATCAGAGAGCTTTAAAGAAAAAGAAAAAAATTTATCCTAAAGGTCAGTTCTACACACATTTGAAACTTTATCCGATATTGCATAGAGGATAAGCTTAAAATGTAACAAGTATTCCAGAATAACTGGAATTTTATTCTAAATGAAAAGTATCCATACAGAGAACTATTCAGGAACAGCCTTTAGTATCAATAAAACCCTTCACCATTAACAAGTAAACTGAAGCTCGCATGCCACAAGATGCTACAAAAAGCAGAAGTATATTATTAATATTATTGTTATTAGAAACTGTTTAAAGGAAGATATTAATACTCCTTAAAACACAATTGTCCAAATGTCATCTCAGGAATTACCTAAACTGCATACCACTGGATGGATGCTGGGCAAATGTAGACAGAAGAGATGACCCTATCCATACCCTGACTTTTTTCTCTTTTACTAAGTTTCTGCCACTGGCCAGAGTCAGAGACAGGACACTGGGTTAGATGGAACTCCAGTTTCACCCAGTGCAGCTTCTTTTATCACTGCCACAGTACTGCAGAAAAAATAATACAGACTGAACCTCAGCTACATTTATCACAGTTCAGCTGGAGTCAACGGAGCATGAAAATTTTTATTAAGTGAAGTAATGCCCACATATACAGGGAGCATCTGTACCTTCATGAGCTGTAAGCAACATGGGATTTCAGACAGCAACCTGTCAGTAAATCCCTTCTCTAAAGAGAAAAGGGACAGGGCTTTTCACATAAGAAACACAGCTTTGGTTTTTAAGGAATTATGTGAAGACGTTATGAAGCTATGAGTAAGAAAGATTACTATTGCAATTCCAGTTAATTTTCGTAACAACACTCCCAAAGATTTCTGCATTCTGTGTCCTGCTCCTGTATTCCCCCAAAAACCAAAACAAAAATCCCCAACAACAAAACACCATTACAGAGATTTCCACACACTGAAATGTTTCAATATATGGCTATATTCAGAATTACCAACTTATTTTTCCTAAAGCAGTCACAGTAGGGACAGACTGTATCTGCACGTATCTGTCATGCGATATAAATATTACAATTAGCCAGGGACACGTTTAATTTCTGTTTTGCATAGTGAGTTGCCATGACCACAAACAAAACCCTAGCAGCACGTATGATAACAGAGAAGTTATACACCTGTAATTCTAAAAATCTCCTTATATGCCGAGATCTATTCAGCACTGGTTCCCACCCCAACACATACAATTTTCAGACCTTGTATGAAAAATTCTGATTCCCACAGGAAAGATTTAAAAAAAAAAAAAGTAGTTTGATATACTTAGAAAAAGTTAGTTTATATCATGAGTTTAGCAAGTGTTTCTAGCAACTACCATATTGAGAAAAATAATGATCTACCTGCCTGTCTTGCAGTCACTGACTTCCACCACTAGGAAGGTGGTCATCCCAGTGCGCACAGGTAACAGTGCTGTACCTGTATTCTGTTACATCTTTGGCCCCTCTAAGTATATAAAATATTAAAACTTCTAAATATTTAAAATGTTAAGGTTTTCTGCACTAATTTAGAATGCCAGAGGCATTAAAATTTGTTAGAAATCAGTGTAGTTAGCTAATAAAAAATCCCTAGCATTCAAGTTTGCAATTAAGTTTCAAGGGTTTTCATTTACACTAAAGGATCAGAGAAACAATAATTGACAGGCAGTATAACCAGCTATTTAACCAGAAGGAAAACACATTTTTTGTTAGAGTAAAGCATTTAAAGAAGAGCAGAGGGTTATCATGGTAAATCACATTAAAGCTTTTTATTGGTGATATTCTCTAATGTTAGAAGAAATGGCACTTGACACAGGAAAACATCTGTTGAACTATTCTCTATAATTACTGAAGGACGAGAAAAAAAATTACTCTAAAGGCTTCTCAAAGTCTTGGGCCTAATTTAGTAAGAAAAGCAATGTAGATGGTAAGTTTAACCCTCCGCACTTTTTCCAAAATCAGACAGTATTAAAAACCACAAAATACAACTAGATCCACATTTAAAAAGCAAACCCTTAAGTCTCCATCATGACCCTGATTCAGTGAAAAATAATTAATTTGTTTAATAATGTCTTTCCTCTCTTCCTTTAACTGAAAATTGAACCTCAAGATTTAATTTCACACACAAAATTGTATCACTAATGGAGAGCACAGGGAGCAAACTTACCCTGTGACACCTTTCAAAAGCTTGTTTAGTTTCTTGCAAAAGGTTAACCACCACTTCTTGCGACAGAAAAGTTTCTCCGTGTGTGTCAATGCTTGGCCCCAATGGTAAGTTTGTACGTTGCCTTATTCTCTCTTTGAGGTCTTGAATACTAGAATAAAGATATACCAACAGAAGATTTCACTGGATGGAAATTTTGAAGCTCAAATTCAATAATGATTTAGGATATTTTAGTTGTTAACTTAAAAACCAGACCCAAGACACAGTTTAGGATATGCAAGCATTAAGACAAGTCTTGCAAGCTTAAAAAAAATTGCCAGTAAATGCAAAACTACCACCTCTGATCCCATGGTCAGCTGTGTTCTACCATGGCATGTTCACACCATGGGACCAGCTATTCCCCACTGTGGAGTAAGAGTAATTTCAATTGACTCCAATCTGCAGACAAAGTTTAGCCTCCATACATTCTGTCACACTGCACTTTCAAAACACTAATGAGAGCTTTCTATCTCATCCACGCCCACAAATCCTCTCATCCTCATCCACTGTCTCAGTGGTCCTGATTCGGTCAAGCATGCTCCAACACATTTCCATGCATAAAACAACCCGTAAAGTCACTACGACCAATTTAATTTTCCCCAAGAAAATTAAATTTTCATCTGTTTTTTTTTTTAATTCATTTAACTACTCTGTTGTTGCTGTTCTCTCCAAATCATTTTTCATTCCTGACACAGTAGCTCTTTGAAAGGCGCAGTAGTCTTATCATCTCTGCTTCACACAAGTTTTAATTCTTCCTTTCCCACTTCTCACTAGTCCTTTATTAGTTTCTCTACCCTGAGGATAATGAAGTCTTGTTTTACCTTTCTCTAAGTCCATTGCATCTTCTGGGCTCATTAAGAGCTTTCTCACTGACATTGCTATGGTCTTTTCCCCTTCCTAGGTCTTGGGAGGGGACCACAAGACCTGGGCAGGTGAAAAAAAATGTATGCTTTTAGATACACACATATACATGCTTTAGGTACCTTAATTTTGCTTCAGTCCTTTTGTGGATCTGGATCCTAAGTTGAAACATAGGTTTAACTGGTATTTTTCATTTCCCATGAGCGTATAAATACCATGCATCACCTTTCACATGTACCGAGAGCAATACACTTTTTAGCAGAAGTTAACATAAAGTGACAGCAAATTATCAAAAGCTGTAGGTCAGTTTAAAGCTGACTCTTTTGCAGTTCATCACTGTACATCTGACATGGCAAACGCTACGTTTATCCCCTTACCACCTCCCTTCCATTTTAAAAGTACGAAACTTCACAGAAGAAACTTACCCTCCAGTGCCAATGGACCTCTTCTGGTGGTTTTTGGAATCATAATAGCGTTGCAGAATCATAGCACTCCTACTTTTCAAATAACCAATTTCCACCTCAATGTAATTCTCCAAGTAGGAAATGAAAATGGATTTGATAAGCTTAGACAAGAAAGTCTGCTTATCAGTACCCAAGTTAAATTCCATCAATTTGCTTGACAGATTAGTAGTTCTTTATGCAAAAGAAACAAAGAAGGGGAGGGGAGGAGCAGGTTGAATTTGTATGAATTACAGCATTACGTGTTAGTAAAGTACACAGCACAACGGAATCCTGATTGCAGTTAAGACTTCTAGCAGCTTTACATTTAAGTAAAGAATTTCACATAATTCATGTTTAATTACATACAGTACAATTGCAATCAAGTAAGTTGCCAGTGAGATGCTGAGGACTGGCTTTTTCACAGTTTTAAAATTACTCTCAAAGATCACTATACTAAATACTTCCCATTAAAAATAGGAATGGCAATTTTAAATTTTCTTTAGGAAGACAATCGTCGTAAAAGGTTAATGGCCATAAAATTTTTTCAATTTTTATGAGAAGTTTACATATTTGGCTTCTCTTCCTACATCTTGATAATAAATCGATCTATTACAAGAGAATATCTACAACAATAATTTCATCATCAATATATAAATACCTTGTATATAGATCATAGAGATTCTTAAGATATTGTTCTGCATCTGATTTCCTGTGTTCTTCTAACCGGTCCTTTACATAACTCTGTAAAATTTGGGTACATCTGTTAGAAGATTAACAAGCAACCACAGGTCATACTCACTACTTACTGGATTATAAGTAGTTCACTGCAAAGTGTATATCTTAAGGTAATTTATATATTCTTTGGTTTTGAAACTCTAATTTACAGTTCCTGAATTATCCACAGATAGAGTTAAATGCATCTTTTAGAAGAAAATGATTTAGTAATACAAAGCAGTAGTGTGTGAAGGAAAGACAAAAGACAGATTGCTTTGAAAACGTGCTTGACCAACAAACACAAAATCCCCTCTTTTTAAGAATCAAAAGCACCGGAGGCCTAGGGGCATTTCTGCAGTTGACAGTAAGCAAAGGAGATGCTTACATATTTCCTTATCATAATACAGACACAAAGCAGATACAAGCTTAGAGTCTTCTTGTCATTGAATATTTGGACAAAAATATCATTTACCATAAAATACCAAGTCAAAACTGACACAGAAATTTGGAGTTGAAACACAAGCTCAATCTCTACACTATAAAGGAGAGTAACATCTACAGGGAAATTGCTTTTTGCAATGAATAGTCATGTTGTTGACTTTACACACTTAAGTGAGTGCATTTGCAGGATGGAAAACAATATTTTAAAATATTCTAGACTTTCATATAAATATTGCATTAGCTGTGAGAAAGGATTCACAACGTAAGTTATTTTCACCTATTCAATGCTAACCTCACACATGAAAACCAATTCCAAGAACGAACAGATTAAAGATACTTATTAAATGGAAACTTATTTTCCTAACATATTCTTGGTAGGGGGCATACAGAAATTAAATATGCATATGACATCTTATGAATTACCCAATGAACATACCAATTCCCTTATAATTTTACATATTGAACTTGAGTGTTTTCAGTCACACTGTATTCAGAGCACAAGCAGCTTTATTTGATATAGGCTTGATTATCTCTCCGAATTGTTTCAGAGCAATCAGCTATGATTCTACATACTTATACAAGATTGCAAGTACTATAAATTCTCATTAATTCTTATTACTAGATACAATATTTTTGGATGAAATTTCCTCAATGAACTTCAACACGTTAAAATTTGAAATACCTGAAGTTTAACTTCAAAGATATTCTGAATGAGTTTGGCTAGCACAGTCTCTGGATTGCTAAAGACTTCTCCAACTTGCTTATTCACTCGCTGGCAGAGAATGGCTGCATCTTCAAAGACATCATTCCTCAGGAATGCACCCTAGGGTTTTAGAAGCACATTTCATAATATATTTACAACCACCTATATGACTAAATGAATCAATACCCAAAGAGATACTTGTAAAACAAAATGCATTACCTCTTGACACTGTTTTATGTACACATCAACGCAATGGGAGTAGCCCTATAGAAGGAGCAAAACAACTCAATGTTAAAGCAGGTTGTCCATACTTTCAGTATAGAATGAAATCAAGGAAATACAATCCTTGTGGAAAAGTTATTGCCAAAAAATAGATCCACTGAACATGTAGACTCTTTCAAACCCATTTTTGACACAAACCTAATGTAACTTCACTTACCTCTCTACAGGGATATACACCACAGGTTTCAACACTCCTTGTCAAGCATGAAAGTCAGTTCACACACATACAAGAAAAGATTATCTTAGAATGGTCTCTACTGGCACTGCCTCCAATCCCCCATCATTTGCCTCCTTTATTCCCCTGCATTTGATTTCAGATGGAATATCTTGGTATTTTTAAAGTTATATATGTTATCTGACACAGAGGTTGTGCCCATGCAAACATGTTCAGTTAAAACAGGCGCTTATTCTATTGTGTATTGTTTTATTTATGCACTTATATTAAACACCTCAATTTTTACCTTAAAATGAAGCAAAACTGCTGCTACTTCTCTCATTCTGGAGATTTCGCCTCTTCGTTGTGCACTGGTAAACTCTTGAATTAGCTGGCATTCTAAATCATGGTACTTACCTGGAGAGGGGATAACAACAAAAATCCATCAGGCTACGTAATGCAAGCACTGACAAAACCTGTAATACTGACAGCATTGCAAACCTCTTTAATCATCTTTAACAATTCAAATATAGGAATATGGATTGAACTGGATAGATAACTTACTTGCTATCTTTGATTTTACTTCAGAAAACCTGTTAACAACAGAAAATACCATGATTAAATTCAAATCCACATCACAAGAGAAATCATAGACATCCTAGGTCATGAGTAACAGGCAATCTACTTAAAAATTAAAACATGGAACACAAAGACGACAGAAAAGTTACATGCTTTATATCTGTAAAAACCTACAAGCATCTAATTTAAATCTAGCATTAAGTCAGCACAGCAAAATTATCCCATTAAAAGTCTGTTAAGCAGTTTAGGATGTGTACGTAAAGATGATCCTACAACATGAGTGCGTGAACACAAATCTGAGAATAGAGGAGAGAGAAATAAGCACACAATCCATCTCAAAAGCTACATGAATTGTCAAGCAAAACACCAAAAAAGTTGACAAGTGAAGCATCAGAAAATTATAGCTATGTGAAGATTTATTTTTTAAAAAAAGATGTTCAGATAGAATTTTACCTGTCAAAAGGCAGTTCCTGTGCAATCAAATGCAGTTTCTGAATAATATCAGCTGCCTCTTTAATCTGTTAAAACATGACACAATTATTAAAGGTCTGATTGTGGGCTATTCTGTTCCTCCCCCTCCACCATCCAATTTTGATACACGTAGTTTCTATTTCTAAAGCTGGTTGAGTTGATATACCCATGGAAGAGATCAGCCCCTTAAAGTTCCTGTATGTACTTCTACGATGCTTAAGGTACTTTTTTAAAACGTGAAGTTATATAGGTCAAAGCATGATAAAAATCTTGATATATGTTCACGCTGGGCATGTCTGTGTAGGTGTGCAAGTTGCCTGGACAAATATCTCATCACTGCACCACACCGACGTAGCTATACAGGTCACAGACCAAAGATTCCTCAGGGGTGACTGCTCTAGCTGCATTCTGATCTAATCTCATGAAAATCTGCAATTTTCCATTTGGGGATAAAACATGTAACTAACACAGAGCTGGCTGAACTACATCATTATACTTTACAAGTGATTAGATAAAAGTCTTACTGACTCACACCCAACCAGAAGAGATCTGCGTTTTGCTCAGAAGTGAAATGGCTAACAACCCTTTCAGACAGGTCAGGAAAAGCACTGGGGAATTCTTTGCAACTGATGAAATTAGCTGTATAGCTGTGTCCAAAAAAAAAACCAACTATGACAACGCTCAGCATAGCAAGGGGACGAAGGGGAAAAAAGCGAATCAAAGCAGAGCATAGCTGGAGTACTTCACATTCTCCAAGGAAGGAGAAATAGAAGCTGTATTAGAAATGATAAACTCTGAGGTTGAAAGCAAAGATCAAGATGAAAGTCAGTTCCTCATACATCTACAAAATAGGAATAGTCACATGAATACAAAAGCTAACAAATAAAGTTAACACAGCATGCAAATTTCTGCTCTGTCCTGCACAGAAAAACCTTTTATTATTTATTCTTCCATGATCAATCAGCATGGGAAGTGAACTTAAGTAGCACTTAGTGACTGTTTCACTTGGCTGACTAAAACTATAGGGAACGCCAATTTGAAAGTGTGGGGAATGCAGCTGGTTGCAATCGAAGTTCAGTGGATTTAAGCACACAGCGTTGACTGGCCCAAACCACGCACAGCTCTGGGATGGTTTTACAGGCTTTATTACGCTGTCTTGGTACTGGATGGCAACTTGAAGGCCCCCTTTGATGAAAGCTCCAGCTACTACATTCAAGCAAAACTTTTGTAAGTTGACACAATGGAGAAAGTGCAGTTTATCTTGTTCTTCCTGTTAGCCATGTTCCAGGGAACCGGAGCGAAGGGAATGAAAGTAATGCAATCCTATTCTCCCACCACTTAGGGCAGGTTGGGCTTAAAACTTTTCAAGAATAGAACAAGACACACAGGTAAAAATACAGAGCATGGGCATCATGCTAGGTTGGTTGTTCAGAAAAAACAAGGGGCTCTCAAAGTATATCCATTCTGCTTATTAAGAGCAGCTTCTGTTTTGAACTGTCAGCTTGCAATAGCCTAAGTCAAAAGCAGCTACGCTCCTCAAATAAATCCAATGAAACAGCAGTTATTTCTGTTAGCTTACAGTAACCTTAATACCTAAGAATTGTGATCAATACTGATGTCATTAAAATAGTCTATATATCAGCAGTTATTCACCAATGTTACAAAAAAAGACACCCCACAAACAGTATTTTCTTTGTCTCCTCTTCACACAATAGCTGTTAACTAACATTGATTCTTAGATTTTATTGAATTCAAGGGCCTTTTCTTATGCACAAGAGAAGCCATAACAAATCAGTTCTCCATGGTTTCTGCTTAATTTTGGACATATTTCATTTTTAATTGCATCAGGTTTCTATAAACTATTAAATCAAAATAAATATAGATTCTGTAAAATGCAACTTAAAGGCTATACATATCTGGAAAAAACCTGAAAAATCATGAACAAATATGTCAAAAGATAATTTTAACACAAAATATTTTTATGAACAAGTTAAAAGGCATAATGTAATAATGTTGACTTTGGAACATAAATGGAGAAAAGGATGTAAGAATAATAGTAAACACATTAAACACAGGTCAATGCTATTGCATGATAAACAAGTGAGCTGCTAGATTATTTTGATAGTTTAACTGTTTTAACTGGAATGATTTGCTCACTTCAAGACTTTTCAGTACAGGAGGAGGTCTGGCTACTGGTAGTGCAAGAGAAATTATAAGGATTCAGAGGATGAAGATGCACGATATATAGCATGGGACAAGACAGCAAGGAAAAACCATCACAGAGATGTTAAGTTAGAAATTGCTCAGTACAGCTAGGAAAAAGTAACGTGGGAAGCAACTTGAGTGTAGGAAAAAAAATCCAACAGATTTTAAGAACTGACACTACTGAGAAAAATATGAATGCCCTAGGAAATAACTGCATTATAATTCCTTTCTTGCCTCTCTTTTCACAGATTCCCTGCCCTCAACGTCTCAAAGAAAAACCCACACTTGTGAGGGATGGCATAGTACAAAGAAATCATAACATCTTCCAAAACACTATCTAAAACCCACATCAGTTCAAAGATCATAAGACTCTGACAAAGCATTAAGGTTTTACATTTAAGAATATTTGTTACTATCTCATACCTTAGAACTATTTTTAGTTCAAAGATGCATTAAGATGCGATAGCTCATGTCTAGGCAGGTTCTTTTATAAACACTGATTCTACCTACTATTTCAACTAGGAAGCAAAAAGTTACAGAACAGTACTAACCCACCTTCACTGAAAACTAATCTCTGTAAGGTAACTTGTATCCAGAAAATCTTGTTTGTGTTCCCACACACTCCCTCTGCAGACTGGCACAAGATTTCCAGCCTTTACTACATTTGTCTTCCTCCAGATTTGCTGAATATCTTATTATTCTTCAGGGTGTATAAAGACTAATTTGTTTACCAATTTCCAGGTTTACCTGATCTCTCTACCAGCTTTTTCAGATTCTCCAAGAGAAAGTACTATGAAACTTTAAGTTATAAGTAAAGCAAAAGTTGAATTCTGCATGAGACTCTTCAGCAGACAATACATAGCTCTCTAACTTATGCTTTATTTACCATGCTACCATTAAGTGTTTTTAAAATGCATGGTTTATTTCTACTTAGAAAAAAAAACAAAACAAAGCTTACACAGATCTGGAAAAGGCTGATCACAGAAGACCTTCCGTTATGTCGAAACCCTTCTGTTTTCCTTAGAAGTCAGATAAGTTTTTGTGTGTTCTGTCTTTGATTAGAGCAAACTATCAACTGGTAATTACCATATATCCACAGACCGTGAACTGAAAGTCACTATGCAACCGACTTCTCGGGAATACAAATATATGAAATGATTAGTTTTCATTTCCCTGAGAGATACCTTCAGCTCAGTAGAGAGGATATGACTGATTACCCCGTTCTTGGGTTCTTTATGAGCTGCATTTCAAGCACGTATTTTTTGTTGAATATGCAAACCAAGTTTTTGCTGTTCTCACATACTGTAATTTCTTCCTGACTACAATCATACCACTACACATAATTTAAGGAGAGCGGGAAGATTCTTCAGGACACCTCAAAAAAAAAAAACCCAAAACCCCAAAACAAACCAACAACTGTATTTTTTCAAACCGCATAGGCAAATCTAGTATGTGCCCTTTTGCTTAAAGCTGGACACTTTTCCTTCAGTTTATTTTTATTAGCCACACCATTCAGATTATATTTGCTTCATGAACATACTCTTAAAGCATAACAAAAACAAAATGCTTGAACATTTCTTTGAAGTTTTCCTGCCTGGTTCCTCTAAATTCAGAGGGTGGAGACATAACCACAGGACTATACAAAGACCAAAGGCATGCTGTGACAAAAAGGTATCCAGGGCCAGTGGACTGACCCAACAGAGTAAAGTTTCACAAAGAAGTTGTATTCAGAAACGTTCTGCATTACAGGGTGGATCTGAGGCAAGGGGTTCAAAGGAAAAAGGCAGATATTGTATGCACTCTAAAGTTGCCCTCCCAGCGTTTCTCAAATCTCTGATAATTTCATAAAATGAAAAATGCCAACATTGCCACATTAAGCATCACTGAATACAAATGCTTTATCAGCAATCTGCAGCCTAGTGTTGTTAATTTACATTTCAGAACAATGAAACTTTAACAAGTCAGTCACTCACTGGTTTGAAGTCTGACCATGGTAAGTCATGGTAGCAGCTTGTAATTAGGGCAGTACTGCTTATTGCTTTGAACTGCTTTCATCCCGCTGACAGCTCTTACCTTTTCAGAGTTTGTAAAAACATCAGACTTCAGCTCTCCGTCCAGAAACTCATTAAAGTATTTCATCAGCTTCTGAGCCTCCACAGCCCGTTGCCGTGGCGTGTTTACCCCCTCCAGTTGGTCGCCAAGGTGACAGACCTTAGTTGCTACATAGCTGATGTGCTCATCTAGTTCTTGGAAATGTTGGAAGGCAACCTGGGAGAACATAGACATGGACACAAAACTTATGATTTCCATTTTTTGTACTTAAGGAAATTCTAGATTTACTTCAACGAGCAGCACAGTGAATGAGGGCATCAGCTTTCCAGGTGCTGTATCTCAGAACTACTCAGAACCACTAGTGAAGTACATACAACTGCTTAACATTTAGTGTCTTTCTTTAAAGTGTTGTGAAGACTCACTACTTTCAGAATAGCTAGCACTCATTAATGGAACATGCAGATAAGCCCCCTTTGACAGGGGAAATTGTTTTCCATCAAGCCCTCTTTATTTTTATCTCAAACAGTAGCACGCCGTACCGAGAAATGTTAATAGAGTGTGTGATGCTTTTAAAATTTGCACAGCGTAGCACTGACTATACTTTTTAGATTTTACCTGGTTGCTTTTCTGCAGCTCTTGTACCTTCTTGGCAAATTCCTTTGCTTCCTTCTGGCATTGCTGTTCTAGTTTCTCCACCTTTCTCTGAATCCTTTCATCCATTACCTGTAATTCTTGGATATGATTTACAAATTCTTCCAATAATCTGATTTAAAATAAAATACAGTAATTATTTAAAATAAAATACAGACTTTAGTTTAAAAGACACTGTCTTCTGCAGAGAGCTTAAAAAAACCCTCAAAAAACCCAGTCTGCCTAAAAGGCTGGTATAATCATGCCTAACTTACAAATTTAGTTTTAAACTATACTACCCTGGCTGTGTAGAACTCCATGCCCACATAAATGATCACATAAATGGTAGGCCAGGGGAGAAGGGAATACCTAAATACCAATCACTCAAGAACGTGGCTCTGCCACAGGTACAGAAGTCTGTATGTCCTCATCTTCCCTGAATAAGTCTTATCAGGGCAAAGAGAGCTTAGGCCAATACATCCCTTCAATGTAAGGGCTACAACAGGAAAACATTTTCTACTGTACATGTCACTGTAAGCTTGTAAATCAGCATCCTATTAATAGGTAATTAATGCAATCATATTGTCTCATAATGTTGTTTTGGTTATGACCACCTGTTGTTGAAGTCAGTTGCTTCCTGACTTCACTTCTTTTCTTCCTCTAACATATACCATTTAAAGGTTTTTTCTGCCCTTTCCCAGCACTTTTTCTTTCAGACTCACATTTTACTCCTCCCAAACACAGTACATCTGAATGCATTCTTAATTTCCTCTATTCTTTTTTCATTCCATTCTCAACGTCTCTCATTTTCTCATTCCTGTTTTTGTTCATTCTGTCCCATTCCAGTCATCTTTTCAGTTTATACTTTTCTAAAACATCCCAGCCACTGATGCTCAGGGAATGAATTGCTCCCAGATCCTCCACAGCCATAAACCTCGTCCTAGTAACTGAAAACGTATGAAAGATTTGAGAACTCTGCTGTCCAGGTTTAATGTCAAAGCAGAAGAGGAGAGGAAGTGGGAAACCCTTCCAGGGAGCTACGTCTAGACTACTCAGGAACCTGCATTTTCACATATACTGTTCAGAAGGTATACTGGGAATGTGAAGCCCTTCCAACCCGCAGTGCTGCTGAACAGCAGAATGAGCACGCTGCTCCTCTCCTGGCTCCCCAGGCACAGGCTACAGATTCTCAGCAACCAGAAGGGAAAAGTAGAACATATTATTCTACCCTCACATGACTCCTTCCCAGTAACAACTACAGCACCTCTCTTGGGCAACATCTAGAGCTTTCTCTGAGAAACACTTAAGTGATACTAATGTGATTCTCTTTAGTTGCAAGGAGGATCACTGCATTTTCAGTTTTAACTTCTCCTTTTACTGATTGGCTTTTACCCTGCTGCTTGGAGCACGTGAACTACCTTTTTGCTCACTGTATTGGTCTAAAAACCTATTTCAAGTTATATCTTTACAACAGTAAGTGACTTAAAGGCACAACTTATTAAAGAAAACTGGACTGGGGCAGATGTTTATAACATCTTTCCTCCACTTACTGCTTGCCAGAAGCCCAAGAGCAAGCATGTTGCATTAGATTCCGCAGAAAACCACAAGGAACAGACTTTCGCAGAAGTATATTTAAAATTAAACAACAGTGACACAAAGTATACTTTTAAAATTAAACAACAGTAAGTGACACAAAACATAGTTTCAAACAAAAGCCTAGAGAAGTGCAGATAGCTTCTATTCATTTCAACAAGCTGATTCAGTTCAGTTTAGGGTTTGGTTTTTTTAAACAGGTATTGTGCCAATCAGCACTTATTCAGCAATAGTACTCAATATAGTGAGAGAGGAAAGAATGCTCGGGTAGAAGAGGTAGCTGCTGGGTAGGTTTCTCAGAATAAAGACTCCAACATTCTTTCTACCAAACAAAAGCATCATCTTCTAAAAACAGAAGAGAAAAAACATACACCAAAAGGTCTGTTTCTTTTTGGCTCCCTGCCCAATACTAGAAGATCCCACAAGAAAAATATTTACTGTTGCAGGAGTCTCCCACTTGTCCTGAAAAATATGAAAGTGCATCACAAAAGTTAAAACCAGCAGAAATACTGAAGATAGATTAAACTGAGTTGGTACTGGTACAAATCATTACCTATCCTAAAGTATATACTAGGCACAACTGTGGAGAAAAGGCAGAGGAAGCAATGTCGTGTATTTCCATGCTTCTTCCTGCTTAAATCACATGCATAGGATACAGACCCCACACTGAATGTCAAGGGTTCAGCATCTCGCTAGAACTCCAATAATATCATTCCTCTTCTTGCATGCCTCCAAAGTGCCAGACTGCTCCAGAAGGAATGTCCTTTGACCCTGCTAATGAAGCGTTTCATATTTGCTTTTGAGTAACAGCTTGTCTATGAAGTTAGCAATTCCTAAACTTCTTAGAGTTCTAGCTCAGGTTACTACAAACAATCTCAAGCTGGAGTAAGATCATGTGGATGAGAAGTCACTAAGGAACAGCTATTGCACTTGCTCATCTCCCAAATTATAATTGTGTAAAAAATGAAAACATGTAAGTTAATTATGTCTCTAGAAAAACTACTAATACTGGTACAAAAGCTAAAAATTAGCACTATTTGAGTCACTCTTTTCAAAACAAAAGATCCAGAGGTTTGGAGTAGAGAAGCTCAGATGTTGAACACTGCTGTACAAAACTGTGCATCCGAGCTACCAATGAAGCACGCAATGCCAGCCCAGTAACCAGAGAGCTGCCTCCTTAGGGTGAGGTTTCCCAACAAAGCCAAGTCAGCAAACGTGGGGAGGTCCTGCACTCCCTCCTCCTTCCCCACTTCCCCTAGCCTAGCTTTGCTCTCCCTTGCACACCCATGTTCCTTGTCACCACCAGCTCACAGACACACCACCTCTTCCCTTTCCACCTGCTCGCTCCCAGGCTTTTCCAGTACCCCAAAATAGCTAACCCACCTAGGCAAAAAGTTCCTTTTTTTTTTTTTCCTGTCAGGTTAGTTTTCTGGCATTTCAGTAAGTTAGATTAGTTTATCATGAGATCACATGCCTAGAGCTAGCTCAAGATGAGCCATCACAGTGTGCAGGTAAGAGCAAGGGAGAGGGGCACAAGCCCATCTCCACTCAGCAGCAGCAAGCTGTTCATTTGATTCGGACTATACCCCACAAATTCATTTTAAAACAGTCTAAGTCAACATTGCCATGTTCCTGCCTTTCTTCCCATCCTACCTGTTTGTGCCTTTTATTTGCACTGGGACTATGAACTACTGGGACTTACAACAAGCCAACTCTGGGAGCAAAACTAGCAAGAAACTCATTAAATTGACTTAACTATCATAGCAGTGAAGCCTCATATTATGCTTTAATCCAGCAAACCTAGTGCTTTGGAACATTCATGTCTGACAAGGACAAACAACATCAATTCTCCTTCATTCAAAAGGTCTAAATCAGAAAGTGACTTTCCCTAGTCTTGTTACTGAATAATTGGTTCGGAATAATTGGCTCATGGTCACAAATTCTAGCAATTCTCCCAAATGAAAACCTCCTTGGACAAACACCAACATTACATACAGGCTTTTTTGTTGTATGTGTAATAAAACAGTGCAATTATAGATACATTCACTTTGACCATTATGCAATTTTATTTTACCTTTTCGGATCAAAAGCTTCTCCACCTCTGGAGCCTCCTCCAGGTGTTCTCCATGCCAGGCGTTCAATGTATTCATCTGCCACAAAAGGCTCCTAGCCACAGAATAAAAACTCCTTACGATGTGCCACAGCAGGTTGTTCCTTAAGCAGCTGCTTACACATTTTGAAAGCGTTTAGAAGCTTTACTACCATCAAGAGCAAGTACAGTGCTAGCAATTACCCCGTCACCTCTTATGTTTACATATTTAATATAAAGAACACCGTTCTTAATATGGTGGATTTGAACATCTAGTCTATAGATTGCCAGATGGCTAGCAAAGAATTTGCTGCAGGTCTGTGAAGCGTTGGCTCTAAACTACCTGTCCTTACTTTCAGGGGAACTTATGGCTCATCAGTGCAAAGTGTCTGAACCATGCAGCAGCCACACTGATTTCAGGTATTACACCACGACACCCAGCCGTCGTCAGCTGTGCAGCAAATCAGATGGGAGAACTGATCTGTCTAAAAAAATTACGTGGCAAAGTAAGTTTTCTTTGCTGTCACTCAACACTCTGATGCAGTTCACAACATGGCATCACAAGCAGAACTGACCAAGGCACTGCCCTGTGGCAAAAACAGTGAGAGATTGCCACTGGACGCTGTGCAACATCAAACTGCAGCTGCAGAAACAGAGTAGATAAAAAGGAAAAAACAAAAACCAAAGCAAGCATAAAAACAGGTAATGGACTTGATTTTCCTAAGAAGGAAAAACAGGGCATGAGTGATGCTAAAAAAACAAGGTTACTCAAGTTTCTTCCATAGTATTTGCTGGATCTTCCACAAAAATACCACACAATGATGAACAGTTAAGATTATTTTTCCACCCAGCAGTGTCTTCTGAAGACAGAGAGCTTATTATAAAACCAAGAGCTCCTCTTTTAGTTGGCCTAATACTTAAACCAGCTCAAACATTTCTTCACATGGTTAACATTAAATAACCAAAACATAGCCCAACACCCATCCTTTAAAAAACTAGTATTTATCACTTCAGCTTCACTGGTAATCTAGTAGCATTGTTTTAAGTGCCAACATCAGCACATCTAAGATCAGTAAGCAAAGTATTCTCACAACCACCAGGATTTCACCGAAAGCTTTTAAATTACATGCAGCAATGGTTCTAAAACTGTGAAACACAACCCAGCACTGAACCAGGAGTGGCTCTGGTTAATAGTGGTACTTGCCCCAACTCATTTCTGATAATGAAACATGTGAACATGCCACCACTGCTTTTGAGAAAGCTTGGTTTAAGAAAAATAATAAAAATTAAACAGATCTCCACAAGTATCAAATTGGTTCTTGTATCAATAGGTCTAAAACCTTGTCAGAAGTAATAGGGAGGGAAAAAACAGCATTATAGTATTATTTTAATAACTAAAACCAAGGGTTAGAAAGCAAATAGTCAGTTCAAGGTTTGTCATTCCTCAAAAACACATTACACCCTATCCCGTCAGGCTCAGCTATTAAACAGAAATATACAATTTTTTAAAATATACTGTCAACATGCTGAATCATGCTAGACAGATGATCCCGTAACTCCTCACTCAAAGACTGAGTAGAGTAACTGTGTTTTGCTCAACCTCCTTGCTTAAGCTTCAAAATAACTGGGTGATACCACATACAAACCACTTCCCTACAGGTCACTCATTTCTAACCCAGTTCTTCCTGATACACAACGTTTATTTTCCCTTCCGTGAATCCTCTTCATCAAAAGTTATAATGCAGTGTTTTCATGCCAAGTGTAAATTTTCTCCTTATGTCATCTTTACATCTAAATTTTTGGGAACATTTTTGCAATTTTAATTATAGGTGAAATAAGCCATTCAACACAGTAACATTCCCTTCAGGGGAGACCTTCAGCTTCCTAATTACCTTATGGCTCTTCAAAGCACTTCTCCTTTATATGAAAATCACAACCACAATCTTTCCACTGAAGATCCCATAATTCAGCTGGAGTATCACTCTAGTTACAAGGATACCAACACCAAGCACAGGGCTACAGAAGAACCCCATATAAAGGGTGCACTATTTACTAATGCTCTCTGTGTGTGTATATCATTTTCTACACTTCTCCCTTCTTTTAGATGTTCACACTAAAAGATAATTCACATACACATAGTGACCTTGATTTTTTTTTTTTTGTTTTCAAAACAACATTTACAGAGTTTTTCTACAAGACTATCAAAGCCTCCTTTCCTAAGGAAATCTGAACCCTCAAAAATAAAGTTATAAAGCCAGTCTTGCTCTAGCCATTACGCCTCTATACTCCTCTAAAGCTCCCTCGAGTGCATGTGTACACAGAGTACCTGAAGCTCCCTTCCCTGCATCCCAAACATCTAGCTGGGCACAAGGCAACAAGCGCTGTGGTTGACCCCAAACTCGGTGCCACCCGATCAGCCATGAGACCAGACTGCGTGGGCAGCAGCCCTGTCCCCTCCGCTGCCCTTCCCAAGCGCGGGCACTCACGTGCGTCCCCCTCTTCCGCAGTGCTCACCCCGTCTCCCAGTCTGCCTCTCCCCTTCTGCAACATCTGTTGTTCTGCAAAAATTATAAACTTTTAACAACCTGACACATCAGCAAAGAGTGTTAATTAGTTTCGTTAGACCTAAATGATGGCAGAATCACTGCTACATGCAGGTGTAGTAATATTTTTAAAGGGGCATAACCTGCAAAATACTTGTTTTTCAAGAACACTTACACAGGAGACCTGCCCTTCAGTTTTTAAATCATATAAACCCTGTTCTGTATTATTTAAGAAATAGTAACTGCAGGGGATATTATTATGTGCAAAATGCTGACCAACAGAAAAACAAAATGACCTTTTTCTTCCAAATTTTCACAAAGGGTTTGCTTAAAATAATACACTTGATTTATAAAGACTAAATGAAGTTCAACAATGTCTTTTTAAGGCGTGGTTCCACTGCAAATCCAAAACTTTAGTTCTGTTTCTATATTGGATCTTCCACATACATTTGCTCTTTTTAATGCCATCTTGATAACAGGGTTACCTGTAGCTGACAGTCTAACTCCTATTTGAAGTCTCCTATCCAGTGCTGCAGAAATTGCTGAAAAGCAGCTATTACAAATGTCATTTGCAAGTCCTTTGCCTGTTATCAGATGAGACCCAACAGTCAATTTCTTCAGAGCTTTGAACCTCCCTCTAGCTCTAGACGAATTAACGTGATCCTATCCATTCAGCTAATACTACTGATTTAATAACAGATATGCCTGAAGTGGATGATAACCTGGTTTGATCTGGTCTGTACAAATGAAACTAAACTGGACCTAGCCACATTAAAAGCCAGTTTAGAAGTAATCATTGTTAAATTACGCTTTCAGTTGTATGAGGGAGAACTGAGTCCATGTTGTGCCCATTTTCAGCACAGACCCTTCTACACAATGTCACATATCTATACTGAAAACGACTTTTAAACACATGTTCATGAAAACATGGCAATCAAATGCCACCCTCAGTATGCAGGTAAGGGTTACTCCCATAACAAGCACGCTTTCATGTTCCAACCTATGTGGCAGTGACTTCAAACTAACACAGCAGGCAACATTAATTTAGTGAACATCAACAAAACCTCTCTTGCCTTTGGAGTGAAAGGAAAGTGAAAGCAGGAGAGAAAAAACCACTGGCTTCCATATTGGAAAACAATTGCAAGTCCTATCTCTAGGCAAAGGTCTCACCTACTTTGTAATTTCATCTTTATTGCTATTGCAAACTGGAACAAATTGTTGCATGACCCAAAGCAGCCGAAGCATACAGTTTTCTTTCCACATCTAAGTTATCTCACATTCAGCATCCCACAAAGAACAGAACCACACTGTCATCACACTGAGAAATCAACAGATTCCTAGGACAGTTAGAGAGGTGCAGAGAGGGTATAAAACCTGGGGGTATCTAGCTACTCGCAACATGGTATATTAGTCTTGCTATTTTTTTAAACCATGCAAGCCAGAAGATGTGAGTCATGTGTCATAAGAGTGATTCATAAATACAAGTGCACACAACGCATTTATATAAACCACAGATAGAGGATCTTCCAGAGAAACGGGAAGACCTTTCCTGAAGGCTGGGCAAAGTGTGTCCCGGTGTTAACACACCAGATGAACAACCTGCTCTTGAGCAACTCAGAGAGCAAATACAAGACACCAGGTAACAATGCACTAGCAAGTGGGGACAAACACTTTCTCTTTGATCACAGGTCACATCATGACAGCCCGCGGTCCAGACCAGGAGAGAAGAATCTGCCAGGCTCCATCTATATCCCTGCCCTGCTCCTGCGCGGCCTTGGGCAAGCTATTCGGTTTCTCGTGCCTCAGTTCCACAGCGGCTGAAGGGAGGGCAAAGTTATTTATTTCAGACACGTAGAAGCCGCGCTAAGATACCTCCCGTGCTGGGGTAGGTGCTTCGGGAGAAGCAGCGCGGCGGTCGGGCCTGGCGTGGCCTCTCACCCTGCTGAAGGCAGCACCCCCCTGCTGCACAGCCTGGGAGCCCCAGGGGAAGGGGCGAGGGACTGCACCCCCCCGAGGCTGCACCCACACTCGGGGGGGGCTTCCTCAGCCCCCCACCCCGACGCCCCGTTTCCGCAGGCTCCGGCATTGCGCCGCTCGCCCCCCGCACACGCCCCGGCCCCGGGCGGGGGGGCCCGTTTCCCTCCCCGCGGCCTCGCCACTCGAGCAGGAGCTCGCCCGGAGGCGGCGGGGGGGCCGCCCCATCCCCTCAGAGAACCGTCCGGCCCCCACCACCACCTCCCGCCGCGGGGGCCCAGCGCGGCCCCCTCCGCCCGGGGAAACCCGCAGGCAGCCCCGGCGCTGCCCGCACCCACCTCGAAGAGCTCGGCCGTGGTAGCCATGGCCTCAGGGAGGGCGGCGGGAGTCCTCAGCGGCCCGCCGCCGCCGCCCCGCCGCTGCCGCCCATTGTGTCCCACCGCCCCGGCAGCACCAGCAGCAGCAGCAGCCGCCGCGGCGCCGCCTCCGCCCGCCGGAAATGGGGCTGCGCCGGGCGGCCGCCGCCGCCGGGGAGGGGCCGGGAGCTGGGCGCGGCGGCCGCCCCTCAGCGCCGCCGCCATGGCCCTGCGGGCGCTGTGGCTCCTCAGGCACGACCCCGGGGCCGGCGGCGCCGGCGTCCTCTTCTCCAGGTAACGGCGGCGGCGGTGTGTGGAGCCCGGGGATGGCGGGGATGGGCCCGGCCCGGCGGCCTGCGCCAGGCCGGGCCCGAGTGCCTCAGGGGGCCGGGGGTCGAGGGGCCGCCGCTCCCCGCGCTGCGCGTCCAGGCGGGCGGCCCCGGTGAGGGGGGGACGGAGAGGGGGGAAAGGCGGCCGGGGCGCCTCGGAGGCGCCGGTGTTTGCAGAGCAGCCGGGGCTGCCTCGGGGCCCCGGAGCAGATGCAAACATACCGAATTAGGCTGATGCCGAGTAAATAAATCCCTTCGCTCGTCAGAGCGCCGCTGGCCGCTTTACATTTCTGAACCCGATTTTGGAGATTTTTGGGTTCAGATAACGTGCTTTCAGCTAAATCTATTTTTTTGCAACTTCTGCATTTTGCACATGACTTTCCCTTCTCTGTTCCTCTTTCCGTTTACTGTGAAGATTGTACCCAGCTCTTCTCTGTCCTAACATGGAAGAGAACAAGGTAGCAGTTACGAAAGACTGTCAGATGAATAAAATGGGCAAAGTAGAAACATATATTTTGCTTATGTTTTGCTTATATTCTTTTCTGTCACTATACAAAAAGTACATTTTTTTCAGGCAGAAATTTAACTTTCCATGTCATTTTAATCTTTGCATACAGAGACAGGTTTCTTTTAAGTTAGTGAGCCAAAGGAGGACTTTTTATTCAGAACTTTTACAGAGTTTTTAGTAAGACTTTGGGTAGGTGGGCTGCTTTTGATGGTCTGGCAAACTGTTGACCATTTCTTCCTACTCTCTGATCTCAGATGACTCAATTCTGAAGAATGAGAGGAAAAACGACTGGGCGATAGGGAAAGGAAAAATACTGAGACCTGGATAATAGATGTGCCCTACAGTTCTAGTCTGAATTCAGTAAAACTGAAGAAAGAACCTAGGAGGCAGAAAAAAGAAAAAAAAAAAAAAGAGCAAGTAGACTATCTTCCATCTTCAGGTGCAGACAGATCTCTACATTGGACATTCCTCTGATTGTTTTAGGATTAGTATTATAGTCCTTGTATTACCTACAAGACTAGAGATGAGGCCTCTCCTCTACAAACACAGAGAAAGAAAAAGCCTTGTCCCAAAAAATCTGAGAGTGTAATCACCATGGAGGAAGGGGGGGCTAGTGACAGGGATATGTGAAGTAACTTGTCACACAGTAAGTGGCAGAGACAAGGAATAGCACTCCTTTGAAAAGGGCAAACTATACTTGATACTTCAAGTGATTTCCACACTTAGATCTTTCAAGTTCCCAGAGGAAATAATAGGGCTGTGGAAACCCCAAGTTTATCCTCCTAACTGACCTTAAATTCAACAAAGCGCAGAGACAATATAAAGAATGCGGGATCACATGGAAACTGTTGGTTTCGGGACTTACACACTCAGCTGGAGATACGTGAGCCCTGATCTTTAACCTCAGAGAAGACATCTGGGACATCAAAGCATTCCACTTTTTTTGAGCTGATCATAACTTAATTCAGGCAACAAGTATGGTCTCTCTCTTGAATTACCAAAGCTTATTCATTCCTGGAAACTTTCATCTTTTTAAGTTTTCATGACTTTCTAGAAAGGAATACTGAAAAACTGAGATCTGAAGGGCTAACTAATCATCTAATGACTCAGCTAAAGTTGGGAAGTTTCAGTGGGAGGAGGAGAAGATTGCTGTGGCATGGGGACAGCTTCAGCAAATGGAGCTGGCAGTTTGGGATAGAAGTAAGACAAAACTAGACTGAAATATCTCTTCCTTTGCTTTTAAAACATCGACCAAAAATAGGAGATGCTCACCAAGTTTACATGTAGCCTTTTATCAACAGCCTTGCTGTGGAAGTCTTCATAAATTTTCAAGCAGCAAAACCACTCTGTTCCTTGCTCTTCAAAATAGACATGAGACTAGGAAAGTGGTTTACTGTAATCTGTATCCTGTTTACGGATCTTGTAGCTCTGGCTTCTCTCTGCTTCTGCTTGCTCTTTCCTTACTGAAAAAACAACAAAAAAGCTGTAGATGCCTGATTAAGAATGAAACAAAAAAGCACGGTCACTGAAAGTAAGCCTGAGGAAGCGTAGCTGCCTGCAGCAGGAGACTCTGCTGCTCAGTTAAGAAAAGATGGTGTAGGTGGGACTTAGAGGCAGCGGGGTAACAACATGCAAGTATTCAGGAGCAGAAGGGGAGTGCTACATATGGAGGTCAGAGATGAATCAAAGTACTACATTGCTGGGATTACAAGTTCCATGACAATTTAAGAAACAGACTGTCAATGTGTCTTTAAAAAGATGGTATAAAAGGGAATAAATTAAGGCATTTATGTATCTGCATTTTTTCTCCCATGTTTATGCGTGTGTCTCTGAGTGCAAACAAACATGCAGCCTGAGAACAGATCTGCTACGAGGTGATTGATTTAGTGATTTAACTAGTTGCCTGGTGAGTAACCTGTGATACGTACTTTGAGGGTCCGTGGATAACTACTAAGAGAGTCCATGAAAGAGAATGTAGAAAAAATAGCCTGTTATCAAACTTAATGTAAGAGAGCCTCAGGGGAGTCTGTAGTTCAAAAAGAGGATTAAAACCAATGCATTAATGGAAGTAATATTTTTTCTTTTCTTGGCTATTTATTAAAAGACAACTTTTCAGTTCCTCTTGATAGATTTAGGTTAGCTTGAGAAGAAATTCATCCCTCTCTCCTTTAAAAAATAATACTGCTTCAGAAGAAAAAATCCCAGACATAGCATTAAACAGCTACTATGATTTTTCTCAAATATTTTCTCTAGGAGATTTGAAATTAAATATAGAAGTTGATGCAACATAGCAATTTTAAAATATACAAAACCTTGCATCTCTGTGACATTATGATTACATCTTAAAGACTGGAAAAAAAAGGAAATGATGAAGTCACATATATTGCACTCGCAGTGAGGAATCCATTTTGCTCCTTGCGAAATTTTCGCGGCTTTTGCTGGAAGAAATGGAGTTAGGTACAGTGAAATTTTTTTGTATTTATAACGTAAAGATTTTTATTTAATCTTGTTAATCAGTTAAAGCAACTGTTGCAGATCAGTTGTGTAAGCTCAGAACAGCGACGAATAACCTGTATATAAGTGACTTCCATTATACCATCTCGTAAATACAGCATTTAGCAGAGTAGCAAAGCTGTAGCAGTAGAAATACTATATCTAGGCATAAAGCTGTTGTGGCTGAATTTGGTTATGTGGGACATCTGTTTTCTTAAATGTCTGAAAACTTGTCTTCAGTGTGATCTCACCACTTAGAAATATTTTGCTGTGCACTGGTGTGAGTCATGCTTGGGTTCATTAGTGTCGTTTAAACATCCTATAGCTTTGTGCAACAGGAAGGGTAGACAGATTCGTATTTTACTAAAAAAAACGAGTGGATGTATTTGCTCAAAGTTTCCAGTAAAAATCCACCTGCTAGAATGAATCCTAACTACTCATGAAATAGTTTTATTTTTCAGATTCTGATCCCATCACTCTTTCTGTGAGGATGCTGCTGGCTTCCACTTACACAAGGTTACTTTTAGGACCAGGGTGGCCTTTGGGAGTTATTTGAATACCTAAGAGAAACCCATCCTTGATTATTTCAACACTCCAAAGATTTTGATAATGCTTTTGCATTCTCTGACAGCCAGAGAAGGGGTTGTGTGGTTCTGCTTCTAGGAACTCTGTTGCTGTGGTATTTTGGGTGGGAAGAGATGAGTAGCACTAACACACGCTCTTATTTCCATGTCACAGACGTTACCCCACCGTTGAAATACGCGCTGAGAGCTTCAACGGGTCAACGCATGTGCCTGTACCATCCGACAGCGCTTTTCTTAAAGCCCTGCTGTTTGAACTGAGACTCATAGATGACCATGTTTTTGTGGAGCATCGAGATACTTGTACTCAAATCAATCATTCGTCGGTGTATTCGGTTCGCACCGAAAGCGGGGATCTCTGGCCTGTGCTTGCTTTTCAGAAGAGCGGTCTGATATATGCGTGTCTTCCACTAGTTGAGGAGACCTTGGAGCCACGGCCACCCCTCCTTACCGTTAGTGGGCTCTCGCAAGGACTGGCTCTGCTGTTAGGCATTGCAGACTACATCTCTCCAAGTCGGAAAAATGAAGCTGAGATGAGCGCGAAAGTAGGCCAGCTTCGAAATTTGCTTATACAGGCCTGTCCACTTGGCACCCCCTTAAACACAAACATACGCAGCTTAAACAGCTCCTTTGATGACATCCAGGAAATGCCTATGGATGAGAATCAACCAGCCTGGAGATCCAACACGTATAAAGGCAAACCTCAGGTTAATGTCTGCATCACGGAAAAAGTCAAGTGTATGCAGTATGACAAAAGAGATGTTGTGGACACGTGGCAGGTTTACGGAGCTGTAAATTGCAAGGTGAGAGCATTTTATGTGCAAGTCTGACCAAAGTATTTTTCATGCATACCGGGAAAGTAAATACTCATACCATTTTACTTTGGTATGTAATCAGTGAATTTCTAACACTGTAATATTTCAAAGTGTAACAAACCATCATATATTAGACAAACTATTACTTTTGTAGTAGTTTTTTATTTTGATCTTTACTGTTTTTCTCCTGCACGCTTCATGTATTTTTTCGGTAACTATTTATGGGGACTTAAGTTTCCAGCAGTAGGTAGACTGAATGTATTTTCCCAAATTATTCTTATTTTAAATGAAATAGGGAGGAATAATTTCATACAGTCTTTGCATATAGGGACTAAGAAATGGTGTTGCTAAGACCAAATTTCTTTTCATCTATCTAATAAGCAATGTGTTAAATAATGATTAGAAACAGAATTTCTGAATGAGTCTTCTACAGGTGTCTTTACGTGAGCGTTTTTAATTAATTTTCCTACCAAATGAAAGTTTACTCTTCTATCCTACTTTATTCTATTACAACAACATTTTGAATCCACAAAATTGGTTTGGCTGATGTAAGAACAGTTGATACAGAACCTGTATATAATAATTGTATAATTATTTTGAATGTTTTCGTAGTTTAATATTAAAAATTGGGGAATATTGACTAAAGAGATCCATAATAATTATGAAATACATTAAAATTTGTGCTTTTTATAATGGATGTATTTAACATTCTTTGCTCTGAATTATGCTTAGGAAGCACACTTATTATGACAGTACAGTGTATTTGTAACTGCCAATGTTTTAAGAGGAGAAAGACCTTCTAATAAAGTGGATCATGGTAATTTAATTACTTGCAAGAAGTGGGATACTCGTCTCCAAAGGAAGCCAACCCAAGTACTGCGCTTCCAAAGACTGGGTTATTTCCCACTAGCTGTGCTGGTAGGGATTATGTGGGTGAACAGCTTCCTGCTCTCCGAGGGCCAAGTTTTTAGGTCATCTTGCAGAGTGGATGGCCTTACATAAGAAGAAAACCCTGGTGTAATCATGCACTACTGAGCTGGCACATGGGGGACGAGACAATGGATGCGCTGCACGTGGTTGTGTGAGAAAGCTGACATGGGACCACAGTGGCCATTAATGGCGTGCTTGAATCCATTAAGCAGATGTTGTAAAAGTAACTGAATTAATTAGACTATCACCAAGTGTGTTTATGCGACATTCATAATGATGTAGCTGTACAGTAAGTCCTTGGCTTGCTTATCTGCTGTTTTCTTGCTAAAGAGTACTTGTTAATTAAGAGACACTTAGCTAAGACTGCATCACTAGCCCTGCTGTGGGAAAGGTACAGAAATGGGAAAGGGACTTTGTTTTGAAAGTATTTGTCAGTGCTAATGTTTGAAGCCAGCTGAAGATTTTTAGTATGATTCTTTTTAATGCTTGTATTTGATTTTTGAACATCTACTTCTGATTTGAGGGTGATACTTTAGAATAAATTCTTAATTTTTTTCAAGTGTGACATAGAGGGATCTGCACCAAACGTAACCCTCAGTTTGAATCTCCCGACTAACGGTCCTCCGCTCCAAGATATTGTGGTCCATCATTGTGTGACTTCCGTTGACCCTGCCATGCTGATGTCCAGTAGTGCCGAGCCACTGGATGATTCTGTGTATAATGGACCTTACAAATTTCCTTTCGTTCCTCCTTCAGATTCATTCAACTTGTGTTACTACACCTCCCAGGTAATAACATTCCTGACCCTTGTTATTTTCCAGTCTTCAAATGGGAATTAAAATACCTGTGTTGTTGAATGTGTCTGAATGAGTTTCAGTCTGATACAGGTGGTTAAAATGTTTTTTATATAATAAACTGCTTGGAGGACACTTCAGGACTTGAGTCATTTGAGTCACGTTTAGGAGGTGCCAGTACTTTGACTGCTTGGCATGGCTGCTCTTCCTTTAAATAAAATGCCTGAATTAGGCAAAATGAATCCAGGCTGAGAGGTCAAGTGCATATACCACAAATCTGTATATTGCAAGCAGCCTGAAGAGTTTGGCACAGTCAGCAATTGATATGTGCTTGTTATTTTTTAAAGTACTTTAGCAATGAAAGCAGTATATAACTATATAACTGATCTTACAATGATGGTGTTAACTTATCTTGAGAATTAATACAGTTTTTTCCAGGTTCCTGTCCCACCAATTTTGGGATGTTATCAGCTCATTGAAGAGGGATCACAGTTAAAAATAACAGTTAATTTAAAGCTTCATGAGAGCATAAAGAATTCTTTTGAGTACTGTGAAGCTCGTATACCTTTTTTCAACAGGTAAGAATAAAGAAATCCTAAAGAAATTTCTTCCATTACTCTCTGATCTTCCTGAAATGAACCTGTCAGGAGTCAATATTAACAGATTATGCTCCATCAAAGTACTACCAGTGTACACTGATCTTGCAGGTGTCAGGAAGCCCCCTTGGAATTCTCATAATTTCCAGAATACAGAATTGTACCAGAATACTTGGTAATGTTCTGAATACTTCTGTTGCACATCCTGTTTCCTTGTGGTACTTTTTCACGTGAAACACTGCCACAATCCTCCAGGTGGATTAAGTCTCAAGATCACTTCCAACTCAGGGTTACCCTTTCCTTAAGACTGCTAATCCTAGCTACAGATCAGTTTATCAAAAATATAGTTATTTAAAATTAAAACAATAGGTTTCATTTAAGCCCTTCTGACAACTGCCGTGACTATGCTGTCACATAATTATCATGAAAATTTAAAGATGAAATGATAAAACATTGCTGATGCTGATGATAGTGTTAGTAAAACACTATCAATGAACTAAAGACAGTAAAATATCAACAGCTCTTTCATGATTACTGGATTGAGACCATGGTGATCTCCTCCAGCTCTGTAATTTCTTTTCATAAATTAGCAGTGTGCGCAGATAGGTATGATTTGTCTGTATGCACATAAATAATGTCTTTAAGCATTTTGTTGCTTTCTTCAACAAAACGGGTGTTAACAAATAATGATACTGATTCCAATGGTTTTATTCCTCCTCTGTCATACTGTAGGGGCCCAATCACTCGATTAGAGTACAAAGCTAGTTATGGTCAACTGGATTTGTCGCGAGAGAAGAGCCTACTGGTTTGGGTCATTGGTAAGCAGAATACCCCTGTGCACGCTTACTTCCCCCCCAGTCCGTTTTGTATAGTGTAGGCAGACCTGTATAATTTCTTACAGATGCTGTTTCTGGCTTTAGGACAGAAGTTCCCTAAATCTTTGGAAGTTTCTCTGACTGGAACCGTGTCTTTTGGCCCTGCAGGCAAAGAGCACCCAACTGATTATGTTTGCACTGGGAACACTGCATATGTGAAAGTAAGTCACAGGCTGTGCGAAAAGAGGCCTTAGTAGTCACTTTTTTATTACCTTAAATTGTTTATGAAGATATGTTGATTTTAAATCAGCTTCTTTGTTCTCAGCATGGAGTTTTCTGTTTTCTTGCTTACAGGATTTGACATGCTGTCATTTTGGAGTACGCTTGCAAACCAAGAGCATGTAACATAGATTGCCAGTATTCGTGCAGCAAGCACGACAGTATGCATCTGATCATGTTTCTCCTCTCTTTCTATAGCTGTATTTTAGGATCCCAGACTTTGCACTTACTGGATGTTATGTAGACCAGCATTCTGTTCAGATCTTTGTACCAGGAAAACCCAAAATTACTGCATGTGAGTTGCTAAAATTGTAATTTATTTAACTGAAACTGTGTATTGAAGTTATGAACTGGATGTCAATGACTAAAATCACGTAGCTAAAGTTGGACAAAGGTTTTTCCTGGTTTGCTTGGGACATCCCAGCAATTTCGTTCTCTGCTTTGTTTGGGTTTTTGTTTGTGATGCTTAAAGCATCCCTGGAGTAGGGACTGGCATCTCCCTTTCAGATGAAAGCTCTTATTACTCAGTTACAAAGTCAGGTTCTCTCTTGGGCTCTCTCCCCTTTGCCCTGTGATGTTTTACTGTGCTCTGCATAATGGCAGAACTTTTAACTGAAGAGGCAGAGGATGCCTCTCTGGAGTCTGGCCCCTTGTTTAGGACACTTTTGTCAGAGACATGATATGTGGATTGGCAATACCCAGGTACAGAACTCAGCTCCTTGTGTGCAAGGTGAGGCTGTTGCTGTTGGTGTCATCACACCTACATGTGGCTCTACATTAAATCTGTGGAGCAGAAACCAAATCTGCTTATTCTTGAGTTAACACATGACTACTTCCAAGTTTGCACCAAAAATACACTAATTGGGGGCACAGTAGGCACTCATTAATTCTGAGCAGTACTGTCTAATGGGAGCATTTTTATTTGTTGCTGTCTATCTGCTGCAACTTCTGTCAGTCATGTTAGCAGAAGTCTGTAAATGCCTTTTGAAAACTGTGATCTACGCTGTTAATTTTATGACAGGTCACATTCAGTCCTAAATTGAAACACAAAAAAGCAACATTTTCATACTGTATATTTTATATCGAGTATGCAATTTATATTCATTGAACAAAACCCAAACCATTCACCTGCTTTTGACTTAACCTCTGTTTGAATTTTAAGCTCATGACTGATACATTAGTAAAGGTAATTGAAGCTGAGACTTTAAATGTCTCATTATCAGAAATGATTTTCAAATAATAATAAGAGTCTTACAGTTTAAAGAGGCCATTATACCTTTTCTGTAAACTGGTAAGGCTGGATTAGTAGTCTCTTAACTTGGATGAAGGAATGTCTGATTGTAAGGCTCCCTGTAATCTGTATTTTTCTTGCCTGTTTTTTTTTTTTTTAGCCCAGGAACTGATTTCTTCCGATTACTACATCTGGAACTCCAAAGCACCAGCACCTATGGTGTACAAAACCTTGTTTGACTAATTTGCTTGTGAATGATATTTATACTTAAACAAAACAGCTAATGAGAGTTATGTCATGATACAATGAAAATAAATATTCTCCAGCACTTGTACTTTGTATGATAGCTTAAAAATTTCTGTTGAGGAAAAACAAAAGAGATTGCTCCTCTGAAAAACATAAGTTGGTTTTAAATTGTTTAGTCCTGGATAACAGCTTAGAGAAGACGATTGGAAATGTACTTGCGTGGCCATTTTTACTTTCCCTTCTAGCATTTACTGGTACAAAATAAGTACCTAGTGATACAGATACAGACTGGTACGGTTGGGTGTGTCTTCCAGGAGGATTCCCAGTTACTTCACTGGTTTTGTAAACCAGAGAGCTCAGGGGACGTGAAAGGGTCAGTGCCTTATTCCTGTCTTGCAGTCACAAGAATCTGATCAGGCCCCAGATTAACAGGACAGTTAAAAGCAAGAGTTCTGTTATTTTCACGAGATGTGTACAGAATACATATGAGTCAATAATTTACAAGAATTTTAAGAGAGGAGTATGGCGTGAGCGGCGCTTCTAAAAGTGGAGACGATACAGGAGTCTTTATTGCCTCTGTCAGCAGAAGTGGTGAGTTTCCTTTCGTACATGCCTGTGAACTGCACTGCCCTGAAAGCTAGTGTTAGTGAGGATCCTCAGGTGTGAACCTGGTTTTTCAAATCACATGACTAGCTCTGAGCAGGCAAAATCAGCTAAGCTTGCTGGAAGCTCCAAAAAACATCACTGGGCCGTTTTCCCTGGAAAACTAGGTGGAAAAGAAAAGGACTCAGTTTACAGAGGCAGACCTCTAATTTTGAGAAGAAAATTGATGTCTGCAGGAACACAGGAAATGGACTTTAAGAGAGTTATCAGGAAATGAGCAAATTCTGAAAGGCTGGTGAAAAACTGAGAGAACCTGGAGAGCAGCACAAAAGAAGAGAAGAATGCCGTCTAATAACCGAGCACGCCGGCTGCTCCTGCCGTACCTCTTGTTTAACTGTACGCTGTGTGAGAAATAAGATTAGTGATTATGTAAGGAGAAAAGTTTTAAGCTATAATTTAAAAAATGCTTAGATTGAGATAGTAATCTAATTGGTTGGTTAAATGTTCTAAAGGGTGGATTAATTCATGTGAAACGTGCCGTTCAGCTGAAACGGCTATGCAAACTTACAAAACAGAGCTATGCTGTGGCCCGTTTCGCACAGGTGATGTGTCCGTTTTGGTTAGCAGGCTAAAGGTGATTTAATGATTTTGTCCAGAATCCAGCCCCTACCTGTTTCAGTCGTCCACGTGCCTGGACACCACAGCGTGAGTGGAGAGCGGGGGGTCTCTCTGTTGGAAGGGTTTAGATCATGTTCTGTAGGCCGGGCCCACACCACAGGATTTCAGTGCCTGGTGTTTGCTTTCCCCCTAGCATGAGAAAGATGGGAGCAGTACTGTGGAGGAGCAGCTTCTCTTCTTCACAGCATTTCCCCAAGAAATGCTGTAAAATGGTGTGACTGTAAAAAGCCACAGCACATGAGAAGAGAATCTCCTTGCACTTAATAGCAGGCTGTCCTTCCCAAATCATGTTCCTTTTTTGTTTCCCTCTTGTCCGTGTCTCTAAGTCTGTCCAGGCTGGGAGAGCTGCAGTGCTCAGGAAGGGAGGGCTGCTGCTTTAGGTTACTTTGCACACACCTACCGATGCAGGTTGCTCCCAAACCTGAGCAGTTTTCCCTGAGCAGTTTTCTACATCTTCATGCACCTGTTTTGATTTATTATAAGATTTTGTTCCGTAAACCTCTGGATCACAACTCTAGCAAGTTCTTGCCGCTGTGCTCTGCCCCGGCTCGGGGACAGCTCTATAGTAAGAGAAGTGGGGAAAGGAGGCTGTGTCTGCCTTTTTTAAAAAGTGTGGCTGAGGTCTCCCTGGCAGGCTTGAGTAGGCAGCGTATTGTGTTCTTTGGAAAGCACCCGTGAATGAGTCAGACAGCAAAACAGATCAGGTTAAACTGGCACACACCTTAATCCAACAGTTGTGCAACAGCTGAGAGCCACCCACGCTGGTGGAGAAAGTCAGATGAAGCCTTTCTCCTGGCCTGACAGTCTTTGGGAAGGGGAAGGGCCCATTCTCATGGATGCTTCATAAATCTTAGCAAGCTACTAAACTAGTCAAGTTAGCTTAGTAAACTAGACTGCTAGCAACTCTGGTCTCTCACGACTGATGTACCTTTAGGCATGGCCTGCAGAACACAAGGCACAGAGAGAAACGAGTGATGTGCGTAGAGGTTTCAGGTCCCTCCAGGCCTGGGCAGCAAATGGGGACACTGGGGAGATGACACTGGAAGCCAGAGTTCAGGGAGTTACAAATGACTAAACCCTTCTGGGCATCTCTCTGTGTTCCCTAGTAGTTGCCCAGTTTCACTGTTTCTCTATGTGCTCTGACCATTTTTCCTGTTTTAAGAGAGACAAAAAACACTTCAAAAACTAATTCAGGAAGATATGATTGAGAGCTGCCATGAGCCTGAGGACTCCATGGCAGAGGTGGTATCTAACAGTAGTTCTGGTGGGCTCTAAGGGTCATTAAGCCCCATGTCAGTGGTATTCCTTTAGCTCTTTAAAAAAATCAACACGTTTTTAATACAACACTTTATTTAAAAATACTTTGTGTTAAAGAGAAGAAATAACAATTCTTCTACAAGAAGAACTTCTTCAACAATTTCTTCTACAAGAGGGCTTGCTGCTTGAAGGGCTTGTTATTTACTTCATCACAGGTATAGACTGTATGAGATCTATGCAGATAGCTTTGCACAAAAACTTTCAGAAGAGGTGGTCAAAGAGTTCTCCAGACTTAGTATTGCATTTCAGAGGGCTAGAAGAACATGCAAATGATTGAAAAGAATAAACATAAGGACTTAAATAAATATTGGGTTGTTAACCTGACATTTTTCCCAAACAAAACAAGGGGTATAAATAAGTAAGAAGTTAATACAGAAATCACTTCATTAAGAATTTGTTTCATTTTATTAAAATTTTGCAGTAATGTAAATAATGCCAATTAACATGAATTTAAAGTAAATATACACTGCCAAACTTTTCAGATGAGACTGCACATTTAGTTGGCAAAGAGAACTGGTGTAACAGATCTCTAAGAAAATAATGTGAAATCCATGTATAACCCACTAAACACAGTAAAAACTGGCTGACATTTCCATATGCAGTGGCAATGGGGAACATCATCAAACATGTTTTGGAGCCCGACTCTGTTATTTAACACTTTGTGGAAGGAAATGGGGAATTTGCACTGATGAAGTTCGCAGTGGGTGCAACGGCTGAGGAGCAGCAGTTAAGGTGCTGAAGCCCTCACTCAAACCCTGATAGTTTGAATGTGTCAGGGAAAAAAAAAATAAAAGGAGATGTTCCAGCACAAGCAGGTGTGGATCTGAGAGCAGATGCCATTGATACAGGGTGAGAGGAAAAGGGGAGCAAGGAATGTCAAAAAGGCCTGGTATGTGGCTTAGGTGTGCATTGCTGTGGCCAGAAGGACCAGTGCCATCACCGAATGCACAAGGGACAAAAATCCAGGAATACCTGGCACTGGTGTGATTCTCACCAACCCACACGGCCCCCATTATAGAAAAATGTCCAGACCCTGAAGCTTCTGAGAACTCCGGAGCTTCTCACCAAAATCTCCCCGTTCTTCACCCTACCCCCTTGCTACCCGCTGTGTAGCCTGCCTCTCCCTCAGAGTGTTGTGTCTAAAGGGTTGTACCGAGGTGCCACAGCGAGGAGAGGGCTCTCTTCACGTGTCTCGTGCATTCCTCCCACTCCAAATCCTGAATTGTACCAGAAGCAAGCCGGACCAGGAAGCTCACTTTTCATTGACTGTAACTACTGCTGGAGAACAGCTTCCCAGGCCCCTGGGAACACCCTCCCACCACAGTCACCTCTTACCTCCTTGTCACATTGGGAGACAGAGTCAAAAGCATCACCAGTGTCCATGGGTGAGACAACAGCTGTCACCCCCAAGGTCACAGGGCCTGTTCCTCTCACTGCAGAAGGGAATTAGTCCACCTACCACAGTTCGATGTTGTCAAATCTGTGCCGGCTGTTACTCATCACTACTCAGTAATTTGGCACATTTTGTAGTTTTCTGGAAGCCCATTCCTCCCACTAGGGTCCCAAGGTATTTGGTGACAGCTCCAAGAGAGTATATGCCAGTTCTTCAAGTACTTCGGGGTAAATCCTGTTACTTCAGATAATTTGTAAGCAGCTACATTTTCTACATAATTTAGCCCTTCCCTCCTCTGCATTTTTATCCTGTTTTACCCGTGTTAACTACTTCGGCCATTTGTTAACAAGTAAACATTGAAACAACAAGGCATTAAACATTCAAGGGCAGTTGTCCTCTATTTATTCACGCTATCCTAGAAATTTGCCACACTTTGTCCTATTTGTACAAGCCTTGCTGAATTTTAAGTCATAACAGAGCTTGTAAGTCTGTGTTTGTCCTTCACTACTTTTGCTGTCTCCTTCACCACCACCTTTTTCTCAGCCTTTAGAGGATGGCAATACTTTAGAAAATACCCAATCCCCTGGGCAGCCTTGTCTCTTTGACTTACTGCCCACCCATTGGCTCCCACTTACCAACTTTCTGAACATACTGAAATTTGGTTGTATTCCCCTGTTTTCCCATGGCTGGAGCATTCCAAGCTTTATTTTATTGTCATCATCTCCTACATTGCCTCCTGCTGTACCATCGTCTGTTGGCTCCTCAGTCCCCAGACTGGGATCTGAACCTGGACCACACTGCATCTGCAGCAGGGATTTATTAAACAGTCAGCATGGACTTGCATTACCAACACCACCTTTTAGGGTGGAGAAAACCAAGCCCACCCAAAGCTGCGTCCATCCTGAGAGCACCGTGGCAGGAAATCCCTGCAGCCCTCAATCCCGAAGGAGCCATTAGATTAGAGTTTTGTGGATCCCAGTTTGGGAAGTGCAAGCTTCCTTGGAAGAGCTGCTATAGCACCCTATGGCTGTCAGAGGGAATGCCACAGGGGCACCATGGGGTTGTTCCTACACTCCATCCCTTCAGGCCACCTGTGGTGGGTTGACCCTGGCTGGATGCCAGACGCCCGCCAAAGCTGCTCTATCACTCCCCTCCTCAGCTGGACAGGGGAGAGGAAAGATAATGAAAGGCTCGGGGGTCAAGATAAGGACAGGGAGAGATCACTCAGCAATTACTACCATGGGGAAAACAGACTCAACTTGTGGAAATTAGTTTAATTTATTACCAATCAAATTAGAGAAGGGTAATGAGAAATAAATGCAAATCTTAAAACACCTTCCCCCCACCCCTCCCTTCTTCCCAGGCCCAACTTCACTCCCAGTTTCTCTACCTCCTTCCCCTGAGTGGTGCAGGGGGACAGGGAATGGGGATTGTGGTCAGTTCATCCACGTTGTCTCTGCCGCTCCTTCCTCCTCAGGGGGAGGACTCCTCACACTCCTCCCCTGCCCCAGCGTGGGGTCCCTCCCATGGCAGACACTCCTCCATGAACTTCTCCAAGGTGAGCCCTTCCCACAGGCTGCAGTTCTTCATGAACTGCTCCAGTGTGGGTCCCTCCCACGGGGTGCAGCCCTTCAGGCACAGGCTGCCCCAGCGTGGGTCCCCTGTGGGATCACAAGTCCTGTCAGCAAACCTGCCCCAGCATGGGCTCCTCTCTCCATGGGGCCACAGCTCCTGCCAGGAGCCTGCTCCAGCACGGGCTTCCCACGGGGTCACATCCCCCTGCTCTGGCGTGGGGTCCTCTTCGGGCTGCAGGTGGAATCTGCTCCCCCGTGGGCCTCCCTGGGTGTGGGGCACAGCTGCCTCACCATGGGCTGCCCCACGGGCTGCAGGGGAATCTCTGCTCCGGGCCTGGAGCACCTCCTCCCCTCCTCCTTCACTGCCCTGGGTGTCCGCTGAGTTGTTGCTCTCACATATTCTTGCTTCTCTCTCTGGATGCAGTTGCAGCAACTTTTTTCCCTCCTTAAATATGTTACCCCAGAGACTCTCCCACCATCACTGACGGGCTCGGCCTTGGCCAGTGGTGGGTCCATCTTGGAGCCAACTGGCTTTGGCTCCATCAGACAGGGAGGAACCTTCTAGCAGCTTCTCACAGAAGCCACCCCTGTAACTCCCCTGCTACCAAAACCTTGCCAGGAAAACCTAATACATCACCCCAAGTTATTCAGGTGCAGGGAACAGAGAATAGAGTTTTAACTCTCAGTCTGACCCCCCTTGACATCAATGCTAAAAAGTCCTTAGGCACAAGCAGGACCCTGTATGGGCCCAGCATAGGCCACTTGAATAGGTGAATGTCCTTGATTATCTAAGTTTTCTTCCTTATTTCCACAAATTTCATGTTGACCTAAGATGCACCAATCTGCCAATTTTTGCAGGAATAAGATGATGATTCATGCAGGGAAGATGGATCTGAGAGAAAAAAAGGCTCTGTTCTCCTAAAAATATGAATTCTGTCTCTTGTGAGCAGACTGGCAATAAAGCCACTGGCTCTCTCCACCCACATCCAGATCTAAAGCACCACAGGCTCACTGCTTACTGCAGCCCTCCAGGAGACAGGACAACTAGCAGCATGCTCCCAAGAGGCTTTGGGAAGAAACCAGCATCCTTGGAACTCGAGTGCTGATCCATAAGGAGCTGCTGCATGTGCTGGAAGGACAGCAGTCCCACCAGTCCATCCCAAGTCAATGGGGCCAGAGAGGAGCTGGAAAGCAGAGGAGCTGTGCTTCTCCCAGGGGAAGGCATGGCCCACTGCACCCCAAACTGAACCTCACTGCCCACAAAGGGGCTGTAGGGCTCTCCCAAAAGGCTTCCCATCCAACATGCGTCTTTTCACCTAGATGGCTCTTCCTCAACAAACCAAGCCAAATACCAATGGGGAGGTCTCAACCCTCATGGAGTTTTTTTTGAAGGACTCCACACCCACAATGCAACTAAAAATCAGCTATTTTAAGGCAAAGGCCTGCCCCCTTTCCCCCTTGTTTCTTTCATGGAGCCTCCTAGAAACCCAGTTGAGCTCTAGATCATTTTTTGAAAGCCTGATGCCATCTGTAGCAACATGTAACAGCAAAGAACTAAACCCAACCCATTTTCTTCCCAATGAGATCAGCTGGTCGCTTTTGATTTTCTCTAGAAACCTATCTCTTCAGGATCTTTTTTTTCTTTTTCTTTTTTTTTTTTTGAAGTCAAAGTCTGTTTCCCGTTTGGTAGGTGACCTGTTTAATGTTTTCCCTGTGTCTGGGAACTCCTTAGTGTAATTAGCGACCTTTGAACTCCACAACTAATCCTGAGCTATTTTGTATTCCTTACTCATCTTTAAGGCTGGACCTTTCTTTTCTTTTGAGTCTGCTGCCACAATTAAAGAAGAAACAGCTGCATTTCAAAGGGATTCCAATTCCAGAAGCTTAATCGTGATTGACATGTTCTTATTCTAAGCTATAAGAAACTCTAAGAGTCCTTTCTTGGGTTAAAACTTCAATCATTTTCTAAAAAATTATCTCAATATGGATTTTATTCATTTTCTTTGATAACCATTCTTTGCAATTTTTTTAACTTGAAAGATGCTTTGAGTTTGCGATGAATATGAACTGCGCCCACCGAAAGAATGAATGGTGTCAGGCGCAGGCGAGATGCAGAAGTGGCTAAATTCCATTTATTGTCAAAATCTGATTATGAAACCTGACGTCCGCCATGTAGTTTGACACCCTTCCATGTGCCCGAAAGGTAGGAGAGGTGGAAGCGCTTGCAAATGAACCCTGGGAAGGCTGGGGAGGGAGATGGCATAAAGCATTCTCCAGAAACCTACATTTTTAAAACTGTTTTTCCCAATTTTTATAGTGCAGATTAAAAAGCCGTTACCTTCCAGCGCTGGAAAAGCCCTTCTTCTCTCTTTAAGAAATGAATTCTCCATGAAAAGTCACAGCAAATAGCGACGGCCGTAAACCGGGGATAATTTGTATGGTTTAAAATTGTTGCCACAACTGCACAACAAACCCTGAACAAGGCTGCGGTGCTTAAATCTCTTCCGAGGGCTGATCCTAGAAAATGATGGCAGCCTGTTGGTTCCCGTTATTTAATTATCTCCGTCTCACTTACATTCGAATTCAGCGTGACCTCCAAAAGACAGGCTTAAAAAGGAAAAAAAAAAAAAAAAAAAAAAAAAAGCCTGAGAAATCTGTTTGTGTGCGTGTGTTTGCACAGATCCATACGACGCACGGTGGGCACCCGATCCACGGGCATCGCTTGCAGCCACCGCTATAAACCTATACGGAACGCTCCCGAAGAACCCCGGGTAAGGCAGCAGGCAAGACCCGGTGTTTCTAAGACAAAGGTCAAATAAAAAAAGGATGTTAATAAACAGCCCTCCGGTTTAAAGGGACTTTTTTTAAGGATTACATCTTAAATTCCAACAAATCAGATTTAGGAGTTACTGAAAGTGAAATTGATCCATCCCTCAGCCAAACTTTGCAATACTTTCCTGTTCTGACATCATTTAGATAGTTAGCTGTATTATCAGATTAAAAACCATTGTACAGGGCCGCTGAAAGGAAAAGGAGCCAAAAAGCTAAACACTGCCTGAATTCTGAACCTTTTAACCTGGCTGAAGTACGTTGGTCCCTGTTATGCAAATACCTTCAATCCTCTGCTAAGTTCAGTGGAAATAATTTTCTTGAATGACAGGTTTATTCAGCAAGGATTCAGTTGGCGATTAATCCCCCTTTGATCTAAGGTATTTCACTTAACTACCAGTTACCTCGTCCTGACAAAGTGCAACCGAGATTAGGGAGATCACTAGAACACGACCAGGGTGTGCGTTTATTCTCCCCAACCATTCAAAGCGAAGGGCCAAGAATGCAATCTATTTTCAGTATTTGAAGATGGAAAGTCCTGTCTCCTAAGTTAGAAAGTCAATTGAATACCAAATGGTGTTTGGTCCTGACGGAACGGGACAAATGGCTGAGACATCGTCTTCAAAACCAAGATATTCCCACTAACTGTGATTTTTGCTATGACCTACCCCAGACCTTGTTTTGCAGCCAGGTTTTTCCTTACAAAGCTGCCTCTTTATTTCAGATTAGTGTGTGGCGCGTGTAAAAGATCTCTGCTTTTGAAAAAGCAGATAAGGCATGACATTTTCCCGTTTTAATCTGTTCAATATTTTTCCTTGAGATTCACCTTGCTTTTTGTTAAAAAATCCCTTTTCTGCTCCTTCAGCCAGTACAGGCACGGTGCAATATTTTTGTGCCAAAACCTGTTCATGAAGGAAAATACATCACGACAGATTACAGAAATCATTCACTAAAATAAAAATTTCAGGCAACTGATCTGTGGCTGTCTGACATCTGAAGTAACATATTTTTTCTTTGCTTATTCATATTTGCCAATATGTTGTCTTTTTACTGAATTATGACATCATTTTGTAGAAGCGTAAAGCACAAAAATGCTGCAGCGACCCAGACCACACCACGGGAGCACGGTCCTGATCCAGGCTTAGCTGGGTCAGCCCGTCAGAAACTGATTATGGGATTGGGCATAAAGCTGTATTTTCTTATTGCAAGTGGGAAGGCGGAACAATATCATTTGCAGGAATTTTTTTTTTTGGGGTAAAGGACTTTCACTCTAAATGCTCATTTTAGAGGGGTTGTTTGTATGTAAATATGCCTGAGAGAGGGGACAAAAATTATTTTATTCCACTTTTAGGACCTTACCCATCCTGAGATATTAAGCAGTTACTCAAACAAATTTGTTATCTGTAGAATCTATTAAAATCAACCTCCTAAAGAGAAACTGTGTACATACATCCTTGCAGAACTGAGGCTGTATTTGTTCATTTCTCCATTCCACAGGCAACCTTTAAACCACCGTACAGATATGTTGCTCATTTTTTTATTCCCTTATGTTAAATACTTAGAGTATTTTCAAAAGCTGCTCCACTAGGTAAGTAGTTGCATGTGAAGGGGATGTAACCTGTGCTGGGGTTCCTTCACCCTGGCTGCGTCCCCTCCTCATTTACTCCCATTTCCAATGAGAATTTCCAAAGAGTTTCTTTGCAGGACTCCTTGCCTGCAACAGCCATAAAATCCCCCCCAAAAGCTCATCGAAGGCCCCCATCACACTTGATCAGGTCAATAATACACAAACTAAGAAGGATTTGCACTCGAGACAGTAACAGCTTCTTAAGAGCCATTACAGTGTAGTGGGTTTAAGAAAGAAATCCCTTTTAAGAAATGCCAAAATCTGGAGTAACGTGATAGTCTGTAAGGCTTTAGGGTCTTTCTGGTAAATACAATATTACATGTACTTATGAGTCGGTAAAAATAAAAAGGGAAGCTTTTAAAATATTTTCTGTGTTTACTATATTGACTATATGAGCTCCACGATGAGACAGTGAAGGAAAGAAATTAAGCTTCGCAAATAAGCCCAAACTGTTTTCTGCCTAATATTATAGCATAACAAATACGACACAGTGACCACAAGCAATCAAAGCAAAGCCCCATGCTGAGCTCTGTACTGCCTCATTGGTGACAGATAATTGATGACTCGATTTAGCTAATGACTACATTAAATTATTTAGGAAGATTGGGTTGTATTTATATGAGATATAGAAAATGCCTCAACTGCATCACATGTGTTTTAAGCAAAAAAGAAAAATGTGGAAGCGGTGTTCTTTCTTTGCAGTGGCTGTATGAGTCTGTTCATGTCTATACAATATATATGTATGTAAGTACATGGTATAAATAAGATGGGAAATATCTTAAGGCAAAATATCTGAACGGCATTTATCAGTTTCATTGGATGTTTTTTACAAACCGAGCAATAACAAACTTTCATCAAATACATAATATAGGATGATATTCTATTCTGATTACATTAAAAACTATTTCCTAATTAATCATAGTATTCTGTTGCTTAATTTCTTAAGAAATAGGGGTTTGTTCAAAACCAGAAGGCATCTCCAACATCCCCAGTGTGCAGATAATTTCTCTTCTCAGCCCTCAGAAGCATTTCTAGAGGACAAATACCTTAAAACACTGCACAGAGCTCTGTTTTAAATGTAACGTACAATAGGTCAACCTCCTAATTTCAATAAAGGGCAGGGATATATTAATAAAGGAAGAACTTTCTTTACTTCAGCAATGCTGCAGTTTTCATGGGCAAGGTTGATGTTCTTCAAAGGCCTTTTCTGCCCCCCGGTGGTGACACTAAACCAGCACTTCAGCTGTAAAAGCCAGCCTTGCCGGAAGAGTTGGCTGCTTATTTTTCATTTATTTATGTTGCTTATATACATCGTTTGGGTTATCCGGCAGGACAGTAGTTCACTGGTGCAACTGGTTTGCTGCACCCTTATATCGTGTGAGCCCTGCAAACTCCTCTGCTCTGCTGCCTTGGATGCAGCCATCCTGGTCTTCACCCTTTTTATTTTATTCTTTCATTTATTGCTCCTCTAGGTTGATGTTTCCTCAGAGTCTGGCTAGAGATAGCTTAATTTTGGGGATGGAAGAGAGTCAGGGATGACTTTGATACCGAAGCTTGGCCTTTGCAAATATTTAGGCTCATTCTCAGCTTAATGCCACAGCAGGTCCCGACACCTCCGAGTCCAGAGCAGACCAGTCTTCAGCCTGGGCCACCACAGCTCTCTGGGTGGTCCAAGTGAGCAGAGGCATATTGTGCTGGGAAAAACTCTGGTGACTACAAGAAGCTGTGCAAAGCTTTGAAGTGGACTCCGGATTGTATTCTCAATTTGCTATGAAATCACTTTGCCACTTGCAAGACTTCTACAAGGTTTCTTCCAGCTGCCACATCTGCAAGACTTGGGAGCGCAATATTATGGGTCCTTCACCCCTAAAACTCATTAAAAATGCAACAGCAAGCATGAACTATGATTCTGTTTCCATTTATCTACTTATTGGCAGAAAAAGCATGTCCATACTTAACCCTGAGCTTAACTGAAAGCCAGTAGAAGCAAGGTCAGACTCCAGTTGGTACCACTGTATTTATTGATACCCGTGGGTGAGCTGAGATTGCAGATGAAGCAATTAGAAAAATAATGCTTTGCATTGCTAAAACAGACACATTTGGCCTCAAGTCACAGAGAGAACAAGCAGCGTGAAACCACATCAATCCATTCCCACAAAATCGCTTTTCAAATTGCTGCACTCCCAATCCTTGCTCTAATGCATCGATTATGCTTCTCAATCTCATTTGTGTTTGTCCAAGGAGCAGGCTGGAGAATAACCAGTGCCATATGAAGGGAGGTTTATTGTCCGACCAATTTGAGAAGAGAATTGAGGGCTATCACTGAGGGAATAAGTCATCTCTAGACATTTCTTCACCTTCTCAACAGGTGCACGTATCTGTTTCTGCAGCCGAAGGGAGCTGCTTACCTACATGAAACCGTAGATCTGCAGGCAAGCTCCTGGTGGCACTTCTAATTCAATTAACTTACTCACTGGAACTACCGGAGAAACTAAATATGACGAGAACAAGAGGAGAAGCTGGGCCAAATTAATAGGACGAGATCCTTTTACAGCCTGGCCAGCAATCCTGATCAGCAGCCCTGAAAAGCAAATTGGAACAAGCAAATTGCTGTTGAAAAATTCTTTCAGCACTCGGCTGTTGCTACTCAGCCGGTCACTGCCGGGAGTCAGAGGTTGAAAAATCCTGGGTTGGTGCTGACAATGGAGGCATTATTATAACAAACATTTACATTTTATTTATTGAAGTGTTGGAGGTAGATTAGTCTCATCTTCAACTGCTCTGGATGGACTGCACCATTCTGAGGGAAGACTAGTGGAAACAAGCATTTTATTGTGGGGAAAAAAAAAATCAAATTTCCCACTCCCAGCCCAATGAAAGGAAACTGAGGTTTTGAAGATTACACTCAGGAGAAGGCTTTTGTCCCCCAGGACTCCTTCTTCTTAGGAAAAAGCACAGTATGGGGGATTTTTCTTGATTCCAAATCAAGTTCTCTTGAAGAATAATGTCATTTTATGCATATGGCTGACTTGACACGTGCTTTATGGAGAAGTCCTGCTGCTTTCCTTCATGGAGACCAGGGTACACAGCAAACAATCTGTTCAAAGTGTCCAATCAAAGCTTTATACAGATGCAAACTAGTGTGTGGGTATTGTTTAAGTGGTTGTGTAATTGAATATAGTGATCACATATGCATGGGATATTCGTTAGCTTGTAAAAAGAATAATTGCATGTTCATAGCTGCAATTTCCACTGAACCTTTTGACTTTAAATAAGCAGTGGAGAAGGAGAGGGAGGGTAAGCTGAGCTGGGGGAGCGGGAACAAGTAACAAATCATATGCACATCATGAAACATCCTTCTTCTGACTTATGTCCCAGATTTTATTTTATAGATAATAAAGCACTGATGCATGTGTAGAATAAAACGTTGGGGGAAAGAAAGGGTAAACATGCCCAGTTAGAGCCCAAGTGAATGGTTTCAACTGGAAGAATAATTACTCGATTAAGCTGTGAGTTCCTCTCTCTCATGGCAGCACTGGCTCCAACACAGCGGGTCCCATGCCAGGGCTCGTGTTTCTGGGGAGGGCTCTGACCTCAGATATCCAAGCAGGGGGCACCATCTCTGGGAGTCTGACCTAAAAATCTTGGGGCCTGCTGCTATAGATGAATGATCTCCATTGCCACCTTCCTCCTCGGCTCTTGTTGACGGGGCACACAGCAGACAGCAGGTCTGGTGGTGATGTTTTTCACAGTAATGACCTCAAATCCAGCTCTGTCCTTGTCAATTATTTGGGAAAGCTAAGCCCCAAATCCTTTTACTCTCTCCTGCTGCTCGTGCCTGCTGGCCCACAAACAAGAGTCAAGGGAGCGCTTGTTCACGGGAGGATATTTTCAATTTTTCTGTGGTTTCCTTCTCTTCTCCTTGACAACTGGGGCAGAGTGGAAGGAAAGATGAGAAAAGAGGGGAATGGGCAGTCTTTGATCCTTGTGTCGGGAGAGTGCTGGCCCCAGTACCAGACTCAGCGCAGACCCCAGGGGTGGGATTTGTGTGTTGGGTGCTCTTGGCCAGCAAGGCTGCTGGTGATCTGCACGCCCAGGCCCTGCCTTTCTCTAGAAAGCTGTGAGCCTCCAATGATCTTCTTCCCCAACATGAGAAGCCACACTTGTCCAGCCTGCCTTGGTCATGGTACCAGGCAGGGGCTGTGGCAACACAGTCATGAAGGGCAAGAGAATTTTGGAGGTGATCTTTTGCCTGTAGATCCCAAAGGGGGGCACTCCATGGGCCACAACATCTCTCCTGCCCCACACTCCAGAAGCAGGAGGAGAGTAAGTCCCAAAACAATCCAGCAAGGTGCATCTTGGAGCAAACACATGCACACTCACTCTGGTTCTTCCTAGGCAGAGAAGGCTAGAACAAGCCATAACAGCTCCAACCTGTGCTGGAGGTTTGATGCCACGCTCAGCCAGTCCTAAGATCTGGGATGATGACCAGGGTCCATCTTGATCTCCACACCTGCACCAGACTGAATTGTAATGAGACCACTCTGGCCAGCGAAGCTACTGCTGCAAGACTTGTGTGCCTACAAAGAGACATTGCTTTGCTTTCCTTCTGATGGCCCAAAAGTGGCATAAAACACCCTTTCTGTCACTGCCCTTCCATGTTCCCTCTTCCCCTCCTGTATCTGGGTGATGGTGCAGCCCCAAAGCAAGGACCATCTTTGCTTTGTGTCTCGCATTATGCTACCAGCAAGTTTCACAAAAGCACAACTTAAACAACTTGCTCAAGCAAAAATCTACATGTGCTCCTGTCAGTGTCCAGCTAAATTGTATTCTGCAGTAAAACGTGGAGCATCATCATGCACTAAGGAAGGATAGAGAGGAAAGGTGTCCACTGGTTTTCTTTTGCAAAAGCATAACCATGTATGGAAGGAACTGTTCCACCTATTCTAGATGGGATTAGCGATAAATCTTTATTTATCTGCACAGAAGGGGTGTAGGAGCCCTTTACACACCCTTGTAAGCCTAAAGCAACCCTAGTAGTGCAAATAGCTGGACTACTGACACCTGGTCCAAAGACTAAGGTCACTGTATTAAATTCTTTGCATCTTTTTAATTCCAGTGACTTTATTTAAAGCATTCAATATTTTCTATCATTTTTGTTTCAACTTATTTTTAGCCTTTTTTTCGCTGTCAAATGTATTGAAGCTGACATAATTATCGCTCTGACTTCCCCAAAGGCATGTATTTACCTACTTGTTAAAAGGCTTTTTCCATGCTGCCATGCTGTTGCTGTGACAAGATGACTTTGAAGGCACAGTAGGTAAAATAATATTGTATATTGCACAGCAACCCCAACAACGAAATGTTAATTTAACCAATAAAGTAACCACATCATAATTATAATAATCACTATTCCTTATCTCTTAACAGGGCTAAAAGTGGAATTCAGATTTGCCATGTAGTGCTTGTCAGCTCTGAAATTACTACACAAACCACTTAGAGCAGTGAAGTTTTTAGCCCCACCACCTCTAACTCGTGAAGCGTGAGGAAAGGATTCTCTGGAGGAGACGATGTGGTCTCATAGCCATCGTCTTCCTCCTCCAGTTCCCTCCTGCTCCACCTTCCCATCCTGCTATGATTTTCTTTGTCAATGAATGGGTATTTGGGTGGATATTTGAGATTTTTCCACCTTAGTACTTCTCCAATCACTGTTAATCACAGAATCACAGAATCATCTAGGTTGGAAAAGACCTTGAAGATCATCCAGTCCAACCATTAACCTAACATTGACAGTTCCCAACTCCACCAGATCCCTCAGCGCTATGTCGACCCTACTCTTAAACACCTCCAGGGATGGGGACTCCACCACTGCCCTGGGCAGCCCATTCCAACACCCAACGACCCCTTCTGGAAAGAAATGCTTCCTAATATCCAGTCTAAACCTTCCCTGGCACAACTTGAGGCCATTCCCTCTTGCCCTATCGCTTGTTCCTTGGGTCAAGAGACTCATCCCCCCTCTCTGCACCCTCCTTTCAGATAGTTGTAGAGGGCGATGAGGTCTCCCCTCAGCCTCCTCTTCTCCACACTAAACCCCCCCAGTTCCCTCAGCCGCTCCCCATCACACCTGTGCTCCAGACCCTGCACCAGCTCTGTTGCCCTTCTCTGGACACGCTCGAGTCATTCAATGTCCTTTTTGTAGTGAGGGGCCCAAAACTGAACCCAGTAATCGAGGTGCGGCCTCACCAGTGCCGAGTACAGGAGTAAGATCACTTCCCTGTCCTTGCTGGCCACGCTATTTCTGATGCAAGCCAGGATACCACCGGCCTTCTTGGCCACCTGGGCACACTGCTGGCTCATGTTCAGCCGGCTGTCAATCAACCCCCTCAGGTCCCTCTCTGACTGGCAGCTCTCCAGCCACTCCTCCCCAAGCCTGTAGCGCTGCTGGGGGTTGTTGTGGCCCAAGTGCAGCACCCGACATTTGGCCTTATTGAAGCTCATCCAGCTGGCCTTAGCCCATCGCTCCAGCCTGTCCAGATCTCTCTGCAGAGCCTCCCTACCCTCGAGCAGACCAACACTCCCACCCAACTTGGGGTCATCTGCAAACTTACTGAGGGTGCACTCGATCCCCTCGTCTAGATCATCAATAAAGATGTTAAACAGGAGTGGCCCCAAAACCGAGCCCTGGGGGACACCACTCGTGACCGGCCGCCAACTGGATTTAACTCCGTTCACCACAACTCTTTGGGCCCGGCCATCCAGCCAGTTTTTTACCCAGAAAAGCGTGCGATCATCCAAGCCGCGAGCAGCCAGTTTCGCCAGGAGAATGCTGTCAGAAATTATGTCAAAGGCCTTACTAAAGTCAAGGTAAACTACATCCACAGCCTTTCCCTCATCCAATAAGCAGGTCGCCCTGTCGTAGAAGGAGATCATGTTTGTCAAGCAGGACCTGCCTTTCATAAACCCATGCTGACTGGGCCCAAACATCTGGTTGTCCCGCACATGTTGCGTGATGGTACTCAGGATGAGCTGCTCCATCAGCTTCCTGGGTACCGAAGTCAAGCTGACAGGCCTGTAATTTCCCGGATCATCCTTCCGACCCTTCTTATATATGGGCGTCACATTGGCCAATTTCCAATCTGTCGGGACCTCCCCGGACAGCCAGGACTGCTGGTAAATGATGGAAAGCGGCTTTGCAAGCACCCCAGCCAGCTCCTTCAGCACCCTCGGGTGTATCCCATCCCCATCCCATCCCACAGACTTGTGTGTGTCTATGCGATGCAGTAGGTCACTGACTATCTCCTCCTGGAATGCGGGGGGGTCATTCTCCCAGTCTCTGTCTTCTGGCTGAGGAGGCTGGATTCCCTCAGTACAACTAGTCTTGCTATTAAACACTGAGGCAAAGAAGGCATTAAGGATCTCAGCCTTCTCCTCATCACTTGTTACCATGTTTCCTCCTGCGTCTAGTAGGGGATGGATATTCTCCCTGGTCTTTCTTTTGCTGCTCACATACTTATAGAAACATTTCTTGTTGTCCTTGATTGCTGAAGCCAGATTAATTTCCAGCTGTATTAATGTAGCCCTCTGCTCCATAGTACTAGGAGTCAAGTAAAAGAGCCTCTCTAAAGCAGCCAAATTCAAGGTATTAGCCCTGAGGAGCAGGTGAAGGGCAACGCCACCACCCACAGAGCAAGGGGAGCTCTCAGTTTGGCCAAGCCCAGCTGATTTCACAGGTTGGACCTACACTTCCCCATGTTCTGTGCTGCGCCATGCTGTGCTAGGGCATGGTCATCCTCACAATCCTGACTGGGCCAAATTTGGGGAGCCTGTGGCTTCCATCTCTTTTACAGGATTTCATCTTCCTTCCACCAAAATCGAGGTTCAAGAGCAGCAGTGTTCCGGCAGGTCTCACTCTGGTAGCAAGTCATCCAGGGGATGTGCCAGGACATACTCTCTGATCAGGTAATTTGAAAGCAGCCATAGGATTTAGCTATCATTCTTTTGTGCTTCTAAACCTCTCTGCTGGCTTTGAAAGTCTCATCCTGATTCTCATTCCCAATGTCACATAAATGAATGGATGCCAAGTTCTCTTTTAGACTCAGAAATGAGTTCCTGAAAATATAGTAAATCTGTAGCAATGATGGACATGTAGGAAGGCAGAGAGCTTACAGTGGGAAAGAAAGGGAAAGAGAGAGATGGAGAGTCTTTTTGTGTTTGTAGGCATGGCAAAGAGAAATGACAATGCTGCAAAAACTGTGCTTGCCCTTTTGCTGAGCAGCAAGTTAGAAAAACTGTGGTTCAGTGCAGCTTCAGGGAGGATGATCTAAAGCTGTACAAGGGAATTAGCATGTCTTAATCCATGGCTGTTCCCCAAAATGGCAAGGCAGGAGCCGTCTCAGGGTGGTTATCTCAGCCCCAGTGAGGAAGAGTCTGGCACTGAAGATCTCACTGCTTGGACTGGCAGCAAAAGGGCAACTGGCCCTAGCCTGAGCCCAGGGTCCCACACGTGGTATGAGGAGACCCACAAGCAGACTTGAGAGCTCCAGGGACTGGGCTGTGCCCAGAAACTGTGTCCAGCTCAAGCAAAAAAGGGCTCATTTTCCTGCCCTTACAACCCCCTTGCATGGCAGAGACAGGATGGCCCAGCTGAGCACTAGCTCAGCCCTCAGCAATGGCAAACTCAAAAGCCTGAGCTGGAAAAGTGCCACTAACCCTCCTGAGATGTGGGGCAAGACTTTCAGTGTGAATAGACCTGCACAGGCTGGACAGGAGGCAGCTGCAGGCAGAGACACCATAGATCCATCAACACAGTGCTAAGCCTGGACTAATATCTGCTCCTGCTCCAGGATGTGGCTTCCAGACCAAATACGCCCGAGATCCCGCCAGCCAGGAGCCCCTGTGGTACAGGGGTGGCTGCTGTATCCCTGAGGGGATGGATCTGTAGGTGATCCCAGGAAGGTCTCGACGTCCTCTACAGAGGGGCTTTATGAGGATAATTATGTTACAAGCTGGGCGGCATTGAGACACTCTAGCACCACAAGACTGTGTGAGGTCCGAAAACAGATTTTTCCCTTCTCACATTTTATGGGGTGTGGAAATAAAGCCAATCCACATCCCAGGCCAAATCCCCCAGCCAGATGCCAATCTGGCTCCTGACTGTGATCCTCAAGCTAATATTAACTTGTTGCAGAGGCAACAGCAGAAATGAAAAATGTGAGGAGAGGGCCTGGGTCCACGCTAGTGTAGGCTTTGAATTTGGCTTCAGAATCTTTGCTGTGAAAATTGATCTATGACTTTGCAATACACCTTAGGAATCACCAGCAAAAATCAGCATACCTAACTCTTGCTACAGGCAGGTTTTCAAGATACCATAGTCTTTCCCTTGCCTTAAAAAGCCATGAAAACAGCAATATTTCAGGCAGCACGGTGCAGTAAACCTTGGTAAATACTGGGCTGCAGTCCTTAAACTGCGCTGACCAAACCACCGCACAAGAAATGAAGCAGCTCTTAGTGAGGCCAGTGGCTGCTGTAAGCCAGGGCTCAAGTTGTCCTTTTGCACTACTAGCCTATATGAATCCAACAAGATATTTCCTATATTTCCCATTGCTACTTCCAAAGCTGATCTTTCTTCTTTCTTCTCCTCTGGGGATATCACAGAGGCTGGACACCAGAAAATTACCCACAGTGAATCCATCCTGTCCTCTGGCTAATGAGGAAATGTACCAGTAACTCTTTCCTCTGCGTTAAAGGAGAGGGGGTTTAAGCCGTCTCCGCATGCCTTCTCATCACCCCAGTGCTCCCAAGAGCATTTAACACCAAATCCGCAACACACATGGCATTTCCCAGGTCTCAGTGGTGAGAAACCTTCATTGTCACCGGCAAATGCCACATTGTACATTCTGGGACTAATGGTGAGAAAATGTAACCGTGCCTCTTTTTAATTTTCTCATCAGGTTAGAGGCATGTACATCGTAGGGGTTAATTGTCAGAAACTTTAATTGTTACCCTATGACTCCTGCTTCCCTTGTGTGTTAGTGGCACGCAGTCAGGGCTAATAGTGAGAAAATTTGACTGTAGCTCTACCACACTCTCTTCATTAGGCTAATGGAACATTTTCCTCTCATTTTCTCCCTAGGGTAGCTGTAGGAGTGCTACCTTATAATTGTTGCTCTTACTGTAATTGGCAGTAGTAGGAGGATGTATAATCTCATTGTCTTTCCTGTGTGGTGGTAGATTTATTTATGACCTATTGACAATTCCCAGCCAGCAGCTGTAGCGCAGTGAGTATTGCATTAGCCTTTCCCCCCAGCAAAGGGAAGACTACACAAAGGCTGTTATTAACTAGAAAGAACATGAACCCAAGATGTCCCACAGGACCAAATATTAACATCAGTAACGGCAAACAAAGGCACTGTTGACCCTGAAGATACATTGGTAACTTATTCCCAGGAATAAGACCAGCCTTTGTGGATTCACTCGGTTTCTGGCATGCGTCATCACACTGGTAAAACACAAATGGTTAAATTCATCCCCAGAGCTGCTTCAGCAAATTAACGGCGAAGGTGGACCAGGCTGTCTTCATGCAGATGCCACACTACCTTGCACCACAGTCTGGTGAGAAAACAAGGTCTTGATCCAGCAGAGCCCATAAGTGAGGGGTGATATTCCAGCCCCACTCGGCAAAGCACATAAAGACGTACTTAATTTTCAGTTCCCCCTTTGGGATTTTGCTGAACAGGGACCCAAACTGGTTTGGCATGCATAAACCTTAACCTTCCTCCCAAACGTGACTGTTATGATCCAGAAACAGCTTGTAGGTCACAGCTGCTGTTGCCAGGTTGCTGAAAGATGCAGCTTTCCCATGGATGATACCCTGCAAGCAGCTATTTCCATCTGAGGCTGTCAGTGATCTTATTCATGTCTCCATGTCCTTCCTATCTCCTTTTGTCCCCAGCTCCAGAGGAAGGCTCTTTCTGTTTACTCACAGACCAGCATTTTCACAGAGGCAGCCTTAGACCTTTCAAAAAGCTGGGGTCAGTGCAAGCCATGAAGCTCTCCAGGCTGGAGGAGCATCATCCTGCAACAGCCTATGGAAAGGTGCTTATCAAATGGGCCCAACAGAGCCAGGATCAGGCCTTGAGCCAGTGTTATACTGTGTCATAGCAGCCACTGTGTTATACTGCTGCTCCATCATCACCTAGGGTGGAGAAAATAAATAAAGGTAAGTAGTGGTGTAAGTCAGCACAGGATCAGAGCCTGAACGAAGCTAATGCAGACCCCTACAATTATCTGTTTTCCAGTGGGTGAAGTGATGCTCTTTCTTCCACCTCATCCTCAAGGCTGAGGCAATCAAAGCAACATCTGGGAAATCCCTGTGTCTCCCAAATAGGCAGTACATGAAAAGCAAATCTCTCTCCTCCATGCTACTTTATTTATTTATTTAATTTTCCATCTTCTCTCTGCTTTTCAAAAAAGCAAAGAAGAGAACAAGAAAAAAAGAGAGAAGGAAAAAAAAATACTCACCCAGATTCACTGGTGAAGTAAAAATAAAAGAAAGAGGGGGGGAAATACAAAATATTCGCATCCTGCTTATGCATTCATGCTTACGACAAGGGTCCTGCTCACCTTCACACTGCTCAGCCAGGTCTATGTGTGCTCCCAGCTCTTCCCAGCCCAGAAAAAGCAGGTTTAGATCTGGTCAAGGGCATTTCTTAGCAGGCAGAATTTTCTCTCGCAGAGGCATTTACCAGCTATGCCTGGGAACGTGACCCAGGTAATGAGCTTTGCCATTCGCCACGTCGCGTGTGAGAGCTATTTTGGGAGCTGAACCAGCTTTCCTCAGCTGCTGAAATGCTTTGAACTCGGACGGGTTGTCTCAGGGACGGCTCTAACGATGAGAGCCGTAACACCCACCCTGACATATTTAGAACAGTTTGTAGTGGAAGCCTTCCCCAGAAAGGCTGGGATTTTCAAAGGGAACCTTGTATCTTTGGGTAAGATAGGAGATCCTGCCCATCCAGAGGCAGAGATGCTGGAGACAGGGTTGCCTGTGCTCAGCTGGAGCCTGGCGTTAACATGGTGAGAAACTGAAGCGTGTAGATGCTCTGCAGGAGCAGGAGGCTGGGTTGTCCCACAAGAGCAGGAGCCACGGTGGCCCTGGGGAGTCATACCCTGAAAACAAAGTTTTCGAAGAGAAACAGGCACATGGCCCATCCAGGAGGAGATGGACACAGAGCCTGTGGTCTTTGCAAATCACCTCTTGAGCCTTGTGTACCTCAACATAGGGACTACCCTGCCGTATTTCTTAAATCCCACCACTGATCCCACTCCTCTCTCTTTGTCCAGGCCCCAAATCTGGCTGTTTGTCCTGCCCACCGCTGCAAGAGGGTCCAGTCCTCCCAGTCAGAGGTGCCAGTGGAAGTTTTGCTTGCTCGAGAGGGAAAACCAGCTCTTATCAGCATAGGATCAGCCCCTACCAATGGCAGCACACACATATCGATAGACAGGATGGATTTTCGGTGTCAGAAGAGTGGTTTTGCTTATCTTTCACTGCACACAGATGAGCTTATTAAAGCAAAGTAGGTCAGGCACATGATATAACAGCACGATCTATGTACAAGGCACTGGGAGGTGTTCATTGTGCTGAGACACTCCACTCCTGACAGATTTATTCCTCTTCATACGAAGAGACTCAACCAGAGTCAAATCTTCCCAACAAAGCCAGTAGCAAGCTCCCCACTAACTTCAGTGAGACCAAGATTTCAGCATCATTCACTGGTTTGTGCAGAGAATATTTTAATGAGTCCACAAAAGGAATTGCTTTCCCTGGAAAGTATGGAAAAAAGATGAAACAAATAAATAAATAAAAGCTAGAGCACAATGACAACTTCAGAAAGAGGATGAGTTTATTTCCCCAAGCTGTAACAGTTCATGTCATCATTGAACAGAACTGCTGTTGCTCTACCAGACCCAGCCTAGCAAACATGCGATGAGCCAGATGATCATGCGCTTTAGACAAACACCTGGCAAAACCAAAAAAAAAAAATCTAACACTTTTACAGGTTCATGAATCCAGGAAAAATGACTTTGCAGTACATGAGATTCATCTGCATTGCGGCTGGGCCTCACTCTTCTCGGCACAGCTGCAGGGATGTGAGCAGCCCCATGTGCCCTCTCATCCAGCTGACAAATAACCAGGTTTTCTCCTCCTTCATTTTCCATTGCATCCTCTCCCTGACCTGGCTGGCCACAGCACGGATGCTGATACAAGCCTGCAGGCTGGATACGGCCCAGGACTTCATCTCACCTCCTAGACAGAAGATTAAACTCATTTAGGTATTAGCTAACCCTGACTTCTCACTGGTGGGCAGCTGGAAGTGGTACCCCCTTCAACTGGTGTTAGATCCAGCAGAAGTTGTCTGCCTCCGGCCGCCAGAGATAATCTCTCTCTCGTGTGCTCCCCAGCGACACGCACCATCCAATGTTATCAAATCCAGCTGGTTTGCGTGACTGGCTCTTGCTCAATCAGCAGCTTATTTAGAAAAGTCAGTTTGCTAATTGAGAAAAGTTTAATGAATTTTTGGTGTATGAAAAAAAAAAAAAAAAGATTACTTTATATTACCAATGTGTTCATTTGAAAAATTCATTACATTTATGTATTGTGTTTTCATGTAAATACCTCTGCCAAAATGTATTAGCAAAGAATACAATATTATGGTTCATGGTTCATGTGGTATCTGAAAGGAATAATTGTATAACTAATCAGTGAAAACAAAGTAAATGTTCCTCTTCAGCTTGTACAATAAAAAACTGAATTAAAACTATTCAGGCTCAAAAATGCAAATATGCCATGTTTCCCATCAGCAAGAAAATAAAAAATTAATATTTAGAAACCTTACAGGAGATCCACGGTCTCTGGGATTTTCTGACAGTATCATCGCAAGGCACCGGTCCAGTCTTTGTTCAAACCACTTCTCCGTAACACCATCCTACAGTCCCACCAAAAAGTCCAGGGCAGGTTTGGGTAGTTTATTTTTTGGGGGTGATTTCTAACTGCAACTTTCTCAAATGACCTCTCCAGTGTCAGGGCAGAACGGGAGCAAGGCAATACAGGGAAACAACCCCAGGGGTCTCTCAGAGAGCAACGTGCTGTTGAAGTATATATTTGAATATATTCAAAGCAGATAACTAATGCTGGCATTTGTAATTCAGAGTCAGTCCTAGGGGAGGAGAGCTGGGGGAGGTGACTCCAGTGCGAGCTGCAATCACCATGACTGGGTCTGAAATGGAGCAGAGCTAAGGGACCCCAAATTTGCCCTCTGCTCTGGGCACTGCTGCATCTCAGCCCCGCTCTGACGGCATCTCCTGGGAGCAGTGGGACTCGGTGGTTGTCTTCTCTCCTTGTGACAGCAAGTCATCTCAGAAATGGTACGGCCCCAGGGCAGAGACAGTCTGCACAAGTTCTCACCCCAGACCCGGGAGGGAGTGAGGAAGCAGAGGGAAGAGTGTGGGAAGGTTTTAAACTCCCTGCTAAGAGCACAGCAGGGTTATGCCCAGTGCTAAGCAGCTGGTGGCAATGGCCGTTTGCTGGGGAAGTCAGGACAGCTTCCATCCAAACCCTCAGGGGTTATCTGGGGTTACCTGTAAAATACAGGTAGGAAGAAACCAGCAATACTACTGCATAGAAATATTGCTGACTTAAAGACACTAAAGTCCCAGTTATTTCCCTCTCATATATCTCTTTTCATGTAGCTCAGACTGGAAGCACGAGACAGCTTTTCTCACTGATCTCACAGAGATCCCTGTCCTTACACCGGCTGCTCTGAAAAGCCACAGATCAGACCTATACCAAGATGGGTTTTTGGAAGCAGAGAGGTTGGATGAGCAGCACAGCCCACGTAATCAGTACGGCAGGGCCATAGCCTCCATGTGTTCCAGATGACAGGGAGATGAGGCAAGCAGATCAGAAGGAGGGAACAAACTAAGGGGAGTCCTCCTCACCCTGGGCACTCCCAGAAAGTAGGAGAAAAGGAAGTTTTGCTCAGGCTACAGAGAATTCAGTGTGGTCATTGTTGCTTTTTCTCTGATGGATGCCAGGACCCCAGGCAATGCACAGTACTGGAGCCTCCTGGATGGCATCTGCATGTCCTGATAGCAAAGGAAAAAAAAAAAAAAAAAAAGCAGAAGGGAAAAAAATCCACTTTCAGCACCATTTTGGGACTTTCTGATTTTCACAGCCGAGTGTCAACATCTTTTTCATCACTCAGGTACTAGCAGGGCTGAAGGGCTTCACCCAGGCTGCCAGCGAAGAAGCAGCCTCTCTCAGCAAAACCACAAAAAGCAGAGGTGGAGGAGATCGAGCGCAGCCAGGCCAACTGCCAAGGCCGCGGGGTACGAGATGGAGAGCATCCAAAGCTGCTCACCTGGGGAGGATGCATAGGCAGAGCTGCCTGTTCCCAAGAAAAATAAAGTCATCCAGGATGCCCTATGCGGGCTGACACGAATCCTGAACCTCTTAATCGAGTGGGGACCCCAACCCTTCACCCCTCGATCCAGCAGCTGGGGTGTCCCTTTTCCCAGAACCATGCTCATTCCTGCAGAAAGGCTAATATCCGCAGTGTTAAATTATTAACCACCTCAGGGCACACACCGTGATCTGAGCTGAAGCTGGATAAAAGCACTCACGCAGGCTTTTAAAGCGTTTTGGGGACTACTGCAATAGCCTTGATCATTACGGATGCAATGTCTGAAGTGTATTAGCTGGTGCCTTCTCGGGGAGGGGTGAGTTTAGCGCCAGCCACCTCCTCTCCTGTGTGCAGAAATGGCCTCGATCAAGTGTGCACTAGCTCTCTATAACCACAAGAGTGTGCCTGGACCACAGTTTTGGGAAAGTGTTAGCATTTTGCTATGATGATGTTAAAACCTCTCCTCAGCTGCAAGAAGAAGGGTCTTTCCTCTACCCTCCTAGCCACACGGGATCCCTCAAAACACTGTTGTCCTCTCTGGAAGCCACCCTGCTCCTCTCAGCCCCCAACCACTACTGGTCCCCCATCTTGCACCTGCTCTGCCCCCAGAAAAACTGGGTGTTGGAAGTGTGGGGTTTGCCCAAACCACTAAGATGAGATCTAGGTGTCCTTGGAGAGTCTTGATCCTCCTCTAATCATGGACCGACCATGATTCTCTCTAGGCTTGGAAAGAAGAATCAGGAGTTTGGAGCAGGCACTATCTTTTGTCATGTGTCTGAATAGGGGTTTTCTGCCCCAAGGACATTTTTATTTAAAGCTGTAAACTTTGGAGATGAGTCCCGTGCCTGCAGGGTGTGGTTCTCACCAATTTTTAAGGGGTGTCCTAACTGCTAACTTCATCTGAGCTGGTTACTCAGGTTCTTTTAAACAGTGAAAAGAAATAGGCATTTCTAGGGCAAGACCCATGTGAATGGCTTCAGTCAGTGGCTGTAGGATAAGTATGGACTGCAGGAATAAAAAGCATACTGCTGCCAATGTAAAGGGAGTCACTAGCCCAGCTCTAGGTGTCGGCACTTGCAGACATTGTGTTTGGTCAGCAAATCTCACCTCCACTGTCTGGAAATGATATGTGTTTGTATGACACTTTGGGGTAAGGTATCACCTGGGGGATAATTTTAGGGGAAGCCAAACTGATTTGGAAATTCATTCCTGCTGTTTGAGACCTGCTTTCCATGCAGGACTGTTCATATCCGTATATCACTCACTTATCTGGGAATGAGTGCTGTGAGTATGGCTTGATCTCAGATCATTTAAGCATCAACTCCGACCCCTTACTGCAAGCGCTCTGTTTTGCCAGTGTCCTCTGAATCAGCTTGCGCTGATTATTGCCAAAAGTAGGAGGTGGTGAAGCGGTGAGTCAGTGCTGCATGGCTTCCTCTTCTGCACAGATGGGCAGCCTTCTGCAGCCAACACCAGCTGCAAGGCCCAACACATAGGCAAGAGGTTTATGTCTGCAGAGAGAAGATGAGCTTTGGAGTAAAGCTCTGTGTCTTTAAATTCACGGTGACGTAGGTACCAGACTGATAAAAGCGATCGCTGACCTCCATAGGGTTGAGAGTTTTCACAGCACCCAGCTCCATATGGTGGGCTCACACTGAGGATCTGAGGTCTGATTTGGAGCTGAACACTCCCACGTCCATGGGTATTTGGATGGAGCTGTTTCGGAGCCACTGTAGGAATCAAGCCAAGCTGCCAAGTCTTGGGCTTGGTGCAAAGCCGAGCTCCCTCAAAGCAAAGGTGATGGGGAAGATGGATTCGGGTTGGCAATAGTTCCCTGTCATTTTCCATTTGTGAATGAAGACCAAACTCTGCCGGCAGTTGCCATCTGTATCAGCCTACTTGGACACAGCCATTCCTCTGCGTGGGACCCAGTCAAAATAAGACAGCCAAGATAAACATTTGGTTCAAAAAGTGCTCACAGCCTACCAGGAGCAAAATGACATATTGCTCATCTGAAGGCCAGGGTACCTCCTGGTCCACTGTCTAACCTCTCCAAAATGGGACTGGTGGCCTGCCCTACCTGTTCATTGGTCTTGACATCACATTTTCTTACGCATATAGGTGGGAGGATTGAACACGCTATGAAAACATGAGAGCAAAGAATGTTTTGGAAGCTACCTGGCTATTTCATCAGCAGTAGTTTTCTGGCTCTCCATCTATATGCCTTCTCAAATAAGCTCATTTTGAACAGCTTTTATTGGATTAATTCAGCAGAGTTGTTTCTGTGGGCCTTTCATGGAGGGAGATGGCCTCTGTGCGTGCACTTGAATGTTTTCTCCCTCTACTTTGGGGTGTAACAGACTTGGGGAGCATATTCTCACCAGGCTTTCCAGCTCTGATCTGTCTCTCCCAATAAAGGATGGATTTGGAGAAATTTTCTTTCCCTCATCCCGTTTACACAGGAGTCAAATATTGTAGTCAATAAACGAAACATGGTGAAAAAAAAATTTCTTCCATATAAATAAGTATATATTAGTTTCAAACGTGTTGACTTACACCTTACAGATGAGGTATTGCTGTCAACAGCACTGAACTAGAACAACAGTTATATTCAAAGTGTCTGGAATATAAACGAGGCTGACAAATAAGTGAGGACACAGATTCTGTCTTCTGTTTGTCTGCCTAGTGTATTACTGATCTTCTTGAGTTTTGCTGGGAATTGAATTCTTGCTTCCATAGAATTATCAATACTGCCACCCAGATTTCTTTCCTGAGCAGGTAATAGCCATTAGAGTCTACCATTACATATATATAGTTAATTACTTTGTCCCATGTTTATTATTTGGTACTTAGCAACACAGAATTTCCCTGGAGTGTACCTGACAGTCACTAGGTATTGGCATCTATTCTATTCCCTTGACACAAATCTTTAGCTTTGACTATCCCACGTAATTGTGTACTACCAGCAAGCTGCAGCACCTTGGAAATCCTTCTTTTCTGGCCAGCTCCTGAACAGTTTGAGTAGGCCTTTAGGGGACTCTGCTTGATAAACTCTCTGTGGTGAAAAATTACCATTATTTCTGTATTTCCTTTCCTCTCTTTAAACAACTAGAAATTCCTGACAGAGCTTCCCTTTTACCATACGATAATGTCATTTCTTAAAAAATTCATTATAATAAACCTGTGAAAAAGCTTTCCATAGTGATTGATCTTCCCCAGTCTCCAATCTTTCCAAGTATCCTAGTGTAATATTAGATGATATGTCTTGCCAATTTGTCTGCCACAGAAACAAGACCTGCCAGTCTGTGGTTTCCAGGGTACCCCTTGCATCACCCAGCATCATAACCACACTGAATCAGACTGATTCAACCCACACTTGCTTTTTATCTTGTCTCTAGCACTGGCCAAAGCGAACATCTAGGAAAAGTACAAGAACAGGATGAGCATAAAGTGATGTTTCCGCCGATATGATCTCAGTCTCCAACAGTTTGCCTCTTGGGAACTTCCTGAACCAAAGATGCTTGCAGACAGTTAGAAACCCTCAGTCGATGCTTTTCTCTGGCCTCTTGAACCCACATAAATTGTTGTCATTCACAATTCCACTTTATCTATAACCTTTTACCATCCCTCTATACATATATGTATATATACCCCACTCTATATCCATAAAGGAACCAGAACTGAGGTATTTAGGATGGAGTGAGTCATGAATTTACATTATGACATAACAATGTTAAAATCTGGTGTCACATTTACCACTTTCCATTCCTCTGATAAGTATCACTGTGTTCATAAGATTTTTTGCTTACATTTCTGATGCTTATTTTTTCTCTTTGCAAGATTCAAATTCAGGAAGTTTGACATTTTCTACCCTGAATGTTTCAGAGGATGCTGGAAAACATCCAGTACTTATTTTATCACTTTACATTTTGGCCATATTTCAGTGTAGCCTTTTTTCTTTCATGCAGAATTAAAAGATCATACAACAGGTTAGTTTTTCATATGTTTTATTGTTTTAAATAATTAGTTTAATTTAGGCTCCTTTTGTGTTTTCTTTTCACAGACTTTGCAATCAATATGTTTACCAGCAACTGAAGACATCATGAATATATGTATGTATTAGCAGATAAATGCAGAAATTACATTTTGAATTCACTGACACGAGCGTTCACCCCTACAACATGATTCTGAGAGTTTAATCAAGAAACAAAAACTTGTGAGCCCAAACAAAACATCTTGACTTTCTCATTTCAATTGCTAAACACTCACCCGGGCTGCATATGAATGAATTACCGACCTGAAATTATGTGCATAAATTATTTGGCAAACAAGTCTGAGTAATGAACAAATGTGGGTGAATTGCTGTGTTGGGGAAAAGAAAGCGAGGCATGATTCATTCAATCACCTACTCGTTATGGCTGATTCCCTAGGCTCAAATTAGGCAATAATCAAGGATCCTTCAGCACGGCGGCTGGGGTGAGCTCAGACGGGCTGTGAGCCTGCAGACACAGGATTTGAGAGCTTCTGTGCAGCTGGGGCCGGTGCCTCGGGCATCCGATGCTCCTTCATCATGCCAAACCGCCTGGCCAGTTCTGATGCAGACGCTCGGACACCCTACACTTGTCAGGAAATTGCGATTCCTGATCTCACTTCAAAATATTCTCAGGCGTCTCTGTGCCAAATAATAGTCAATATGTGGCCTAAGCCAGACCGACTGCTATCTTGTAGTGTAAGCAAGGTTATCACATAGGCACAGGTAAAACATACCTTGTGTTGTATTGGAGTTTCAGTACTTACACTGGATACAGATCATGCACCGAAGCCTCACAAGGATAGCTCCTGCAAACTCCCCTTTCAGCACATCCCACAGGATAAACCCCAGTGAGGATCTGTTTGCAGGAAGCCCTGTCTTCCAGCCTTGGATGGAAAGGGCTGCTCTAAATATCCATCCATAATCCTCGTCCTTGCAGAGTGCTGGGGCAGAGGGAGGAAGGGCTCTCACTGCCGCTGCTAGGACGTCAGCCTGAACCCTCCTGAAGGCTCCCTCCAGTCAACCCGGCAGTGAGTACCGAATCACACGGGCTCAAGCAGTCCCACCACCCTGCCACCACCCTGTTGCCTGCAAAGCTCGCCTCTACACTCTCCCAATGGATCTAACGAGACTTGGACAATGGGTTTCCCAGTAAGCGGGTTATATTGCAGGATAAATTATCGCTTGTTCTGCTATCTGCTGCGTGATGACTTCCTGCTATGCCAAGGAGCAAGAGGTACTGTTATCATTATGCACATCTGCAGAGCAGAATAGCCATTACCTGAAAATGTGAAAATGATGCATAGACCAACTTGCATCCAAATCTCTATTCCCAGTTGTAATTACAGAAGAGTGATTTAAGAGATCTCTGAATAAGGCTGTCTTCTAACCACTTCTTCAAAGGCACATTCTTTCTCCATGCAGAATTATCGGTCACTTGGATTTTGAGGTTTGCACGGGGATTCTGGAAACTGTTCTTGATGAAGGATCCTGACAAACTTGTACCCAGCTTACACACTGAGCGTGACCTCTAACCAACAGCTGCTCTCCATCCGAACATGCCCTCAGCCCCACCTCCTGCCTGCTGAGCCAACACAACAAAGTTCAGCTTCACAGCTTGCCCGCTGCCCTTCGGCCTCACCAGGCACGTGTTACACATGTTTTGGGGAGAAGCACTGCGCTCGCTGTGCTAGATGGTTACTCTGTGCATGCACAAAACAGAGCCAGTATTGAGAGATCATCCAGGAAGCCAAGGATCAACAAAACATCCTCCATCCTGAAGTTTTTTGCTTAAACACCTCTCCAGTCAGACTTTTGTCTATCTAGTCTTCTGCTGAATTAGAGGGTGCAATGCATGCTGTAGTGGAGAGCAGTAGGTGGAGGTTTTCTACGCAAATACAGGGTAATAGATTGTTAGCATGGGCCAAAATGAGCTATGTTCCCCTTTTATGTGTCCCCATCACATTTCCAGCGTCTGCCCCTGAAATGCCCACAGCTTTGGTTTTGGCTAGCAGTGCTCATTCGGTGCTTAGGCAACATGGAATATATGTTCAAAATGCCTTGAAGAAGGTAGAAGTCACTATCCCCATTTTAAAGGAAAGAAGAAATAAAAGCAGAGAAGAGATTAAAACCACCAGTCGTCATGGAGAAAGAGGTTTCCACTGTAGAAGTCCACTGTCATGTTGACAGTTTTACCATTAAATGTCATCTATTTGTTGCAAAGGCTGTAGCAGCCAGTCTTTTTATTTTTTTTTTTTTTTTCCAATGCACAACTTTTAGATCAAGACCATAATTGTAACAGTTTTGTCCACAGTCATGACAGGGCATCAGTGAAAGAACAGAGTAAAAGCATTCAGAGCATCAGGGGTCCTGTTATTTTCCTTTCAGGGAAAATATACAACAAAACAAGATTGAACATTCAGCTAAATCTGAACTTTTGTTCTGCTAACCATCAAAACAAGTCTAAAGGTGAGATTCCCAGGCAACTTTACTCCAGCCATCCCCCTCCAGCTCCTGGTTTCCTGAGTATCAGTAGCAGGTGGTGCAGGAGATACTGCCAAGGCTCATTTGGAGGATATTTTTGAAAGCACTAAAAAAATTCCCTTGAACTATTCTGAGCACTGCAGGCAGCACTTTTCTGCCTCAGAAAGGAATGGGGAAACTTCTATTTCCTCACTAAAAGCAAAATACCACTGCCTATCTCTGGCCTTGCATGAGCCAACGAAACCTCAGTGTAGAATAGGCAGTATGAGTTGAATTCCTGCCCCAGGGAAATCAGAGCTGAGTTATTGTTCAGTGGCATCAGGATTTGATTGAGTGTGAATGGGAGAAAAATCAAGGCAGAGCTATGAGATCCCAGCCAGTAATGTACTTAAACCCACATCTAAGCTTAAGATCATGAATAGTCCCAAATCAAATACAAGTACTGGATGTACTAGTCTTAAGTGAATAAAAATGGGTTTATGTATTCACAGTAATAAATTTTAAAAAGGATGATGTTTTAAGTCGCCTCATTCCCTGCAGCATTTTGGAGTTTCTGTTTCTAGTTATCTTAAATCTCTACACCATGATGAAGAGAGAGTGACAAGATCAGCATTGCTGCAGCGTGGTGTGGAGCAAGTGGGAGTTTCACCTCCCAGGCTAGTTATTCTCCCCCTCTGCTCCCTGAGGGAGTCCTGTTAAAGGGATATTTGCCCCTGTAGTGTCATATAAGAGAAGAGAGCAACAGTGTCATACGCCACTTTACACTGAAACATTTGTTTCTCAGTGTAATGTAACTTTTAATATAATTAGATCAGCAGTCACAAAATACTTTGCTAGTTCTGTTTTCAGTGCCCTGCCAGTGAATATTATGAGTGATGGGATCTTAGCTTCCCGTCTGACACATGTGTCTGCAACGTAAAATCCACTTTTGACAATAAAAGTATTTTAATAAAAACAAAGTACAAAAAGACCTCAAGAACCTTCTCTAATTTATTCCTCTGTAACAAGGCAGGATCAGCTGTATGTTTTCTGTTCTTAAAAGCTTTCCATGATGACCTTCTCCAGGAGCTTATTGCTAGCCTTCACTGCCCACACAGTTAACATATTTTTCATAATTATCTTGATCAGAACTTCTTGTCCTGTCCACCATGGACATGAAGAAAAGATGATGGTCTCCCATGTTACTTGACTCTTTCATAAGCTGAAGAACCCCAGCATGCTCATTTTCTCATCACAGGTCCTGTTTTCAAGCCCTCTGCTTATTGCTGTGTGTTACTCTGCATGCTTCTGAATTAGTCCCCATTGTTGGAGCAAAGCCCAGAGCTGGGCTCCAGCTGGTGCTTCCTGACAGCTAAGGGGAGAGAAAGGACTCTTCTTTGTGCTCTTTTCCAAAGAGCTCCAGCTGTTCTCCAGTTCTTCTCCAGCCTGTATTTGTGTAGCTGTTTGTTCCTTCCTAAGCCTAGCACCTTGTGCTTGTCCCTATCAAAGTGTCTATCTGTATTTCTCAAGATCCTTTGCAACTCTGGCCCTGTCTTTGTAGTCCATCCTTGCATGGCTTTGCCTCCAAATATAGAAAATATTCTCTCTAGTCCGTTGAAAATATTGAATAATAAACCAGATCTCACACAATGTCTCTTACACTTTACTGGTGAACCACTGAGAATTATTCTCTGAAACACTCTGCACTCAGCCCTCTATAACTTCATATATACCACGTTTCCTTGGCTTGCTTATGAGAATGTTCTGTCAAAAGTCTAACTAATGTCAAGACTTACAACTTGGACTGTTTCTCCTCTATCTCAATGCCTGTTACCCTGCCACATAAGGAAATGAGATTGGTTTGACATGATTTGTTCTTGACAAATCCATGTTGACTGTCACTAATCTCCTTGTTTTCTCTTAAATGCTTACAAATGGTTTGATTATTTGTTCCAGGATTTTTCAGGAAATTGAAGATAAGCTGATGTGTCTATAATTCCCTAACTCCTCCTTCCAACCCTCCTCTTTTTTAATAAGTTTCCATCCCCACCTTCTACATCCTCCACAGTTTTTAAAGGTACTTATTCCACCAAATATTTCATACCATAGGGAGTCTATCAGCAAAACAGCAACTAGCAGAGGACCTTCTAAAAAGATTATCATACTTTAATGATCAAACATGCTAAATGATGTTTTAAACAGTTTTACGTAGATTATTACTGGGTTTTTCAAAAGACTATAGTTTTGGTGTGTCTCTATTGTACAGCTTTCAGCAAGCTCACATAAAAAGATGCAGTCACTTGATTTTTTAATATGCTGTAACTACACTCTCCTTTTGCTTGACAGCTATAAAACAAAGCCAGCTGAAGTGGTCAAACTGAGCCTAAAACTGTTGATGGGTGTTATTGCAAGAAAGTATGCCTGAATTTCCTGACAGTGTGCTCCTTTCACACAATAAAGTGGGATGGGTCAGAGTGCGTGGGTGAGCAGTTCATGCAACAAGATCAACATATTGACTTGCTCAAGTGAAAATATCTCCTTGTGCAATACTGAGAGCACCAAACAATGATGGAATGAGCAACCAGCTGGATGAGAAAGCCAAACACACGTAATTCTCACAGCACTTTCCCTTCCGTGCCAGGGACTGTTTTCAGTGAAGTTGGGTCTATATACACCAGCTGAGATCTTAGCTACCGACTTTAGCTTTGCAGCCATACACTGAGCTTTCCTGTACATCACATTTGCAGCTGCCCCCTGAACCTTTCCTTCTCTGCCCCTTTTCAATAAAGGGTTGGGAAAAGAAGAGCTGTCTCTGGCTATTCACAGTGCAGCACATCTTTTTAAATTAATCATTCCCCATTAGCCCCAGATGCCAGGCATAGTGGAATCAATCCTCTTTTATGAAATCATCTCTAAACAAGCATCTCTGCTCTTAAGTACATTTTCACTGGGTTTCTAAGCACACATCAAGCCTGGGTTCAACAGAAAGGTGGGGACATTCCCTCTGCTCTTTACGTTGTTTCTTCCAATACTAGTAAGGGCTGCTGTGTCCCTGTGAGATGGAGAGAAGTGAGAGGAGTCTTGGCAGGGCAGCAAAGACAGAAAGAAACTCTTCCTGAAAAGCTCAAGAGCTCCTTATTAGAAGGAGAATTCTTGAATGAGGTTATGGGCACACCTTTTACTCCTCCTGCTGAGCCATGATTTCCTCCTGCCACTGAAAGCAGGCGTGGGTAAGAGAAGTCACCCTTAGTTATGAAGGAGTAACATGATTTCACCTATAGTAGGGAAAAAAAATAAAAGGTAAGACCCAGAAATTGAATAAATATTGTCATGATTGACTCATCCTTCACAGATCTCTGTGTTGCTGTGGTTTTTTATAACCTGTCAAACCTCTCTCATTGTCACTTCACACTTGGTTTCAATGTAGCTACAAAGGCAGAGATGGCAACTCTGCTGCTGTATCGATCCTGACACTACAAGTCCTTGTCTCGCACGGAGAAAAATGTTATCCTCCCAGGGACTGCTGTCAGAAGAGATGCAGGCAGTGACTTTAGTATCTTCCTCTGGTAAAATAAACTTGGTTTACGGCAGAGGGTCACTGCTGTGGGAATGGCAGAGAGGCTGGAGTGCTGTACAACACTACCCCCTTGTGATTTCTCTTGTTACAACACTTACTAAATCCCAGTTTTTCCAGACTGACCATTTTACATGGAAGTTTTCCCTCTCTGAGCATGAATCCTGTCATTAAGCAGCCAGTTTCCTCAGTACGAACTGAACAACACTCTTTGATACATACAAATGCATTTTGTTTTTACTGAATTCCTCTTTTCCTGTGCCTATAACCTTGCACATTTTTTTGTATGGTTCTGTATTTGCTGCTTCAGGAACTTGGACAGACCTGGTATTTCCACCTCTGCCAGCGCATGTTGCATTTCCTCTCTAAATGTAGAGTTCAGTGCAGAAATTTCAGACTTGCGTGTACATCTTTGCTATCACCTTGTATTTATTTGAGCTGCAAAGGACCAAAGCCAAGCTGCTTTAGTTGAATGACGGCATCTTTGCCCACACAGTTCATGGCTGGGCTCTGAAGAGATCACAGCTCAGCTAGAACAGCCGGTGCAGCCCTGGGGAGATGCTAGACCAGCTCCTGACCCAGTACAGGTGCATGAGAACAGCACCCAAAGTACTAAAGCCGCGGACATTTAGCCCCGCTTCAGCTGGGTTCACGAATCTGCACACCCTGGGCACTTGTTCATAAACTCTGTTTATCCTTAAAGCGTCACAAAGATGACAAGGGGATCAGCACGGGGGTCCCTGCTCTCCATCGTGAGGTGCAGGCGTGCTGGTACACACGGCTGCTGAGCAACAGCAGCGTGGGACGCTGCTCCAGAAGGGAAGGGGAGCCGGGGCCCGAGCAAGGTGGGCTGGGTGGAAGAGGTGAGGACAGCAGGGTGACCTCCCCGACAAACGCACAGCCCAGCTGTGCCTGAGCGAAGCAAGCAGAGCCACTTTGGTGACAGTGACCAGGTTCAGCGGAGAGTCCAGACGAGCAGACAAGGCCACAGCGAGGGGGCAGTGCAAGGTGAAGCAGGAGCGGTCGTGCTGGTCAGCCATCGACTGCAAAGCTGTCCCTGAGCCCAAAGGGGCAAACCCCCAGGAAGGGGGATGCCCTCAGGGCCGTAACACTGACAAGGCCCATGAAAAACTTTCATGTGCCTACCTGAAAAATCAGATTCCAAAATATCTCATTTATTTTTGACTTGGACAAGTGGAAAGGAAAAAGAGACGTAATTTTATTATTGCTTTGCTGCTGAACTCGAGTTCAAGTAACACGGTCACTGTTACATTCTTTTTTAACGAATCATTGTTGATAAATGAAGAACAATGGAGAACATTTTAGTTGGATGGAATTCTACTTCCATGTCAAACACTCATGTCAAACTATTTCCTCCTGAGGAAAAAAACCCAGCAACAACACTTCTTTGTTAAGCGTTGACCTGCTCCTATTGTTTATTGCACAGATGAAGTACATCTTGATATTCCGTCTCCAACATCCTTATTTCTGGTGCAGCTGGGATGTCACCTTTATTGTGACAGGAAACGTGGCATCTTGAGATGTCCATTTTCTACCCAGGATTCCTTGAGTTCAGATGTAATGCAGAGCAGCTGTGAAGCTAAATCAGCATGTAGGTACTTCCCTTAAATACTTAAGAGAAAAAGAGGAAGGCCATCAACAGCTCCCTTTCTTTTCATAGATAACGGAACTAAGTTTCCTAAGTGTGTGATGTTTACTTATCAAATAAATAAGCCATAGAAACCCCCAAGGTCACAGAGTTACTGAAGAAAGAACTAGAAACAATGAGGCTTGTGTTCAAGGCCCATCCCTCCTTCAGGAGGTGTGGTTTGCTACTGCATGAGGGCATTCAGGGCTGCTGGAGGTTCAAAAAGCAGTGAGAGGAAATCCAAGGAATAAAATGCACCTAAGGCTATTAAAAAAGAAGGTGCTGCTTCTGGTCCAGAACATCAGTTTTAAAAGCATCTGTTCTCATAATGAAGACAAGAAATAAGACAACTAAGAGGCGCAGTAGGCACTCAGACTGAGAATATCTCAACAGTGGTCATAGGACAACTGCCACCTAACTTCAGAGAGTGACAGTGGGGGTATCCGTCTGAGAGTAACTAATTATGCTGAAGTCCTTTTATTTAATGGCACCTCCAAAGCACATTTCACCTGATCTGCTTTAGAAATCTACTTTAACATGAGCTGGATCCCACCACTGAGGTGCCTTTTCCTCTCCATTGATGTTAAGGGGAACCAAAGGCACCAGCTCAGAGGTGTCTGCCCTACCCATGTCTATCTTCGGTCAGACAGATCCTAGCTACGGGCAGTGAACTGTTAAGATCAACATCAGAACTAGGACCTTCTGAGTTTGGAAGTGGTTCAACAGGTATTGGAAGTGGTACACAAAATGTTACCAGTGTGTTAGAGTGCACCCAAAAGGGGCTTTTTTCCATGGTACTTGTAACTTCATTGTAGGTAACAGTGTTTTCATGATAAGTTCGACCATTTTCACCCTCTCTAACAATGTTGCTGGTGCTGGATCACCTTCTTCACACAGGTATCACCCTAACACATGGCTCAGAAGCTCTCAATCACACTGCCGCAACACGGCAAATGAGAACAGAATTTGGGCCATCCCTAAGCTGACAAGGCATTTGTTTGCTCTGTTCAAACTACCCGAGGACAGTGAACCTAACGGCACTGCTGGTGTGCCAGGACAGTTCTGACCAGGCCCACAAGTGTCCTCTGGTGCCCAAAAACACACACAAAACCCCATTAAACCCTTGAACAAAATTGTGTATGTGAACACCTTTGTAGAGCAGATAGAAGTGTCTGAAAACAAAGCAACTGCAGGACACGTAAAGCCAACATGAATAGAGATAAAATGCATTAATCTTTCTGAATGGAACCTTGGGAAAGAATAAATAAATCTAAAAGGATACAGAGACCCATTTCATTCTCAGAATTTAAGTATTTCCATCATTAATTACTTTGAATAAAAGCCTTATAATTCACTCACTTTCAAATAGGTATTTTACTCTTTTCCTACTTTACTTCAGAACTCAGCAATTCATAAATGCAAGCCTGGAACCCCACAGTCTATTTTCTTCCTAAATAAAGAATCCTGTTAGGACATGTAGAGTAGTTGGCTGGATTTTCCTTTTAAGTCCAGACCTGTCACTTCCTTGAAAAATAACTGTAGCAAATGAAAATGAGGAAGTCTTAAAACACCCCTGCAAAGCTTTCATGTGAGGACAAACCCACCATTTCTCTGCATTCTGAGGGGCAATGGGTGCATGTTAATCCTCACATCTAAAGGACTTGTTGTTGCTGCAGTATCTAGTAGCATGTTCTTAAAACAAGAGATTATTTAACGCAGAACAGCAGCGGAGATTGCTTGAGAATAGTTCTTTCAGCCTTGCAGCGTTTCCACTGTTATCAGTTGTACAAGGCAGCCCAAGGCCTGCCTTTGCCTACCCAGACAAGGAATGATGTCCCTCACACTGCTTTTGAAAGAGCAACAACTCCTGCGCTCTTATCTGCAACAGTGTCACCAAAACACCGCTGGTGCCCATCCCTAGACTAAACACTGCTGGCAGCGTCCTCGTGGACACTGCCCGTGCCTGGTCAGGTCTGGACTGATCAAACAAAACAAAGCACAAACACTAACGTGAGCATCTCCTGGGGTGTGAGCGAGGGCAGGGGAGGTAGCACTGGCAGATGTTTGAGGGCAATGATGCCACCGTGAGTATTCATCGGTGCAACTGGTGAAACCTGCGCCCACCAACTCCGGCGCCCAGGCAGAGCGGGAGCCCCGGGGCTCGGCCTAGGCCCAGCGGGCCCCAAGGCCCGAGCCTGACCCCAGTGCCGGCCTCACCCGGGCAGGCCGCGACCCCACAGCGGCCGCGGGAGGGGCTGCCCCGAGCCTCCTGGGCTAGCCGGCGGCGGCGGCGTGCCCGCGGAGCGGTAGGGCCCCGCGGGGCCAAGACGCCGGGCTCCGGGCAGCGGGGTCGGGCCAGGCCGGCAGCGTGAGGGCGGCCGGGCCCTGCCGGCGCCCCCGTCCCGCCCGGGCCCACGGCGAGACGGCCCCGCCCCGCCGTCGCTAAGCCCCGCCGCCAAGGGAGGAAGTGTCGTAAAGGCTGACAGGAAACTTGGCTGCGGGTTACGGCAGCGGCGGCCGCGCTTGGCGGCCGCTGGATGAGCGGAGAGTGGGAGCCGCGGCGCTGAGGAGACGCGGGGGTGAGTGGCCGCGGTGGCGGGCGGGGAGGCCGCGGCGGCGGCGGGTGGCCGCCCGGGGCCCGCAAGGGAGCGGGGAAGGGCCCCGGTGGCGGCGGTGGGGGGAGCGGGACAGCAGGAAGAGGCGGCGGCGGGGCGGCGAGGCGGGGCCCGGGCACTGTCTCTGCCTTTGTTCGCGCCCCCCCCACCCCCCGCGACCGCGGCCCGTGAGGCCGCCGCCTCCCCCCCCCTCGCCCCCGTCTCGTCTGACGCCCTCCTCCTCGGTGAGTTTGTGTCGGTCTCTCCCGTAGGATATGGCCGAGGTACCGCCGGGGCCTAGCAGCGTCCTCTCCCCGCAGGGGGACACGCTCTCCCCCTTCCCCGGAGGAGGAGGGGGAGGGGGGGCTGCTTCCTCCTCCTCTTCCACCTCCTCTGCTGCCGCCGCCGCCTGCACCGGGGCCCAGGATGAGGAGGCCGAAGAGGAGGAGGAAGAGGAGGGACCCGCGGGCGGACGGGAGCAGCAGCGAAGAGGAGGAGGCAGCGACGGCGGCAAGGGGGGGCCGCAGCAGCACCGCCACCACCACCACCATCCCCCGCACCACAACCACCAGCTCAACGGCCTCATCAGCCCCGAGCTGCGGCACCTGCGGGCCTCTCTCAAGAGCAAGATCCTCAGCTCGGAGGCAGGGGCAGCCCCCGAGGGGCTGGAGAACAAGCGAGCCAGTAAAACAATGGGCTCTGGACAGCAGCAGCAGTCATCGCCCCCGACCACAGCACCGTGCTCATCCCCCCTTACCAACCACCTCCCTCCCCAGGAAAGGACTGCACCCTCTCCTCCTCCTTCTCCCCCAGCAGCAGCAGCAGTAAGAGAGGACAGGAGCCAGCCTGCTGCCACAACTACAACTGCTGCTAAGACTGCAGCCCGCAATGGACGGGCAGGAGAGACTGGCTTGGAGGAGGAAGAGCAGGAGGAGGGGGATAAAAGAGGGGAGGAGGAGGAGTCCTTGCTGCAACTCTCCGCGTCCTTAGAAGCAGCTTGCAGTTTGAAAGGCTCGGGAACGGACTCTCAGCCCGAGGAGGACATAACGATACGATACGTCCGATATGAGTCAGAGTTGCAGATGCCCGATATCATGAGACTGATCACCAAAGATCTGTCTGAACCCTACTCCATTTACACATATAGGTATTTTATCCACAACTGGCCACAACTTTGCTTTTTGGTAAGTGCCTGAGGGGGCAGGGAGGGCAGGAACTGGGAGTGGTTTGGGGCTGGGGAGGAGAGGATTAAAGGGTTGACATTTGTGGAAATACTTCTAATAATCTTTGTGTGCATAAGGCCAAGCTTTTTTGGGAGTACCTGTCTTCCTAATGAAGTCTCCTTGTGACCTGTGCATGTATAAGTAAACCATATGCCTGAAGCTCCTACATTTGTTAATATATGTTTTAAGTGGTGGGAAAAGGGTTTGAGCACAGGGCCAGCATCCAGGAATTCAAGGCTTCTAATCTTGGTTTTGACATTGACTTTGGTGACCTTTGGTAGCTCATTTTATCATTCTGTCTCAGTTCCTAGGTTTGTAATTGAAAAAGAAAGTACTTAGTACACTAGTGTCTTAATGAGTGCTGAGTAATTCTTGCACAATGGTTTTAAAACAGACTTCAGCATGGCTAGCATGTAAATGTTAAGTGATACATGGAGAGACGCTGTGAAAGGTTTTGTAGACTTTTGATCTGTGAGCTTACTTTGAAAAAGACAAGTGCAACTGTATTGCTTCTTACAGGTGTGATAGTGTGTGCAGCATGCAGCGTGCTCCTTAGACTGTCTTGCTGTACTAACAATGTATTTAGTGTTACATTCTTCCTACTGAACTATTGAGAAGATTGATTTACCTGTCACCCTGTCTTTCTAAATGATTAGCACTTCTTACAGAAGAACTTGTGTCTCAGTTGAAAAGCATGCTTTTAGGATGATAATCTGTCCACAGGTATACGAAACTGAGTATAAGTTGGCCTATGAAGCATACATGCACAGTGGGAGCTTAGCTGTGTTTGATTTACTCATAGGAAAACTTATGTCTGCAAACCAGAACATTCATGGGAGTGTATGGCACTTCCTTGCACAGGTAAATGATGAATTATTCTCTCTTGATGTTTTAATCAAGGCTGGACACCTCTCTGAAAGGTATGATTTAGCCAGAGTCAAGACACCCTCCAATTGAGGAGTATCTCTGTAAAATTTTAATAGGATATGAGTACAGGAGGTGAGGCTAATGGAATCCATCTGGCCTTAAACTTCCTGAATGTTCTTGGTTTAGGGTCTGGTATAATTTATAGTGGGATTTATATGATTTATAGGAGGATTTTTCAGAACTGTGCCTCTTAGAAACCCTGAAGAGGGAATACAGTAGGATTATAGGAAGTTGAGCAAAGCATTACCGTCTGGAACAAAATAGAAATATGAAAATATTTGACAACATTGTTCGATGCAAAGTCATGTTTGCCATTATAAGGATGCTGATCAGAGCAGAATGGTATTTTTCAAGCACTGAGCTATGTGTGTGACTGATTTACTTCATACTGAAAATAAATGCTCGTGAACTACAAATGACAAATGTCCATACTTTCAGCATCGAGTGTATTGCTGGTAATGCCAAGGTAATGTTGGATACTATTGGATCACAATGCATTTGTTTAGACTTTAAATCTGTATCTTTTTTGTCAGGAAGTAACTTGAGAATTTTGTTATGAAGAGCAGTGGCAAGTTGTTTGACAGAGTACTAAAACAGATGATTTCTAGTAAGTACATTCAAAGAATAAGATATCACTCAAGGAAAAGAAAGCGTCTTAAGCTTATTTTGTAGTGACAGCTTTTTTTTTTAATAGCCTTGAAGAATCAACAAAACTTTACTTGAACTCTGTGTATTGCCATTTTTTTGAAGAGTGGAACAACGTAAAGTACATAAAACCGTAGAGGAGAATATGTGGCTATGAACATCTAAAGCCAGCGAATTGTTATCTACTTAATAATTTGAAGGTCTTGCAGTATGTTGAGTCAAGTTTGATGGGGTTTTTTTGTGACTGGTTTTAGTATTTTTAAGGTTTGTTTTTTTAGAGGTTGTCTTGAAGACTTTCTGTTCTATAAAATTTAATTTGTTCCTGCAGTTAATGGATTCCTGAACTACTTCTATCTAATAAGTCTCTTTAAAATATTTATCTCCAGTCGGGGACTGCATATTCCAATTAGCAAGAACAGTGTCAGGAGGGCGAACAGAAGCATAGTGCCTGATCTCGCAGAATCATTTGTCTATAATGCCTTGTGGTCTCACACCCTTCTGGGTTCAGGTTTTATTTTGGTTTTGATTGGTCTGGGGGAGAGAGTTTAGACTGCAATTTGACTGTATTTGAAAAAATATTTGTAGGTGTTCAATCAATTCCTTTACTGAATCTCACCATCACCATTTTTAAAATCTCTGATGCTTACTCACATGTCTTCATTGCACTGTCATGGGCTCCCTTCCCTTTTCTCAACATGTGAGGGAAAACTGCTGTCCTGGTTTTGGCTGGGATGGAGCTATTTGAATTGAAGATGGGATGTCTGTTTTTGTAAATGATCAACAAGTGTCCCTTGCTGATATTTATTCAGTAAACCATCATAAACACTGTAATTTTGCTTTCTAGCATTTTGGATACCTGACAGTGCAGAGCTGTTTTATGGGCGCATTATTAATATCATTCCTGATGATGATTATCTCATGGGTTTGACCCTTGCTGAGTTTTGGCTTGGCCTTCCCAAGGTGCACCATTGCTCTAATGGCTAGTGCAAGGGCTGCTTGCTTTTCCTTTCTGTTCAACTACCTCTTCCTGGCTTGTGCCAACACTTGTGTTTCTCTGATTTGGGAAGCTAAGGTAGCCCTCCCACCAACAACATACAACATATAAGAGTGTGAGTATGTGTGTATATGTTTTAGAGTCAAGTTTCTGTTGGTTTAGGGCTCCAAACACACTCACAGTAGGATGTCACAGGCACCGGTGTTGGTGCAAGGAAGGAGGTGAAAAAGCACAGCTGGAGGGAAGGCATAGGACCAATCCTAACTAGTCAGTAGCGTGGTTTTGCTGTATAAAACCACTGTATGCTCAAAAAAAGTTCATATTCTACTTCAAAAGGACTTGGAGTTACCAGGAATCTTCAAAGCATGTTCATTTCAGTGTCGAATTCATTCCTGACTTTAGGGGTAACAAGTTGGGGATAGTTGATGATCAGTTCTGATGTGTTACACTGCAGCATTATCTGACTGAGCTGTTGCAAGGGAATAACCTTCTCCTCCATAAACTGTAACTGTCTGCTTAAACTCGGGTTTCGCCTGTCTTTGGAAGAGCAGGTTTGCACTGTGCGCTAGGTGTGGATGCCCTGTAAATGCCTGGTTTTTACTTATTCCCAGAATCCCTGTCAGCGCAGCTTCTCTTCAAATGACTGATGATCACCACTCCTCTGTCAAAAAATGACAGAGGAACGCGGTATCTTTTGTTTCACGTGAAGCGTTTTGAAGCATTGCTACAACTTTGTTCCCATATGGATTGTAAATGCATTTTCAAAGCTGCAGCTTCCTTTTAAAGTGTATTTTTGGCTTCTAGTCTTAGCAGTGTTAAACTTCTAAAACTTTCATTTAGAACTGATACATTAAATATTTCAGAAAATTGTTTTCAAAATATGTTAGCATGGGAGAGGTGAGCTTAGGAAACCTCACTGTGTGCCAAAGTCTGGGTAAGACAGGACGTAATAAAAGCAGAGTTCTGGCTGAGTGTTGTAACCTCTCCTGTAATTCACAATACTGCACCACTCAGCTGCCTTTTAAGAAAAATCTGGAAAAATCTGTGCTTTTATTGGGTTCTTAACTTTGCCACTAGCTCTAGCAGCATTTATAATTTAAACTTTCACAAGTTTAAAAATAACCTATTAATTCCATGTAAGTGGTTTTAGATGTGTTGTAAATCCTAAATGACTGCAGTTAAGATCTTGTTTTATACTAATGCTTTGCTTTTTTTTTTTTTTAATTGGATTTTATTCAAGAGTCTAAGCATACTTCATGTTGAAATTAAGACTTGTAAGACATCGTCCCTGTTTCTAGTTGCAAGAAAACTTGGGGCGTAAAAGAAGAACCAGAAAAGTTAGGAGACTGCCTGGGAAGTCTTTTTAGCCTCATGGCAGATGTAGGAAGAAGTTCTATAACATCCATTCCCAATTTGCAAACTCTCTCTGTATTCCAGTTTCCTCTTAGGAGCGATCGTGGTTTCAGATACAGGCTTGCTGTGTTACTTCTCTCTGTCAGCGGCTTTGTGAAAACTTCAGTCATTGCAGCATCTGAGTACGTAACAACAACGAGTGTGGTTATTCTGGCAATGCCCTTGGCACAGGAGGGAATTACTCGTGTCCAGTTTCATAGAGTGGAAACAGAGCGTGATTTGCCCAGTATCATAAAGAGCTCTGACTGAACTGCCAGACTTTAACCATTAGCCTAAATGTATCCTCAGATGGCATTCAGGAGCATGATGTAAGCTGAAGGATTCATACAGAGCTGTTTCTGTGATACTTTGGGATGGATTTTGGTGCATGTGTGAGAGGGAAGCTGTATTGCAGTAGCGCAGGTTCTGCTGCATTTGAATCGCAAAATATTTCTCTTTCAGGAGCTAGTTGGTTGTTTTAATCTTCTTTAAATGGGAAGAAATATCACAGGATCTGGGTATTAAATGTGCACTCAGACCTTGGCTGACAGACATAATGCCATCTTTGCTAATGAAATTAATGCCAATTGTTTAATTTTGTGAAAAGTAATGTCCTTACTGATTTACAGACATTTCTGTGCTAACTCTTCTAGTAATACATGGTTGCAGTATGACAGTATTAATCTAGTTTGTTTTAAATATTTAAACTTACTCATAAGAACAAAGTTAATGCAAATATTGAATTTGAATTCATGTATGTTAATCCTGCTAATGACTTATGATTGAAGTAAATCTTGTAGTACTCAGTGGGGTTTATAATATATAATAGTAACTTAGGGTGAATTCTCTTTGTAGAAACTTGTATATTTAGAATCACTCTCATATACCTGAAAGGAAAATTTGGCCCATGATTGTCTTTTCATAAATGGTGTTGTATGGGAACTACTTTTTCTCTCTCCTCCCCACTCTCCCTATTTCAGTCTGTTGGGGTTTTTTTTCTTTACACAGTTTAACCTTCTCCAGGGAATTAAATTACAAAGTTTTACATCACGTTTTACGTTCATTTCCAGCTTTAGATAAGGTTCGAAAGAAGGAGAAGGGAGAGGAAAGGCAACAAAAAAACCTCAAATTGAGGTGGAAATGCAGCACTCCCTCTGTAAGTGGAACAACGGTAGATTAACTGGCAGACTTACCTGCCTAAAGACAGAGAAATAGATTTGTTTGGGGAACTGGTAACAAAGTCATACTTTATTCAGCTGTCTGGCAACAGTAGTAAAACCAGTGGGTATTTGCTTCTTTGATCACTGAAACAAAATTCTTTGCTGTTCATTTAGTGTTTTAAATATATGATTCATGAACATAGCTTTTCTGAGAAGTGCCCTAAACAAGAAAGAACACAGATATGCAACGTCACTAGTCTTGACGTATGTTAAAAAAAAAAAAAAATTCTTAAAAATTATCCGCATGGCTGTTACGATCAACAATTTGCACGTGTTCACTTCAGGGCAAAGCATAACTATAACAGTTTGTGGTGTGCTTTTTTTTTTTTTTAGTGAGGTATAAGATTACATCTAGGTGCTCTGCATAATTATAGCAATGTTATGAACAGCCTGTCTGATGATACTCTTTATTTAACTCCCTGGTTTTCTCAGGTCTGAGCCGAGATACAAAACTTGCCTTGAGCTGACACTTTGCATACACAGTTTTAGTATAAGTACAACTTTTCTTTCCTATGGAATAAACTGTGTTTTAGAACAAATGAAAGACTGCTTAGAGGTTGTGTATTTCAATCCATTTAGATCATGCTACAGTTTCTGTTCATCGTTTTAAAAACCACTTGTTTAGATTGTTCAGGGTTGTTCTTGGATACTGCTAAAAAAAACGTGTTTTCCTGCCAAATAAAAACTTAGCAATAATTATATTTGCCTGATGAGTTTAAACTGTATTAGAAATGGTGTTAGGATCATGCTGTATCATAGAGCTTTGTAACTGCAGCTCATACGTTTTGGGCTGCTTCATTTCACCTTTGATACAGCTCCTGGTTGACAGCTAACTTGGTTAATAACCCACCATCCAGGCAGAGATCGTAGAAGACGTTATTATTCTTGGGGTGAAAAAAACTGTGTCTTTGTGCCTCCACTACGAAATGCATGAATGAATCTCCTGTCTGTAGCCTCTTAGCCTACAAGCTCTATACAAACAGGTTGAGGTAGAGTATAGAGTATATACCGTAGGCTTTGGAGGAGCGAGCACTGGGTTCACAGGTGGGCTGCACTGAGGCCTGGCACTACTGGCTCTGGCAAGTCCTGTTCATTTGATGTGTCTTACTGATGTAAATTTGAATTATGCCGAAGCGCTTGTGCCAGCACATGCTTGTGCCAATCATGTGCTGTAGTCCCGGTTTAGTTGCTACTCTTGAGCCGAAGGCTAGTTCCCCCCTGCAGATACAGGTCTATCAAAGTCTGTACATCCACTCATCCACCCATACGTACAATTATGAGTTTCTTTTTTATCTCTGTCAATCTTTCCTGAGTGAACAGTAATTCATTCTCCCCTTGGATGCTGTCCTACTCTGCAGCATTATTCAGTTTTACTGCTGCAGGTTACAATGTCATTAATCCCTCATGCTGCCTAATCCTTCAGTTAACGTGTGACTAGTTTTTCTTACACTCTAATACATTTAATCGTAAAATTCTGGTGAACTTAGTGGTTGTGCAAGTAGTTTGATAAGTGTTTGGGGAGGAGTTGGGTTCTTTTGTTGTTCGTTTGGGTTTTTTTTTTATTCTTCAGACTAACTACATCTCCTTGACCATGCTTTTCGTGACAGTACCATTGGGATTAACTGTCAGTGCGTAGCTCTTAACAAATGAAATCTCTGAACAGTTAAAAAGTGTGAAATTAACTGTGTGCTTTTTTGTTTGTTCTTTGGGTGTCATGTGACTAAAAGTGACAAGTTTCTAAAGATGAAGCGCAGCAACGTGATCCTTTGTGGCCTTGACATTAAAACCAGTCAAAAATGAAGCATGTTGTCTACCACAGCCCTTGTACATGAAAATTCAGATCACTGTAAAACAGGAATGGACTTTTCTTCCTCTGTGGCAGCCCATGTGAAAGGGTGATTTATGCCTTAACCTGTTTTTTTTTTTCTTTTTTTTTTCCTCCCCCTTTTCTATCACATGTGTTCTTACCTGTAGACTTCATGGAATAGTAATGTGGTTCTCTCCAGGACAATTCATTGGTTGTTAATTGACTTGTAACTTTATTTGAATGTAATAAAGAAATAAGAGTCCTTTAATCTTATTTATACTTTTGGAGACGTTTTTAAAATTTATTTAGTTATTTTTTTTATAGCTTTATGCAAACAAATTTTGTGTGGCTGTTTCACTTAAAATGAACTGGTTTACTACTTTTGGTAGCACTGTAGATCACAAACTGAGAATGCATACGTGTATGTTTGTCTTTAAGGCCATGGTAGGTGAGGAGTGTGTAGGTGCCATCGTCTGCAAGCTGGATATGCACAAAAAGATGTTCCGCAGAGGTTATATAGCCATGTTAGCAGTGGATTCCAAATACAGAAGAAAAGGAATTGGTAAGAATAGCCTTTTTTGTTATTTCTTACTTAAATCCTGTAGTTGGGATAACTGTAGCTGTCATAAAGGTTTACGCAGAACTGAACTTTTAGATGTGGTGGTTTGTCTGTCATCCCCACCTTACACGACCACACAGGCTCCCCAGTGGCTTTTTTTGTTTTGTTAAACTCGCCTGAAATGCTCTGAGATTTACATCTGGGATACCATAAAGCTAAAAAGAAAGGCAGCCAGCAGCCCTTTACCTCTGCCTATTACCACTATTACCAAATAACAACAGGGGGAATTGCTTTGCATTTTTATATGTGCCCTCATCACTGTATTTCTGTGTTATGTTCAGTCTATCTTTTTTCAGTGAATTTATCCGCTGACTTGCCCCTATCAGTTATGCATATATTGCCTGTTGGGGAGAATGTATAGTTCGTTGTGTATTAATAAGTGAAGAAAACTAGTTGTGTATTGCTATTTGACTGAAAAGGAGATCTGTTTTCTTGGGAAGTTACATGATAAAAGAAATCACTCTTGGCAGGGAGTTTGCCCTCCCTCGTTAATCAGTTTTGCCCTGATGAAAGGATGTTTCATTCTAACACCAGTTATTCTAGCTGGCTTAATTAAAGATTTGTTCTTATGGAAGTTTTTTTTTTTTTGTGTGTTGGTTATTGTGAAATTACATTTTGTAACATTTTTAACGTCAAATGTAGACGTCAGCTTTAAAGGCTAGAAGAGTGCTTTGCCACTTATTCACACCGAACAGCTCATACTTTTGTGATTAAAGACAGAAGATTACTTGCAATGGAAAAATACGCTGATACATTGCAGAATGGTACCATTGTGTTTGTTTTCTTCATAAAAAATACCGACCAAAACTCAAAAAACCTTGAAGTACTACATATTATCATGACTTTTCAAGCATGTGCGGATTTTTTTTTTTTTCTCCAGTGCAATTCAAAAGCCGTTGTAGGTTTCTATACTGGAGCAGAGGGAAGAGGATACTGAGAAATCCCTGTCTCTCCTTTCCTTTTAGCTGAGTCATGAAGGAGCCTGCCATAATTTAAATGCAGGTGCTTGGATTCATAAGTAAATAAGAACTAAAGCTATTATGAAGATCTCTGCAAGATTTTTCCCTTGCTTTAGTCAGTTCATAATTTTAGAATTATATAAATAGAATTTATATTTAAAGCCTTGCTTACTTTAGCATTATGTATGTTGACTTTTTCCTACATTTGCCACCTTGCTGTTTCTCAAAGTGTGCTGTTAATCTGAAGATTTGTTTTATATGTAGTACAGTTTTGTCATATGTTCAATGAAAATCTTAATTTATTAAAGCTTTGAGAATACTTTAAAACATTCTCTAGATTCCTTGGGGTTTTTTTTCCTTTTCCTTAGCCTTCTTATGGAAGTGAGATTTATGCAATTTCATTGAACAGCAGTTTTTTCCACTAATAACTTTGAAATCAACTTTCAATTTCACCCCAATTCTACAGACAGGTAGGGATATTACATTTGTAGAACTGTTGTGAAATAGATGAAGAATAATGATAAAGAATTAAATTAATGCTTGACCGAGGGGAAGGGATGGGCTTCAACCATATTATTAGATACTAGCAAATCCAAATGGGAGTCAGCCCCAAGAAAAGTGGTTTCATAAGTTCTGTTACTAACAGAAGTATTTGTTTTAGTAAGAGGAAATTCCCTTGGAAGATGAATGTCCTTCAAGTACGTGCCAGCAGATTTTGACTTTAAATGCAACAAAAAGGAATGAATCACATCTTGGAAGGCTATATATAACACTATGTTAAACATAGAAGCCTGTTCCTAATATCCTTGTGTTAGAAGAATCTTGCGCTCAAGCTGAGTCTCTGGATAACTTTACAGATTATTTTAATGTTCAAACTTGAGATTGCAACTTGACTGCAACTTCTTGTTTCTTTCTTCCTTTCCTCCCTGCTTTCCCCAGGTGTCATGTCATGTAGGTAGCACACGTTAGTCATATATAAACCAGCATCTTTTGCATTGCAACTCTGACACTTACTGAAATCTATATTTCAGGTACAAACTTGGTTAAGAAAGCTATTTATGCTATGGTTGAAGGAGATTGTGATGAGGTAAGATTTTATAATCAAAAACTTTCATAATGTAAATGGTTTTCATTCTACTGTATGTGGATTCATTTCACAGGTTTTTCTTCTACAGAACTGGGTTTTTTTTAGGTGGGGAGTGGGTTGGTAAGAAGCTATTCCTTTTATAATGAAAGGAAAAATAACCTCAGAAAAACATATGGCACAAATAGGAGAAGGATTTTCTAATTTTGTCATAAGGGCTCAAATTCAGCGTTTCAGGTTTTGTTTTACTTTGCAAAGCTGCCTCAGCCTTTGGTCGCAGGCACATTTTCCTCCAAAGACTCTAGTTTAAGGTGCTGCTGACCAGTGTAACTTGCATGGTGTGTGGAATACTTCCATACTTCTAGAATACACAGAGATCCTGGCACAGTACATGCTGTAGTACTGCAGAAGGTGGTTTTATCACAGCAAGTGATCAGGACTGTTCTGACAGTGCATAGCTGTATTGTGTAGCTCTGACAGATCTCTAATGATTTAGCATGTCAGTGAAAACTTGGAAGGAAAGTGACTGAATCACTGTCAGACTTTCTCAGGCCTATATGTTACTAGTCTTTCCTTTTCCAGATTAGTCCCTACTTTCTTTTTTTTTTTTTTTTTGGCATATATATAAAGCAACTAACTATCTTTATATGTGCCATGTTTAACTTGTGAGGAACTCTCCCTGCAAGCATCCTCCTTAATCTGGTTATCTGTCCCTTTAACTTTCAGCTCCTTGGGACAATGCAATTGTTAGCTTGTTCCTGATAAGTGAGCACTGTGTCATTTCAGTGTGTCATAGTTAATGACCCTTTGATCTCTGTGATCTTGTTTCAACTGCTTCCTCAATTGTCCTTCTGCGGTGTGTGAAGTTTCTTATGCAAAACTACAATTTTTGTTGCAGGACTTCTGGCACATACTCTGTTTATTCTTCCACTTGTTGTGTTACGCCTCTTGCAGCATCCCTGCGTATGTTCTGACTTCATTCATTGTTTGAAATATTTATTCTTCCCTTCAGATTCCTTCATGCCTCTGCTTATTGGTGTCATCTCCCCCCCCCCCCCCCCCCCCCCAATTTATGTTGTACTCGGGCAGTATAGTACAATCTGATAGTTCTGTAATTCTTTAAGTTCTTTGTTTTGGCTTGTTGCTTCTATCATCGTATGCAATATGCTTTGCTCTAATCTGTTTTACTACTGGCTACATTAAACTAATAAAAAAATCCCCTTTTTTTTGTTTGTTTGTTTTCCATTGCTTTCCACTATGGTCTTGAATTTATTTGCCATTGCTAGAGCATTTCAGATTAAAAGAAAAAATTAAAATAATTGAGGAATAATACCATACTGTTCACATCGCAGTTGGAGAATCGAAATGCAGAGAAGTGAATTGCCTACTGTTGTTAGAGTCGGTAGTAGAACTGGCTATTTCTGCTCAAGCTACCAGAGTTGCAGTAATTACCATATGATTTATGAAGGCATGTGTACTACTTCGCACGTAACTACATTTCTAAATTGGATTATCTAACAGGTAGACGCATAATGATCTCTCCTGTGTCTGTCTTTTTTTTTTCTACCACTGTAATACTAGTCCAAGAGTGTTTCTTACTGGTTTTTATCTTCGTCAAAATGAAATAAATATGATAAGGCTTACAGGCTAGTCTACAGTGAGACCTCATTAAGTCTTAGTCACAGATTTTCATCTATGATGCTGTATAAATGCTTTGTACTAAGTGCAGAGGGCATTTTTTCAGAGACTGCTGCTGTCCCTCTTTAATTGAAGGCACTACAATTCAAGCTCCTTGAAGTGTGTGCTGGATGGGTGCAGGCAGGTTTCAGTTCCAGTTTAGAAACTGTGTAACCATGTTTGTGGGATGATGATTCTGAACTAATTATGTCCTGCTTCTTGGGGGCTTTTTCATCAGCTGAGTCTTGTGCTGACCACAGCATTTTGAAATGGGGGCTCATTATGCCCAGGCAGCATGGAGAGCAAGCAGAGTGTATTTCTGACTTTCTACACTGGTCAGCAGAGGCATATCCACACTGATTTTGATATATTTATGTTGTTCTTTTTCACGTACAGGTTATCAACAGCCAAATAGCCAGTGTTTTTGTGTTTTCTTCTTTTCTTTGCCACCACGTGTAGGCTTCTTCCAGATACATATGGTACAAAATAATGATGCTGGTTACTTGTAGGTTAATCGGTAGATTGCAGAGTTTTCAGTCATGACCAGAATCTGAAAAATCCAACTAGCCAACCACTAAAAGCTCTGTCTGACAGAGCCAGGACACCAAGACATTTACCCTCACCAGTTTTCACAACAGTTGTTGGGAGAACAATTTCTGGCTGTCTAATTAATACCTAGAGCTGATCAAACATGAAGTAGTGCATCAGAGTAATTTATCTTTGTGAGGTGTGTGGATAGTTTAATCATCTCTGCAGCTCTTAAGATATTTTTCTACATCCCCTAATAAAATCAGAAGCATGATGAAAATAAAAAGATGCTGCTACTTGATATAGGATGAACTGCAATTCAAAAAAAGGCTTTTTTCTGACACTTGCTTGGAATAGGATTAAAAACATGAATATGCAGCTGTGGGTGTCATGAAAAATTTCCAAAGGCTGCTTGGAAACTCTTTCCTTCAGTCTAATTATGGAATAGATGCAGTAAATATACTTAATTTTAATACCTTCTGGCATATAATCTGATAAATGTTTTGTTCAGTGTGTTGCTTTTCAAAGTACCATAGACTGGACTTTGAGGTATCCGCATTGAGTCCTGAAAAATAAAGGATTTATACAACATCATAGATGAAAATCTTTAAGTCACTAATGATGTGTTAGCATTTAAAAGTATGCTGCAATATTTTAGTGATTAAGGAATTTTTTTTTTCTTGTAAGCTAATTTAATGGGAATAAACTAAGCCAAGACTATGGAACAAGTGATTTACTGTGCAAGCTCCTGTGTCCAGCCAGCTGCCTAGGAGGTAGTTTATGCTATATGCCATGCTTCAAAGCTGAGAAGCAATATCTTTCCAGTCAGAGGTTGCTTCCTGGCTTGGGGAAGCTGTGGATGAGTAAGTGAAGCAGTGAATTGGCCGGGATGGGATCTGTGTGGAGGGGAGGAGCTGGCCATGGCCTACAATAGAACGGAAAGGAGGGAAGTGATCTGATGTTGGGGATGGGTCGTTGAACTAGAAATAACCTTCAAGCCTGAAGAAAGTACTCAACAGCATGCTTTGAGCTGGAGTGTCTGGATATAACGTTACAAAACTTGAGGGATCTTTGATTTTTTTCAAAACTTTTTTTCTTTACCTTCGTGACTTTCTCAGGCATTTGATGTTAATGAATTCTGATTGGGGTAGTGAACTGAAGGTTTTCAAGATTATAATGGCCTGAGTTTCCAATAGGTCACAATGATTCAGAATAACTTTATGGGATGGTTACATAGAAAATGTGAACTATAGAAATAAATCAGGTGAAGGTGAATAGCTTTGCTCCCATCTTCAAAGTTTTGAAGAGATTTTTCTTCTGGTGTGAAAAAGGAAAGTATGTGCTAACTCCAGCAAGTTGGGTGTCTGGCTGATTTTTGTACATTTGCTGAGTTTTTACTGACAAGCAGTTTTCAAAAATGGTACTGCTTAAGACCTTCATGTGGAACTATTACATCCCTTAATCACAATTAGAAAGGAGGAGTTGTTCATTCACATGTAGGTCTTCCATCTGTAACAAATGACTGTAATCTGCATACGATTCATTCAGTTCGTATTACTGAAATAATGCACCATGTAACTGGTAACTAATCAAAATAAGACTCTAGTAAGTGGGACTCTTAAGAGCTTTTTTTAAGCAAAATGTAGAATATGAAAAGGAGTTGCAACTTCTCATGAGAATTCCCATCGAAACTTGAGAGTGATTTAAAGTGTGGGTTTTTTGACCACAACAGTAGGTGTGTCATTTTTAATTCAATATCACACTTATAAAAATATACATTTAATTTTTACATAATCCTATTTGAAATTATCAAACCATTGACAGTTTTTTCTTAACCTGCAAATCATCTAAGGTATTAAATGTTATATTTTCGGTGCTACCTTTCTTTAAAAGTTAAGGCAGTTAAACTGATGAAGGACACTGGACAAGCACCCATAACTTGAGTCTGATCCTATGCCAGACTTACAAGTAAGAATAGCAACCTCTTCTGTGAGTGCTGAGAGAGTACTTTCTTCATTTGCTTATTTGGTTTGGCTGTATTCATTCCATGACTTGAATTCTAAACTTCAGTTCATTCAGAGTATGAACTGAAGAAGCAAAAAATCTTGACCTCTCCATTTATCTTCAGTTTAGGAGTAAATTCTAGTAATAATAATAAATGTTGCACTCCACTCTCGCTGTGGAAGATTTCTTGCTTCTAAACGCAGTTAAAATTAGAGAGTTGAGATAAAATGTTAGGTTTATGAAATTCAAGATATAAGAGAAAGTAACAGCCTTCAGAAAGTTGCAGAAAATGCTGTTAAATCCAATCAGACCTTTGCTGGTCTCCAGGGGAGGATGTAATTGTGTTGTTAGAGGATTTAACAGGCATATGTGTGCAGCAAAGTAGACCCTATGAGACCAGAAATAATGTAATGATTGAAGGTTTGGAGCTTGATTGAAAATCTCACATAGGAAGAGATGAATCCTTCACAAAACAAAGCTAATGAAATTTGGATAAAATATGACTGTTTCCTTTTTAGATAATAGAAACATGTCTTTAGCCCTTTGAGATCAATGCAATATATTGAGATCAGGGAATTACTTTTTTTTTTATTGTGACAAGTCTTCCTTAGAAGTACTAGAGCAAATCTCTTGCATTTGCTTTCAAGATGAGCATTCACTCAGGTAGTGGAATTCCAACAAACCTGAATTTCAACATTTAACCACTCCCTTAAATTCAATGATCTGCAGTGTTGGAAGTCTTTTAGCATTGCAAGGTGTTCAAGCTTGCAGCTGAATACAGACTTGTTATATCACTCTGCTAGGTTACTAAACTTTTATGAGAGTGAATGCCATTTGTAGCTAAGAGTTCAAATAATAGTCTTCTGCACTGTGGATTTACATGGGTCAGATTTCCTCTTTGGCGTAACGCTTTGTTTTAATTTGAATTAAGAAGTTGTACAATACACGTAATTGTATAGAAAATAGCACTCTTCAGGAAAACTATTGCACTTCCCTAGTTTGTTATAAATTAATAGTTACACATTTCAATGGATTAAGGATGTTAAGAGTACTTGATCAAGTCACAAGACTTGATAGTAGTATTCTGTGAGGTACCAGGTAGAGAAATTCAATCTCTAATTCTTACCATAAGACTAAGAGTTGAATTAGGTTGTCTTAAGTGTGCAGGTACAACAGACTGTCCTGCTGTAATTGAAGAACTCTGACTGTCAGTGGTTTAATGTGTGACTCTTAGTTCCTTTTCAGAAAGCAAACAACTTCTAAGTCTTATGTTGTTCATTGGGTTGTTAGTCTCAGGTTCACTTTCTTTCAACATTCCTATGCTGAGAAGCGCAGGAGGAATTATCCATTGGAATGTAGTTAGGGAGGCTTGAAACTTGAGTAATGGTCAAATATATACATCAAATGGATTTTTAAATCTTATTAAAGGTGACCAGTCTAACTGATGGCTGCCTCCCTCTTTTACATTGGCTTAGCCACTCCTCAGACTGCAGAAAACAAACCTGATGGAGAGCAAAAGGAAAGGTTTTCTACCAGATTGCTTTTTGAAGTAGCTCAGCAGCAAGCCTAGTGAGCTGGCAGAAGAGGTGAGGGGGAATGGAAATGTGTGCCTGAAGGCAGTAGGACCTCAGAGTCCATAAAGTAGATTGACTTAAACTGCTCTACAAATACAGGCTAATATTTTGTTCCTGATTTTGAGGGGGTGGGGGGGATGTTAACCAGTTTTCTTGCTTTTTATTGTAGGAGAAGGGAGTCGTGGGTTCCTGGGTTTTGAGCTGGGGTAGATGACTTTTTGTGGACTTGGGAAGGTTTATGTATATAGTTCTAACTACAGAGAGCAGGTATCAAATGCTGGTTTAGAAATAGCCATTAGTGGACTTAACACCAGCAGCGATCACTGGTTTGCTGCAGAAATTGCTTAGGCTGTATTTTCATTGTATGGTCTTTCTACAGTGTCCATCAGCTCTTGTTTAATATGTGAATGTACATTGTCGTGGGACGGTATGTAGTCTAGTCAGCTTATTAGTTCAGCCTGTGTTCTTGCACAACCATGATCTGTCCTTAATAGCAGAATCCTTAAATAATTGAGTTGGACAACAGTAAAGAGGCAAAACAAGTTTTTAGCATTTGGAGTGGGCGCAGGGCTTACCAGTTATGGCAGAGCTCTGTTGAGTGCCTTTGGAGACAAAAGGGAAAAACAATTCAGAAGGATATGCTTCAGGAGTTTTGTAATTAACTTCATGTTAACGCCAGTGCAGTCTTTTTGCCTGTGCTTCAGACTTCTGCGACAATGTTGAGTCGTTGCTTAATTTGGACTACTCATACACTTGGGTTTGGTCTGAGCTACCTATGGCAGGTCTTCCTGCAGCTGGGGTCTTACCAACACAGGGGGAGAAGAATGGAGAAAGCTGCTTTTTCTTCCTGGTGTGCATTCTGATTTGAGTTTGGGATACTTGCACTGAGCACATATATTAGTTGCAAACATTGGGTCCGACGGCTAGTTGTAGAAGGCTGAAGCCTGTATCTAGGTCTAAATCTATCAAATTAGAGATCAAAGATATTAAATGACTAAACAAACCTCATGTGCCAAGTTCTTGTAACATGAAAAAGTTCAGTTGCTCATTCAAAATTCAAAGTATGTTTTGGACTGTTTGGTAGGTTGGGTTTTGAGGTTTTTGCGGGGGGGGGGGGGGGGGGGCGGGGAGTATTGGACAGGGGTTGTTTGGTTTTTGTTTGTTTATTTTTTACCCTAGCTATTAGGAGTCGAAATACTGTTTACAGCAAAGAACTAAAATCTTAATATGAATTCAACTTGTTTACAATTACAGTTGTTGGTTAACTGCTTTTTTTTTTTTAACGTAGGAATGGAGAGGGGTTGCTTGAATAAGTCAGGACAAGAAAAACTTAATTCCACTCATTGCTAATAAGTGTACCTTTAAATAAAAACTTTGAAATTGTTTCAGTGGTCATGTAATTGCAACTGCTTTCTAATATGATATTTTTTTTTCTTTTTTTTCCTTAAAGGTTGTATTGGAAACAGAAATCACAAATAAGTCTGCTTTGAAACTTTATGAAAACCTTGGTTTTGTGCGAGACAAGAGGCTGTTCAGATACTATTTAAATGGAGTTGATGCACTGCGTCTTAAACTATGGCTGCGTTAAAAGAAACCATCACATCAAGCAACTGACGTCCCAACAGCGCAGAGTTGTCCTTTGCATGCAATGCAATTTGTACAAAATTGCTTTGCAGGTGGACTTAGTAATTTCCATGCAGCTCTTTCTGTCAGTGTCTCATTGAGTGTCGCACATATTTGTTGCACTTTGGCATGGCGCGTTTGTTCAGAATTAAAACCGATTGTTTCAAACGTCCGAGTTCTTTTGGTACCAGCAAGATGTGCCAGTTGATAGCCAAGATATGTTCATTCATTTGCAAGTCTACTGACTGTATTACATACACAGTGAACATTTTATCAAAGAACCTGTATGCGGAACGCAACTTTTGGTTCCAGAAAAAAGCCAATGTAGATTGTAAAATTCTATAAGTATACTAACATTTCATACAAAAATTGCCATAGTTTTCTGGAAAAAGGCTTCAATTTTAGGTTTTATTTTTCAATATTGAATTTTCCATTCTTAAATATTGGTACCTCAGTGATTAGTGAATGAAAAAAATGTATTGTAGGGTGGGGTGTGTGTTACAATGAGTAACAGTAACAATTAAATTGCGTCTGCCAGTGCCTGTATAGATAAGTATATTTGTCTTCACCTCTGAGTTTGGAGTGCATGCTTTTATTCTTTTACTTTCTTCAATTGTCTTTGCAAGAAAATTTCTGCTTTTATTTAAATTCTGGATTTGATAATAAATTATTTCAGATTTTTATAATTTGGATACTTCTCCCAAACGAGGGTTTGGAAGGCCCCCCTTTTCTTATAGCAAGAAGTGTAAGCTATTTTGAAAACCTTGAGTAGCTGCTAAAAGAGAACCCGATGTCACCAGTAAATCTCTGCTGGTTTTGGATGCACTTTTTTCGTTAAAAGAGTGAGGGACTTTTAAAAGAAGATATAGAAAATTAATGTAAATTGGTATGATTTATTTAATCAAAATTATTGCTAGAAGCTCTGAAAAACAGCTATTTTAAGATAGTTGGAACAATTTTTTTTTTCAGATTCAGATTGCTTTGCTTCAGTGTCCTAAAATGCTTCCATCTTTGGTTCTTGGTCTTGGAAATAAATTTCAAGGTGTATTGTATCCATTTTTAGCTGCTCTCATTTTCTCTAAACTTACATGAGCTAAATTATTGGGGGATTTTTTCCCTCCAGAATCAAAGCAGTGGGGAAGAACTTCTTTCTCTCCCCGTTTCTCGCATTCGCTCTTGCTCTGTTTTTCTCTTTTTTTTCTTTTTTTTTTCCTCCTTTCTTTAATTGGGCTTACATAGGTTTTACCAGTACCCATCAATTTTTTTCAGTAATTACAGTGTCTAGGCTTTCTTGTTCAGTGTGATTATATATCCCAGTTCTATGAATCAGTTGGGTTTTTTTCACTTTGGAAAAAAAAAAGAAATATTAGTTGACTTGTGGAAGAACCTATGTAATCTGTGAAAAAGGATGAACTCTCAGTGAATCCGCTCTTCTGTAGTTGAGCGTACTCTTCAGATTTGCCTTACTACACTTTTTTTTTTTTTTAGGGTTTGGTTTGAGTCATGGATTTATTTTTTTTTTTTTTTTGCTAATTACTGTACATTTAAAAACAAAACCAACAAAACCCCTACCTCCAGTAACATTTGGAAAAGAGCCCTATGCAGGAAAACTGGATTTAAAGGAAAGCCTTATTTTGCACAGACCAATCGCACATGGTGACGGGCATTTCTTACCATGTACAAATTATGAGTTGTATTTGAAAATAAAGATTTTTAATGGAAATTGGCCCTTCTGAGTTTTCTGCTTGTAGACACCATTTGTGCATTTGAGGGGGTTTGTTCCCCTCAGTAAAGAAAACTCATATATAAAATGGTGCCCAAGACAAAGCGTTACAAACCAGAGTCTGTAATTCACAGAGCATGTTGGAGTTCAGCGTAAAGCCTGTGTGTTGCCACTACTGCCTTGTGACATGATCAAACCTTTTGTTCGCATTCTGCCGATCCCTCAGGTTTGCCAGTTTTTCTGGGTGGCTTTTCAGGAGGTTTCGTTCATAGTTAAGACTTAAATGTTGGTAACGTTAAATCAGTCGAAACAGACTTCTCTCAACCGTGGTCCAGGACGTAGTGACTGCTCCGGCTTGCTTGAACTAAGGAGACAGATCGGGGAGGTTTCATACCTTGTTAACAGCTGTTGGACTTGTACCACAAATTGCAAACTGGGCTATCTTGTGTGTCTGCTGATGTTTAAAAACTGAAAAGCCAGACAGGCAAGTTTTCTATTGGTTAATATTTAAGCCGTGGGTGTCTTCAGATTTAAAAGCCGACTTAGAAGTTAGCTGAAATCACTTTTCACAAAGGCACTGCCAAAAGCATTGCTTCTGAGCAAACTTCAAATACAATTCTGTTTGTTTATTGTAAGAAGTAGTTGTTGCCATGCACGTTTTGAAAATACTGCGCAAAATAGGTGCACGTTTCTTTTAAAAGAGTACATTGCCTGAAAGGTTCTGATCTTGCTGCTGTGTAACACACAGTTCACTACGGAAGATACTGAAGCTGTATGTGTTGGTTCGTATTAAAAGAAACAGATTTGTTCTCTGTGTTGCTTGGGATTTGGATATCAAGTGGGAAGCTCTGAATTTGCAAAGAGATGAAAATAAGTTTTCAAAAGAAATCTAGCGATGAAAAGTTGGTTATTTCTCATGTCTGTTGCTAAAACACAGTCCTCTCCCCCTCACCTTTTGCATTGACAAATCTAACTAAGGAGTTGATCATTCTTATGTTTAAATTTGCCCAAATGTTGCTGTTGGCTGACATGTCAGTATGGATGTTTGCATTATATTGTTTTTTAAGAAATTATCAGGTTCATCACCTTCAAGAAAAGTAGGCATAATCTAATTGGTGTTGCATAGTACATCACAAACTATTTTTCAGGGCACTGCAAGACATTGCTAAAACAGAGTGCTATGTTAAGAAAATTTCAGGTCTTGTATAAACATTGCAACCTATATTGGAGTTCAGGTATCAGGTGGGCATCTATGAAAATACCAAGTGTATCTCAAAATACTGGACTGCTGTTTTGAGTGGATTATATTCTTCTGTCCCTTTATCCTTTTTGATGAGAACAAAAACAGTGGGGTTATGAAATGTACAAGCTGTCTAAATACAATGCAGTCAAATAAATGGTTAAGTTGTTTATCTATTTCCTTTTGAATGGAAATGTTCTAATGATTGTTTTGCTTTGTCTACAAAATACCAGTACGTGCTTATTTTTGAGAGCGAAATGGTGGAAAAATGTTTACAAGAGAATTGTTTATCACTACTTGATTTTCATTTCCATGCCTCTGTTAGAAGCATCTTGAATAACACCTATATGAACTTCAGTTTCACAGCTGAACTAAAATGGATCCTTTTTTCATGTCTGTTAAGTTATGACTCATGTAGTCACCCTGGACTTTCCTGGGAGGTAAGGGTGGGATTTTTTAGTTGTTTTGATTGTAGTAAGCAAGAGTTGAGAACTGCTTACAGCCCTGGCAAAGCTGAGAAAAATCTCTCTTAAAAGTGTACGGGGAAGCCTATGGATTTTGAAAATCCTTCTTGCTTTATTACCTCTACAATTACATTTAGGCTCTTAAAACTTTCCAAGAACTTGCCGACAAGTGTGGCCGTGTGTTTGTAAGAGGTGTGCAGATGTCTGAAGGTTGTAACCAACTTCTGCTAGAAATTGCTGGTCGCCTGCCAGCAGCTCCAAGTCTTTTGTTCTTCCAACTTCTTTCTGATGCCTTACAGCTAGTCTGTCTGATTACTGGAGTTCGTTATGAATTAAGCCTTCACAGACATTTTACCACTTCTTACACTTATTTCTATTTGTCCCAGTAGTAGGAACTGTTGTAGGTAAATGGAAATGAATTTCTGACTTGAGGAACTGGATGTTGAGTGTTGCATGTAACTTTTTACCTGGTCATAAACCAGTGACAGACAGTCTTTCTGCTTTTTTACTCCTCCAGTTCCTCCAAGTATTGAATTCTGTGCAGGATAAGGGTTAAATTATTCTTCTTTGTCTTGCACTGCAATCTATTCATAGTCCGAGTATATCTAGTTAGCATGCATGGGCTAAAATAGATTTGGAGAGGCCTAGCATTCCTTTTAATGTGAAATTATAAGAAGTGTTTTTCTCACAGATAATCCAGACTATGCAAGACTGGTTAGGTATTATTTTTAGGAACGAGCGTTTTATGCGTTGCCCACCAGTGTGCACTTTAAAAATCTGTGATTTCTTTAAATATGCAGTGCAGAGGGATCCCGAGCTATGACTCGTACAGGGAGAACTGTCTCTAGGTCTGCAGAAAGGTTTTTGGTAAAGAAGCAGAGGCCTTTCTCCTTCCGTTGCTGTCTGACTCCCTGGGGGAAGGCAGGGCTGTGACTGTGCTTTACTCTTGATCATTGCTCTTCATTGTGAGGCTCGAGGGTAAGGGAAAACAAGTGAAATTCAAAGAGTTTAGAATAGATGAAGTATTGATCTTCTAAACTTGATGTCCTCCACAGGAGGACAGTCCCCCTTCAGTGAAGTTGTGTGAGCCCTCTTCAAAGGAAATTGTGGATACCTGCAGTTTCTGTGGACTCAAGGAGAGACTGAGCAAATCCTTGAAAGAGGGATCTGATGAGAGGTGCTAAGTAGGCAAAAACTGTACGAGTCTCAGGAAGCTTCCAGAGCTGAGAAGCCTCAACGTCGGGGAGACCGCTGGGCAAAGCATCACCTGCTACGTATACTTGCCCCATATTTTCCCAAGATACCTCCTTGTGGCAACTCTTCCTGTACTCCCATTTTATGGCCAGTACTTGAGATTAGAGAGTGGACTGGATGGACTGGTCTGAGCCGGGGTACCAGTGTAGAGCAGAGCGATGCTACCACAGGCAGAGAACTGGCCAGCTCACAGGGCTGCTTTCCATCTTTGCAGGCGTTAGAGACTGAAAAAGCTCTTGATTTGTAGACTTTGGATCTGGGGCTCTGTAGGACAAGTAGAGCTTTTGTTCAGTAATACTCCTTTGCTCTAATATGGTGCCAGAAAAGTTGCCCTGGGGATAAATAGTTTTCTGTGCGTTTTCCTACCGGGCCAGGGGTCTTTCCTTCTGCACAGAGACGAGTGCAATACCCTGTTACAAATTAAGAAGTGCTTTCTGACCTTGGATTTTTCTAAAATGTGCCTCATTAAATGATGATCAGTTCTTGCACCTTGCTAGGATTGCATTTGGTGCAGTCTATCGCTGAAATACAATTGTTTTCTTACTTGCTTCACTGAACATCTGTTATCATTTAGAAAACACAGCTACATAAAAGAAACATCCCCTCTGTCTCAGTGCCAACAATCCCTATTGATCTTTCTTCAGCTACATAAGGTAGGAAAAAGGTCAAATCCACTGTGTGTGATTTATGGTCTGCACAATTCTCTGCCAAAGCTTGAGGGCAGGTCACTGCCTGCTTTTGTTGTGTATATTTGTATTACCCATAGGCCTCAGGTTGATGATTCCTTGATTTTAGATGATTTGAGTAGGAACTGAGAGATTTTGCTTTTAAAAAACCTGTATAGAAACACGAATGTACTGAAAAGTTTTAGTAAGACTTTTTCAGAAATTCTAAGGTCCCTGGGACACACACACACACACACACACCCCCCATCAGATTCAGATTTTGCTAAATCTCAGTATTTAACTTCCTTTTAAGCAGGGATGGAGAATGATTCCCTGAATTTTTATCCATTGCCTCACAGGTGGCTGGAACATGTAATCTCCAAGTGGGAGACATGGATTTAAATTCCACCTCTCCATTGTCAAGAAGTTCCATCCTGGGCCTAAGAAATTCTCCAACAATCAAAACGGAACCCAAAAAGTGACAAAAAAAGATTGTCCAAAATATTTTTTGAATTCTTCTGATAGACCTTTTTCCTATTTTTTTGCACTAACTAATGCCTTGAGTTTTTGAGGTTTCTTTAAAAAAAAAAAAAGATGCAAAATTAAAGATGCAAAAGTAGGCACAACTCCAGTGCTGGAGAGTGGGCAAAGCTGATAAAGAGGAGGTTGTGGCTAAAGATGTAACATGGCAGCTTAATAGTAACTGGCTTCTACTTTTTTGTTTCTGTCTTGTAATAAGATACAAACAAGAAAATGAAGCAGCAGGTGGTAAGTTACCAATAAAGATGAAGGTTGAAAAAGTAGGTGACTCAGCAGCTTTGCTAAGCTAAGAAAGGTTTATGCAAAGCTAAAGTTGCTACTGATAATATGAAGGAGGGGGCAAAAACTGTTAGCTATGCAACCCCCTTCCAGCTCGGACTTTGAAAATACACTCCTTTCCATGAGTAATTTAGAGCAGACAACTAATTGAATGCTCTCGTGTTGCCACAGCTCCCTCCTGAGGGATGGTTGCGCTGGAAAAGGCTCTTAGTCTAAATCAAAATTAGTCTTTAATATTGGAAAGAACAAACAAATGAGCCCTCCGAGTTGGATGCATTTGATGAAAGTGGTTGATGTGTCACTTCTGAATTGCGCTAAGTGTGCTTCAGCCTCCTTGACAAAGCATAAGGGCTTGCTGGAGGAGCTAATTATATTAAGAAGCAAACCAGCTGCTCTTCAGCCAAATTAAGGATGTCCTTTCTCATCTCCCTTCTCCACGCAGCGACACGCTGATCTGAGGGTCCTGCAGCTTTCCAGGGAACGAACGGCACTTTCAGGTGTGCAAAGCTGCCTTCCCCTAATTAAGGGCTTGCACTGTCCATGGCTAACGCTGCTGTTCAGTGATACAATTCACCAGAAAATGTGATTTTTCTAAAAAAATTTTTTCCTGCCGTTTTTCACACAGATGACTTGATCCAGAAGCCTTTCAGTTGTCGGAGGTCCGAAGTCTCCCTTATGCCTGGCACAGAGTGGATTTTTGCAGCTCTGAACTGAGCATGTTGACTTTGAGTGAGCTGGGCTGTCTGAAAATGTAAACAGCCTCAAAAAAGTAGATAAATTGGGAAGTGGTTCAAGCCGCAAATGGCAGTCAGAGTCCTTTTCTGTAAATTACAGAGATTTTTATCTTGCTATCTGAAAGTGACATTCAAAAAATTGCTCTCCTGGGGCTGGCAAAGAAGTTCTTCATTACAGAAAACAGGGCTGGATATGATTAAAAAGAGAAAGTGTTCTCCTTGGGGTTTTTTGTTTTATTGAAGTGAAAATTGAAAAGCTGGCAATCTGGGCTGTCAATGAACCAACGATCACTCGAACAGTTTCATATATAAGCTGACAAATAGAATATGTAGAAGGCATCTACATAGGTGCTACCTTGCATTGAGCAAAGTTAAGAGACTGCTATATAGTCTCAGTATACTCAATCCTCTGTACCTTATCGAAATACACCAAAAATACATTTATTGAAATGTAAAACTTCAATGTTTTGGCTCTGTCTGTGTAGAAATAGCTTTTTTATCTCTCAACAGGAACGCTGTAGTTCTCTGTGAGGTTGTTTTGCAGTAAACTATGTGTTCTTGGAAAGTCCTTCGGAAGAAGCGCGCTCTGAAAACCTTTCCAGCGTCAGAATCCCAGGAACATTTTGAGACCTACAGAAAGAACCCTTTTTCTTTCACAGATTCTGGAAGTGACTTCTGGTTTTTGCTCACCAGCTAAAGACCTTAGTAAATACTTCCAAGCATGGAAATAAAGATTTGGAAAAACATTTTCAAAATATCTTTTTAAAGATCTTTTGCCAGCTCCAGCCTCCTTTCACTCCTGTTTGAGCTTTGCAAACTTTTGGTTTTCAACCTGTTCTAACATTTAGAGAATGTATTACTGTGAGGTTTCTTTGGTAAATAGTTTCCAGGGAGATTTAAATTTCTTTAAGCTGCGAATTTCTGATCCTTGAAATTCAAAGATAATTTTTTGAGGTTTCTTCCAATTGTATCCAGCCCCAAAACTGTCTTCTGTTAGTGTGCATCAGAAGTCTAGCAGTATTGCTGGGGCTATTTTACAGTGAGTCGCTTCTAAAGCATTCCCTGTCATCTTATGGTGCTTTCGGAAGGGGCAGCATTCCTGCAGGCAAGGCAGTGAGCACCCACCCCACCTCATCCGCGAGCGAAGAGCATGGTACAGTTGTGCGTTCACTTGGATGCGGTCAGCATCGGACATCTGCTTTAGGGCAGGTTAGGAAAGAGCTGCAGTCCACAGATGGGGAGAAAAAGAGGAAACCGAGGCAGGAGAGTCTGGCCGTGCTGGCGTCCATCCTTTGGATATGTGACTTCTGGAAATCAGAACTGCTGCATCTTCAGTGGCGAGTGCTGTCATCGTACCTTGGAGTAAGTGGATTGTCTGAGTCTCGTACAGGCGGGAGGTTTGGGATACACCGTGGGTGTGTATCCTCAGGAAATCTGCAATTTTCATCCTCCGCGCTTTTCTTCTCTCTGTACAAGGAAGAATGACTTCACCTAACATTAGCCTGGATCATACATTGGTGGGGGAAATGCATGAAAAAACGTAAAGCAAGAATTTGGTTTGGGAGTTACCCTTGGCTGGTGCTTAGTCATTACAGGAGCCTGATCTCATGGACTTGCCCTAAAGCAGTTTTTGCTGGGAACTTTATGCAGTCATGGGGACTAATCCTTAAAGCTGGTCCTGATGCCCAATGGGGCCTCTGACTCCTGTGACTCAGATGAGGCTCAAGGGTTAGATCACCTCACATCACCAAACAGAAACCAAATTTTTCTTTAAAATTAGGACTTTAGGGAAAAATGGTGAACTGCAGTAAGTTATAGCTAACAGAACGGTAATAAAGCAAACCATCCTTTAGTGGTCACCTGAAATAGCAGCTACATTAGAAGTTGTCTCAGCCCGGGGAGCTCTCAGAAACCTTTCTGGAACAGGCAATAGCTTAAGTTAGCACTTCCAAAGCCCTGCTGCCCATCACAGCCATCCTAGCTGTAACCCTGCCTTGGGATGCTGCTCCCCCTTACCTGGCAGTGATAGCAGAAGGACCTCCTGGCCATGAAACTACAGCTGCAGTCACACCCCTGAGTATTTTGGTTGTTTTCCCCATTTCTTGCTGTTGTCCAGCAAGAGGTTTCACCAGGGTGCCTGCAGACCTGGGTGGTGAAGGTGTTGAAACAGATGCGGGGAGTAGGGTTGGTTTCAAAAGGTAGCATGAAAAAGGGTGTGAAGGTGAGGAAAAAGGAGTTTGGTGGGTTATTTTCACCGTCCAAGTATCAGGTGTAGATAAATGTGCAGACCCTTTTAATGGGAAGTCAAATGTCTTTTAGAAATCTGGTAGTTTCCTAGTACGTTTGGCAACCTGAATTTCATCCCCAAAATTTGCATGTCACAGTGCTGCCCTAGCCTAGGCCAGTTTACCCCCCCACACACATGGATTTAAGCAGTGAATGAAAGCTAAAACCACCTTTCCTAAACCTCAGGCAATGCGTGATTTAAATGGTGCTCACAGCCCCACTTTTCCATAAACCAGCCCAACTTGCTTAGAAATGAATAGAAAAATATTATTTTTTTTAGTTTAGAGGCGAAGTTGCAGTTCTCAGACACAGCGCCGTGTGTTCGCTGGTCTCTCACTGCTTGGTTTACTGCAGATTATGAGTGAATTTTCAAACTTCTTTATCATGGGCTTACATGTTTTATTTGGTTGATTTAGGCTTGTCTGGCTCCTCTGACCACAAGCAGAGCAGCATCCGTTTGGCTGTAAACACCTGGATACAGGGCTGGGGAGCTTCAGACTTCCCCACGTCCTTGCTCTGAATTCATGGTGGTCACTCAAAAATCTCAGGATACAGACCCCATACAAAGGATTTGTCTTTTCAAGAGAAAAGTTTCATTCAGAGTACCCAGTTTTTGCTCAGTGTTAACATCTGGGTACCTTTTAAAGACAAAATTTTCTGCAGTTCAAGATTTTTCCCATTGCAAAAGGCTCTGTAAAGCTTCTAACTGCTTTACAGTCTCCTGGCTTCTATGACTGTGCCCCACACTGCTCTTTATCTAGTTCGACAAGTATTACCAGGCTGCTTTCTGAAGATCTGGGGTATCTACGATGCGTCTGGATTCTGCTGGGAGTCTGCTCCACTGCTGCCTGCACAATCCAGCTCGTAGGTGTTAGGTGAATAATCTGCAGCAGCAGCGGTCTGGGCTTGCTGGCACGACTGATAAGAGCTTTACATAGAAATGAGGCAAGAGAAGCTCGGGATACACAGGTCTAATCTCTCTACTTGGTTTTTAATAGGAAATAAGAGGAAAAGCAGGTAGGCAAGGCTGTGCCGATGGATAAAGCAGTACCACAGGGCAGATGAGGGAGAGCAAGGACAAATAAGTCCTGTATTTTCGTGTGCTTTACACACTAGGGTTAAACCAAACCTGGTTAAACAGATTCTTCCTTGACCTTAAGTGCTTAGTTACCCACCCCTCAAATTACCCTGCAGGAGTGGGGAAAAGGGATAGGGGCTGGGGAGTGATTAGGGGAAGAAGGCAGCGGCAATGGGAAATCAGAGGTGTGGAGCAGATGAAATATCTCCTGTGTCTTCTGCATGCATGGAGACGGGCACTCCGGCTGGCTTGCAGCAGGATTTGGCAGATAATCTGTGAGCGAAAAGCATGAAAACATGATGCCTATTGCAGAGGGTTCAGGAGGATCTGCACTTAAAGAGCAACACTTAATTCACCTGAGGGGCTGTGTGTGGTCAGAAGGAGATACCTGAACGGATTGAGAGGTGATGTCAGGAAAGACTAACTGAAAAAAATTGAGCTCTTGGTGCAGAAGGGGAAAAACAGAAACAGGGTGAAAAAGCAGTCCTGACTGCAGACCAGGTGTGTGCCCTCCTCCAAGAAGATTCTATCCCTTGGCAAGGATATACGTCTTGTGACTTATTTCTGCCAGATTAGTGACCTGAACTAGCTCGCGGAAGGGTTCCGTTAGCAGAGGAAAGGCTGGGAGCAAAGGAAGGGAGAGGTGGACCTCCGTGTATCTGCTGTGATGAATCAAGAGAGCAGCTCAGCCATCATGAGTAACTTCCCCTGGAGACAGTTCAGCTCTCAGCTGAATGCTGGCAGCGCTAAGTGCCCTCTCTGGGTGTGTTCCCACTGAGTAGCTTCCAACTGGGTTATAAAATAACCCAGATTTTAAACCCAGATTAAACCCTGCTCTTGTGTACACCTCCTCCGGGAACAAAAATACCTGCCCTTCAGCCTCAGGGTTTCCAGCCCCCTCTGATTAACCTTTTTTCCCTCAGCGTGATGCGGCAGCGAGGACTCTCCCAGAGGAGCAGGAAGGCAGAGGGACTTCTCAAGAAGTTGCCCTCAGGTTCTGTGTCCACCACGTCCCCTGCCCTGACATACACGTGCCCAGAGAAGGATCACATCCTTCTCGTACAGGCATGCTCTGGGTGCTCTGACCTGTTGCAGAGAGCCAAGCCTCCTCTGGGATGGTTTAAGCAGGCAGATAAATGTTTTCACGTTTAAGAGCAGGGAATGAATCACACCCTGCCAAATCCTTCTTGGTAAATAAGATTAAGCTTTACCAAGGAAACCTGAAATTATAAACCCTACTTTTCCATCTGAAAATGGAAATTTCCCTTGTTTCTTTTTAGTAAAGCTTTTTCTTTCTTAAGAACGCTTTTGGGGTTATTGTCTGGTTCTGGCCAGTCACTGAGATGTGAAAAATACATGAAAATTTTTGCAAGAGCTCTTTCTCCTTCAGGTAGGAAGAGCCACTGTAGGAGGTGTGGGCTGCGTCCCTTGAGCCGGCTGCGTCCGTTCTGAAGCATTGCAGGGAGAGGGATACCCAGGGCTCCCTCCTCAGAGCCTTCGCAAAGGCCACAGCTTTACTCATCGGCTTCAGTCCTGAAATATGGCGATGCTCAAGTTCCTCAGGAGGCCTCTGAAGGGAACTGGAGCAGCAGTCCACATACATCTCTGAAAAAACACCATGGGGAGAAATACGTTATCTATAAATGACTGAGGAGCTACGACTTTTAAACCTTTAGGAAGTGTATCGCTGCAGCAGAAGACATTGCAGGTTGGGAACCTGGACAGAAGCTGAACAGCCTGAGATAATGTCACCTCAGGGGATGGGGAAAAAACCCGTGTGGTTCTTTCAAACCAGGCTCTGCTCTCCTGATCTTCCAGCACATTTAACCCAAGATGTCTATCTGGAAGAAAAGGCTGGGTTTCATGTTAACAGGCTTTAATTGTGTGGGTAATGCGCTTGCTTCTCCAGGTGTTGGGTTACTGGCTGCCCTCTGGAATCAAGGACGTTTCTCTTCAAGGTTAGGAGCTTCATGTGCATTTATTTGTCTGGTCCCCAAAGTAAAACTTTCTTCTCGTGACAACAGGAAGGTGGTGGTGCTTTCTGTGCTGTGAAAAAGGCGTCAGCAGAAACCTGAGATGATGTTGTTCACACGTTTGGGGACAGTTGTTTGTTTTATTCTTCTGTCTGGGATCTTTTTATTTATCTTTTTAAAAACAGTCATCTTTCTTGGGCTCTTTGAAATGCACCATGTGGATGATTAATCGCAGGAAACATCCAGTCTCTGGGCGTGATTTGTATGCTAATCAATGAAACCAGCACCGCTGAATCGTATTACACTGGGACTTCAAAGCGGGCCATTAGGGAAGGGCTCGAAGATGATAGCCATGGGCCCGGAGCTGGCGGCAGTGGCTGGCGGCATCCCCACAGGAGTGGAAGTCCCGGTGGCGACGAGCAGGGTAAGACTCGACTTTGTACCTGACTCACCAGTGCTGTCTAATAGGGGAATCTGCATATGGTTGGCAAAATCCATCACTGAAGGGAAGTAACTTCAGGGAAAATGTTGCCCTAAAAGCATTTCATTATTTTTCTTATGACAGAAGCTGTCTGAATAGAAGCGCTTTGGTATGTTGAGTCAAATTTTATAATGGCCTCCTCCTCAATTCTGTGAAACCTTCTTGCAAAAACACCACAGTTTCAAAAACAGCCCTTAATGTCCATCAGTCTCATGAACCCCAAAGGCAAAAGGCTTCATTCTGTACAAATAAGCAACACAAATAGGTAGGGATGCCATAGGCTGGTGTTATTTCCTCAGTATGGGGCCTGAATCTGAACACATCTGACTTAAGAGTAATGATTTTCTTCGGAGGTTTTTGTTCGCATGGATTCGCTCCCTGCTCTAGATCTCAGCGCCCCTTTCCAGTTCCTGGTGTGAGCACAAAGGCAGATCTTATTGTGCTGAACTAGAACATCAGTTACAGAATCCGAGCACTTCAAGTCTGGGAAACGAAGAGGTAAGACCTTGTTCATTTTAACTATTTCCACATCATAACCACTTACATGACTTTTCCTGATGATAAACGAAAGCTTTTTCCCTCTCTGCAGCTACCTAAATCCGACTCAGGCAGATACTTAACAGTCTTCTCTTTTTTTTTTATACTAGGTGGCTTTTTTTCATTTTTTTAGTGTTTTGTAATTATTTTTTTCCTTCTTACACAGGTGAAGACTGGGCTCCTATAATTTAAATACCTGGATCAGAAAACTCATCAGTGCATTACATCAAAAGAGTGAAAATGGTGGCTCGCTTTCTACTATGCGCAGCTGAACATCTGCAAGTGAAGTGAAGATGCATTACACTGGCTGTGTCCCAGGTCCTTCAAGTCCCCTCTCCAGAAGTGACTTCTTTCTGTAGAGGCCACAGTTCTACAGAGAGGAGACCAAACATCTGATCCTACAGCTGCAAAATCATGGGCTCTTCAGCTTTACTTGAAGGGAAGCCCTCTGCCACCTTCACAGACCGACATACCCATCAGGACCACCATCAACCCCGACAAGCCAGGTTCTCCCACGAGGCCGTAAAGCCCATTCCTGTTCTTGCACATCATTAGCGACCTCCCGTCGACACCAGCCAGTGCACGTGTTCACCGGGCCTTTGCCAGACCAAGGTCTTTAAGAGGGATGGAAGTTGTGAGAAGGGAACTGATGAAATGGTATCTCAGGATCGCTCTTGGAGTAAAACCCCAAAGAGATTGAAGTGTTTCCCCAAGCTTTGCAGAGCCGCTCTCCTTTGCCTTTAGCCTAACTGTGGATTTGCACTCTTGGCTGTTTTCCTGGCCGTTAGCTGAGATGGAGGGAAACCTCAAGTTTAATATGCCAGAGACGGGAGGCTCAGACAGGAGCTCTTGCCACAGGACAGTAGAAAGGAATTAAACAGGGCAGAGCTGGGAAAATAAGTCAGAGCAGTGAGCACCTGGCTGGCAAAGCAGAAGCTGGGCCTGCCTCCAGCCCTGTGTAGCCTAATTTTTGAGCCATAGCCACCACGCTGTCCAGGTCTCCAGCACCAGCAAACCGTGGTGGCTTTACCTCCTCATCACACTCTTTCTCGAGGAGATGGCTTGTCTCATCTATGCCTGAAGCCATCCTGTATATTAGACCTCAGTGGGAAATCTGGTTTCTTAAGCATGGAAAAAGTGCTCCGCTTGTATAGTGCCAAAGTTGATGCCGTGGTGTGAGATGCTGCAAATGCCTTGGCAGGTCTGGTCCCCACCATGGAGAGGTCGGAGCAGCCTTCCAGGGCCAAGAGCAGCGTGTGGGTGTAACAAAGTCAGAAAGGGAGGAGCCCCTCATCCTTAGAAACTCTACAAGGCTGGCTGCCTTCAAAGCAATTTCCAAACATTAACTGAGCTGCACAGGATCCCTGCAGGTAGTTAATTAAGTATCATCTTCTTTTGAAAAATGAGAGGGAGGAGAAAAAAAAATAAAATAAATGAGGGCAGAGCAACGTACCATGCCTAAAGGATGAAGGAAGCGGTTATCAAAATCCAGAGCAGCGGTGAGCTGTTCCCAGCTCCTTGTCCTTGGCTTCAAAAGGGGGCTGGGCAATTTGTTTTTAGCAGCTAATCCTTCAGCAAAAAAGATTTAGGATCTTTTTTGCTTTATGGCTACTTCCAGTCCTTCTGCTCGCAACCGCAGAGCAGACCTGGAGAGCCTTGGGAATGAGAAAACTCAGAAGTTGAAAGCAGGGATTACTGCAAAAATTGGTTTTAGAGATTGAAGAGACTTCTTGGTTTTTGCCTTTTTTTCTGCTCTAGCTTTAGCACAATACTTTCTTCCACATTTTTGTGATTATTTTTAGTAACATCTAGTAGATCATTGTGACAAATTAGCTTTACCAAAATAGCAACAATAACTTGCTGTGGCTAAAAGGTTTTCAATAAATCAAAAACAGAGAAAAGCTGCACTTAAGCTTGTTTTGGTTTTTTGTTTGTTTTTTTTTTTTTTAAGAGTGGCCAATTCTCAGGGAAAAGTGCAATTTATTTTCATATTTTTTGCAAGACCTACAGACACATTTTGAACAGCATAAATTTTGCTCAAAATTATACCTACTTTTTAAGTATCAAGTTCGGAAAAATATCCAGAATCGTATCAGCACCATATGCTAATTCTCCATTTGACATTAAAAAAAAGCTTTAAGCATGTTATTTTATCAATCCCCATCACACTGAAGCAGTAATGGGCTCACAGTCACTGTATAGTGCAACATAGCAAAATTAAGTTTCAGTAGCTTTTTTCCAAGACAGAGGAGCACTGTAAGAAAAATCAGCTCCAGCAGGTCTCACAAGGGAGGCTTTGTGTGGCAAAAAGCTGTATTTTTAGGTCAGCTTGGCTAAACTGAAGGAGATGATTTGTATGTTAAATAGAAAGACTGCCTGGCTTTTAAGCTCAGCCTTTTTTTGCGGTGCAGGCATAAGTCATGAGCCATGCTGATTGCTTTTGGGTGGTGTTTGTAACTGGGATCAAGTGGCTACCAGCAAGAGGCAAGTGCTTGGTCCTCACTGTTTAATGAAAGGTGTGTTTCTGCAAGGGGTGACTGCAAAACTGGCACTTTCTTGCTCCTCTTTTCTCCCAGAACAGTTGTTATCTAGCATTTTAATTGAGTACCAAGCTAATAAAGTAATTTTGGATGTTAAATCATATGCTGCATAAAACCTGGTTTGATTAAACAGGTCATTTGCAGTCTGCCTGATCACCAGCTAATGCCAGCATGGGTATCAGCTGGGTCTCAGGGTGATTTAGGAAGGACAGGGAAATTCAAGGCTGGGTCAGCAACACAACAGGGTTTTGCTCTACCCCATCATTGAGGGTGTGTGTTAGCAAAGCACGCTGCTGATGGGAGTGAAGGAGAATGCATGGACCTAAATGGGAGAAGCCCTGAGCAGATGAAGGATTCCCCAGATTTGAGGCTTCCCAGGACCAACGCAGGTATCTCTTAATACTGGGGACACTTTGTAAAGGCTCGTATTTCTGTGATGCCCATAATAACTATTTGCTCACAGTTGCCCAAAGAGATTGCTTATATATCCAGCCTTATAAAAACAAATTTTCAGTACACAGTACCTTGCCACAGTTTAAGCAAATAATTTATATTGTGCTGTTGCCACTTCACTGTAAATTCCTGTCGCTATGTATCCCTTTGTGACAAGCAAGTTATCTTGGTCATCAACGTCTTAACACCATCACTACAGAAAAGACCTGATTTGATACCTGTCTGTCATTTCTGTCCTCAGCTGTTCCCATACATTCAAGCCAGCCTGGGCCCTGCTTCCTTTTTTCCCCCTTAAATACCATAATTTCATTGTTCTTCTCCCCTGTATAAAGAGCTTTTCTCTTGCACACCAGTCTTCTGCTGAGTTTCCCAAATGTTATTGTCCAGTATGTTCAAAATATTGCCACTATAGAAACTAGTTCCCAATTAGACTCATACACTTTCTCATTTTGCAAAGTTCTTGATCATACTTTTAAGTCCATACGTTGTCTAACTTTCACCTATGCTTACAGTTTCATGTTCTTTCATCTGCTCCTGCTTAGCAACAAAGTCAGTTTTGACTTAATCAATTTTTAATGTCATTTCTGTATCTCCTTCCATGACATCCCATTGCCTAGAAATATTGATTCCTGAATCTCTTTGCCTTGCAGTCAGGAGCCTTTGGGAGGCCAAGGGTGAGCATGCTTGTTAAGGACAGAGAGGAGTCAGCTCAGCTGAGCTTCGCTGCAATTCTACGAGGGGATAAGAGCCAGATCCAAACTCTCGCTGCAGAGACTAGACCTTATTCAGAATCTCTGACAGGAGACACAAACACGTGCGCTCAGCTCCCTCACGGAGGCTGAAGTCCACTCTGAGCAATGAATTAGCACTATTAGCTTTGTGCATTGCTTGAGCCATCAGAACAGGATTTAAATGAAGCTTAAGCAATAAGCAGGGTCCTGCGGAGACCTTCTGTCCTCTGATCAGAAGCCCTCAGCAGAGCTAAGGAAGAAGGAAGGACCCTTGGGTAAGGGCGAAAGCCAGGCAGAGACTTTATGGGGAGGTAAAGGGAAAAAAATAGATGAACTGGGGGAAGAAACTGAGGGTTTGTTTTGCAAGCGAGATGAAGGATTTCTCCACCGTTCCTTCTCTGTGGAATGATGAAACTAGGTGCTCAAGGGATGGGGCAAGGAGGGAATTGTAGCAAGGAACATCTGATCAGAGACATGTTGCTCTCCTGTCAGTGGGCCAAGTGCTGTATTTACTGTCGCTTTTATTTTTTGCAGCCCGCTCAGTCAGTGCTGGACGCACTAGGAGACAGAGCCAGCGCACGACTAAGCCTTTCTGCTGGAATTCACAGGATGAGCCGTTTCCACAACATGTCAGTAGGTGGCAAAAAGCTACAACCGTTGTGCTAAGCAAGAAATAAATATTTTTCCTGCTCCTGCAAGAACGGGAGGTATCTGTGGGCAGCCCCATCTCATGGGTGGAGATGGATGTTGTTAGCCCTGGGCCAGAGCACTGCTGGGAGGGAGAGGACATCCCAGAAAGGGCAACATCCCATATCGGGAGCAGATAGAGCCTCAGAAGAGAAACAGGAGCTGCTTCCCTCCTCTAAATTCATCAGGGGACCCTTGTGCCATCTCTTGATGTTGCTCAGGAATTATTTAAAGAAAGCTGGAAACTGTAAGGGCTTAATTGCTGTTTCCTGCACTGGAAAACAACAGGTTTAGGGCTGCGTTATCGCAGCACAGTCTGAAGATACCTAGTTAGACAAACTAAAACATGCCATGGCTTATATTTTTCAAGCTGATGATAATACTTTAATCTTCATGTACAGCCTGAAACGGAGCTGCTCAAGTCAATGTTCTTGGGTGCTTTTTTCTCACGGCTTTGTGTAAGCAGATTGAAGCAATCCCAGTTGCTGGTCACACACCTTCCAGGGAGGCAGGGCAGATAAAGGGTTTAATAAGGTTAGTGGATATATCTCAGTGCCTTTGATGGTGGGGTTTTTTTTTCTGCTTTTGAACATGTGCATGTATCGGGGAAGGGAGGACGTTGCATGATGCTGAAAACTTGCATTCCCAAGGAGGTTAAATACTCTGAGCATCAGGTGGGACAGAGTGCAGGAAGGTTAGAAAATCACATTAATCCAGACTACTCGACGAGATCCAGTTACAGCGTGGCTTTGTTCAACTTTATTTACGTAACATCTCTGTTTACTAAGTGTAAGTAAATAATTTTTCTGCTCAGGAACAATAACAGAGATATTACAGCAACCCTGGCTGCAAGGTCACTGAAATACCTTCCTGCTTTTTAAAATACAGAGGTAAGGTTCACTGACATTTCCTCTTATAAGTTGTACATTTAATTGCTGGTTTTGCCAGACATCAACTGCTGGTGCTGACTTTCCCCGGCTTGGTTGTCTGCTTCAGGCTGAGCATTATAATTTTGTTTTAACCTTTCAGCAAAGCAGGTTCAGCTAAACCTGAGCTGGAGGAACTTGGTTTGCTCTGGCCGTGTTCATACCACCAACAGAAACATCCTATAACCATTTTACTGGGAAGATCAAATGTCCTTGTGCTTTGGGGCTGGGATCTATCTGACTTACATCTCCCCTTTCTTTGAGGCTGTGCCATTTGCTGATACCCATAGCCACATCATTAACTGCATAAAATCTCCATTCTTCGTCATTTTTGTGAAAACTGGTAATGTGAAGATGCTGAAGCTGAGCTGAGCAGCTTCTGCCTCAGCACAGCTCCTATGTGGAGACATGTTTAAGCAGGATGGATCCAGCCTTGCCTCAAAGCTGGGTGGGTGGTGTGAGACACAGAAACACCTTTTTAGCCAGCAGGTAACTCACCCCATCCCAGGATAGACAGGAGGATACATCACCACCTGGAGATACCCCTTACTCCTCCTCTCATGCTCTCAGCTATAAACAGAGCAGGTGACTGTTTTATATCAGCTTCACAGTCCTTAGATAGCCAGAATTAGATCAGACAAATCTCACTCTACTTCCCCGCTCTGAAACCTTCCCTCTTGGCTCTTCCTCCTCTGCCTACGCCTTGCTCCGCACCACTAAAATCAAACCCCATGCAGGTTTCCTCCTCATTATCCTTTAAAACTCATCCCGCACCCGTGCCTGCCAGCCGGGATGCAGCAGTGCTCCCTGGGGAGGCACGCTGGGGTCAAGGCCAGGGGCTCTGCTAAAACACAGACACTGGTTTCTGTGGTGCGTGACTTGGATTGAAGCTGTGTGTGCTCGGTTATGCCGAGTGGCAAGTTTCATCTTCTCCATAGGGTGACTCAGCCTTCAAATGATAAGCTAATATTGAGCACTTGGAATAACAGCTCTGTAAAGTCTTCCTTGCTGATGCACATGCATTGTGGGGTTTTTTTCCATCTTCTGTAATTTGTAGAAAAGTCTAAGTTTCACCTTTAGTAATAGAGAAAACATTTTCATTTCCAGCTTCTGGAAGGATGTTTGAAAACGTGAGAAGAGGATGAGTTGCCATCTGCCTCTCTACAGGTTATGATGAATTAATACAATCAAGAGCAGCACAGCCAAACAGTTTTGAGCACCAGGAGTAGGAAGCGGGTTTGCTGATTTTATTGCCTCCATAAGAGCAAATTTTGCACACCATAAGTTGATAAATTAATGCTCTGAGTCTCTTCTCTGCACAGTCTGTGATATGGATCGACTGGTCCACATATACTTCTCTGTGGGCAGCACTCTTCCCCAATGCTGGCAACATGATTATTGGAAAACTAATCAGCTCTATCTGAGATAAATTGCATTTCCACCAATTATAGCTTAATTGTTGACAGATGGGAACACAGAAGGGAGATGTGTCACATCATTAAGAGAACAGGTGTATAGACAAGTGCCAGATTAATTGTTCCAGCCCATTAAATCATTGACCTTTTCAGCATACCCTCAACGTTGAATTCAAAGCTCTCACGATATTTCCAGCTCACACACGATGACCATGTTTATCTGCAAAGTTCTCAGGGGTGTTTTTAAAACACTCCAGACACGGACTCATTAGCCACAAGCAGTTCTCCTTTCTCATTAAAATAATTTCTCTTCTTCCTCCTCCCCTGCATTGGGGTTTGTTTTCTTGGCTTTTCAGTGAAATCACGCATGGTGTGTGGGATTTCTCCTAAGAGCAGTTTTCTCCATGAAGCTGAGAGACATGCTGTAATGGGTTATACATTTAGGGATGTCAAAAAGAGAGGTGAAATCAGGACAGAGAAGCTCAGTGCTGGGCAGCTGTGCTGAAGGCTCCAGCTTTGATTTGGGACTTTGGCTATGATTTCCAGCTCCTGCTCTGCCTGGGATTTTCAATAAAGCTTGTGAGAGACAAATAGCTAAATACCATTGAAACTGAGTCAGCTATGAGTGTCCAATTACCCTAAATATGTGTAAAAATGTGTCTCCTGCTCTTTTTCTGGCTATGTAATCCAGGAAGCTGAGGATGCAGCGCAGACACATCCAAAACAGCTTTGTGGGAGGTAGCACAGGTTTGAGACAGTGATGCAGGACATGCTTCATCTGTCCTGAACTACCCAAGCCCTGCGCTGTCCTGGATAATTGAGAACTGACTCCAGATCTAGTTATTCTGGATGTCCTGACTTGAAAAATAAGAGGATAAGTTTTCCAGCTGAAGGAAATGAAAGTCGTGTGATGATAATTGTATTTGTTACTCCTGGAGTCCCTGCCCTGTGGCAACGAGCTGATTTGAAGATGTTTTAACCCCTGGTAGTTTTAGAGAGACCAAGTGGAAAGCAACCTAGGGAGACAAGCAGGAGGTAAGAGGAAGAGTTAATGCCCTTTGCCAGCTCTGCAACTTCAAATGGAGGCAAAATTGATGGTGGGAATCAGGCAGGTATTTTTCCCCAGGGCCAGGGCTGATGGTGGGTTCTCTCCCTCCCCTGTGTAGCACCAGTCCCTGATATAGCCAGTTTGTCATGTTAAAGTAACATGATGTGTAACTGAAATCTCATTTTATACATGTGCCTGAATGTGCTTGAATGACTTACTGTGTTCCACAAAGATGATGCACCTTTACTGTACTTTACTACAAAGACAACCAGGTAGGAGACAGGAGAACTAGGTGAAGTTCCTTCTCAGATAATGAATGATTTTATAAGGAAAAGCAGATAATTTTATGAAAAAATACATTTTAGGAGAGATGGAAACTGCAAGAATCTCTTTGATAGATCTGAAACGCTTCATATAACCATCTTTTTTCAATATGCTTGGAAATGTCAGATGGCAACAGGGCAGCTTGTTCAAATTCTTGGTGGATGCAGCAGCCTTGACCAACACCACCGGGGTATGTGTGTGCAGGAGATGCTGGAGATCCCTCGGTTTCCACCATTCGTTGTGCAACACTGAACCCCAGACAGAGAAGGCAAGCGAATGAAAGCCAGCATTTTCACAAAATTTTCCATAAAACTGCAGGTTAGTGCTGAAGAAAGTACATGTATTTTTGTGTCCGGGGCAGGGGAGGGGAGTAAATTTTTAAAAAATGTCAAAAAGGAATTTTAGAAATGCCAGAATATTTATTTTAAAGACTTCTTAAATGAATCGTTTTACCTTGGATTTTAAACTGTGCTTTTGTGGTTTAGGAAAGGATACAAGGTTAAAAACAAGTTAAACAGAAAGGTTGAGTAACCCAAAGGCAAGCAAAACATTTCATTTCAGCTAGAACTTAATACTTGGAGTTAACCCAGAATATTTTCCAGCTTCTGCTTGGGTTTTTTGCCATCCTCCTCCTCCCCCCTTCATTGTTGCTCAGCCCAAGCCATTTTCTCCCCAGGTATTTTGATTCAGCCGCATAACCCAGACAGTCATTATTCACTCTACATCAGTGATCTCCTCATTTCCAGCGCTCCTTTCCACTGGCCCATACTGCCAGAAATGCCGCTTACCACAAACATTATGTCTCCACCCTCTGTCCATCCATCGGGGGGGGGGGGGTTCAGCCCCACCAGAGCTGGGCCTTGTTTCTTCAGCATGTCTCTCTCACCTCAAGCCATGCCACTAGAAATCCCTATCAAAGAAGTCATCAAAGAGAGAAACTCTCTCCGTCTTTGTTCTCACAAGCCTAGGTTTGTGGTAAATCTTCTCTTCCCCTTCCCACTCCTCGGAGCCTGTGCTGGAGGTGTCCCAGAACAGATCCCTCATCTGTGGCTCCCTGCAGAACCACAGGTCAACCTTCCTGCTCCTGCCCGGAGAGAGTTCAGCCCCATCATTCTGCCTGGAGAGTCCTCCACCCCACGTGTTTCCTTGGGGAGAGAAAAAAAAAAACAACCAAAAAACATAGTTTTGCAGAGCTGCATGCACAGTTCCCTACAGTTTAGCTGGAAATGGCTATGGGCAGCTGGAGGCAAGTGAAGAAGATCCTGAGAGGTGCCTGTAAGACCAGATCCCATGCTCGGGGCTGGGCAGGGTAAGGTGTAATATACTCAGGATTGTATTTGGTGAAATTATAGTCTGGCAAGAGACAATATGGTTTTATGCCCAAGCAGAGAGAGCTGAGCTGAAGAAACACAAGGGAATAGGAGCAGCCAAGTCTGTTCCCCTTTCTCCTGGTGAAAGTTCACCGTCCAACAAGTTTTTCACTGCTTTAAGCCTTTTTGCCCTCGGTGATACGTTTCCAGCCCGTGCTGAAGGTTGTCACGTGCAAGCAAAGCAGAACAAGGCTTGTGCCTTGGGAATGTCCGTACAAAGTGGTGGTTGAGATCCACTTCGATTTCCCCTTTGTTGGGGACAGTGAGGTCACCTTGTGTGCCCTGGCATCTCCAGCCCCCCAGCTGCTCCCCCAGCCTGCGCCAACCAGGGCCCTGAATCTTAGATCAGCATCACAGCCAAATCCAAAGCACCTCAGGTCACCCCTCCAGATTTATTCTACGTCCATTCCTGCTGCTCGCCCGTCCCAAGGTGTGCGCGGGAATGAAAAGCCCCTGCTCAGTGTTTGGTGGCATTGCTGTCACACAGACCGTGCTGTGCTTCCCTCCTGCACTACGGCGTGGGCTGCAGCAGGACAACGTGCCCAAGAGAGGCTGTGATCTGTCACCATTAAATGACTTTCACCTGATGCGTTTTCACGTCAGACGTTGAAAGTAACACGGAGCCATGGCTGGAAATCATCTAACCAGGAACATCTCACCTTAATTACACATCACCCAGAGGGATGCAAATCTGTGATGGAAATTACCTGGCTCTGGGCAGTGGGAAGCGGTTTCCATATAAAACTAGACCTAAAAAGTGATTAACCTCAGTGACTGTAACGTTTACCCCGTGGTCATTTAAGGATGGCAGGAGTCCAGAGTCTACACCATGCATAGGAATGCAACATATTGGTGGACCATGCAGTGATGAAGCCAGGAGCAAATCTCTGACAGCTGTTGCTCGAGCAGCTCATTCTCCATTTCTTTCTCCTGCTGAGCCTGGTTCCAGCTTCCCAATGTGCCCAAGGGTGCTCTGTCAGAGAAGACTTACTGCAAGGTTCAACACCCCAAAACTTATGTGGGTACCCTCCTTCAGTCCTTCATGCGTGTCAAGGAGAAGAGACAAGGCTGACTGTTCTCCCAAAAACCAGTGTCACAAGGCACCTGAAAATAACCAGCGATCTCGAATCATCCAGATTTTCCTTTTGCTGCAGGGGAACATCACACTTCCTTTCTCCAGAGCAGAAAAATTTGAGGTGTAACCAACCTGGTGCAGTAGAAGAGCTCTTCCGAAGCTCACCCTGCTTGTCCCCAGCTGAAGATTTGAACTGGTTGTTTGCTTCCCGTGCCCTGGTATATTTTGCTGGGGAGCCAGACAGTTGTGTACCCACCGATGACTGCAGCTACCAGGGGTTCAGCCCTGTCCTCCCTCCAGGAAGGGATCAGCTCCACGCCTGCATGGGGCAATCGCTGGGTCAGTGTGGGGCTGGGGCTGGGCTTTGGCTCCTCAGCTGAGGACGGATGCATGTTGCAGTATAGCCACTCTGCTAGAGTAACTCATGTCTTGTGCTTGAAGGAAAGCTGGCAGGGCACATTTTAATCAGCAACTGCCAACCCTGCCAGACTGACCACTGTGATGTTGTCATAGCCTACGTCCCCATGAGCACACCCCAGGCTCGGGCAGGAGGTGTTCACTGCTGGGGCAGAGGGCAGGAGGCAAAACCTGGTGGAAGGCTTGACCTTTGGGCAGTTATTTTCTGTTTTTTTTTCTCTTTCACCCCTTTGGCCATCATGTTGGTGGAGCTTCAGATGTTCCCCACCAGCCTGTGTGTTCACCTGTGCAGCAGTCTATATGCTCACCTTCTGGGATGCTCTTGCCTGATGGACCCCCTGACTCTCCAAGGATGTGGGACCCTGGGGACACCCTCTGTCCTCATGCTCAGTTTGCTGTGCAGGAGATCTGTGGGACAAGCTGAGGCTCTCTTCCCCATGGGAACCTGCTCCTGCAGGGATCTGGCCCTAAGGACTTTGCTTTTACACCCCTGGGGCTAGTCCATGGCTCTTAATTCCCATCTACTCAGGTCTGTTTGGATGCTCTCAGAGAAACAGCCCAGAGACCTGCACCCCATTCTGACGCATCCCAATGCTTTGCTTTACGAGTACATCTCCCAGCCTTCTCCCTCCTCCCAGCTTTTTGAACTTGCACTGTGTTATTGCAGGAGGTGGAGCAGTGGAAGCAACTTCCACAGGGAAAATTCTCTGATGACATTTAAGAGGCTGGTGAATTTTACATCTCCTTGGAAAATTATTCTACTTACCATGGTCGTCTCCATGAAAATGCTGATTGTGCTCAGCAGGGACGAGGTCTTGGCTTTCAGCACTGTTGCCTCTCTGAAGAGTGTCAAGAACTTTCTTCGGGCTGAATTCCTTGATTTTTTGTTTATTGATTTTTGCCTCCCTGTGGAGATTTTGCTTCAGCTCTGCCTGGGTTTGCAAACGAGTCATCAACAAGCAGCAGAGGAGTGAACACGTTTTAACAGCTCGAAGTGGCATATCATTAGGGGGTTGGTGCTGAAAATGATTATGCAGTTAAGTACTTTAACCAGGGCAAACGTCATTTGCCAAACTGGGTACATGACAGAACATGACCTGCATGGAGATTTTTGGTTTGTCCATGGGCCATGGTCAAAAGAGGGCAAAGCATTGTAAAAATCAGAAGTAATTCCTGATCGCAGGGGCACTGGGGATGCTCCCCACATCTCCTTGGCCTGACCCCCTGGGAAAGCTTCATTTGACCTTACCAGCAACAGGCTTTAAGCCTCCTGGTCCTTGGGAGAGACACCAGGGATGGGCAAACCCATGTCCGAGAGGAGAAGCCCCAGCCTATCCCCAAATCCATCTCAGCATTACCTCTCGGCGCCTCCGGATCAAATCCAGCATCTGCAGCTTGTGCAAGTGCTGTCGCCTTCCAGGGAGGTGTCTTAGGCTTTGCCCCCTCTTCTCAAGAGCCTACAAGGTGTTTAAAAATGTAAATAAATACACCTGCACTTTCTGAAAGAGAAAGGAACAGCCACTAGATTGCAAACCCGCACCCGGCCCCTCGGGCGCTCCCCGGATAAAGGCAGCAAGCGTCTCCCTGAGTAGTCAACTTGCAGAAATTTATCACAGATTTCCACTGTGCTAGCAGTTTATCTCACAGCTCTGGGGCATGATGGAAAAAATCTTCATTAAAACAATGTATACATGTTTCTGGCCCCCGAGGTGTTACTGCTTTGAGTTGGCTGTTCAAGATAATCTCATGATCCGAAGGGAGGAACCACTTCAGCATGTTTGGGGTTGCAGGGAGTGTTTACAACACATAGCACTGGCAGCCTTCTCCCTGCCAACTGCAAGCGATGGGTGTTCAAGTTGCTCAACCATATAAAAAAGGTGGTCCTTAAACCTTTAGCCTCAAAAATATTCAAGGTTCTGGCTCAGCAGATCTACCTCATCCAGGGAACGGTCACACTGGAGATTCAGAAACTTTCGCCTTATTTTGTATCCTTTCACCCACACACCAGTGTTTCATCTGGTTCCCAAGCTCAGCCAGGGACAGGAGCACAGCTGGTGTAAAACACCAACTTCTGCTCTTCGGGGTGCCTGAACCCTGAGAGCCTGCAGCCAACAATGACCCGTGCACAGAGCTCAACCCATGCCCTTACCTTCGTTTTTGGGCTTGCAGCCACTTCTTGCTGACTCCAGGGCTCTGCAGGAATGATTGCTTGTGGAGGGCCAGCAGGTTCAAGCCTCTACAAGTCCAATATTTATAATATTCAGCATTGCTTGTTCCACACAATCATAAAACCTGATGTGAAACTACCTTGACATTTTCCCAGCTCCAATTCTGACCTGGCTGCTTGGGATACAGGAAGGAGATTAGCATCTCTAGCAGATGTTCAGTGAGATGAGCATCTCCTTTGGTCCTTTAGGAGTGGACAAAACTGGGGAAATCTTCTGCGTTACTGTCAAGGCAGCAAAAACCCAGTTTGACATGAGTTTCATCCCTGTAGGTATTTCTCTTTGAGCCTCAACAGTGCCCAAGGCTCCAGCTAAGACCAGTGAAGACAAACCCCAGCCCAGATTGCATCATGTCAAAGCTGAAGCATGGCAAGGTATCATAATTTAATATAAGACTCCTAAACAGGTCATCTGAGGGCAGATCCCAGTTACCTGAGACCCAGAGCAACATTCTCTCTTTTATGTTGGCCTAAGTAAGACCTTTCTCTGCAGAACTATGCATGGTACAGAGTGCCTTTCCTGGTAGCTAATGAAAGTGGGCAAAGACTTGCTTTACAGACTGCTCTGAGCATGGCTTTTTATCTTAAGGAGCTAAGTTGCCTCCTTAAATCATACCAAACTACTAGATCATACTGGGTCATTTCATGGCTCGATATTGCTAGTGTCCTCTTCTAGGATGGGAGCTCCATACAGCTTCCATAAAAATTAAGAGGAGCATCATCAAGGACTTCACCAGTAAGACCTGACTTACTTTATGTGGAACATCATTAACTCCTTGAATATGAACCAGTGTCAATAAATGATGACACGTCTCTGCCTGCACTGAACTGCTGACAAAGCCTGAGCTGTAATTTTGAAGCATCCTGTAAATCAGTGCAAAAACACAGGAGAAAAAAAGTCAGCAACGTCAGGTAAAGGGGGAATTCCCCATCAGCCCCAAACGCCAAGTTCACATGTCTCAGCGTCAAAAAACCCTACAAAACTGAATATGAAGCTTAAAAAATGGCACTAGATGGCAGCAAGTGACACCACAAACTGCAGTCTGGGCTGTGCATCACTCCTAGATGCCACCAAGGCAGCCAGCCCTGCGTGGCTGAGGGCAAATCTATCCTGCATCTATCGGCTCATCTCACTGCGTGTGGCAGGGAAGCCAAGTTTCAGGCTTTCGGCTAAAGTTGTGTCGCAGGTTGGAAAACTGACTCTTTTCTTTTGTCTCTGTGAACCTCACGGGATTTTTCTCTGGAAATTTTCTCAGACCGAAATCCTCTAAAAGTCCTTCAGCAGGCCACGTCATCCTGCTCTGCTGTCTTTGAAAATATTCCTGCAGGGAAAAGGGCTTTTGCTGGTGCAGTTTACATCCCTAACAGCAAAGGCAGAAACATGGTGTAGGATTAACATTGTCGTCGTCCTGCAATGAGTATTATCAGTGTTTTAATAATACATAAATATGGCCGTAATGGAAATAAGATCAATGACAAAAAATTCTATGCTGGTAGGAGATTTTAAATGAGGCTGGGATTCCACATGATAGCTCACAGAGCATAGCTGGGCTCATTCCAGGTGCTGCTGCCTCATCCACCAAATCCAGGGACACATTATTCAGTAGCCAGTGGCCGTCTGTGCTCTCTGAAGCCACCAGTTTTGGCCAGAGCCGCAGCCCCGTGTGAAGGGGTTTTAACTGACCCTGTCTGGTGACTCTTCTGTTCTTTATTATATTCAAAAGACCTTAATCACAGCAAGGAAGGTTTGAGCAATACAGCCTTGCTTTGGTGGGTTTGCTGTTGTGGGATACGTGCAGAGGGTTTGTCACTGAATTTTGGGAAAGTGGAGATGCTCTCAGGGAGGTCTCACAGGGAGGTGAGAATTTCCCCCAAGGATTTGAATTGCAAGGGGTTAGATAGGTGCCTGGGAAGGAAGATGACCAGTGCAGGCAGCTGAGGGGCAGCTCAGTGCTGGTGTAACCCAGGGGAGTTCCAGGGCTGCTCTAAGCTGCACCCAGTGATGGGGCAACCTACAGGAGGGCCACAGAGAAGCACAGTAGGGGCAAATACATCTCTTTCATGGGTTAAACACCCAAGAAGTGTGTTTGCCTCTGTTTATCCCCAGCCACCAAGGACTCCCTCCAGACACCTAATTAGGTGACTGATGTGCCCTGTGCAGCTGGGCTCTCTTAGAGGGGTACAACATTGGTCCTTAATTGCTAATTGGAAGTCCTGCCTAAATGAGAGCATGGGGGTGGGTGGGTTATTTCCAGCAGCTGATCACTTCCCCAAGCAGAACATCCTGCTGCACCTGTGCTTGGAGGGGTCTGCTTATGTTTTCCTCTTTCCCTGCCTGACTTTATTCCTCTGTGCTCAGGTTTAGAGCCCCCAGACCTGGGCCAGGCAGCAGAGAAGAAACACAGATGAAAGCCTCAAGCAGGGTCTCTAACAGAGAAAGATCGGAGGAGCAAAGTGGGGAAGCTGCAGCTCTGGGGCATCCAGAGTGGGGCTGACATCCCTCCCTGTCCCTTTGTGAGCATGTAGGGAAGAAGGGAGAGCTCAATCTCAGCTAAACACCATCAGCTTTGCATCCTCAACAGTGAGCAGGTAAGAGATGGGAAGGTGGAAGGTGTTGCTAGTTGGTTTTGGAGAGTGTGGAGAAGCAGTGAAAATTCAGAGAAAGCAGTGTGCTTCTCTGGGTTTGGGTTTCAAATAACCTGATCTATGGCAAGAAGTGTACAGCCCTGGTTAGCCCTGTGAGCATGTGATGGGGTCTTTCCAAGGGCTGAGCCTCACCCAGGTTTCGTACTGTGTAAAAACATCAGTGCAGAAAAATATCAGCACAGAAAATGGATGCGGAGGGGTTCTTGTCACTTTTTTAAAAAATGACATAGCAACTCTAACCCTTGTGTAGTACGGTACATTAGCTGTGGTTCCTTTCCTCCTCTGCAGTAAATTATATGAATACAAAAATATTTCTGGAGCTTTAGTTATGCTGTGGTAACTCCTGTGTGTGGGAAAACCCTGATTGCCAGGTCAGGTAGAGTCATGGCTTTCAGGGCTTGGAGGGGAAGGGATCTGGGAAGTGTGGGAAGGGGAAAGGAAGGAGGTCAAGGAGGAGTGAACAGGGGTGTTTTATGTTTGTTTGAGGGGAAATTTTTTTAATATCTAGCTAGAGAGCTGTGTGTGTGCTACATACCATGCTATTGAGGGGAGGAGGTGAAGGTATGTGCAGGCACACAGCACGCGTAGCAATTCTTGAAACCAAAAATAATTGCTCTGTACTCTCACCAGCCCCTATTGCAAAGCATATCTGTCTGCTTTACCTGCCTCTCTGCCCTTAAGCTGATGCCAGACCTTGATGGGATATTTGACCAGAAGAGCCAAAACCAGCCCCACGGGATGCAAGTTGGATCCCTTCTGCAAAGGGCTTGTTCTTGGCCACGTTAGCCCCATGGGAGCGCTAAGATTTGGCTGCAGGTACCCAGACACCACAAAGGAAAGTGGGTTATTACATGGGAGGGGGCCTCATGGCCAGAGCTGGGACATGTGTCCTCGTTATGGAGTCTCCATAGCACACCAGGGCTGGCCCGCAAGGCACAACCCACGCAGTCAGGCAGGAAGACAAAGGCGGGGCCTCGCTGTGTTGTCCCCTCTCTGACCGTTTTTGGAAGATGAAGTCCTTGCCCTTGTGCTAATGAACCAGAAATAGCCTCTCTGTAGCCAGCATCCCAGCTCTGCCCCAGGTATCAAGCTTGGCCTGGTGATAAAGCTCATCTGGGGATGGTTATCTAAAGGTAGGACCTCCTGCTTGCACTGCTGTAGGATATTTGTTTCCCTACCACGGTGCTGTGACATGTGCCCATGTCCCCAAGCACAAAAGCCCATGTCAATGGATCAACCGGAGCAACTCGTAGGGAGTTTTCAAACTCGCCTTACTTGAGGTCTTCGAGGTGGGTGCTGTTTAATGATGCTGGTTTCTCCCTTTTCCGGCATGGTGTTGAAAGCAAGGGGCCCTTAAAGATTAGAGAAGAAATGGACCAAGTTACTTCTGGATGATCATCAACTGCTAGGCTGTACTCAGCAATGGTTTTCTGCCCTGGTTTTGGGTTTGCATGTCCCACTAAAGTCTCTCGCAGTGTACTCCAGTAACACATGGTATAAATTATTCTATTAGCTGTAGAAATAAAGTGAGGATGTAGCTGTGGTTCTAACAACGTGTCTGCTGCGTACCTCTCCTACTTCCCTCTACAACCCCTCATACATACTATACATGACAATAACCATCCTCCGTATCCCCTATGGTCTCCCCAAGTCCCTGGGGTTCCCGTGTGACCAAGGGTCCTCTTCTCCTCCTGTGGCCTGTGACCATCAGCTGGTCAAGAAACCTGTGAGCTTTGCTGCTTCCTCACTGCCTGCCCTTTTAAAGTAGGGAACAGGCAGCAGTTTGGGCCTTTTCTTGCTGCTCGGTCCCTGAGACTTTATTATTGGGGTTTTTTTGGTGGAACTGAGAAATATCTCTGATGCTTTTACTGACCATGGCAGAGCTGGGTTACAGCCAGCCAGTGGATTCAGAAGTTAGTGGGTTACAGTCAGACAATCAGTATGATCACAGACCCTCATCTTTGGAAATCGGCATGAAATAACATGTTACACCCCAGTGATCACCAGTTAGTTATTAAAGCAGTGCTTTTGCTGGGGCCTGGACGTGATCTGGGCTCCAGTATGTTCTGCACTGGTGCTCTCGGGGACACGGCTGCCTTTTTTTTTTTTTCTTGCACAAAGAAATACTCATGTGCAGTAAGTATTTCTTTTACAAAATAGTTTCTCTATCCCACCTATTCTCCAAAAAAACTGTCTTGGTACATAAAAATGCCGCTGTATACGTGGAGTTGAGTGAGGTGTTGCTGAGCAGCTCCTGCTCCCGCATGGTGGGACCCCTGAGGTGGCCACAGGAGAGGACAGTTGGGGATAAAGTGCAGGAATTACATTATGGTTGGTGCCAAATTTAATAGTTATATTCAAAAGAAAAATAATAACTTGGAGGTCACTTTATGGAGGCTTCAGTGGTCCCTTTAAATGAGCCCCATGGAACATTGCCAAGGCAGGGCTCTTGGAGAAGAGACAGAAGGTGATGGAGGGTGTTGGGGTATGGGAGGAGGGGGTGATTCCATCAGATAAATGATTGCTGGGCTCTGCTGAGCACCGGCAATGATTAACCACTGAGCAAAGCTGCGGCTGCTCCGCACATGCAGGAACGGGAACCTGGAGTGAAAATTTACAGCGCGGGTGGCTCCTCCGGAGATGGACTTCGGCTGCCGGGGAGCACACACTGAAATAGCAGCTTGTAATAGCAAAAGGGAGGTTATTAACTTACTGCCTCTCAATCTGCAGGACAAATGAGCGCATAGGGAATTTCTAAGGGGGAGGTAAAACGTAATGAGGTGGCTCATGGTGCTGGGAACGTGGGACCCAGCACAGGCTGGGCTGGGGCTGACGAGAAGCTTTGTCTGGTGAGGTGTATGGCTTTGGGGAAGTTATTTCTGCCTTATGAGGTTTGATGGTTTGTGTTGTGTTTGTTTGGGGTTTTTTTAGATTATTCCCTCTTACCCTATCCATGCATATGTGTTGTAGGAGATTTGCCCCTATCTTGTACAGATACAGAACTGGGAGCCAAGTACTTGCTGCCCTCAAACCTGCTTAGTCCTGGGGCAGGGATGTTCCCTCACACACCTGTATGATGCTGGTGGGGATGGACCATCATCCCTCCCACAGAGGGATCATGGGGCCCAAGCTGAAGTCATTCTTGTGAATTTTATTTTTTACCCTTGCACTTTAGCAGCAGCAGATCCTCCCCTCCCCAAGGGAGGAATCGGGATTTAACACAAACCAAGGTGAACCCTCATAAACCACATAAAACCTATTCTCTTGGAGGCTTTGCTTATTTAGAGAGCAGCTCAAGCTAATACATTGCTCAAGTACTCTTGAGCATACTTTTTTTTATTTCTGAAAATGAAAAGTAATAGAAAATGACATTTATTGAAGGGGTTTTAAAGTTTTTTATAAAAGTACATAAGTTTTACAAGCACTTGTTAAATACCCAGTGATGATAATTTTCCAGAACAGGAATATTTGGTTGTTCTTTATGTCATGAAGTACTTTAAACCCCCTGTTGTACAGCCAGGCCTGATCCGTATTTGCCCCAGGACCTCTGACTCCAGGAGCATCACTATTATTTTGCCAGAGGTTGATTTGCTTTCCCCTTCTCCTGATGCTTCTCAGCGGCTGATCCTGAGGGAAATATCCAGCCCCTGGTGAAGCAGCGGTGCTTAACGCTGCTCGGAGTGTCAGAAATTCATTTTTGGAAATGGAAAAGAGGGGAGCAGGGTGCTGAAGCTGCAGATCCTCCTTCCTCTGCATTGCCCTTTCTCAAACCACATGGGCGTTCATGGGGGTTTCTTCCTACACTCCCCTAACGTGGCTGTTCGTCACCATCCAGCTCGTCGTATGGAGCTACGCGTCCACCTGCAGATGGGTCCAAACCTTCTTCCTCTCCTCCGAGAAGGGTTTGGGTATGGATGGAGTTTAAACCCTGCTGTGAAAGGCTGCGGGAGAGGCTGCACGATGCCACTTGCAGAAAAACACACGCAGCTATGCTATTCACCGCCTTCTGCCTCTTGGCTTATGGAAATTAGCCCTGCGCAAGACATGGCTATAATTTATTTTAATGATGAATTTTACCTGCTAGGAACATTACCCAGAATCTAATTCTAATTAAGCTAATGATATCGATATGCCCAGTGGCGGCAGGTGAGCAGAGCGGGTGTGTAACAGGGAGTTACGGGGCTGCTGTACGAGGACTTGCTCGGATGCAGGCATGGCAGGTCGATGATGGGGAGTGGGGCTGTTCCCAGTGGGATGACTGATGGGAGTAAGGAGCATGGGATCTGGGCTCTGGGGACTGAGATGCTTGCCAAAACAGGCTGGGGGAGAAAAAACGAGTTTTCCCAAAGCTAAAATGTCCTGGAAATGGCAAAAATCTACTGATTGACGTGTGCACAGACCTACACCCACCCCGCACCGCAGCAAGCAAACCCACAGCCCCAGCTGATGCCCCACGGGTCTCTGCCCTGCGCTTCACAATAATTAATTGATGACTCCCTTACCTGCAGCGGCTCTCCCATACCAGGTCTCCCGGAGCGGTGGAAGTTCCCGGTGAAAGGTGGGTTTTCCCCACTCCGCCGTGGCTGGTGGGTGCAGGCTGGGCTCTCCCAGCACTCCAGGGAGGCTGTATGGAGCAGCGAGAGTGGGCAGGTCCTCCCCGACACGCATCGGTGCCACCTTGGTCACCTTGGGGTGTGCCTTGGAAGAGCTCAGGCCCATTTTGCAGCGCGGTGGCTTTGAAAGGAGAAGGAAAACCCCCTCATACACCTCCCTCCCTGAACATGGAGGGATCTCTGTGAGTGACTGCTGGGCCCGGGGAGCCTCCTGCCGGCTGCGAGGCCGAGGCTGGCTCCCACGGATGTGCCCACACGTCCTTCCCGGGTCGGTTAAACATTGACCTGTCCCTGGTCATTACTCCATGGGGAGGAGAGGTGGCTGCTGCTGACAGAGAAGTGGCCAGCAGCTCAGGGAGGCAGCGCCAAGCCCTGGGGAAGCTTTATTTTTTTACCTACGAGTGATTTTCAACCAGGGGCACCACCTCAGGTGGCTGTTGGCTGACCTGGATGTATTTCTACAAGCAGATCTTGCTAAATCTTCAGGTTTTGGAAGGAAATTAAATCCTTGGAGCATCAGAAGGGTTAAAGCATCTCCCACCCTGCATGGGAGAGGCAGATGGGGGACAGGGGCTGGCCAAGGAGCATCCTCCACCCTTGCTCCTGCCAGCTGGTGGCAGTGTTGGAAAAAATGCAGCCTTAGCACAAACCCACCTGAAAATGTCGGCCAAAGTGAGTCATATTCTGCACTTTTGGAGCTGCTGCAGGATTTGGGCCAAACGCAACAGGATCAGTGCATAAGGGAAAGATCTGCATTTCTCCATCTGCTCCCAAGGCATATGAGGGGGTTCAGAGGGCACAGTTTCCTCGGAGCTGTAGGGAGCCATTCATTTCCAAGGTGAAGTGGTTGGAAAATATGTAGGGAGGATTATTTATGCAACACGATTAATATTGCAGGGTGGGTTTTGTGGGTAGGGTTGTGGGAGGTAGTCAGAGCACCTGTGGTCTCCACAGTGAAACATGTGGAAAATGGCAAAGACCAAGCATGTGAGAGAGCCCAAAACACCATCAGAACCAGGATTCATTTAGTGGAAGATCATCCCACTGGGATTCCTGGAGTGATCCTGTATAGGTTTGGAGCAATTGGGGCCTCTTTTGACTTTTCTCTTGGGAGAGGAGTGTGAGGAGGAGGGTTCACAGCAGAGCCAAGTGTCCAGCACTCATGGCCAGTAGATCCACAGATGGACCACTCAATTCCCCCTTGATGGAAATGGGGAGGTTTTGAGCTGCAAAATGCCACTGGTCAGAGGTGGGACCTCCCAGAAGAAATTATTCATCCCTGGAGCAACCCAACCAGTTCATGTTTTTAGCCGCAAAGCACTAACATCACTTGTGGCTTTGCTTTACAACCAGTCACATAGGGCATGAGGGAGCAGAGTAGCCTAGTCTGTATTTTTTTCCCCTTCTTCAAATGAAGACATAAATGTTTCCCTCCTGAGTTTCTCAGTGCTTAATGTCTATTTTTCCTTTTTTTTTTTTTTCTTTTCCCTTCCCCCTCCCCTGCTGAGAACAGGTCATTCCTGTTAAGCAGCTTGGTAAAATAATAAATTAAATGCAATGATGGATGTGTCAGAGTGGCAGAAAATGCCTGTGGATGTCACAGCTAGTGCCCATAGTGCTGTATCTGGGTGTTTCACCTGGGTGTGACGCTGTGGCCCTGCTGAAGTCCTCGCAGGGTCCCCCTGCTCCCCGTGCTGGCAAACCCCCTCTCTTGGCCAGGTTTCTTTCCAAGCTATATGGGTTTCCCCACCTGCCCTGCAGGATGGCACCATGGCTTGTCGTACAGTGATTTCAGGAAAGGGATTGCAAAGGAACAAACATACCCAAGGTTGATACTGCTCCAAGGACTTCATCTCCTGGTGAAGAGATCCTCCTCCTTGCATTTAAAGGTGATGCAGTATCCCTCTGGCTGGCTCATGAGCGCCAGGTCCCACCTCCCCTGCTGCAGTACAGCTCTGTGCCCCACGTGCCCAAGGGTGTTAGCCTGGCAGCACTGCACAGCACCTTGATGCTGCATCAGTTAATGACGAACATCTCCCAGAAAATCCCTAAAATCTCAGCATCTGGGTACTTTGGAGCTGAGCTTTAATCTCCACACACCTTTACTTTGTAAAGCAAAGAGGGCCAAGAGGAGCAGCTGTGGGTTTGGGGTGGGGGGAGGAAGGCAGGCTGCAAAAAGATACCCTTCCTGCAGATAGCTGGGGCAAACCGAGAGCAAATTGGGGTTGAACTGGGTCCTGGAAGGGCCCAATGGTACTGGAAGAGGCTTCTCAAATATCATCACTTGCAATTGCTGTGCCAAAATTACCCCTTCACACCTTTACCCGGGCTCCCCGGACCATGGCTGTGCAGGGTGTTGTGTAGATGCTGGGGGGGTTTGCTGGGTGAGCTCTGTGTGTGCAGTGGTGGAGATCATGGTTATCATCATTGGCATCGTTTCAGCCTGCTCAGCTCAAGAGTGAGTGGTGCCAGCCCCTGCTACGGCACAAGTAATCCTGGTGTTAAACCCCACACTTACACCTGCCTTTAACACCAGCCGATGGCATTTGAAGGGGGTAAGGATGGGCTGAGGTTCAGGCTGGCTTCATCACTGCACTTCTGGTGATGTGAAACTCATCCTTTTCTTTAACTGGGGGGTTATTTAATGCAGCCTTTTATCTGTGTTTAAGGTTCAGTTTGATTCTCAAGCGCTGTGCTGTAGAAAAGTGGGGCTGGAAGGAACTTTGGTCCCACACATTGCCTTTAGGGACAGCATATGGTCCCTCCCGGGAGAGTTGGAAGCTCTTTATTCCTTGATTTATTGCCTGAAACCCTCCACCTGGAACCTAAAAGTGGTACAGATCTTTCCAGAATTGGATTTTCCAGCAAATTTATTGTAGTCAGAATGAAATCATTGACCCCTAAGCCCTCTAATGCTATTGTTTTAAGGAAGAAACAGGGAAAGCCCAAGGGTAGTGCAGTGCCGTGACTTGGGGCAAGGCATTTTCCCATGGAGGAGCAGACTTCATTACTCACCTGCACGTGGAGCAAAGGGGAACCAAGGGGAAGATTCAGCACGGGGCACCAGTCTAACATCCAGCTGCAACGGCGGATTGCCTCTGCCTTAAAACTTCTCCTTAAAAATGATATTTAAACTACAAAAACCACAGGCGCAGGAGGAAATGGAAAGTGGGCAGCACTGATTTTTGCCAGAATAACGCCTGGTCTTTATGCAAATCTCGTGTGAGTAAAGCAGAAGGAACTGTAACAATGCAAATAGGCTTGTTGTCATTTTATTATGCTTGCAGCATGTTTAGCTGGCCATAGCGTGAACAAACGGAGCGGTGAAGAGAGGAAAATAATCCAGCACCATTTCACTGGCTGGGATACACACCAGTGCCGCTAATAGATTCTGTTATTACACATCTGTAAAGTCAAGAAATACAGTTTCTTCCTCCCGCTGCTGCTTGTCGCCTGTATTAACAGGGGATGTTCATCTTATCCCAGCCAGGGCTGAGGATACCGGTGGTGCTGAGATAACATTGTCCGCAGTGCCTGGTCGCTGAGCCCTCCGGAGAGGGCGCGCGCAGGCGGCGATGCTCGAGGCAGGTTATTTGCAGCATATTTTGTTTTCCTTCCAGAGAGCCGGGCCCTGGCATGAACGAGAATCTGATAACGCAGCTGCTGGATCCAAACTAGTGTTTTCCTGGGGTGCAAACGAGATGGTGCAACTGAAATGAAACATTCACCTTGCTGGAGACAGTAGAAGGGCTCATCAGAGATGCCCACAGCAGCAGAAGTAACCACATCTTATCGGTCACTTGATGGGTACAATTACTGTTTTGCATTCCTCTGATGGATCATCAACACCATCATACAAAGTACCCTCATTTATTGTCTGATTTCTCAGGTTTGATGGGTTTTCTCTAGCTGAAAGGCTGAGCGGCACTCTAGGGAAAACAATTAACGTTCCTCACTTAATAAGGAAGACAAACTGCAGGTTGGGCAGTGAGTGAAAGAGGGGGGCCGTAGGGAATCGCTGAGGGGGATGAGCACCCCTGGAAAGCACCTGAGCACAATGCAACCAAGGGAGTAGGTACCTGTTTGCCTCTGGGGATCTGGGGCACTCGTGGCTACAGCGGTGGATGTTGCCCAGAGCTGATGGTGGGGGAAAGATGAAGGAGTAAATCCCTCCTGCCCATCTGCAGCAGGGGCTGGGGGGAGTGAGGCGGTGGCAGAGAGGGGAAAGCCTTCTGCAGCCCTGGTCCAACCCTCAGCGCTGTTTGCTGTGCAGGCAGCAACATGGGGGATGCTCGCTCCTGGCAGAAAGCTGGGGTTGGGTTAGATGATGTCTGTTAACCCTGATGTGAGGCGGAAGGTGGCTGCTGGGCTCAGAGCTACATGTCTTTTCTCCCTGTAGAAATGTAAGGGTGATCGCTGGTCCCTGGGGATGGGACATGCACAGGGGCTGCTCATAGAGAGTGACAGGCTGGCACAGTAACACGCTGTGCCCCTGGCCATGAAATGTCTCGAGAAGGGGAAAACTGACTCAAACACAGGGATTTCACGTGATTTTTCCCTGCTGAATACTCAATGAGGTTCCTTGAGGGATCCGGTCCTGAGCCTGAAGATGCTGCTGCCATGAGGCTGCTTGCCAAAATGTACTTATCAATGCATACTAAAAGGAAATGTTTGTTTTTCCCATGTGTTCAGTTTGGCAGGAGCTAAAATTTCAGTAAAACACATCTCTAAAACTATCTAGTAATTTAAATGAATATACCAACTCCAAAATCGACTTGTGGTGGTGCCCAAGCTGCCATATGCTATTTGCTCTCAGCCATATCGTTCCATCAGTATCTCCTGTTTGATATAATTCACTTTTTTAAGAATATTTTTAATGTCTAGCTCCTTTCAAAAGCAGCTGACGAGGAGCTGAGCCCAGCTTCTCAAATGCTAGGAGAGAGTTTTAAAAGACTCTGTGTGCATACCCAAATCTTACACTGCTGGGTTTAGTGCAAATGGGGATGGTTGTTTGGGTTGGTGTCTACAGTCCTAATTCTGCAGTTGTGTGATGAAAGAGCCCAGCTTTGGGGGTTGTTAGGTTTTTTTTTTTTTAAATATACACAGGTAATTTGTTAACTCTGCTGGTTGCAATGAACAGTTTAGACATGAATGTTAAAAGATAAAAAACATCAAATAGAAAAGAGTCAAATAAAAAAGTGCTTTTTGCTTACATGAAATAATTACATGAATTATTTACATGAATTACTTTGTTTGCAGCAGTATTAAGCCCTAATGGCCATGGGGACACACTGTCTGCCTGCCACCCTCCAACCCTGTCACCGCCACCTCCCTGGGACCAGCGATGCCCCAGGACACTTCTCCAAAGTGTGGGGCTCAGGTGGGACCCCCACGGGCACCAGTGCAGTACAAGGGGTTCAGCAGGACGTGCTCGTGGAGAGGTGAGCTTGCAATCAGCCCCAAAATAAGTCACAGCTTTGTGCTGGGTGTACTCTTGCTGTTATTTAAGTAACAAATGCAGTTGTTGCTATCATAACCGGAGTTGTTAATAACAAACACTTCCTTTCACTAATACTTTTTTTTTTTTTTCCTCCTGGCAGAAATACCATCAAAAAAACGCTGATAGCTGCTGATCAAACTCACAAATAGGGAGCAGGCCAGTAGAGCTCAGAAATCTATGACACTGTCCAGTTGTTTCTGTTCTTCCTTAAAAAAAAAAAAAAAAAAAAAAAAAAGGAAAACAATGCTTGTCTGCATATCAAGTGCTCTCTAAAACTAATCTTGCGTGGTCGATCCTAGGAATGCTGTAAGAGAAAACAGCCAGCCTAAAGGACATAGTGACAGGCTTAGGGAAGGAACTGGGTAGATTGGCTCGTTAGTTTCGGCTTTTGAAAGGCTTCTCCACTGTGGAGTTTAAGAAAAAATATTTGGTCCAAAGCTCTAGAAAATAGGAACTGACATTTCCCAGGGAGGCTGGTGATCCTGGGTGTTCATTCTCTCATGAGAAGCTTGTTGTTCAGCTAGGAGTGCAGCTTTTCTGGGAGAGAAAGAGATAAATAGGCTATTTTTGGCTTTACTAAAGGCACCCAAAATCCAGCGCTACCACTGGGAAGTTGGTGTTGGGAAGAGGCACAGCTCAGCGTGGCTCTGCGATGGATGCAGGGCTAGTGCTGGAGCCTGCTGCCTTTCACTGGCGTGGTTTCAGGTTCACGGGACGTTGGCAGCCATGTGGTCACAGGCTGGAGCAGACCATGGGTGTCATGAGTGGGGTCAGTTCTTTAGCAAAGGCTGGGACAAGGAGTGAAGCCAGCTAAGGGTGCAGAGCAGTTCAGCTCAGTTACTCAGCTTGGGTGACTAGTGCAGGTGGAAATCCTACAAATCTACAAACTAGCAAAACTAGTTTGAACTGTTTTAATTGGCAACAGCTCCAGTAAACACGCTGCTCTACGTTCAGCAAGAGACTTCTCTCTTCCAGTTGGACTGGGGGGCAAGGTGTCTCAGCAGTGCCTACCCTTTTTCCCACTGAGGTGCTGGGTGTTGTGTGGGTTAGGACATCGGCTGCAGGCGCAGTACACAATGGAGAGCAGACAAGCTTGTGGCACCACATCTCTCTGGGCTAACACCGCTGTAGCATGTCCAGGTTATGTCAGAAGTAGCTTTCATCACGTATTTCACAATAACATAACTTAATGTTTTGCACATCACAGAATAGTTATTCTGACCATAATTCCTAATATCAACGTGAACATCTGCCCCTTTCAGAAATTAATTCTCAAAAATGCTGCGAGAGGTTTGAAATGGTTTCCAAAATTGCTACCTCGCTGAAAGGTCACTACTGAAAGTAAGGCGACATGTTCAATTTTGAGATTTAGCTGGAAATATCCAAGATTTGTATCCTTGAGAATGGCTCTGCTTTTGCCAGCAAGACGAGATAAATGATGTAGACTTGATCCATATTTTAAACCCACCAGTTCAGGAAGACACAAGCTGAAATGTTTTTTATTACAAAACATTTTATTGTAGTTATTTACACCCGTTCCTTGATAAGTGTATAAATGTAAACATTTATTATAGATGTATTTCTCTTATCTTACAGTTCATCCCCTGTCCAGAGTAAATGTCATTTTTAAGCATACAAGTAGTGAGGAAATTTAAGCTATATTCACAGAATATACATCTGCGTGCAGTTAAAAGTCCACCAGCCCTAAGCTAGTGGTATAGATACTGTCCCATTAGCTCTACTTCTGCTTCTTGTGTGTACGCTGGAGTCTGTGATGTCGTCGGCATGATCCTCACTTTTCTTCTCTTTCAAGCTGTTGATGAACCTCAGGGTTATTTCATCCCACTCCTCAGGGAGCAGCATCAGCAGAAACCCAATGCAAATGATGATGGTGGCTCCCAACCTCACTACGCTGAAGATCATTTTGTGCTTCAACAGATCCACAGCTGTGAAGAAGAAACAACAACGCCATCAAAACTGCAGCAGGATGATCTACAGCATCAGACCAGCCTGGCACATCTCTGTAAGCTTCAGGTTGAACTCTGGCTGTGATATTGGCCACGTCACTCTCAATGCTCTAGAGTGACCAGCTCCTCAAGTTCAGAGAAAGGCTTTGACCTGACAGCGTAGTATTGGAAGTGCCACATCTCCTCCGCGCCTCACCACCTTCGTGCGGGCTCTGAGGAAGCCTTGTAGGGCTGGTTTAAGCCTCAAGGTTTCCATTTCTGCTCTGAGAGGGAAGGTAACTCTTTATCTACAGTAAATCTTTATCTATGGTAACTCTTTATCTACAGGGAGTTGTTTCAGCATAACATTTCCTTGGGCTGCATGGACCAGTGACGGGGAGAGGGCAGCATGCAGGTCAGAAAGCTGGAGTCGATGTCTCCAGGCCCAGCTTCCCAACTCCACAACCAGTCACAACAGCAAATCTCAGCCCTTCAGCAGCCTCTTACAGGTATTGTTTTGCAGCTCTGACCTGCCTCTCTCTAAAAACAGATATTTCTTTGAAAGCATGCTCAGATACATGGAGGGGTGAGACTAACGGGGTGGAGGAGGAGGGTGGAAGAGCAGAGATGGCTATTTAAGAAGACAGGACTCTGAAGTAAACTTCCACATGCTGCAGGTCACCAGCATGGTGCTGAGCTGCAGCAGCAGCACGCTGACCCCGCCACGTCTCAGCAGCAACCAGCAGCTTTGGGCTGCTGTCTGGGGATCGGCCTGCCCTCCCCTCTGCATGGGACAGACACATCCCCTCACTCCCAGAGAAAGGAGGCAAGACAAAAACCAAAGGCTTTCACCAACTGAAACACCCACCATCACCAGGAGCATCCGTGGAAGCCGAAGGAGACTGAACTGCTTTTGAAATATGTGACAACAGATTTTTGCTAGTGAGACAACTGCTTCTGCTGTCTGTGCATGCCTCTGTGCTTATTTTTCTACCACCAACCATGGTACTTGTACCTGCATTTCCAGGGACGCTGAGCACTGTGCCAATAGAGATCAGAATGGGGTATGTAAGCACGACACCAACGTTAACCAGAATATTGAAAGCTAGGGAAAAACAGAGAAAATAATACATAATTATGGGGAAAAATTCTTGAGTGAGACTTTTCTCCTCCACCCTGACCCTAAAAGTATGACATATGCTCTGTGTGCACACCACAGCGATATATTTGTCACAAAGTGATTTTTATTTTTTATATGTGAGTGAAATGAGGGGAAGTTCTTCATGGGGGAAGAGGGGAGGACCGTATGTCCTTTCACAGACTGTAATACCAAGGTTATCATGCTCGTATCTCACAGCTTTGTCCAAGCTTTAATCAGATACCAACAACCTAGTTTTGCTGCCATAAGCCATCATTTTTCCTCCTACCAGAAGGATGGTGATGCCAGCTCTTAGCTCTGAGGCTGTGTTGTCTCTGTTTTAGAAGGACATTTCCATGATGAAAGGCCCCACGCCCCTCTAGCTGGACCACACACCAAAGGTGTTAGCAGCAGGAACTGATACTCTAAAGGACACCAAATACAATTAGCCAATGAAGTTAATTGTGAACCAACCAGATTGGAGTGAGACCATGGTCTTGCTGCTGTGTTGAAGGCAAAATGAAAGCTGACAGAAGTACAAATGTTCAACACCTTTCATTTATGGGTTGGGGTTTTTTTTTGTGACAGCATTCCCTGCCAGCTCCTACTTCCTTGAGAGGCCAAAACCAAACTGCAAAAACTTCCCTTTCATACCATTCCCTAGGGTGCTCCTCCAGTGCTCACAGCCAGGGGCTGGTGCTGTGGCAGGACCCCAGGTCCCTCCCAGTCACCCACGACCCGGTCCTGCTGGCGAGTCCCCTACGTAAAAGGAGCAAGTTGGTTTGTTCCGCAAGGCTGTTCCCTCGTGGTTGGGATTATACACTTGGGTAGATTGCTGGGTGATAAATTATCCCTACTTTTTGTCCCTTAGGTGCTCACAGCACCTCAGCTGTCAGCCTGACCATGTCTCAGGGAGGCTGTGTGGATGGGCTGCGTACCAGGCAATGAGATCCTCTTTGTTTCCATTTAATATACTTGTAGTGGAGACAAAAACCTCTTCAATTACAAGATAATAGAGACTTTACTAAAGGAGAGGATGTTGTTATATCTGGAAATTAAAACACCCCTGGGCTGAATCCAACAGATATTCTCCTGGCTAGAGGACAGCAACTGTGGCTCTGAAAGAGGGAGTGCTGTGGAAGGGCGGAGGGGAGGTGAAGACCACAGGCGAGGAAACGGCACCTGTCTTCGCAGGCTAACGCAAAGCTCTGCCCAGAGCCCTGCAGCACCCACAGAAAGGTGCCCCAGAGCTGTGGGCCCCCGTGTCAGTGCACACACACCCCACAGAGCATGCCAGGAACTGACTGGGTACATGCAGCTCTTTGAAATTGGATTTATAGCAATCAAGCTGTGCCAGAGACAGGGAAATACCAATGAAACTACAGGAGGAATGCAGAGATGGAAAGTGGACAATTAGTACGACTGCTTCATGTTTATTCTCTGCTATTATTATTAGTATTAAGGCTTCTTATGAAAAATACAAATAATTTCTCAAGGAGTACCTGTTTGCACTGGGATCAGATTTAATCTGTGAGAGAGCTCTGCTGCTTAAGGGGGTGGCAGGGAATTGTTCATGCCTGAGGCTAATTTTGTATTGGGGCAGAGGGCCAGGGGGAGAAGAGCTAGAAAAATGAGTAATATTTTTATCACATACCTAACCAGAGGCCGGCTACTCCACACAGGTAACCCCACGGCACAGCAGAGAAGGGGGACCAGTACTCCACTTTTGTAAAATACAGTATGATCGGGGTAACAGAGATGAAAATTAAATTGAAGAAGCCCAGGGTAGAAACAAAATGAGCCGCTTCCCCAAAGTTTGCGCTGCCAAGAAACATTTTGAACAAAACCTGCAAAGGAGAGGTGAGAGGAGGGTTTTAGACTTCACGCCTGTCATGGGAAGCAAAGTCCTCCTGCACAGGGTCTCCACTCCTTTGGGAGAGTGGGGCATGGGATAGCTCTGACCAGGACAGCGTGCCACAACCCAGCCCTTTCCTACAGAAGAGTTTTGCAAGGGGAGCTTTGGTCCAATTTCTACCCTTTTCTCCATTTTAGCACGGAGAGGGATACCGTGTTATTACTGTGGGGATGGTTGAGTCTGTAATAACACTTAATACAAAATAATAACTGTAATAAAGCTTAATACAAAACGCCATGAGGAGCAAGTGTAACTAAGAACCAAAGGACACCATCATTCCTGTAATGAGTTGCAAGATTTGGGCTGTGCTTGGCACCATTAGGATTTGTGAGGGGACTCCGGTGACTCCCACAGCATAAACCTGCTGTGAGAGGAAAGCCGAGCCTGGAGGGAGTCACTTCAGATTCACAGGCAGCACAAGCCTCGTGGAGGATTTGTCCTACATGAGCCTAATTCATGCACTTTGAGTGACTTGTGAATGGCCACAACAAATTTATTAGCGAGACAAGCAAAGTCTAAAGCTGGGAGGTGACTTCTTATCCCACTACAACTAACTCCAAACTTCTCTTTACACACACCTCACCCTCCCTGAGCTGACAATACATACAGCCACCTTTAGCCCAACCTGTTTGTAGCTCAGACATGTCCCTGCCTCCTTCATCCCTCACCTTCAAGAGCAGCCACTACTTTTGAGCAGGGGGAAAGCCCTGCGTGTCTCCAGTGCATCGCCTGCACCAGGCACACACAGGGGCTCCAAGCCCCGGACGAGCACAGAATATGCAAGAGAACTGCAGTGCAGCCCGGGGATGAGGCGTCCGTCCCCGTGCAGGAAAGCGGCACTATCCGCATTCAGGCTCTCCTCCCCGCTGCGTATGGCAAACCCCTCAAAACTGTGTCGATAAACTGCGGCGGCAGGAAATGATTAAAACATGATCCTAAATTCCTTGCAGCATAGTAATGGAGATTTCATTAAAGGCTCATAAAGGAAAGTCATTCTGAGTATCTGGCAGCTAACAACTAATTAGCCTCATAGTAGATTTCCTGACATTGTGACATCGTCTGGTCACCACATGAATGCTGCAGGAGGGATGAATAAAATAAAACATTTATTTTACAGCAATTCACTTTGTACTCATGCTTTTTTAACATCCAATGTTAAAGAACATAAGAATACTAATAAACAGTTATGACCTACCTTATACAATGCAGATGTAGAGGCTGATCCAACAGCATATGCTACCCCGATAATTGAATCACCCTGGAAACCATCTGCATATGCCATCATTACGATTCCTGTGATTGCCATTATTGCTGCAACTATCTGCACAGACAAAGCAAAGCGATGTAAAGCTCAGTGCCATTTCATTACACGGGAAGAGATTATCACTGCGTGGGGTTTTAATGAGAGTCACTAGCTACTTTCTCTGACTTGAAGCTTTCTTGCTTTCCCTTAAATAGAGAAAATTATGTACGGTTGGGAGAGATGTAAAGCATAATGAAAGCGTATGCACTGATAGTGATATGGATCTGTAGCACTGCAAATTCTCCTGGGGCCGACTGACAGAACATCCATCATTAAGTATTTTATAAGCTAAACATCCACTTTGGAGATATGACTCCAAGATCAGGAAATTTTATGACATTATGCTCTATTATACAACAAGAGAAATATTCAGCAATGCTACCAATTTGACTTGAAACACAGACATTTAGATAGCTGACCTTCCTGGACATCACTCCAGGAGAGTGATCCCTGTACTGTGGAGTGCCAGCGAACCACTGGGAGCTCTTCCAGGCTGCTCTGGCTGTGCACGGCATTTCCTAACAGCCCTGCCAGCTTCCTTGGACAAACATGACCAAATTTCTTTATGAAGCCTTTACCTCTGTGCTTAGGTTTTTGACCTCATTTGAAAATCCCAGACAGAGCTTCTAAGGAGCTTCAAAGAAAAAGAACAGAAATAATTAACTACACCATATCTGAAATCCTGGGTCTTGACTCCAAGGACCTTCAAGGAAGTGGTAGGGATGCCAACATGTTTTATTCTTTGAAAAACTCCTCCTCTCTACCTAATCACCCTCAGCAGGTAAATATGGAGTGTGAATTTCAAAGACGCTGAATACCGTGAGCTTCCATGGACTGCAGAGGAAAATGTATTTCCTCAGACCTGGGGAAAATCACAACCCCATTTCTGAAAAACAGGGGTTTTATAGAGAATTTTTAAAAAACTAATGTTACATTAAACATCATTATAAAAAGGCTGTTCATGTACTAGAGCTGGGTGTAGAGCAGAAGATGCACAAATGCAGATACCCGAAGCTGGCTGTTACAGAATCAGCAGCAGCATTTAAGGTTCAGACCCTGTTTCCTATTCCCAGACACCCATTAAATCACACAACTCCTCAGTGGAAAGGCAAAGCAGGCTCTTCCCATTCATACAAAGGAAGAAACTAATGTGGTTCATCTCCTGCCCTCCTTCACAGAATAACACATCCCAGCAGTCAAGGCATCCTGGGAGGAGCGTTGAGTCTCTTCATCCAGAGGAGGGACATGGATCCAGGACTGCCATCTTTGGACACAGGGCTCTCACCAGCGAGCTGCTGGGGAGGACAGGGAAGCACGTTCCATTTTCCAGTGTTTAAATGAAAATCTGGCCTGCACTCCTTAAAGTGACCTGGGGTGCTGGAAGACCACCCTCTGCTGTTCACCCTGCTGAAAAGTCAGGGCACATCCGGCACAGGACACCCATACCATCACTCAAGATGCAGCAATGCTTATGTTGATCAAGAGCTTACATCTACCCAAGGACCTGTGAGCAGAACACAGTTAAATTCTCTTAGAAGAATGAGTTTCAGTCCCGTTCAGTGGAATGGTCCCTACAGAGCTTCTCCCTCCTGCCTTTGGTTTCGTGAGTAGTTCATTGGTAATATAATTGTACTACTGCTGTTCTCCTTACAGCTTATCCTAAGATACAAATAGCACAAAAGTCCAGCTTTAAAGCAACGCAGAATTACACCCAGGACCTCTCAGACATCAGCGTGGCCCCTCCTATCAGTTTCCAGAAGCCCCCCCTTGCCCTGCTACGCTGCCTGGCTGGTTTCATCTCAGGCTGCACGATACATCTTGCCTTGCACATAAATTCAGATGTAGCGTTTCAGCTGTCAGCTGGAATATTTCAGCTGTAATATTTCAAGCAATGTCTCCCACAAGGCAAAACAGAAAAATGCAATGTAGTTATCCCCTCCTTCCAAGGGAAAAGATCGAGATTTAACTCTTAGTGCACTCACTGCTCAGACCCAGCTAGTCCTTTCCTTATATTAGTGAAAATGGGTAGATCCATCATCCCCAACTGGAGATTCTTCCTACCCCTATGTTGGGATTCCAGTCTTCCCAGTCTGACTACTCCAAATTTAGACAGCCAGTTTCCTACTTTAATCAAATATTTAGAAAGCCAAGCACATTTTTTTTTCCTGAAACAACTAAAATAATGGACACTTATGAAGCATCATCTCTCAAGACATTAGATAAATAAGACCCGACACTGGAAAACAGCTAGAACATTATTTAACTTTCATGTTCAGAGCTCTTCTTGCAAATTACACAGCACTGCGTTAGCACAGTTGACCTCTGCCTAGCAATTGTCATGTGTTTGCTTTAGAAACCAGAGAGCACATCCTGCAGGCTTCTGTAAGCTGACAAGCAGCAGCAAGGTCACAGTGAAGCAAAGCTGGTTGTTGTAGCTGACAGCTCGTTAAACAAGGCTTTTAATTAATGGAAGAGGGTAGTAACTTTCTTTTGGAGCATCCTAGGTAAGGAATGAAATTAGCCTGCCTTTTTTTTTCTTTTTTTTTTTTTTCATTCCTTTTTTCCCCTTGGAAGAGAGTAAGACCAACCAATGTTTTACTCAGGAACATTTTTTTCCCATGTGGAGCACAGCAGAAAATTAGGTGCTGTAGTAAAGAAACCTGTCTCCAGGCTAGAGTTAACATTTCTGGGTGGTGGGAAAGGGTCCCCAAACCACTCTGTACCTACCTAATAAGCATTAATTCAGCTTCCCTGATGAAACCCAACCAAGGGCTCAAACACGCAAACATTTAAGCACATGGCTAAATCTAAGCAACACAAGCCAACAGAACTACTCAAATATGTAAAGGCTTTTAAATATTTGTGCCTCCTCTGAGCCAAAGCTATCTGGACTTCCAGAAGTCCCAGTGCAACATGGACACATTATTAATTTGTGAGATGTTCAGAAGTGTCACAGAATCATCTCGGTTGGAAAAGATCTTGAAGATCCTCCAGTCCAACCATGAACCTCACACTGTCCGTTCTCAACTCCACCAGATCCCTCAGCGCTGGGTCAACCCGACTCTTCAACCCCTCCAGGGATGGGGACTCCCCCCCTGCCCTGGGCAGCCCATTCCAACACCCAACACCCCCTTCTGCAAAGAAATACTTCCTAAGAGCCAGTCTGACCCTGCCCTGGCGCAGCTTGAGGCCATTCCCTCTTGTCCTGGTGCTTGTTCCTTGGTTAAAGAGACTCATCCCCCCTCTCTGCACCCTCCTTTCAGGGAGTTGTAGAGGGCGATGAGGTCTCCCCTCAGCCTCCTCTTCTCCAGACTAAACCCCCCCAGTTCTCTCAGCCGCTCCCCATCACACCTGTGCTCCAGACCCTGCACCAGCTCCGTTGACCTTCTCTGGACATGCTCGAGTCATTCAGTGTCCTTTTTGGAGTGAGGGGCCCAAAACTGAACCCAGTAGTCGAGGTGCAAGCAAAGAGGATTACAGTGCAGGCAGGGGTTGTGCTGTGTTTCCCTGTGCAGGGCAGCAGGTACTTCAAGGTACCTAAGGTCTACTCGCACTACTTTTATAGGTAAATAGCTATACAGTCATTGCTGTGTATGTCCTTCTCATATGAATACTCTTTCTCCAGCTGGTGGTTTTCTCTCTCAGGTTGGGTGGAAGCTTCTTCCCACGCTACAGCACCACCACTGAGGGCACGTAGCTCTTGCTGCAGAAGCTCAATCGCAGCCAAGGCAGCCGAACCTTTGTGTGCAGACCTCGGCAGCCCTTCTGCAGTCAGTCAACGCTTCCACGGGCAAGATGATGCCGTACCATAAAGTGGCCATCAGGACAGGTTTGTCTTTAGACAGCCCATCCAAAAATCCAGCCCTGCAGCCTGGCCGGCGGTGTGCGGGCAGGCAGCCGGGGGAGCCAAGAGCCATCAGGCAGCTGGCCATGTGGCTCCCACGTGCCCATGGGCATCCGCGGGCACTTCGGAGACCACCTGCAGCAACACCAGGCGAGCAGGGAGCTGGTCATGCTGGAAACCTGCCGCATAGCTGCTGAGCCTTGACGGCTGCTGGTTCTCAAGCCCAGGCAGATGAAAGCTGTCTCGGGTACACAGGCGCTGGCTGCATCCCCACCTCCGACGTGCCGCAGACGTGCCCGACGGCTCTGAAGCTCTGAAAGAGCTGCTAGGAGCTGAGCTCCTTTGAAAAACTGGCTGTGCTCCTGGGCACTGAGTGCTCTGCAAAAACACTGGCTCAGAGTATATGATTAAGCCCTTATTTCTTTTTGTCTCCTTACTGTCCAAATAACCTAATTACACTTGCCCTCTGAGAGGTTGGGGGGTGAAAGCAGTAGAGGCATTCAAAGCACAAAAGGCTGGGTCCATGCTGCTTTGTCGTATTTTAGTTCTCAAACACTCTCCTGCGCGGTTATTAACATCATTAAGTGTTATTCTGGCAGGAGGGCTGCTGGAAAACGCTGCTAATTACCTTTGCAGCACCGTGCATCCAGAATCTGCCAGTTAGCAGCAAAACCCAGTTTCTTTTATGTGCAGGATTTGCTGCTCACTTCTTCTGCCAGGTTTTTCTTGTGCAAACCTCATGGTGTTTACAGCACTAATACTAATGCATATTTATAGCAACTATATTTTAGTCAGTGAAAAATAACTAATAAATGAAAATAGCTTTAGTATTTTTCATCTAGCTTTCTTTAAGAGAGTAGGCTAGGAAAATACAATAGCTGTGTGCTCTCTTCTAGAAAGAGCTTGCTTTTAGACAAAAATTAGCTTAAAGGGATCAAAATTTCCTATTTTTTCAGCTAGACTCAATATCATTTTACACAAGTGAGTAGTAACAGCTGGAAGCTGAGATTATCGAGGGCCAGAGGAGGGAACTACAGCCTCAGAAATTACCAGTCCTGTTGATTTCTGTAGAGGAGAACTGAGGATTTCAAACCCTGCTTAGTTAGTCATCAGCAGGCTGAAGGCAGGTCACATTCACCTGATGCTTCTATACTTTAAATTGTATATGAAATAGATATAGAGGTGTCTGGCTTTAGCGTTGGAAGATGAATGTCTGTGTCCTTCCCTTCAAGGGCACTGTGGCTGAGGTCTGTGAAACACGGGTTCATCTCCTCAACTTTGCCTGGTCTGCACAGACCCTCCACTGAGCCAGTCCAACGAAACCTCACTTGTGTGATGACACACAAGTCTTGAGGTGCTCAGGCCCTGTGCTGTTACTAACTGCCCAGCCAGCCCTGTCTCACCAGGAAATTAGGGGAACTGTTTTACTTAAACAATTTCCTCTTCCATTCCCAAACCCCTAGCACAGTGCTCTGCTCAGCGTGCCAGTGGCTGCTCCAAGAGCTAGATCAGATGCCTGTGAAACAGGATGCCTTTTCTTTTAATTTCTGAACTCTTCTATCACACTATTAAGCGAAAAAAGCTGCTGTACTCATTTTTTAAAAAACACTCACTCAGATGAGTGTCCTGATCCATCATGCTTTCCATGGAACTTCAATTCAATTGCTGGTGGCCCCTTCTGGTCACAGGCACCACACCTGGCCCCAATCAGTCCCTAATGAAGTTCAAGGCTCTCGACAGTTCAATCAGGATTGTACCCAACACAGCCATTAGGCCTTGAGCCATTTCAGTGGGGGAATCTGCATCAGCAGAAATGGCAGAAAGTGTAGCTACTCCTTAGCCAAGGTATAAAGTCAACGGTTTTAAACTGCTGTGTATTAGGAGATTTGTGTGTGTAAAATTTCCCCCAGATCTAGGCGCACATCAGTTAGCTCGTTCTTTCTTTTCTTTTTGCAGGGTCCATATTACTGCCAGTTAGTCCTGTAACACTTTAGTGCAAAATACACCTTCACGCAAAACAGTTGCTGTTCCTTTTAAACCAAATTTGGCACATGCACGTGTATACATGTGTGTAAAAACTAATCAGGTGACATTAAAATACAGAAGAGTACATTACACACTGAAAACAGCTATCTACCCAAACAAGGAATAAGATTGCTTTGGTTAGAACCCAAGCGTTTATCACTAAGTTGAAAATAAAATTAATTGACTGTACTTCAGCACTGTAACCCAAGACAGAATAGGTTTGCAAGAAACTGAAAGTCCTCCTATTCTAATGCATCAACTTAACACTTAGCTGTAATAGCTTCTTGAAATTCCCACATCAAATTACCTCTGGAGCCCGAGATCTCTAACTGATCTTGAGGCTTAAGCTTGCATCATAAAATTAAATGAGAAATGGTTTCATGGTGTATATATATATATATATATACACACCATAATGCAGCAGTACTATAGAAGCACAATAGCTTATGGATTTAAGGGCAATTATGAAAACAAGAGAGTTGAAAATCAGGCATGTCATTACCCTTGCTCCCATGAACCTGTCTTTCAGCACAATCCAAGAAAGCAAGAAGACAAAAGCTTTGTTACAACAGAATAGGGCAGAGACGTCTGTGGCCGTCAGCTTCTTTAAAGCCAGTAAATACAGGTAGTTAGTCAAAGTCCAGAGAATAGAAAAGGGAGCAGTCCTTTTAAGAAAGAGTTTCAGCGTCAGACCATCTTCACCAAAAATCCGACTGCATTCCCTATGAAAAGAAGAGAGTTTAAATCTCAGCTAGGATTTTCCTTAGCATTCACACCAGCACAACAAACATTCATTAGACTTTTATCACATTCAATTAAGTGCTTTTCCTAACTACTCTGCACACCCACAAGAATCTATTGCTTAATTCACAGAGAAAATAACCTACAATCTTGTTAAAACAGCAATTTTGCAAATAGAAAAGTAGTAACTTACCTGGAATAATCACACTCCACGCAACAATAGTCCCAGGGACTCACACAGAGAAATGAAGGTTATCTATAATGCACCGACAGTTCTCAGACTCTGCCTTCGAGGCCATGAACACAGGGATTATAACCACAATTTTTTCTCTTGACAAGTTTTTCTTGCTTTGCTCCAAAACCTGTTTTTATTCTTCCTGAAATATATTCTCACGTATGGCCAAGTAAGCTTTAAGAATTGCCTAAAGATACACAAAAATACTGCCAGACACATCACCATGGTGGGAAAGAGAGCCACTAGCCAGTGGGACTGAGCCAGTCAAACAAAAGCGTAAGAAAAGGAAGGAAAGGGGAGAGAAGGGTATTTAACAGCTTTATTTTATCATACAGTGAAAAGCTGTGTTTGCTTAGAGACATTTTCTTGTGGATTAAATTGCAAACAAAATCTGTAGCTTCCCAAACACTGTGTCACACACAACTTAAGGGAGTTGTTTGCTTCTTAGGATTTCACGAAAGGGAAGGGTCAGCTCTGAAGACACTGCCTTGGGGGACAGTGCTCCTGTGCAAAGTGGTACCTGCGTGGGCTCAGGGGAGACCGAGTAGTCAAGCATGCAGCTTGATTAGAGGCACATCCCTGCACCCCTCCTGAGATATCTCTACCCTTCCCAAACTGGGAGGAACATTTTTTAGCAACTCCACTGTCTGCACCCTCAGTTAAAGGTATTCCTCAAGATATTCCCAGTATGCTTCATTTCTTGACGTGGCAGGCTGCCACGTCTGTTTAAAACATGAGAGGTCCCACAAGCGAATGCTTCATACAACCAAAACACCCGTGGAGGGAACCAAGGTACCATCAATCCGTAACACATCCTTAAGAGGCAACATTAAGGGACTAATCTAAATGCCATGAGGCCTCGGGGCCCCAAAGTATTCACATCCAAATATGGTTGTGTTTGGAAGACTGCTAAAACACTAATTATGCAGAACTAATTACTAACTTCAAAGATTGTACTGCAATGTGAAGTCAAAAACACTTGTTATTAGTGGGGTGGTGTTGTAATAATTATCCTGATTTTGCTTTGTCTTTAAAGACAGAATTGTTTTCAGGTCTCCTAAACCATTTTTAGTAATTCTGGGAAATTCTGCTGTTAAAAAAAATTCAGTTTTTTCCTATTAGGAATGGAAACTATTGCTCTCATTTTGAGGAAAGTTGAATAGTAACATCTATGTAATACATGAGATCAGCTATGTCTTAACCTAAATAATTCTATGATTCCATGATTCCACTTAATAACCATTCATTCCCTGATGCCATTAAAATGACCTGGGGTACAAAGCAGTCATTTCTGGTAATAATAAATTTCTTTCTCAGACTCTGTGCAAAGGTGTCCAACAAGCTAACACTCAGGCAGGCAGATCTGTTAATTATCTCCTTCATTCTAAGTTGACCTGGACGTTCTCAGAAGTCAGCCTGTTCTCCAAAGATCAGAACAGAAACGTTACGCATAGAAAGAGAATACCCAGTGGTGTGTATCGCTTATCTGAGATGCAAAGCAAATACTCAGTGAAGCAAATAAATTAATGCTTATGTTTGACTGTAGGCTTCTGTATCACTGATTTAAACAGGAATCTCCTTATGTGAGAATGGAATCACTGGTAGCACAGACTTGAATGTTTGTTGACATGCAGATACAGCAGTTGATGTTTAAAGGATGTTTTTCTCCCCTTGAGACTCAGGTGGATGCAGAAGGTGATTCTGAGCTCAGACTACATCTTGCTCCAAGACAGGGGCCTCTGACCCAGATGCACCATGGCTGGGCCACCACTACATGACACCAGAGCCATCGTGAACTGCAGACCTGTACGGAGCCTGTGCTCTCCAACCCAGTGGGAATTCTGCCATCGGTTCTGATGCACGATTGGATTGTTACACAGCTGTAAATCCAACCTGTCTCAGAAGCTGTCAGGATCTATCTTAGAGGAAACAAGCTTGTGCTGTGTTAAAACAAGAGAGAAAGGTGCTTGGGCTGCTGACAGTAATGCAGGGCACAGTTAAGTACCCCAGTGCTATGCTGCCAGTGTACAAAAGCAACAGCAAAACCATCCAAGCACATCACTCTGGTGGAGTCTGCAAGGCAGCAGGAAAAGCTCTTCTACAAATGTGCCATGGGAAATTATACCCCTGTCATCCATTGTGGTCCCCCACTGCCAGGGAGATGCTGGGAATAAGCCTGGTGTTTCTGCTCCTCCATCCACCGGGAGGATGGGTGGCTTCCAAAGCCAAAAATGCTGGGGGAGATGCCAGAGCGGGTCACGTTTTGTCATCCTGCCGATCTCTGGGATGTCTGCACACAGACAAACTCAGAGCAGAGTCAGGAGGATGGAGTCCAAAGTACCCTGACTGTGAATCCTCAGAAGGAGGAAGACTCAGTGATTATTATTTTATTCTGGGTTGGACTCTGTGGGCTGGTCAACTATTTGGGAGAGGCAGTTGTGGCAACTTCACAAATGTCACTTACCTCCGAGTTCCCAGAAGCAGTGGGAGGGATGAGCAGAGATTCACAGCTAGGAAAAGAAATCTGGAAATGCTTCACACGCCCCAGGCAATGGGCTGTTAAAGCAGATGGAAGAGCCTCCATCACACACAGCAGCGTACAATGACCAGACAAAACAGGGGCCAGTGGTTCCTCACTTCTCAATTAAAAATGAACAAAAGACTTGTGATAGGGTTGTGCTGAGCAAGACTTGATGAGTTCACCTCCGTGCCTAGGAGAACTCCATGAATAATGCTCAGCAAATGAGGATAAAGGAAGAATAGTTTATTTTCCCAGTCATGGCCACAGCAGATTGCCTTGGGCTTTGTGAGGACTGGTTGCTCAGTGGTTAACTCAGCCTCTTTGGCATACAACTAAAATTAAACTTGGAGGAGTCATCAGACATGACAGTGATTAAAACCCTGGACTCAGGAGAGAGGGCTCCACAGATCCCTCCCCATGCCGATAATATCTGTAGGCTGTTGACTTAAAGGCAGAGACATATCTAAGGGCAGCTGACCCTGAAACTATGACACAAACTATTTCCAAATGCACAAGAAGTCTATTTAAAACCTGCCCTCTAACATAAATAGCTCTTTTTATTTGCAGGTAGCCCTCAGCCATCAGCTCTGGGCAGCGTGCCATGCTCTCAGGAATTACAGCACCTCAGGCAGTCATGTAGCTTTGCCTCTGGCACCCACTAAATAGCTTGCATCGCCTCTTAGTTATTCTGATGCCAGCCCCTGCAGAAGAATGGGTTTATTCACCCCTGACGCACAGCAGCCTCTGGAGTGTAACACAGCAGCTGGTTTTAAAACAGCTTACAAAAAAACCAGATCTACCAGATGCTACCTGGGGTAACGTGAATACAGCAAATATAATTACATCACCCAGAATAAAACTTGGCAAGGCCACCAGTGACATTATGGTAGCAAGAAGCACCGCAGGACCTTTTGTGAGCACAAGTTGTTACTATGTCATTTGGTCCTTCTATGTAAATGATGGCATCTGCTGCAATAAAATATCTTCCAGCTCCATTTCAGGAGGCAGACACTGAACAGAATAATGGTGGTTAAGCAACTGGTGAATTGTTTTCCGGGACTGACCAAGTCTGAATATTAAGAAAGAGCCTGTATCTGTCTGCTCAAGAGCGGGAGCAAAAGGAAAGGGAACTGTGCGTGAATCTCTCACGTAAACAGTGTCTGGCTCGGGGGGCAGCACCATGGGAATGCTGTCTCCCAACAGGAATGGTCCAAGGGAAGCCCTGGTTTTGTGCTGCTGTCTTCCCCCTACTGTTGAGCTATTCGGCTTTGGAGCAGCTTCAGGCAACAGAGATCCTCATCTCTCCTCTGAAAAGCCCTTTGCAGTGAAGCTGTAGATTTGCAGTGCTACTCCATAAGTGGCTGAGGAAGCTGGACTGAGCTACTGCTGCAACATAGATGGAGAGATGTGTAGGTGAAAAACTTGCAGATGACAGATGACAGCAAATACCAGCCACTTATGGCTCAGTTTTTACTTCAAGTGATGCTCACATCTTGTTACCCTTTTTGCTAGAAAACCAACTCTTCCGATTATGTTCATACTCATTAAACCTGCACCTACCAACACTCTTTGTAGCCAGTGCCCCAAGGCTGCATAGCGCCCAAAGGACTAACCTCAGCTATTATGTTGTGGATATATTTTGGTAGAAAGCTGCTGAATGTCACAGTGTTTGTCCTTGAGAAGCCAAGACGGTGGATGGGGAGGCAAAATTTATTGACCTTGAAAATATCATCCACCTATTCCACATCGTAACTCTATTAGGATCCTATGTCAAGTCTGTGGAGTGTTTTCTGCTGTGGTAAATACCAGCAGGGTTATGGCTGAGCTTACTGAGCTGCAGATCATTTTATTCACCACTAATGCAAGGAGTTTCAAGCTCTTTATGTGGACATACCTTTTATCTACAATACTGAGGGGATACCAAGTGTCCTCTGCCTCAAGACAACCAAGATATTTTATTGAAATGCAGCAGCAAGGTAATAACCATGAGTTAGTTTCTAAGACCACAAAATTTAATCTCTAAGGTAAAGCATGAAAAGTAAGAAATACACAATTTACAATCTCAAAGATTATAAACCTTTCAGAAAGCCAATCTAAAGTTGAAGATTGAGACTTCTATCCTTCCAAGTGGGATTTATTAAAAGTAACAGTGGCTCTATACAGCTTTGCCAGCCTGGGGCAGCACTCTGCAAGTCACTCCCACGATCACTATATCTCTGCCAAGATATCATAGGCACTGTTTGTTCTGATCCACCGGGAATATCTGCTGGACCAAATGTCATATGTCTTTAAAGCTCCTAGTGAGTAACTACATCCTCCAGAACCACAAAGACAAATCACCTCTGGACTCTGAGGCAGGCCTGGAATTGCTACAGCTCGGGCTTTATTGACAAGAATTAGCTGCTCCACTGAAAGAAAACCAGCAAATGAAGCAACAAGGAATCTTACAGAATGTAGTAAAATGCCTTGTAACAGGAACAATATCAAGAACACAAACAAAGCAATTATACAAACAATTGATCTAGCGTTGAAAATAATCCTGTTCTAGGTAGGAGGCTGGGTTAAATGACCTCCAAAGATCCTTTCTGAACTAAATCTGTCTGTAACTCTCTGAATCTAGAAACTACAAATGACACTTTACAATTAAGTCATCAGAAAATCAAGCACTCATTCTCAAGAGATGTCCATTCCTACACCCAAACTGAAAGAATTTGGCTTGTCAAGTTATAACACGGCACAGACCAAGTAGCTGGTCCCTATCATAAAGTCAGTATTTGTCAGCAGTTACCTCCTCCCTGGGATGCGAGTTCCTGAAATATCTGGAGTAGGAAACACCCTGGGAACATGCTTTTCCATTGGCCCATCAGCTCTAACACTGGTCTTCTGTTTCCACATATTCACAAAATACTTCACATCTCTGTGTGTGCAGAAACTCCTCAGGGCATGTAAGCGTGTGTCCTCAACTTTAAAAGCTGAACTCCTATCAGCTTGGGAAATGTATCAATTATTTAAGCATACTTATATTATGCATTGCCACAAATGTTTTGCCCAAAATTTTGCTCTGATGGATATATAATCAACCAACTAACTGCAGAGGATCTATCTGCAGGGATATTTATTCTCACCTTCTTCCTTATCTGCTGTGCATTTGTTATTACTTTACCCCATACCCAGAAGCCAAGCTGACACTGTTAATGTTCTCACAAATACTCCAGCAAGAATCTGAATGAAGGCATCATTAATGCACAAAGCACTAGGGTTTTCAGAGAAGCAGTTAATTAAGTGCAACTGTTCAATTTCAGTCACACTGATTTGACAGAAATTATAATTTAGGGCCAAACTACATCCCAGATCCTGGCAAAAGCAGCCAAGGGAAGAATTTGGTCCTGCCACACTCCAGCCTGACAGTCACAAATTGAATTCCCTGTGTACTCAGTGACAGCTGTGCTGAACCCTCTGTCAGTGGGAGGAAGGTGTGGGCCACACGCTGGTTAATACCTTGCAGAACAGACATTTCTGCTGAAGTCAATAACATTGTTTGCAAAGCAAGTCTGCACTGGAGTAACACAATTGGGTCCCAGCTCAGAATTATCCTGTGAATTTCTTCCCTTCATGGCAAGGTGTGTTATCTCTTGGCAAGCTGAATTTAGTTCCATCCTTTAAAGCAGCTTCCACGTCACTGTCAGATCGGTAGAATAATGGAATTGGAGGAGGAACTGTGAAATGAAGTGTCCCAGAACATGGTGGTACTTCCAAGCCCTGAGGACAGGTTAGATACAGTTTTCTTACAAACTGGTGAGGGTGAAGTTAAGCCAGCTTGGTCCTGCTGCAGTGCTGGTGGCTGGACCAGATGATCTCCGGGCTTCCCTCTAATCTTGTATTTCTAGGATTTCACAGTGGCTACTGAAGAGGGACTTATAAATTTCCATCCCTGCAGACTAATGTTACAGTTAGTACTACGGACTCCTTTGCATTTGAGGTTGAGTTCAATTACAGCATGAAGCCATGTGGCATAAGGAAGGGCTGGAGTCAGAGGCATGTCTTCCCCTGGCTCTTGCAACACAGAGGAAGAGGTATTTCCATGTGGAGCCTGATGGAAGATGGGACAAAGCCTTCACATCATTTCCTCAGGATGACAGCCACTCAGCTATGCCAACTTACCCCTCAGAGGTACAGGGGGAGGAAAACCAAGAGTCTGCAACCTGTTTTATTTCCTACCCCACACAAAAGAGAGCAGAGAAGGCTACTAGGATGCTATTCCTCCATGCTATGATCCAACAGGAAGAGGAATGGGCAGTTTTCATCCTGCTGTACTTGCTGAGCGGAGAGGAGAAGCCATGGTCTTCCACATGGAAACCATCTCCTCAGCTTTGAACATCTTTCTTCTCAACTATGAGTTGTTTTGGTGGCACTTTACACTATTGTTCTATCAGAAATGGACCAGAACAGATTAATTAATGGCCTGATCCAGGCAAGAACACAAAATATAGAGATATTAGATAATAGCAAGATTATAAACAAATTACTGACCTTTTTAACTCAGTAAACAACTCCTCTACAATCAATTATCCATTTATTCAAGCATATATCACTCATCTGTTACCCTTCTGTAAGTGATTTATGAATGAAATTTTCTGCAGCATGACCTTTGTTCTGCCTTCTGTCACCATGGGTCAAACTGAGAAGAGCAGTGATCTCAGTCCACAGAAATCAGGTTGTTTAAAGGGATATTGCCACGATAAAGCCTACCTGAATTTTTTGATTGGAGACTGCTTTTCCTGCGCAGTTGCAAGGTGCCCAGAATAATAAATGGGAAAAACCATAATGTTCCAGTTTGTTGAGAACCAAGTCATGAAAAAAGGACAGTCAAAGGTCTCATACGTGATTTTGACAAACTGCGTGGTCCCAACCCAGGAGGAAGAGACGGACAAAATGATCAGAAATCTCCAGATAAGCTTGAGAAATGTGGATGTGCAAGACTGGCATCGTGTCTGTCCTTCAGCTTCTTGGCTGCTGTTCTCTGTATGCGTTTGTGTTCCTTCTTCTCCTGAAGAAAAAAAAAATAGAAAAAGAGAAGAGTTGCACACATAATGAATGCATCCAAAACAATTCTTGGCAAAATCTCCCCTTCTGATCCAGACACAAATCACCCATTGCCTTCTCCCTATAATTCCTCTATGTCCCACAAACACTGAAATCCTGCACAGAAATACTTCAGTAATACTGTCTCTGTCATTTCAAGGGGATAGGAACAAAATACAAACACAACACCGAGGTCGGAGGTAACAGCATTACGGTTAAGCTGTTGCCACTATTTGCTTTATCAGCCCTGCTTTCCTTCTGTCAGCCAAACCTCTAGAATAGAGCTACATCCCCTGGAACCAATGACATTCTGAAGTCAATTACTGTGCATGTGTACAACATAAAAGCTACTTGAGCCTGTATATCTGAAGCCAGGATTCTTATTATAAGAGAATTTAACTCAAGAATCACATTCTATTTGCAAGCTGGGAGGGGAAAAAGAAACAGTTTAGTGGTTTTATATACCCAAGCAGAGAAAGGCTTTTTTCAGTTAAGTTAGTGTATTTACGTTTTTGAAGTTAAAAAAGGGAACTAGACGAAACTGAAGTTTGGCATCCCTAGAAATAAACCTCTACACATAAACAAGGAGGAGCAGAAAGTTGTCATTTCCCATTTTAGTACAGTACTTTTCAGATCTAATCTGCAGACCACTGCAGATTTCCTAACAGAAGTGTAGAGAACTTAATCTTACTGACTGGTGACTTGCTCTCCAGACACATCTTCCAGAGATGCAAACCATGAACCCTATTTTGATTGCACAGATCCCAGCTGAAAACAACAGCTGGAGCTGCGCTGGATACTGAGGAGCACTAGCACTGTTGCCCCATGAGCTCATGGGGCAGCACTGAGCTCCAGCCATTTACCCCATTAGACTGTACCACATCAGTTTGATAGAAGAAACAGGAGTTCCTTCTAAAAATCATGACCTGCAGGTATTCTTAACTATTACTATCAATTATCAGTCACATCAACACATGATGTGATATATATAAGAAACAATGTAATTGTTGATGTAAGAGGAGCTATAGATCCACTGTAGTGAGAGTGTACACTGTCCTACATTCAACTCAAATGAGGAAAAGGTACCCTTTCAGATTCAGGTTTACTTTCCTTTTATATTACTGTTTCTGCTACAGCCATAAAGAAAAGTCAAACTAGGGTTCCAAGTTATTACATTAGACCAACATTACATCTAAAAAACGATTCATCATAGCAGGGAGTGCATTTGCAATCAAGAATTTTCCTAACCAGAACATGGAGCTTTTTGTAATTGTAATTGTATGGTGTATTATTTTCCTAAAAATAATCAGTATTCAGTGGCTCCATTGTTTAGTGGTGAATCAAGAATTTAAATAAAATTACAGGTTTATTAAAAACGTGCAGAGGATAATCAGACACAGGTCTGAAAAGGCAAGCATCATTTAGCATTCTCTTTGGCTGCTGAGAGAAAACAGATATTTTTATGGTACTAATAATAACTGACATCTTCTATTAAAAGGTAAATTACAGTTTATTTGCAAGTTAGAACGGCTTAAAAAGAATATATTATGTAACATCCACTTGCAGGTTTTCCTGCTAAGCAAAACTACCATGCAATTAGTCCTTCTCCAGCTAACAGTTAAAATAACCATACAATGATAAAGCACCTTTATCCATGCTTTCTATTTTTCAATTACCAAATAACTATGTAATTGCTGTTTCTATGCATGACACTACCATTAGCATTTGACTTGGATTTTACAGTCTTAGGTTGAACGTCTGGGAAAGGCACAGAAATATACACTTGTTCCAAGTCCTACCTTGGCTTTAAAGACCTATGTAAGTCTTAGCCTGATTAAATGTACAGCGGGGAGTTTTTGTAAGTGCTTAATGGGTAGGATTCATCCCACATAATGTAGTTAGAAAATAATTGTGTATTCAGACTAAACACGTTGCCTAAGGCCCCTTTGTATTTAATGATAATGGACAGGCATGGTGAGAAGGTAGTTGATTTCCTCCTCATATATATCTAAGCCCACTGGAGGTGCTTATCTCTCCCTAGACTAGATATTTGCATTTAATTTCAGTGAAATTGGGATGGATCCCCAGCCAAAATGACATAGTAGCTTAAGAGTTGCTTTCAAAATCCATGGGATGTGCACACCCAAATCTTGGCAAAGAATCAAAAGGCCAAGATAAGAAATATCTTTAAAAATAATTACAGGGCTTGAACTCAAAGACACATGGCAAGCAGGCACACAATTCATACTAAATAGGTTTAAGGATTTCCAAGTCATGAAGCTGGGACTGGAGTAAGTCAGAAAGTAGCACTTGTGTTCAGATACCTAATGATGTGCTAATGAGGAGGAAACAAACTGATCAGCCAAAGTGGTTGGTAGATAGCATTTTACCATTAGCAAGGTAGTAGAAATCCTTGGTGTCTGCATTTAGTTTGGTCTGAAACAAACCAACAGACTTAACCAGTCAAGAGCGCAGGAACAATCTGAGAACTCATCAAGGATGAAACGACAGAGAAAGAATGCAAATGAAACTGCAGGTGACACATGGAGATGACATTGGTCAATGGCAAACGGTGTTGAAAGGCAGCTAGCAGAAATACCCCTGCGTGGTTCTTTTGTCTGTAACATAATTCTTGCTTGTGATGTCTCTGTGACAAGATGGTAACAGAAGAGCCTTTTGCTTTCATTTTTCAGAAGAGTGAGGTGAAGAAAACCAGCTTTTCTTCTGAACTCTTTTGACTATTTGGCAACTACATCTTAGAAAATAATATTCTTTATATTTGTTTATCTACCTGTCAGGTCAGTCCTACTTATACCTCACTGATGAGGAAGGGAAGATCAGGATAAAAAGGGAAATTAATAAACGTAAAATAAATGTTTAGAAGAGTATGATGTCAAGGCACTACGCTTTTCTCAACTTGCCTAAAGTCCTTTCTTAGAGAAGATGGATTCTGATTTTGGATGTACTCTCATGCCAGCATGCACAGAGTTATTTCAGCCTGCTATCTGCAAATATGAGAATAGATCGGTTTTCTGGTATCTTAGATATGATCTTTACTGCAAGATGCTGTATCATCCACTCCTTGCAGCAATAATCACCTTCAATATTTTTTTGAGGGTTTCCATCAAGAGAGTACTCCTGGAGTACGAGATCCCTCCATTTTCCAACACAAGAAGAAAATGGCTGACTCTTGCTGCCATCGGTGGTGAAGTGACAAGAGGAAGGTTCATCTCTCACAATTCCAGTGTGCAAGGGAGATTTTTTTGCTCACAGTATCTACACAAACAGTCTTCCAAAGAACTTGAACAGTTAAATTATTTCAGTCATTTAACGTCTCTCTCCTCCTCAACAGTACAATTCAGCAGACTCAAGGGCCTGTGGCTGCATACTGTAATTGCTCCCATCCCATCCCTGCTTGTGATGGATGGACGTTATGGTGAAGAAGTCAGTGTGCACCCTACCTACAGGTTCATTTGAGCTAAACTTCTGCAGTAAAGTGGGTGACACATTCCTGATGGAAGCGCCCTGATGTGTAGCTGATCGATGATCTGAACTGTGATGGTCTTCCCTAGATATCCTTCCACCTGTTGCTCCTTCTCTTCCTCTTCATGAGACCGTCCATGGTATGAGCTGAGACTGTCATTGTCTTTGAGAAGGAATATGGCTGGCTCTTAAGGGTCCCGGTCTCTGGCCAGGCTGAAGCTGAGGAAACATAATCACTCTGTAAAAACTAACTTGTGTGCTAACATTAATCATCCTTTCAAGATCTTCGGTGCCTGCTGGCCTTATGATTTCTCATATATCTAACACATTACACGTACCTACTGAGGCCCAGGCCTTTTCCTCCCATCCTTGCTTCCTTCCCGCCTAACCCCAGTTTGCACACAGGTACAGGAAGGACTTTCATGTGGCTTTTCTGTTCACAGCACCGTAAACCAACGTCAACATGCTCGGACTCTGCCCCATCTTTCAAAAGACAGACGAAAGAGGCCTTTCGCAGGCACGCGGTGACGCCGGCAATGCGGCTGTTGTGCCTACCTGATCTGCTCTGCCTCTCGACTCTGCTGTGCCGACAGATTCCCGAGGGACTTCGATTCTGCAGCTCAAGAATGGGAGCAGCAGAATCTTCAGCAACAGTTAGAGGGGAGAGCTGCCTAGTCATGCCTCTGTGTCTGCTGGGGCAGTTGCCTCCTGGCTTGCATTGGATGACAGATGATCGTGAGGCACCTGAGAAGAAAGAGTTTGCATCAGTTTGGCTGTAAACTCCCTGGAGGAAAGCGGGGCTTTCAAACACTCTGTCAGTGAAATGCATACAAACGATTCAGCGGGAGAAAGGAAGCACACTGCAAAAATCAAGGTTTCAGCTCTGGTCAGAATAAAGTAAATAAGTAAATAAATACTTAACTTTCTCCCCCCTTATAGAAAAAAAGTTGCTGTATGAAAACCAGTCTTTCCCCTGAAGAAACACGAGCCCTGTGCTGCAGCATATTCTTAGCCCCACGGCTCCATCCATAGGGTCTGAACAGGCAAAGGAATTTGTACTCACGTGGGCCCCTTCCTCAGCACTGACACTGAATCAGGCAAAAGGAGAGGTCACCGTTCTCCCTTAGGGTGGAAAGGAGAGCTGAGGAACCACTGCTTCCGGGGTCAGTGCTGAGAGCCTCTCCAGAGGAGAACTACCTCCTTCCATCCTCCAGACTGGTCCTTGGGACTTTTGTATGGAATGAAGCCACAGTCACTGACAAGTCTTTTGGATGAAGACTTCTGCTAAACCATTGAAGACGCCAGTTTTAAGCTTTTACATGCACCAAATCAGAATGTCCACATCTTCAGAGAAGTTGCTTTTTCTTTCTTCTTCTACTAGGTGCAGCCAACACCAAAATGCTGCATTTCACATGGAGGCTGTATAGAGGCACAAGGCAGCAGAGAAGACCCAGGTCCCAGAAATACCATCGGTACCAGATGAAAAATTTTCCAGTGAGTAGGGCACCACATTTTACGAGTAAGAGTTTGAAGGACTGGATGAAGAACCAGAAAACAACAGAAAAGAGTGCAGTGCTGGAATCTGGCAGATTGTGCCTGGTGATCTTGCATGTACTTCCGAATTTACTGAAGGTGCCTGTGTAAGAGGTCAACACATGAGCAGCACAAGAGAGTTCTCTTCTCAGTCGGAAAGTCAAGATGACAGGCAATTTTGGTGTGTTCATGGTCAGTTGAGATCACCCACCGTTTATTTTGCAGCTGCCATTTCAACTGGTGACCATCTTACTTAAACTTATGGAATACACATACCCAGAGCAGCCACTGACCTTGCCATGACTTGGAAGGATTTAATAGGATAATCACACCTATTTCACATTGAAAATAATACAAAAACAGACACAAACCCCATGTCTAGGGTGCCAAATGTGCAACAAATATGGCAGACATCTCAGAGGACAACATTCTTTGTTGCAACATGAGCCATTCCAGTACACCTCATGCAAGTAACTCCATGCCAAACAACAACATAAAAGTATATTCCAAAGCAAGGACTGTATCCAGGATTCAAGAAACTGCATGAGTCAAGTCAATGGTCTCTTGCCAGAGGAAGCTAAGGTTCATATAACCTTCAATAAACTTAAAGCTGTGTTTGATTCACCAGGCCTAACTACAAAGATCGCAAAGGAAGAGATGTATAGAATATACTGTACAGAAAAATCCTCTCTCAGCCTATTTAAAGCCCCCCAGGTTGTTTTTTACCCACCAAGTAAACAAGTGACTGAACCAGCAGCTAAGATCTTTCTCAAAGATGCCTTCCGTTTGTTCTTTGTCCAGAATGAGGGAACTCTGACCCAAGAAAGACACTCAAGTCTAGGTTCCACCTTGCCACATAGTCCTATACATTCAATCAATGCAGCACACAACCCACAGTCTATGAAACTTAGACCTGCAAAAGTCGACTTTGAAAAATTAAGACCTATATGATGTCTAAGCATGGTCATGTCTCCTCATTTTTTGGTAAGCATTACTCTCTACAGAGCTTTTCAGAGCCTACTGGACATTTTCAGACCTTTAAAAAGGCATTCACCTTCATATATTTACTTTTTAGTGGAGAAAATGATCTAACAGCCACACAACTCCCCCCATGACTTTGTTCCACTCGTTTCATAATTCCAAGCATTATTTCTCCCACTTGTCAAACAAGGATAACATGACCTACTTCATAAGACTTTGTAAAAGTTTTACAAGTCACTCCGAGGTTGAAAGGTACACTAGAAATGGCAGCCCTTGGCCACACACCCCACTAGAAGCAGCATAACACCTTTATTTGACAGCTGAAAGTTAGTTCCAGCCTCCATGAGGTTAAGACAATCAGTACTTTTGGGGCTAAATATTAAAAAAAACCTTACAATTTCTTAGGTCCTCAACTTAAAGAAATTTTATTTTCAGAAAGAGTTTGCTGACTGCCTGTCCTCAGGTAAGCAGCCACTGAGGTTCCTTGACACAAATCACTACTCAGTTTGATATGCATCATTCAAAGAGATTTCATTAAGTTGAAAGACACATGCTACATCTCAATTCAGATACGATTTAGAACAAGATCAAGATTCACATTACACTCGGCAGAAGTCTAGCAGATGATCCGCAACCAAAATTTCAAGGAAATCTATTTTTCCTCACACGCAAAAAGAGCTCAGAGTTATTTATATCTAGTACAACAAAGCAGCATCAATCTTTTCCTGTACATTGAGAAACTCAGTAGTTGAGACCAAAACTGCAGTTCAAGAGATTGCATTTAATCGAAAGTCACTGCTTGATTTACTGAAATCTTCTTCCCTTATACTTGAAAGCAATCAGATAGCACAGCAATTTATCAATATTTCATTGTTACAGCTAGAAAGCCTGGGCCATATAATGCTACTGAATCTGAACATATTTTAAGGATATACTTTGACAGGGAAGGTGAACAGATATATGCTGGGCTAACTTATCCAAACCTGGTACCAGCAGCAAGGACAACAAATCACCATTTACACAGCACAGCAATGAAACCTTGTACATGTGCAATGTCACCCCCCATGAGAAGAACAGAAGGCAGAACTCATGTAACTCCAGTTCTTTGTCTCACACAGCAATTATTAACTATCAAGCATAGATCCACTAAGACCCTCCAAATTTAGAGGGATCAAGAGCAGCATTTTCCATTGAACTTCCATATGCCTTCTTAAATCCCATACGCTTGTGGAGACCTCATGGTCTTAGGCAGTGAGACCACATCCTCTCCAGCAAGGACAACAGCAGGGTTCTGCCACAACCTGCCATGTGCAAATGGAGAAGCAACTATGTACTAAAAAGATACCATAATACACCTCCTCCACAGCAAAGGAAGAGTGACACTGCTCAGGTTGGATTCATTTGACTTATTTTAGATGTCAACCTTAGGATAAGAAAAATAGTGCCCGGGGACTATCTGCATCTCCCTGTGACTATACAGGGAATAACAGAATCATAGAATGGTTTGTGTTGGAAGGGACCTTTAAAGGTCATCTAGTCCAACCCCGCTGCAATGAGCAGGGACATCTTCAACTAGATCAGGTTGCTCAGAGCCCTGTCCAACCTGACCTTGGACTACCATCCTGAGCAGAGATGTTTACACTGGGTAGGACTTTTTACCCGACTACTTTACCTGACCTTCTTTTAACCTGAGTACTCAACGTAAGAGCTTGCACAGGTATCTGCAACTCACTGTGTACAGAAGCCTCATCCAGTTTCTGTAGTCTGACACAGTCAATGCTGAGCATGAACACAGTTCGTGGCTTTAGCAGAGATGAATCACAGGCTGAGAATGAATTTAGATTTTAGGCATCATCTGATATTTCAAAGGAATGCTACTGGAAGAGATTGGGAAAAAACTAACAAATAGGAAAAAGCCTTGCCAGACTGCCAGATCATGCTGCTAGAAGTGTTCTTTCACTACTTGGAGGTTATAATCAAGTGTCAAAGCAACACTCAGCCCATGAGGTTGACAAAGGAGGGAAGGGAGAACTGGAAAGGACCACACATGATTGCATCAAGCATGTCTTAATGGGTCAAATCCATCTGGATGACTTTTCATTATTGGATAAACACAAACTCCTGCTCTTTCCCATTTTTAAAGATTATTTTTAGTTTATTATTCTGTTTCAGCAAATCTTTTTCCTTGTCCTGCAAATGTGGATGCTTTATAGCATAAGTAGTAAGGCTATTTCTCTGCACATGGAGCCCAAAGGGAAACCAGTAAGGGGAACCTGTGGCTTTCCACATGCTTCTAACAAAGTCTCTCCTTGTCTTGCATTAATTATTACATACTTATCCCAGTGTATTTTGATTTAGCAAGGGAATTATGCTTGTGACTAACCAAATCACAAGATCAATATCACTGACGTCCATGCCTTCTCACATTCTTGACCACCACTCTGAGTCCCTGCTGTGGGAGGAGGTGACCACCATGCGCTGCTGCTGCCATGTCCGTTCAAACCAGGAACCAGCAGCATATGCCTTGTCCTGACAACCATTTTCACCACCCATCTGTAAACTACGCACAGCTCCCTTGCCCCTGAACACTCTGAAAGATGCAATACATGACTTGTGGCTTTTCGATCATATACAGATTTCCATATGCAGCTCACGCAGTGAGAAAATACGTCCTCACCTTGGCTAGAAAAATCACTTTGTTATTTTGCAGGGGGCTTGGAGAGAAGGGATTATGTTTGGAGACTCAAAACCAATTCTTTTCAGATTATCTTCATGTATATAAGATATTTAGCATGTGACAGCAGTGCTTGGAATACAAAAAAACCCATACCATTTCATTTGGGACAACTTTTCTGGTCTCAAAGTTGTTAGTAAAAATGGATCGAATGGACTGCCAGTAAAATAATCAATGAAACATAAAAATACAGCCCTGGAAGTAATTTTTTATGACCGGGTCATCACAGAATTGATTTTTCCTTTTTCTCTTCTTTTTTAACCAACTACCCTGATGGAAATTTAGAACGTCTCAAATAGGTAACTGAATTCCCTTCCGAAAGCCATCCGTGCATTCCTGACACTGGACTACCAACACGAAGTGCTGGCTTATTTATTTAGAGACAGCAACATCTGTTCCCAAAGTCCTGCAGAGCAGTGGTCACCTGTGGCTACCACTGTAGCCAGGAGAGAGACCAGCTTTTCCAAAAAGTCAGTCAAGGCATCTACAATCTATCTTTTACTCAAAATATGCTTATTTTACCATGTCCTCAAATTCTCAGCTCCTAATATGTCATTATTTTTGCATTGACAAAATAATGCTTCATACCAATGCCGTGGAGACAATTGCTGGGTTTTGACAGATGGATGGAGGTAGAAGACAGCCTGGTGTTATGTGGAAAGTACGTCAATTCAACGTTCCTGCTAAATTGGGCACCAGTGAAGGAATTGACAGCATTTCCTTTACACTGCAACGTTACCTGTTAGAGTGAGCATCCGCGACGGTGACGGACTCGTTCACGCATCACAAGACTATAGTTTCCAGCAGCCTGTACACACGCTCATGTTGATAACAGTCAGTTCACGATCGTGAGGGCTGGAGAGTTTTGCAATGAAATTCTGGTCTTAATGCCACGCAGTAAGGAGAAGATGATGTGAATTTTGTGGCCGGGGAAATATCGGATGCACATGAACCTATAGGAAAGGGGACTGAGTTGCACTGCTATTGGTAGAGGGGAAGAGAGCTTATTCTATCCATTTTACAACAATAAAACCTCATTTGGTTGGATTAGCCATGGCTGTAATTGGATTGTTTGCTACTGTTAGCACAAAACTGGGGGCAGGGTATCCAACATCATCAATCCAACAGCAAGGTATGTCCATAGCTTATTTTATTTCAGCCAAAGGGACTGCCTGTAAAATCAAATCCTGCCCTTCCTTATGCTGGTGTAAACGCACAGCAACTCAGTACAATCAGCCAAACTGTCTGGGCATACACTGACGTACCTGAAGATAACAACTGACCTGGGAAGTTAAGGTTGAAGGGCAAACTCTCCCCAACTTTTAATGAGCTCAGAACCAGCAGTTTAACTCAGGACATAAAGCTGTAATTCCATTTACTAAAACCAAGCAAATAAGCAATAGGGAGGGTTTCTTTGTAGACAGTGTGCTACACAGGTTTGAGGAATAAACATCTCTTGTTCAGTGAAGAAAAATCATTTCATCAAGTCTTCGACGTCTGGAGATGGTGTTCTCCATTTAAACACAGCCTTCTGAGACACTGCAATGGTCTCAGAGTATTAGAGCTATGCACATATGTCTGTTCACAGTAATACCTTGTTCATTTACTATTTGCTTGTTCTGGAGGTTTTTATGTCTGAAGGGGATGAGAAGGTTACAACAATTTTTTTTTTTTGTCCTAGGGGACAAAAAGATTTTCAGATTTTATTGAAAAACAAATTACTCAGTGATGGTGTACAGCATTTCTCTTGCACTATGATTAACTATTGTCAAGAGCAGAAAGCAAAAAAGCAGATATTTTTGTTGTAGTTTAACAGTGACATCCATCAGCAATTTCTGCCAATTACCCCTTCAGTGTCTGTACACAGCCGTTCACTTCAAATCAGCAGACAGCAACTTCACTCACAATTAGAAATCTCAACAACTTCCACGTGCCCACCTATCCTTGCAATAAACTGAACAAAGAAGCAGTAGAGGGAGTAAATAACTTAAATTTCACATCCTATAACTAACTTAAGTGCCTGATCAAGGGATGTGTCACTCTACACCCTTGCACCTAATTACCCTTCCAGATGAGCAGTTCCAGACTAATTGTCAGGGGAGGAAATCCAAGTCAGGCAGTCAAAAAGATCCCCCCCTGTACACACTAGTCATGTCTTGAGCTTAGGTACCAAATCTCACCCACGCAGCTTCCCACCACCCACTTCTCTGAACACTGCACTCCAGATCAGAACAGACGCTGTGACGGCAGTGCCACGGTCTCTCCCTGTTACACCATCCAACATCTGGGGAAAGACCACCCCCACATCACGCATGGGGAGAAGGAAAGCTCTGACCAGAGTGACCGCTAAGTGCCTGAAAAATTATCTCAGCACAGAGACAAATGACAGAGATACCTGTCAGGGATGGTCAAGGTGTATCCGAGTCTGTCTTAGAGGAGGGATGACACAGATATTTCCTGAAGTCGCCTTCCAGCCCTGCATCTCCTTGGCTTTATGATGGTAATGGTGTTGGGACCTAGTCCCAAGGTGCTAACTTCTCCTGATTTAAGATCCAGACTGCTGAACAATAAGGCCATGGACCTTGATTCCACTTATAACTAAGATCTGAAAAAGAAGCACAACAATCTAAACCAATATATAAACAGCAAGAAAACCTGACAATAACTGGATAGACTGAGGATGCGCCATTAGATCACAGGGAAAAGATGTGCCCAACTCGGCCAATTGCAACACCATAAGTCAGTTTTGAGAGAAAAAAATATAAAGAGTTAATGAGAAGGAGTTGAGTGCATCTGCATCTAACACTATGAGATCTGTCAACTTAAGGAATTCAGAATTAAATTAAAACAACCAGAAATGGGCAGGACCACCTGTGTATGGTCCACATCAGTTGTCAAAAAAACCTGGTGACTGGTCCTGGCATCCGCTCCCAGCTTCTTTGGTTGCCACACAGAAGATGTTTTGGACTGCACTGCCAATATGGAAGCTACATCATGCTACTGTCTCGATGCCTGATATGATCTGCTAGATGAAATCTGCAGTCAGAGCATCAGTGACATCTGTTCATATAAACTTCAAGGTCTGTGAAAGGCCCCAGCAAGACAAGGTGTAGCATTTGTACACACTGGCTGTGCTGGGAATGGAAAGATGGTGAGCTCTGTACAGAGCAGTAGTGCTAATACTGAGATTTAACACACATATATCAAAGAGTCAAGGAGCTTCCACTTATGCTCAATGCAGCCAGGTCATATGCGTAGATATATATATGATTATTCACCTTTTGCAGGTAAGGAAGATGGGAAATGGTTGCTAAATAAGTTGCACAAAGGCATCTACTCATGCAGTGGCTGATTCTCATCTCCCCAGATCCCCACAGCTGCTGCTGATCACTGAGACTGGGGTTCTCATATTAATTGCCATACGTTTGATGCCTTGGCTTCTGCATGCAAACCTGATAAACACTTGCAAGTCTGTAAATCCATCTTTCTGCTCATCAGCTACATGTTCTTCTTATGAAGAACCTGCTCTGAGATGGATGCTCTCCGGGCAAACCAGGGAATACAACGTGCATGGTCTGTATCCAATGCTGTGCCCTAAAACCTCTGACTGGGGACTGCAGCACAACATGAATCCATGTTCAACAGCTGCAACCATTAAAAAACAAAACAAAACAAAAAGACCTTTGCAGGAAGCATATAAAGGCTTTGCTGGCTGTAAGCAACTCGCAGATCACCTTTTCAGGAGCCCTGATGCATGAACCTAACAGCCAGCTATCTCTGGAGGACTTTTCTACTTGTTTTTTTACTGAATTTAAGGGCTCCTCTTTGTCTTGCTCTGTATTGAGACCCTTCCTCAAAACACACAAACACCATCTCTGAATTTCTGTTCAAATCTTTGTTCCACTTGTTCATTCATCTATATTTTACCGAAAGTATAGTTAAAGGCATGGAAATATTTTTCCCTGGGTTTTTTTGCCTCCTTACTCACTTTAAGCCAAGAAGACTTTTTTTCTCCCTTCTCATTTCAGCATAACTCAAACAAATTTATCACAGCTTCTGTTTAAGTACTGACAAGGAATTCCATTGGTTTGACACCAAAAATAATAAACCAGCACTAGTGTGGGGGTGTCAGAACAGATCTTGGAAAAAAAAGTTTATTTGAGAACATCTGTAGTAGAACTGGCAGCTGGAGTATGTATTTTGAAATATACTGGCTACATATATCTTAAAGTTACTGTGTGTGACATAACATATTTAGAGTTCAAAGGAATGTAGAAGAAAGTGCTGCAAATGAAGAATGATTTTTGTATGTTGAAAGTAAAACTTCCACAACTTCTACACAAAATGATCTACCTTGACCTACAAAAAAAAATTTTAAACATCTCTTTGGAGTGGAATATTTTTGACTAAATTCTGTTGCGGGCATCTCCACTCACCCTGAAAAACAAACGCTGCATCAAAATCTCATACTGACTTGTGACAACTCTGGAGTTTGAAAACACTGACCTCCAGTAAGGGTATGAACATCCTCTTCCTCAGCACAGAACCTTGCCCATGCAAAGAGCCCCTGCTTGCTGCTCCTTCCTTACCCATCTGGACACCATATCCAGAACGAATCCTGAGAAGGGCAGGACCAGGCACACAAATACACTCCCTCCACTACCTATGCAACTCACAAAGAAGTAGTGTGAAAGATGTGAAGACCCCTCCACACTATGAATGTCTCAGGGAGGCAGCTTTCTGGCTTAAGCACTGCTGGGGAAAGCCAAGTCAAGCTGCCTCTGTGCTGCAGAGGAAGAAGAGGGCAGCACAGAGGCATCCAGGAGTATATCTGCACCCTGGTGTCACAGAATCACAGAATCATTGAGGTTGGAAAAGATCTTGAAGATCCTCCAGTCCAACCATGAACCTCACACTGACCGTTCCCAACTCCACCAGATCCCTCAGCACTGGGTCAACCCGACTCTTCAACCCCTCCAGGGATGGGGACTCCCCCCCTGCCCTGGGCAGCCCATTCCAACGCCCAACAACCCCTTCTGCAAAGAAATCCTTCCTAAGAGCCAGTCTGACCCTGCCCTGGCGCAGCTTGAGGCCATTCCCTCTTGTCCTGGTGCTTGTTCCTTGGGTCAAGAGACTCATCCCCCCTCTCTGCACCCTCCTTTCAGGTAGCTGTAGAGGGCCATGAGGTCTCCCCTCAGCCTCCTCTTCTCCAGACTAAACCTCCCCAGTTCCCTCAGCCGCTCCTCGTACGACATGTGCTCCAGACCCTGCACCAGCTCCGTTGCCCTTCTTTGGAGATGCCAGTCAAGCTAAGCTCATGGTAGCAAACGACTCCAGATCACGGGGACTGATCCAACCCCTGATACAGTTCCCGGGAAGACCAACTGATTTTAGTGAGCTTTGGCTCAGCCTCCAAGGAGGATGACGGGGGTACTTCCACACCAGACTACTCTGTGAGGAGGAGGGAGATGGACCATCAGGTGTTTTTATTCAGGTGAGCCAACACATACCTGTCCAAGGAACAACCCCCAGGGACTTACAAGCCTTTGTCCCCTTATTGCAGCTCTGGAGCAAAAAGTTTTTGCTTGCATGAACAGTCTCTACTAGACTACCTCAATAACAACTTCTGAATGAGTCCCTTGAACACACATTTAAAGGGACGGACCTATGTGACTTTCTTTTCCCCAGATGTGCTTGACCCAACACCAACTCAAGCCAATCACAGGATTCATTGGCCTGGGATCAGACCAGCTTTTCACCACTTCAGCACTGACTGAGCAACAGATCAAAATCATTTGATTCAAAGCTGCACACCATCCCCTTAAAGAAAACCTCTGTTACAAACTTTGTAATGAATTATATCAGATGTGCCTCCAATAATTTCACAATTTATAGACTTTACTCCAAAATAAAAGGTTATGAATCTCTATTTAAAAATCCTCCGAAAATGAATCTTTTCATTGCTAAAATTTAGCGACATTTCCAAAAAGAAACAGACATTCTGAGTTAAACCCTCATTTTTACTTTCACTGCAGCAAATCAAGAGTAGCTTCAATGAAAGCCATGAGGCTGCTTTGACATAAAGTTGTTGTGAAAGTTTAGACCCAGGACACTCCAGAAATCACTCAAATGCATCTCATTATTAAATAATTATGATATAGCTTCTACTTCCAAGAAACACTGCAATAAATCCAGGCTGGTTCATGGCTCTCCTAAGATCTGAGTGTAAAAGCAGTCAGCACACTGACACACAACTCAATATCAAATTGCTTGTATTTATCTCCTACACAAACTATTGCCTCTCCTGCTTGATGGGTGCCTCCAGAGAGTGATTCATTCCAGCTCCCTTAGATACCAATCTTAGGAGATGAATCACCTCTCAGAGGTGTCCAGCTCTCCTGCTGAGTCCAGGAAGCTCAGACAACTTTCTTAGTACTTACCGAGGGTTACATTTAGATGCACCTGGGTGAGTCCAACTCGGACTGTCTCAGGCTCAGTTCAGGGCAGCACTGTGGTACGTGCATTGAACACATACTGCAATTTCCTTGCCTGACTTGGAGCCTGATTAAGCGCATTAGAGGAGGGGTGGGTTAAAAGAACATTTTACAGGTAAGCTGTTGGGGTAAAAGTACGTATTTATCAGTGTATTACTGCATTTTGTAACCCCAGGAGATACTTCCAACTGTTTTCTCCACTGCTCTTGGGGTAATAGTTCAACAGGTCTCACCCCTGCCTTTCCGTGATGGTACATTTGGGATAAGTCTCTTCCACAGTGTCCATACAACCCACCTGGCTCAGGCACTTGTGTACATACGGTTCTCTCACTGTAGCTGACGCTGTGCTGGGGAGTGAGGGCTGGCCAGATGGAGATGAAGGAAGACACGTTCTTAAAAGTATTTGGCGGTTGTGGGTCTCAGTTCGATACACACCTCACATCTTCCAGAACCACTCAGCCCACGCGCCAACCCTTCTTGGCATCTCTCTCTCCTCTGTTTCTTTCCACATGAGCAGCATTTTCTAACCAGTGATCTCCAAATATCTGGGTGCCTGTTTACTACTGAAGGAGTCTTCTTGCCTGGATTTCATTCCACTATCCAGGAGTCTGCAGTTTCTGTGGTTCTACCAGAAGATATCTAGGAAGCCACAAACCTCAACTGCTTGAAAACTGCCAACACCGAGTGCGCTGCTCCCCTGCTCTCCTCCCAGCACACAGGCCCAGAGCCCAAGTTGCTGCGGCATCCCTTCCACATGCCCTTCCCATGCCTAGGAAGGAAAGCGGGGACAGGCGCAATGCTCTTGGGAAGCTGGCTGCCCTACCCCATTAGGATTCCTTGGGAATCCCTGCTGAAATCTTTGCTGATCTGTAAAACTGGCTGCACACACTCACATTTAATGTATGGGTCCAATATTAGTTCAGCTTGGCCAGCTTCATCCCGAGCAAGAACCTTTCCATTTTCAGCCTGTCGGATATGACAAGTGCTGTCATGTAGTCACTTCCAGTCCATTGCTTTTTCTTCCTACGACGACCGGATTTTCCCTCCCTGAGCAAACAGGCAGTGCAGGATTAGACACTGCTGCTGCAGCCCAGCACGGGGCGAAGGTTAAGACTGGACTGAGCAGAGGTGCCTGAGAACAGTTGGACTGGTTAAGTTGGACGCAACCACAGCTTGTGAGTTGTCTCAGACCCTATGGGGTAGGGACAGGCTTTAATCCTCTGTGTTCACCTCCTGGCGTGACGTGAGCCCGGTCTGCACTGGGAGCTCTCGGGAAATGAAGAGCAGCAAATCACCCCGTTTAAGCAGCACAGCAAGCCAGCTCACCCGGCTGTAAAGCTCTCCTTTAAAAGTAGGTGAGTGTATGAATTACAATATCACGCATCCTAAAATCTGGTGCCGTGCAACAGCAACGGACTGACATAAGCAGCAGGTCTATCAGCTCCGTCAACTTTCTTTAAGCCATTTTTCCCTCAAGGAAGAAACACCAGATAACTACCAAGCCTGCAGAATTCTCAATATCACACATTTACTTCCAAGAATAATGACAAAATCTGTTGCTCTATCAAAGCCCAGTCTCATTTGTAATTTAAGCCAGTCCGACTCAGGTAGATTGAAGAACTGGAAGTCACGCTCTGCTGACAAGCAGTGGACCGCGTCTCTTGCTTTGTTTTCATCCTGGATGTAGCACTGAATTTAACTCACAAAAAGGAGTCACATTTTCATTGCTGGTCAGCATAACAAAGCTCAAACCAGAGACAGCACACACCTTGCAATTTTACAGCTCGAGTGTTCTTAACAACGTACCACACCTGCTGGGAAAAGAGTTCATTTCTGGCAAAACAAGCAACCTCGGAAAGTACCACTCGGCTCTTTAAAACATCTGATACTGAATATAATAAACTTCCAACAGTGCAGTTAAAGTCTGAGATTTCTACTGACATTTAAAAGAAAAACTTGAATGCGAACATTAGGAATATTTTTTAAAAAAGCTTTTAGACCTTTGATTTATACTGCACATATACCCACTGTATATTTTCAGCATGCCGAGCTTTATATCTGCATCACAGCTATCAGTGCGGTCATATCTCAGGCTGGACAACATCACTACATTTCTAGTTGACACTGAAGTGTGACGTGAAGTTGGTATGCACTCTGCAAGGAATGAGGCTATCATGTCCGATCGAGAGCACACAACAGATTTCACAATTTCTACCTTGTGGTTTTTGTATTAAGGAATTGCTTTACAGCTGGCACTTCTGAAAATAAGGGGGAAGACGCAGTTTAAGGGAACAATTGCTATCTCAAGCTGAGGGACAGAAAGCACAAAAAAGTTGGTGCCTCTGTCTTTAAAGCAAAAAAGATAAATCTAGAGCACAGCATTAAAATACTACAGAAAATTCAATAACATTATATGGACCTACCTTCACATCATTTTAAAAGCCAGAATTGAAGTACAGCAACTTTACCAGTTGTTCACATTTCAACATTAGTTTCTTCATCAGAAATCATGCACACAGCAGTTGAACACAAGCAATAGAAATTTAACTGCACTTACCCTAGATGATGTTAAAGTGCTAAAAATGCTAGGCAAGCATTAGTTACTTTAAAAATACACATACACACACACATTCACGTTACTTTGCGTGGAGCAGAGCAGAAGGAGCATACAAAGTAAATTCCTGCCTAGGGTTAGATATACAGGAAAAAAAGCGTTTACCGTCTGGCACAGGCGAATTTAATTCAGAAACATTGTAAGACGGTAACGGTGCCACTCTTGCTGAATGTTTCTTCATCCTTTGAATTTGCTCTCCTACTCACACGCTCACTTCGTCTTTAGTCTGCATCGCTTTTGGTCCCAAGTACTATAGTAAACACTCGGCTATGGCTGGTGGCTAGATGTTGTTCTGGAGATGCTGCAGTAGGCTATGAGTACTGATTTGCTGTTTCCCTGGGAAACCATTTGCAACACATTCAAACAATGCTTGACCTCTGCTAACACTTTTCTTTCATTCAATTGTTAAGTGCAGCAGATAAAATATAAATATATGAGCTATCGCGCTTCGTAAACTTGAAAGCGCAGCAGCCCCTTTGCATGAAAGCAAGGATTTCACATCAAATATCTGCGCTGTGTTAGCAAAGCAGACGGGAGATTTCTCAGACAACTGCAAGGGAATTATGCAATGCAATTTTCTGGTTCCTTACACTGTGACAATATACAGATGATTACAGTAATTATTTTAAATAAACTTTGAATAATGTAACTCCTATAGAGCTGCTAAATCAGGAATGCCTTGGGCAAAAGAGCCGGTAACATCCAGCTCTGTATCTGGTAACAAAGCAGTAATATTGCAGGAGTCTCTTCTCTTTTAATGCCCTGCAAAAATTGTCACAACCAGGAGATATATATAGGCCACGGTTAGTCTACATTTTTCCTCACCACCCTTGAGGCAGCTAGGACATTTTTGTCCCTCTTTGCCCAACATCTCTCTCTTCTACTCCCTTTTCATTATTATTATTAATATGATTACAAGTTGTTCACTTGGAGCGATGAGAAGGTTTCACTGAGCAAACGAGTGACAGCCCGTACAATTTCTGCGACTCTTAGAAAACACCATCCACCTGTGTAACCCAGCGCTGTGCTGGGAGCTTTCTTTGCCAGGAGGTGGTTACCAACACCTCTTAAGAGCCTTGGTTCAGAGCTCTTCACCAAGAGAACTACTATCAAGTCTTATCCAAGAATTTGTAGGTAGAGAGCTTTACGATTGATATTCACCGTATCTGCTATAGAACTATAGGAAATAAAGAGAAAAAGGGCAGAAAGGCAGCTTAGTCTTTGTGTCTTTGATAGCAAGTGAGAGTGGGGATTCCTGGCTTGGGGCTTGGTCCTCCATCCCCTACTACACCAGCAAACAGGGAGAAGTTCTCGGCTGTAAGGAAGGCCATAAAATGATTTGAAAAGGATCAAGAATCACTGGCCTAGAATGTCACGTGCTGGGCTTCCTAAAGCAGCCTGCTGGGATCTCACGTGTTTTACCCAGTAACAAGTACCGTGCTTGGGGTATGTATGCAAGGACTGTTCCCTTCACTCACCTGCAAGGAGCAGAGGGGGGCAAGCAGAGTCCTGGCCAGATCATCCTTTGGATGCAGCCCCCAAAGAGCCTGGCACATGTGGAGAACTGACCTATGGCATCCTAATGGATGAGGCAGCCTGTGACTCCACTGCACCCAGAGGGTGGGAGATGATTCTTGGGTCAAGCCAGCGGCATAAGGCATTATCTCAAATGCATGATCTGGCCCTGCACATCCCTTTAATGCTGCTCTCTTATTCCTTTTTGGGAGACAGAGTGGCCTGCACTCTTTATTATTAGGGTATGGTGACACAGTAAGGAAGAGACAGTCGTTAAGCCTAAAGAAGGGAAGGAGAAAGTACCTCATCAGCCCCTCTCCCAAGGCCATCCTGCCCCAGTGTCAAGTACCTGGGACACACTATGGAAGAAGTACAGGGAAGAGAAGTGGTTACAGCTGCCTGGTTTCCCACCCAGCATGTCCCCTCCTGGAAGGCTTGGAGCTCTCCTTTAGGACCTTCATTATATCCCCTGTGACTGATAAGGCTCTCCACCATGACAGTCTTTTCCAAAGCATCACACTGCATCGCATAAAGCTAACCGGCTTTTACTGCTTATCTGCATGCAGAGGATTTCCAGCACTGTGTAACAACCACTATTCCAAAGAAAATTATCTTCCCAATTTGCAGAAGGAATTTTATTCTCCCCTCCAAACTGCTGAGAGTCAGCAGACTTTGTGATAGAGTAATAACCAGTCAAGTAATTGCTGGCTCCACAATCACAAGGCTATCTATTAATACATGTCTAGTTCTTGAGCATTTATATAATATAAACAACATAATAATATAACACAGAGATTGTTTTTAGAAAACCATTTCTGCAAATAGGAGCTTATAATGGAATCATTAACGAACCTTAACAATGGTGAGGATGAAATGCATGAGACAATGTCAAGCAATTCCAGACATTTCTTTCAGACAATTTCAACATTAACGGCAGAACGTGATTGCATCTAAAAGTTGCCGCATTTTTTTTCCGAAGGAAAATCAGCCATCGTTTTAACACTGTAACTCAGAAGCCATATTCAAATCCACAAAGCACTCTCTCAAATATCTACCCCAGCAATCTCTGCTTCGTATGATAGTTACAAGAGAAACGAAGCAGATACAAAGCTGTTTTAAAAATATGTGTGATCGGTACCTATAACTTCCATCAAAGACTGCAGCCGGAAAAGCATCCGCTTCTCTGGCTACACAAGCAAGAGCTTTGGCCATCTGTTTCTGCTCCTACTATGAATAGCTGATTGCATTTCTGTATGAGATGCTATTCATATAGGTCCTCTGATCCTTCCCATGCACTCTCTATCTCCACTCTAAGTGTGCTGAAGAAAAGAATAAAATAATATGGAGCGGAAGTGAGAGAAGCAAGCTCCGTCACTCTCTCCTGAGATAGATCAGAGACAAATCCATTTGCGAGTAGAATACGATATCCACATTTACCAGGATGGAATGATAGTTAATCCACAGACTACAAGTCCACATGAAACCTGCAGTCCTGTGCCATCTTACTCACTTCATGTTTATGCAAGACACCACAGTGGGAAAATAAGGGGGTTTTCCTCCCAAAATTCAACAGTAAACTGGTTTCCTGGTACCTTTAAAAAAGATCTTCATATGTTGCTGCTTGCCTCAACTGCTGAGCTTTCAGTCTGCAACATGTTAAAGTTTTCTTATTTGCAGGGAGTGGAAGCAGTGTGAATCCTGGAAATCTGGCTCACGATTTCCCTGACCGTGAGCCCCGGATCGCTGTCAGGCACTGCTGAGCATGCTGGCTCGGCAGTCTAGAATTAACAAAACCCAATACAATCCAATGCTCTGCATAATCAATCTACATATCCAATTATTTTCCCTCAGCGGGTCCCTATTTGTCAAGGAAACATGCGGTATGAATTATAGCAGTGTAAATTATACAGCGTGTAACTGTACAGTGTAAATGATAACCCGGGCTGCAGGCTCACAACCTCCACATCTGTTCCTAGTTAAGGCAAATGCTGTTAAGACACTAACCAAAGCTCTCAAGCCAAAGTATCCATTCCCTTGCACCGGTGTAAAAGATAATCATTGAATGAGGAGCGTCTCAAGAGAGATTCCTCATCCCTGGCCAAGATTCCCAGCGGTCGGAGGCCTCTGAACCGCATCCAGATTGCTTCCTACCGCCCTCCGTGTGTAGGCACGGTGCACGCTGCCTGCAGCAGTCTCTGTCCCCTGGCTCAGTAAATATTAATCCAGAGGAGAGCATGGGGAAGCTGTGAGTTTGCTGACTCACTAACCAGACAGCAAACCAGTGCTGGAAGCGGAGTCAGAATTAGAGAGTGCTGAATCACATCCACCAACAAGTACTTCACACCCACAGCAGAAAGGGGCTGATGCCATCAAAACGTACACTGTCCTCTTGGCTTACAACATCTCTGTTTGCAGTAGTCAGTCACACAGGTCCCCATGAAGGACACTACACCATCTCATGTCATTAGTTGGTTACGGTGTCTACAGCTCTAATCAGTGAACAAATTGAGCTATGTCAGCTTTGGCTGGGGGGGCTTTTTTTCCCTATGGGAAAAATTAATAAACAAAATTACAATATTAATGTAACCCCCATGGGGAGTGACAGAATATCTGATCCAGAGAAGATGACAAGTGTGCTACAGCCCCAGGGAGACAGAATCATCTTAGCTACAGGAAAGCAGCTGCACAAGTACATGAAACACTGCATTTCCACACTGATAACTGTATTCCTCTCACCTAACTTTGGACACCAAAGTCTGAGCCAGCTATACCAAAAATCTTTTTAAAGTGAGTGGTGGGAAACTCAGGAAGACAAGTCACCTGGTCTCTCTTAGATGTCTATTAACTGAGATTATAATGTCTATTAACTGAGATTAGTAACTCTCTGAAGGTACCCACTTCTTCCCACTGACTATGCTGACGGTGAGGTGACTTGCTTACACCTGGTCATCTGCCTTTTAGACACCCTAGTTAGGGCAGATGGTCCCAGTAGGAAACACTGTGTGAATGCCTGATAAAGACATGAAAGGATTTTCTTTGATTCTAATCGATTTTGGAACAGTGTTCAGATCTAAAACTCTAGTCTTTGTTTGTTTTGAACGCCACTAGTTACAAGATCCATATGAAATCCGCTTTGTGTATGTCCCTGCAGCTGACAGGTCAGTCCATTCCCAATCACTAGACTATAAGACTCTCATAAACATGACTTTTATTGGCTCTTCCAGGCTGAGCATGTGTTTTAAGATGACAAGCTAAAAGGCCATTATCAAGTTCATTTTATCCTGTTGGAATATAAATTAGATGCAAGATGCAGAAGAGACAAACAGTCAAACTGAGATCAAAACAGATGGATCCTACAAAAGGGAATTTTATGTATAGCAAAGTCAAGGCTTTAGGCTGAACTTTTACCTTGCTTCTAGCAAAATCAGAAGCACGCAGCAAATGTTACTTGATTCAAACAAACTCAATCCAAAACAACTTCAAGGCTCACAGAAAAAAAGAACTGTACATCTCACTGCTGCGCACAGTCACGCCATATGGATTTTGAAGAATCAAATCCTGAATTCCTTACTCTGTCTTAACTCTCACTGGCTCAAATACTGTTGGACACCCCTGCTCAGCAACCCAGACTATCAGCTCTGCTCTGCTAAGCATGCCGCTAACATCTACCAGGCAGGTCACGGCCCTTCAGCCCCACCAGCGTGTGCTCACACATCAGGTGGTGCGGACAAGACCGCACACACCTTTTCTCTCTGTGCTCTCTGCAGGAGCGACAATGGTTTCTGCACACACCCAGTGGCTACATGACCAAACACATGACTCCACCACACAGATATGGCAATTCATCCTTCCCCAAGTGTAAATTAACCAATTTACGGTGTCCCAAGCCCATACTCAGGTGGTGAACGCCAGATTCATACACCCACGGGAGAAACAGAGCTGTGCACTGCAGGGCAGCCCCAACTCAGGAGTATTTAAGAGCTTAGAGGGTCCCACTCACTTGTTTAAAGCAGTGGTGTTCTGCACTGCCTTACTGATTGATGGCATAAAAATCACCATATGGGCTATGGTGAGTTCCTGCCTGTTTTCTCCAGATGTTCTGTCCAAAGAGTCGGAGCCGGGCGATCCATCCTGCAATGGCATTGCAGCCTGGGAGCCACCGCTTGCGGCCATCACTTAGCTTTTGGTAGAAAGACTGCCTTAACCTCGACTTCTCTAATAAACAGGTATGATTTGTTTGAGAATATTCATATCAAAGGCACATGAAAGTCTCATATGTTTGTGCACTGAGGCAGAAACTGAACTTTATCCAGATTTTCTGGTATTCTGCAAATACCAAGAAGCAGAGTACTCGTTGCCTGCTGAAATCCCACCAAATAACTGCAAGAAACATCTACTAAATCTGAAGAGATTTTAATTCCCTTGGGGGTTGGATGTTTATATACTGATCTCTAGTTCATGTTACCATGGGTTGCTATTTTCAGTAAATCAGCCCAGGAATTCACTCTTTAATACCTACCCTGTTTTCCTAACAAAAAAATGCAATGTGATCTATTTTAAGGCTTCCCAAGCAGGCAATTTCCAGAAATAAGATTAACAGCACCAGCTCAACATCCACTCAAAGATGATATGAAGATTTGCAGTGGTAGTCAGCTGTCATCCAGGACAGGAAAGCTTCTCCCTGCTGCCACAAGCAAAGACGTTTTCAGTCCGCCATGTCCCACCAGACTTCAAGGAGCTGCTGCTAACCAGCTGACAGCTCCGCTCTGCAGCTGGCTCCCACGCCACTGTGAAACCAGTTCAAAACCACTTAAATCACTGACAGCCCGTTGTGTCTTGGCTACCAGAGGCTAGATGTATGTAACTGAAAAGCTCCCAATTGTTTTGATGCTACCAAGTGGGTAATACACATCATCACAATGATATGTTGCTTACTAAACAAACCCAAAGCATCTGATGATTCCCCCACCCCAATATCAGCACCCCCTCTCCCGAAGTACTCAGCTGACTTGCAAGTACTAACATCTACTGCAGTTCTTTTGGAAAGCTTTTTGCTACGTGATTTTATAGACTTGACAACTAGTCCTTTCCTGGGAAGCACAAGGATTAAAATTTCAATTAAAATAAACCTCAGATTTTCCTTAATCATTTTTGAAATATAAACTGCCCATCCACAATGATCAAGAGACACTTGCTAATGTCTCCAGAGAGGACAATGCAGCTTCTTAGGTTTTTTATCCTGCTGTAACTTGAAAATATCATATAACAATAAATATTCAACTTCTAATGCAATTAAAGATAAAAGGAAAAAATATGAATTGTGGGCATGGAGAGCTGTTCTTCAATTGTAATAAAAATCATTCGGTGTTGCATGGAAACAGCAAATTTATCAACTTAGATGCACCTTTAATATTTTGACATTATAAGACATGGATTTCAGGTTGACAAAAATATTACAAGTTACCTCCAACATTAGAAACTCATTCATATTTACAGAAGAATCAGAAGAATAAAAAAAAGCTGCTCAACAAAAAACCAAAAAGGATTCAAGAACTTTATTTCAGCTGCACAGTGCATACAGTGTAACCAGCCTCAGAGCCTCTACCACGTTGAATGGATCCTGCTGTCCTAATCCTGAATCAACAAGACAAAATGTGTTTAGCACTCCATCATAAATTTCAGCTTAGGGACTTTACCAACAGTCTGAAATGGTGAAGAGCAAGAAGCTCATGGGAACACACAGAAATCTCATCTGTAGCATGAACAGACCTCGTTTGAAAAAAAACAGAGCTCACCAGACTCCCCAGAACATGGCCTATGTGCTGGAGGTGGAAGGATCTGCCCATTTGAGAAGCAGTGCTGGCAAAATGGTAAGGCTACGAGATCATGCCATGAACTCCTGAAAAACCACCTGGGAGTCTGAGCATCCCCCATCAAAAGTCACCTGAATTTCAAACTCCTTCTAAGTTTAAGAGATTAGGAGAAAGGTTCCTACTTCAGCCTGGCCACTCCAAAACTCCCTGGCAGTAAACCACAGCACAAGTAGACGAGTGACACACAGTCTGCTCAACAGCAAAGAATAAATCAGGTATCAATTTCAAATATCCAATACATACTTTCCAAACAGAATAATAAAATCAGACGCCCAACACTTATATTGGTTTTTTCTCCTGAGGAAACAGCTTAGATGTAATTGCATGTCAGATAATTATTTGCCTTCCCAATGTTTTATTAACAAAGCTGCCACGAGTGAAATAAGCTGTCTCCATTTTCTGGTTCTACAATTATGAAGTGCCTCTTCTTTACCACAAGAGAGCATTTGAGTTGAGAAAACTTCCATTTTGTGTTTGTCATCGTGACTGTAAAGCATGTCAGTGAGACAGTAAATCGCTTCTCGTAGTTGCTATGTTTTGGGTAGCCAGCAGTTAAATAGATGGCTTAGGGCTTTTTTCAATACTGTAATCAGAATAGCATGGAGGCTAGAAATCCGGGGCTGGCTATCCCCAAAATGGAGCCACCAGCGTGTTCCTGTCTAGATGGGTTCTGTGGTAGGGGTAGGAGCTTGCACCATCCAGCACTGCAACCCCTACCACCCTGGATGACACCACAAAGTTCCTGGGATGAAAAAACGTAACCAATTTTTAGGACAAATTACAGCATGAGATAATGTTTGTTGTTATGTTAGTGGTGCCACATTACATTTCACAGCCCCTCTAATTTTAAAGGCTGGGTGCAGAATTCACGGAGCTTTTGAAGCAAGATCTGAAGCTTCAAGAGAGATCTGAAAAAGGACAAGAGCAATCAGAGGTCTAAAAAAAAACCTCACAGTCTGTGTGTGAAGATGGAAAGAACTGGGGTCAAACAACTTAAAGAAGACAGAGGGGAGACAGCAAGTCATCTTCACATGCGTAAAAGGTCCCTGCACAAAAGAAAGGATTAATTATGCACATCTGTGTTGACAGGGCCAGGATCAAGAGACTTTAATTGCATTAATGGAAAGTTCAGTGGGACAGCAGGCCAAGTGTTAAACAAGGGGAACAGTGAACTGCTAAATGAGATGATGCCAGGTAGAAAATTCCCATTGCAGGAGAGATTTCAGACCAGGCTGTCCGGCAGGGATGAAGTGGAGTTGACTGCCTCAGAGCATGAAGACAGGGAAGGTATGCTATCTATCATAAAAAGATTGCACCTCTCAATGAAGAACAAATATCCAGAAGGTGCTAAACATACTTAGAAATACCAATCCTTCAACATGACTACATTTGGGTACTCAAGCTCTCCTGAAAGTAAAGGCCTTGCATTTCATTTAGCTTGTCACATTCACTCGCTCAACCTATATTCATCAAGCAACACTGAGCTAATAATAAAAAGGTGTTAATAATAAAAACTAGCTATTATTAGCTGAGCTAATAATAAAAACTAGGGTGAAGGAAACACACTGTGAGCTCAGAATGAGTGTCAGAAGTAGGATGCTCTGCAGAATTCCCAAATAAGCATCCAGTCACGGCACCCACATCACTGCAAGTGGCTTTTCCAACCTGTGTACCACAGGCAACTCAGGACCGGCTCGAAACGTTGGAAAAGCAAGCCTGCTGCCAGCAAGTACCACTTATTATTTAGGCTTCTATGCCTTCTCTGGAAGGAATTTAGATCTCAAAGTCAAAATAGCTTGACACCCACTAGCATCAGACACTGGATTTTAAAAGATTCCCGAGGCAGATGTGAAGCCTTGTGAAAGGCTCCTATGGCAGAGCATCAGGGCCTCACAGGGCCTGAACGAGCTGCTCTGTCTCCCAGAGCTGACGCTGAACACACAGTGTTGTAGATTTTGAAAGAGAACAAAGTGACCAAGTCCTGATTCAATGGGCGATTCTGGTTTAGGCCCTATGGTAAAATTAATTTCCAGTAGCTCTAACAGTTAATCATAAAATCGATCACCCCTTGGTTTCTGCTATTTTATTTAAAAGCATTTTTATTTTCCATTTTAAGTGCTGATCTGATGCCAGGGTGTCTTTGCTTTTGCAGAATTCCAGCTACGTTTATTTACTGATGATGAAATAACAGCTCAAAATCTCAGCTGCAAGACAGCAGCCTCACTCCACCGCAGTCAGCCCTTGGAGTTAGCAGTTAGGTAACTGCTGTGGTTGTAAAGGCTCAGCACAAAACATCTTCCAGCACCTACAGAGCTCCTCTGAAATCAATGATCTCTGCTGAGTGTCAAAGTCCATCTGCACTCATCAGCAGGGGTACCACCGAGGATGCTCATGTATACCTGGTCCAGCAGGAGAGAAATTCCATGTGAGTTTAATTCCCCCTCCTTTTTTCTCCAGAATTTGGGTCCACATTTAAAAAAAAAAACTAAAAACAAACAATAAGACCTAGATGACAAATTCAGCTAGTACTAGTCTGAAAAATAACCAGGGCTGAAGTTCAAGAGGATTCTTTTAAACAGTAGCAACTTTTTGACTTTTCTAGCAGAAATTCTCCACAAATTCTTTGGAAAAAAAAAAAAAAGAAAAAAAGTAAAATTCTTGCACTACAGAAATCAAAAATTTTTGTGCTAAGAAATATCCAACTTTTTGTGAGTACTTCTTGTCTAATCTTCATATAATCCTCCCTAATACCTTTCAGTGTAAATCTCCGTTAGGTGCAACATCTTATTAGCAAGACAATGAAGATAACACAAGAAGTCTACTGAGCAGCATTAGGGGATTAAGGAAGGATTAAACAGTCGTGGCACAATGAAAATGTCGAAGCTGTGTATTCACCATAGTAGTCTGGTTTCTACTACTCTCACTGGGCCAGTTACTCCAGTCCCTGGACTGTCCTGTGGGCCTGTGCTCGGTGTGACCGAGTGGTGGCAGGACTTAGCCTTCATCTCACAACAGGGGACAGAGTTTTCCAACATAAGAAGAGGGACATGGACATTGTTCTTGGCAAGTACGAAAAGCTGAGTGCATATGCACCAGAAAACGGTTAGTAAAAGTGAAACAGACTCCTCCTAGAGAGCACAGCTTTGCATTTCTCTAGCACGATGATAGTGATGTGGTTTGATGATTACCTGAAGGGTCTCTTTCCCAGAGAGGAACTGGCAGCCCCATACACAATGAACCTCTTTCAGGGATACTTCAACAGCTCACCCTCCCCACACATGTCCCCATCAGGGGCTGGGGAAGCAGACACACCACCACAGCAGCAGGTCCTGGGGCCCAGCCCCATTCAAACCTTCTTTATCTGATGGAAATGGGAGTTATTTTTATGAGTAGTCTCCTCACATCCTCACTGCACTTGCAGAATTGACTGGTGGTTCAAAACAAGGTGGTTCAAAGTGAAATTGCTCCAATCAAGGTCAGATCTCTGTCGCCTTCCAGTTCCTAGGGAAGAAATGTACCCCTGCTTTCACCAGCTCCCCAAGCAAGGCTTTGCAGGAGCCAAGATCTGGATGAGCAGAGACCAGCAGACATCCAGAGACTTGATCTGCTCCTTACTTGGAAGACCAGTGAGCTCTAACGTTTAAAAAACAGACCTTAATCTGAAATAAATTCTTACTCAATACTTAAAATCAAGCCTATTTACTGCAACAGAGCATGGTATTGATCTGACGCTGGTTTAACTTGTCAGAGGTAAATCAGAGCCTGTAGCAGGATTCTATTAAGTTATTGGAGAGCCCATCTCCTCATTAGGGAACGCACTGTACTATCAGCACTCAGTCCCCAAAACAATTAATCTGGCACCCAAGCATTCCCTTACGTCCCTTCCCGGCTAGTGGCATCTTCAAGCCCAAGATAAGCTTCTGCTTACAATAACCATGTGTCAGCATGGCTCATTAATGGGTAGGAACTGGTGAATCTGGTCAGAACAGGGCCAGCACACAGTCCTTGAGACTCAGCAGGGAGCACAGCTTTCCACAGCCTGTGGGACACAGTAACCCACTCAGAGGCTTATTTCTAACACCTCAACATTCACGTTAAATACCCGAGGAGGGGTTGCCCCACTTTTCAAAAATTTTTCAGCGCCTGGAATCCATGTCAATGAAAAGGCTTTTCAGACCTTCCCCCCCACCCCCCCCTTGATGATTCTCTTGCAACGTTTTGCCCCAGCCATGCAACAAATCAGAAGCTGCTTTCCAGCATTTCTAAATAGGCACCACATCCTGCCCACTGCACCAGCATACAAAAGGTCTCCTCCCAGTAAGTGCTGTTCGGGGAATAGAGGAACCATGATTAATCCTGGCTCTTAAACTTACACCATAAGGTACCCAGTGCCATGTGGACCACATACAACAAGCACCAGCCACCCGCTGGCTGTAACACACAGCTGGTGTGTTCAGCCTCTCAGAAAGTGGGTGTATTTGCTGGCACTCACGGGTGCTGTGGGCTCACCTCTGTGGCACATCCTGCCAGCTCTCCTGGGCGTGACCTCCAGCACAGACAGCGGCTTGGATCTCTGCGAACTGGCACTATAAAACAGGGCTGGCCCAGCACGCCTGTGCCTAAACTTTGGGGGGGTTAAAAATGCAAGAGTCCAAAACCAGTAGTGCATCAGTGAGGAAATGTGACTTTGGAAAGAAACCACCCTTCTCAGCAGGAGACTACAAAGGGCACAAAATTGGGGTACACCGTAGGGTGCTTTGGGGCAAGCTCCCCAAGCGTCACGCTAGGGATAAACAGATCCAGATAAGGGCAAGGAAAGAATAAAAGCCCCACTGCTAGGTGTGGTGCACTTCCCTTGGGTGTGCTGGGTACTGGGGGAAGGAGTCACCCCTGAGATGCAGCAGTACCAACGCTGCTGGCTTCTCCACGGGGGCCTTTTTGCTGCTGGATATCGGGATCTGGCAGAAAGGGTCTTCCAGGATCAGCGCTCCAGGGATAATGGGAATGCAGCGTAATGGTGCAGAGGCCTTGGCAGAGCACACAGGCTCTTTTGCTTCTTACAGATGCGTCTTGACAGCAAGAAAACTTTGCACTAGTTTTTCATGCACATAAAATGCCTGTAGGCTTCACTCTGCAAGAGCTTAGTACAAACGCAGTTTCCTGGGAGAACTCAGTCAGACTAAGAACCTTTCTTCCTCTCTCCACCAAAACTTCAAGAGTCTGAAGAAGAAAAAAACCAAAACCAAACCAAAACCAAACCGGATTTCCATGTGTCATGCTCACCCAAGCATCTGCATTTACTGGACACGTAAACTGCTCTAATGATGCAAAGTATCTAGTGAACTTACCCTGGGGAACCGCATGCCCCCCTGTATTGTTCGAGCTCCTTTACAAGTGGAGCTAGCCTGACCTCTCTCACACCATGCTCCTCTTTGAACAGCAGGTTTTCCCTCAGGGATTGTCCCACAACCAGTATTTTGAACCAGTTTTACTCTGCAATACACCACCCAGGATGGCTATCCCTGCTCTGAGGAGAGCTTCTCCAGCTATTATCTCCTGGGGTTTGTAATGGAAAGAAAACTCAGCATTAACCTAACTAATTACTTCAAAAGAAGGCTGCAGAGGGCTTCATTCCACTTGTTCTTTTATCTCTCCTTTCTCTTTTAGCTATATTCCCCTGTCCCCTGCTCTTTCCATTGTGAGATTCTGGGTGTTTAATACGAATCTCCCCAATGCCAAAGCAATAAAAAAAAGTGTAAAAGAAGAGGGGCACATGACAGCCCACCCAAGACAGGGGTTTTATACTCATTATCAAGTTAGTCATTAAAGCGATGTGGAGTAGCACTCTAGCTAATGAAGTTTGGCCTGTGAGCCTGTGCCACTCTGTGTCTATATACAGAGGATATGTGTACAGCCATATACATACACACAGACACACATACACATACGTGTGGGCTCTGAGCTCTGTCACTGCAGCGCTGTGAGACCAGCTGGCACCTAAGGACACCAGCCAGCAGCCCAGGCCAGCCGTCCCCTGCCATTGCTGGAGTGGCCGGGGAAGGGGTGTGTACTGGCTCACACAACTGCTCTGCCTGTCACATACCAAGGAACAGGCACAGGGTTCAAGCCCAGCCCATGCAGACAGCAGTGCCAGCCAGCCCTGGGGCTTGGCTTATGCTGCAGATGACACCCAAGTGTTGCTGTCACAGCCTGGACAGATGAGATTTCCCTGCCTCGCTCAAGTATCCTCAGAGCTGTTGAGTGGTGCTGAGCCAGGCTCCAACATGGGCAAAAGGAAAGGTAGTTTTAATCTGGTTGCCAAGTGACCTTGTGATGGTTTGTTGGGGTAAGCTGAGGAGCTGAAAAAAAAAAAAAACAACACAGGAACAAATGGCTAAGCATGCACAGGGCAGGGATGAGGCTAGACCAGCCCTTTGGCATCATGGCCTAAGTTTGGAAACCCATCTTGAAACTGAGTCCTTATTCCTTTCACAAGAGCACAAGCTACAGAGCTCCAGGCTCAGCAGTCCCCAGCAGGCCAGGTACCACCGTGAAGGACCCCAGAAGGATGCAGCTGGAGGGGGCTGGCAACAGAGGAAGCAATGTGGCACAGAGGCAGCTCTGGGAAGGTGCTGGGCATGGGGAGGATTGAGAAGACAGCTACAGAGATAAGGGCAGGATGGAGGGCAGCAGCACAGGAAGGGATGCAAGGAGGCAGTGAGGAGGGAGGAGGACGGCTGACTGTAAGCAAGCTTGAAGACCAGCTCTCCAAGATAAAGCTTTCAGAAGTCACATAAGTCAAATTCAGCTTTAACCTCCTCTTCCTGTAATCCCTGCTTGCTTAAAGTAGCTATTTAAACACTATTCGCAAAGAGGGAAAAGCTGTGTTGGGAGAGGGCATGGAAAATGTAGACTGAAGCAGCTGCTGTTCCTTCAGCAAAGCTCTGAGCGGTGGAGCAGGATGCCAAATACTCGTCTTGGCGTACGAGCACACAGGAGGCTTTGGAAGGAGAAGTTGGAGGCTCTTGAGGTAACAAAGAAAACCTCTTTTGGATGCTCTGCATGCAAATATCTTTCTGCTTAACACTCTATGTTTTGGGTTTGTAGTGCAGAGCCCTGGGTTACATAGCTGTAGAAATGAGAAATCCAGCAACCACATCCTCTGCTGCTTTTATCATCTTCTACCTGTGTCTTCCTAACCAGAGGCTCAATTTAATTACAAAAGCTGTGCTAAGCACAGCTGCCAAAAACACAGTCAAGAGCCTGAAACTATTTTCCTGGTGACAGGTGAAACAACTATCTCTCTTTGCAGTGTCAACAAGCATCTATCAAACTAGCCCCTCTTCTGTCACTCCTTCCCTTTGTCGCTCCAGCTGCAGCTCCCTCTCACTCCGCTTGCAGGCAATCAACACTTGTTTTTTTTTTTTTTTTCCTAAAGCACAAAGCAAATTAAAAGACAAAAATGATGTCTGCACTCCAGTGAGATTTGGCCATTTCTCCCACTTGCGGAGCCCCTGTTTTCCCAACTTGTCCCGGAGCAAGGACACCCCATAAGGAGACTTCAGCAGAACAAATGCATCATCTCCCTTGATGATACTCTCACACGAGCTACTGTGGCATGGGTAAAGTAGCTACGGGGTCCACTTCCTTCATGGTCTTCCTACTGTGTTTATAGATCTTCATGAACTAGAAAAGATTAATTGATTCTCTGCCCATTTCCCAACGCCTGCCTGGGTCAGCAGGCCTTGTCAGCGTGAAGGCTAGGGCAGGCTGCAGAGCTGCTAAGCAATCCATCCTTCGGTTCTCAGCGGCGTGTGCTGAGTGCATAGCACAGCTCAAAAAAAGGCTGAAAAGCACCGGGCAGGGTCCCCAGCGTCAACTCAATCTGTCTTAGCTTTAACACGTGGCAGCTGCACTGGCCATAGGGGCAGCCCCAGGAGCCAGGGCACGGCACAGGCATCTGCTGGCTCCCCGTGCCCCCAACCAGGGCAACGGCAGCGGTTTAGATGGCATTAGTGAATGTCTCCACCCCAGGAAAGAAAGATATATAGCTGCCGTTTTCCCCAGCAGTAACAGCTGTATTTCGGTTGTTTTACAGCAGGGTACCAGCTCCTTGGTACAGGAAGCAATCCATACAATAATCTGCACGTCAAAAGTACTTTCCTTTGCGTTAGTGGACTATTAGCTGGTAACTGTGATCTCAAATAGCTAAATCAGTGGGGTAATGCCAGTAGGTTACACACTCTTACAACACGAAGTGTGTTATTCAGCGAGCAGCACCCCAGCAGAGCGCATTTTCAGGAGAACAACCAAGCTGTCCCTGTTCTGATTTTCAGCAGTTCTTTTTGTGTCAAAAATAAAAGACCAGGAAATCTATCTGTGGGCATTTCTAGTTGTAATCATTAATGTGGTAACTCAGTGCTATGCACTCAGCTGGGTAATCTAATTCAATCTGAAGACTAACCTGAGAGCTGCCGTGATACACAGAGCTGTATTTTTCCCTTTGCCTAAATTTCAGATTTAATTTTCTTATAAAAAAATTGTCAGTCTCCTGACTGAACCCCTGTTGTACTCCCATGGACAGCAACGTTTCCAATGACTCTAAAAGAACAGAGCTGGCACCACATTAGGATAATTACAAAGAGACCAAGTTCTGCGGTTAACCTCCAGCCATAACTCACCAGCACCGTTCCTGCAGCAGATCTGCAGACGATCCCCTTTCGGCAACGTTCAGATCAGGGTAACAGTTCCAGCTTTTGACAAATGCCTAAAACCACATTTCACGAAAGCCAAAGTGAAATGACCGATGTGAATTCAAGGACTTGCAATGTTTCACCGCAGAAATGTGAGTCTATGGTCACTTGTTGAGAATCTCGTATTATCCCTTACACATGGAAAGAGCACCCCTCACCAAACCCCCCACTTCACTCTGCTGCTAGGTAAGGGACTGACCTGGGGCAAGTTTCCAACCTTTCCATGACAGTCTCTCCACTGATAACACAGTGGTGGAGATCAGGCTCTTCCATCCATGCTCAGGACCCAAATATAAAAGTGACCTGATTTCCAGGAGTCCTGAGCATCACAAATTCCCATTGAAATCAAGGATAACAACAAGATTCAGCACCTCAGAAAACGAGGACACGTACACTCTGAGGTGGCTAGGCACAGATTTAGAAGCGCGCTTGAAAATCTGGCCTGCTAATTTTACTTTCCAACAAACTGCTTCTTATTTATAGCTCAGACTGTATCAAGTATAGCATGTAGTATCCACCGAGGAACTGGGGTGAAAGGCAAGAACGAGGACAAAAATGCAAGAGGTGTTTAAAAAGCTTTAAAGGAGAGAGGGGGAGGGAAAGCAGCAATTTTGTTCGAGCAAAAATACACTAGATATTTGAGAAGAGGGACAGCCCAACACATGGGGCAGGGAACGGACAATGGCCAAGGGATGCTGATGGTGCTCAGAGCTACAGACCACCTGGTAACTTGATCAATGCCATTATCCAGAAGGTGAGGTTGAGCCAGAGAATGTGAAAATTGGATATCTGCAGTCCTCCCTTGCCCATCCATAATCAGATACCAAAAGACTACAAAGTCCATCAGAAACAAGCAACTATTTTTTTTTTCCAAAATCAGGCCTTAAAAAGGAAGGAGAATTAAATACAGATAAGTAGGTATCTTCATAACGCCCAAAGTCTCACATCTTGAGCGGTCAGCTTGGAAGAAGCCACTGAGATGATGACTCTCACACCTTGGGAAGCGCTCTAACTGCTACGCTACAATGTACGTACGTACTCTGCTTCTCTGCCCTGGCGTGATTTTGAAGCACAGCATTGTGCTGTGTGTAAAGCACGCTGCTGTGAGATGAGCAGGCACGTCCCTGCCCGCTCTGAAGGTGCTGCCTGGCCTTACATGGGCTCGCCCAGGAGCTGATCCGAAGCCTCTAGGAAGCTCTGCTGATGAAACTGGTGCTTACAGAACTCAACAAGGGTTTGGAGCAATCCCTGCCCAGGTCTCACAACCTAAATTTCCCCCGAGTCTCATTTCCAGGTTGAGCCCTGAGCAACATACATCACACAGCACACAGCGTAGCCCACACAGATGAGTAGGGAGACAAACTTCAGGCTCCTGTGTCCAAGGCATTTGCCGCCAGGGCCATCCGTTCCTTTGAAAGACAAAGGTAGGAAAACCACTTCACATAAAGTAAATTTTAAAGGATTGACCATTTATCACATGGAATTACAATCAGGTGTAATTTAAAATAAACAGGTATGAGTAAGCAATGAAGCTTAACATTTGGATAGCAACCATAAATCCCCACATCTAACTCACATGTCCACAGCGATACCAGATTCAGGAATAATCATCTCTTATCTTTTATCCTTATTCCCCAGGGAAGAAGTCTTCCTTTCCAATTTCCTCTACAGATCCTTTAGGGTTAACTAGTAGCAAAGTAACCCTAGCAATACAAGCACAACAGATGCCTGGTCTGTCTTTCCAGAGCCTGCTGTACAGGAGATCTCCTCTCCTCCCATTCACATGGGTCTTTCACGCCTGGGTGAACCCTGCTGTATCTCAGGAGAGTCCACAGCTCCCTCTTGTGTCACTAAAGCATCGCTGGTACTTGCACCTATGAACTCTCCAGCCACCCATTGCATCTGGTCACCTCACCTCCAAGCACAAACTCACCCCACTTGCACCATAAATTCACTGGAAACCTGCAGCGCCTCTGGCTCAAGCTGCAGTCGCCTATTTTTCATGCCTCCTGCTTGCACACGATGTTTTCCAGGCTGCGAGGTTATAGATCAATATCTCAAGGCAGCGGCAAATGGAGCCAGGCGAGCGGATGAAGTCAGCTTCCCACAGGATGCTCTGGAGCAGACGCTGTATTGGGATATATTTGCAGGAAGACAAGAAGTCTGCAGTGACATACTGTTGTAATTCTGCACCTGATGAAGTGGTTGGGTTTGAGGTTTCAAAGTACATTTGAAGCCAGACTGGGAGAATAGTGTTTCTTACATTTTACGAGCCTAAATTATTCATTATTCCAAAGAAAAGAACAATTTTTTTAAAAAAAATAATTTAAGAGGTAGAAACAAATTCAGAGAGAAAGATATCAAATACAGAAAGATGCCCCAAAACACCCTTATTTGAAGGGAAATGTGCTAAGCATCCTACTTTTTGCAGTAGAGAGCTGTCAGATTGACTGACCGCAGCTACATTAAGACAGTATATTTTCACTGGCACCCTTCTGATGAGGCTTTTCACACACTGTCCCTTTCTAATATTCCTCTTCAGATCCAGATGAAGTGAAAGACCAGCTGAATCAGAGCCACGATGCATTTGTATCCATTTTTGCCCATTTCCTCTCAGTTTATATCACCAATTAAGTGTTATGTATTAAATGGAATTAGCTTGTTGAAAGGCAGCGACAGAAGGAAAAGAGATTTATACACTGTGCTGTTCTCCGCTAAGCAGCTTGACTCTGATGGATGTTACCAGATATTAGTCACCATCAAATGAACCTAATTAAATCACTGGCTCTACGCAGGTAATGAACCCTGTGGGAGGAACTACTTTTCAAGGTGACCCCTTCACAGAACGAGTAGGGATCACCATACCAAATACATGTGGAAGAATCAGGAGCTGGCAAGCCAACAGTGGGTTTCTGCTTTTGATCTCTGCTGCTTCAGGAGCTGGTCGCTGCTAGGGTGCTGCACCCTCAAAGCCAGCGAAGGAAGACAGAGAGGTGCAGGGCAGGAACAGCCACGTTGTTGCTCCCATCAAGGCTCTGCAAATGGTTGTCCTCACCGCGGGAGGTGCTCTGCGGCAGGTCGTGGAGGCAGCAACGAGTAGAAGTACAAATAGGCTCCTTGCAGTATCACCAGACCAACCCAGGACGGCAGGTCTGCAGCAGGGATACCTCCCGTGGATCTGTGCTCTGGTGGGTTCCCACACGCTGCTAACAGCGAGCATGTCTGGGTGGCAGGGTAGGGCAGGAGCATGGGGGTAGGCAACTCCATTCGCTGATCTCCCTTCGAGCTTATCCCCTCGTTGCCTTCAGCCTGGCTGTGGTCTCCTTTGTGTCTGCTTTATTGCTTGTCTCCTGCCGTCTGCTCCTTCCCCTCCCTCCAACCCATGAGCCATCTCCCAACCCCTCTGGTCTCCCAGAAGAACCCAGGCACTGGCTGGCCCAGGCTAGCCACTCATTCAGGCACAAGTCCTGAATGGCAACCTACCAGCTGGCCCCAGACACCTCAGGCCAGCTGGGGAGAGAAGCTACCAAACCAAATCCTGCCCAGACCTCCTCCAAGGCAGACCCTACGCAGGGCTCAGCACCCTGGCAGCTACAGGGGAGTCAGTGGACACACACACAGGACACAGGCACCTACCCCGTCTAAGCACCACTGCTAAAACGGGGAACTTCTGAAAGGAGATTTGGAGTCCCTGGGCAACATAACCCTTGGGTGGATCTCCTGCCTTCACACACCCAAGTCCCTCCTTCACTCTTCCCCCCCATGCGGAGATGAGCCACTCTCTAGCTGAAAAAAATTACTACACTAATGAGGCTAGATTTCAGCTGATATTAATTGACTTTATTTTGTTCTATCCTCTAGAAGTTCTTTTCAAACAGGGATTATTCTTGCCAACTCTTTATTACCATAAGCTGTTTGTTATAGTTCTGGAGCATTTGGAAGTTTCATCCCATTTCCAGGGGTTTATCACCTTCCAAAACTGCTCCCTTTCAAGCCAATATTTCTCACGCTGGCATTCAGCCTGGAGGTGAATTTCTTTAGAGAGTCGAAGTATAATCTGTTCAGTATTTTCTTTATGATAATCAGCATACATAGTGGTACAATCTTCTGATGACATACTTAATCCAAAACTGCGCTCTTTGTTTTGCTTTAAAAGGAAATCTATCAAAGCAGACAGATAGGGCTTTCGGTGAAAGCAAAATCAAGACCTTGAATTGTACAACATCAAGAGACGGAGATCTAAAGCTGCAGCACCAACTCCATCTCTCTCCCTTCAAGTACGAGCATTTCATCCCTATGCAGTAGCACAACAGAAGCAAAGCGATGCATGCTCAGAAAAATACTACAGAATGGGAAAACACAGTTACTCCTCCAGGAAAGCTAGATATGACTTCTAGCTTTTATATTAAATTTTACCTTTAAACGGCACTTTCCTTGGAACTAAGTACACATGCAACATTTTAGGTCGCTGCCTTTAAAATGTATCATCATGAAAGGAGATGAGTGTAACCAGGGAGACACAGCTACAATTTGCTCTGGGATATCCTACCTGCATTCCCCAATTTTCCTGCAATTAAAATCTTAAATTGACTTAAAGGGAGGTTGGTTTTTTTCTCAGTCTTTCAATGGAAGATTCTGACTTTACCAGAATCTCAGGAGGTTAGGTAATTATTTACCTTTCTTTTTCCCTGTAGGAAATTTTAAAGGGTGATTTTAATTTTACCTTCTTTGCATAGTGCTTAGTCTTAGCAAAAGAACTGCTGTAAACTGATAGCTACTGTTAATTATTCATACACCATGTTAAAATTCCCTTCAGTATTTAGCCGACATTGAAAATTAAAGTATAAGTTTAGTTTAGTTACATACAGATTTAGGACTTTTCACTGGTCACTTACCCACTAAAAATACTGCATGCAAATCACCTGGCTCTGAGGCTGTACACAGACACAGACTGTGTGATCCAGAACATGCAAGCCACACTGGATTTGCACCTGAAGAGTAGAACACCAACACTACAACTCACCTAGACCAGCTTCGCTGAAGGCTGAGAGCCAGCCCTTGGGAAATATTTAGTGTGATAGTTTGAGCAAATCTATACAATCTATAAATTTGGACCACTGAGTTTGGGTGTTTGGCCAAAACTCCAAAGTAGATGAGCATAACCTCCCTAAGATGAGTTTTTTCAACAGTGATAATATTAGTTTGACAGATATCATGCTTCAAGACCCAATCTCAACTCTTACAAATCACCATAAAAGTGACATGAAGCACATTTTACCTTGCCTCTGCTTTCTGCCAGCTCTTCAAGATGTATCTGGTGGTGGCCACCACTGCTGAGAGGGTATGGAGCTAAATGGCCCAGCAGCTGAATCATCTTCACAATTCTTCTCTCCTATAATTCGTCCCTACTGCAGCACAGAACCGGACAAACCTGTAAGGAGTCTTGAGGGCAATGCCTGCAATATAATTTCATGCAATGGGCCAAAAAGTTATTCTTTAGAGCTACACCTTTGAATCACACGAAACAGGGCTAACAAGACACCACCATCCATTTCTCTAGCACAGTGAAGGATCCACTCAGCCTTGCAGGAGGATGACGTGTGCCTGCTCTGCTGTTTAAACCCTCCAGGAATGACTCCACAATCTGCCCAAGAGATTCACTGCCCTGAAGAGATAACGTAACTCTGCTTGACTACAGTTTAAGCCTTTTACTTCTTGTCCTGCTTATGGTGGCCACCACAACTAACGCGAGTTGACCACCTCAGTCTGGGAGAGTCTGCAAGCTTTTCAAGCTTTATTGTCTGCTCCAACACCTTTCCATGCTCTGAGCTACTGAGTGTGCATCTGATTAGAGCTGTGGCAATTCTCTCATGCATGGCCACGAGCAGGCTATAGATGCTCCCCAAACAGCAGTGAAGAAGATTTTCAGCTGTACTGCCAGTAGCATTGGAACAGATGTGTGCAATGGTCACACCATGGGGTTTGAACGCAAAATCCAGGAGGTAAACTGCTGTCTTTACATAAGCAAATATGCTATTAAAGTTTGACAAATACAGCTCAGCTCATCCTAAAAGGTATTCCTTGTAAATTAATTGATGAGGGAGGGACACACACTGAGCAAGATTTACACAACTCGAAGATGGATTTTCTTGCACGTAAGACAGCCCTACAGGTGGTGCTTAGTCTGCTCTGGTTAGAAATAGGGAGAATCATTAGTATTTGAAGGAAGAAGTGTTGTGAGGTTTCCCAGTAATTCTCTTTGCCATCTGGCTATGCTCATCCAAACATCTCCAGACAGTCCCACTGAGGCTGCCTGTGGAAAGCACAGTAAAGCTGGGTCGCTCCTGCCACAGGGCAGCTCACACCCTCCTGCTGAGGCACCCTCTCTCCGTCGGCCATGGAGGGAGGCAGGTTCCTCTAGATGACCCCTTGGGGATCAGATCTGGAAGAGAATCCTGTCCTGACTCATTTGTGCGTGTCTGATTAAAAGCATAAAGACTCTGCTTTCCATGAACAGTCAGCTCCCAGAGACACTGTATTTCCTTGCCAGCACGATTCTCACAAAGCCATTAGACTATCCTAATAGTCTCCAACATCTCCCCTCCCCAGCCCCATGATAATATATGTGTGTTTAGCAAATAAATCCCACGAGGCAATGCAACTTCCCGTTTGGCTTCTTCAAGGAAAACATCAAAGTGCTGTGCTCTGCTTATTACTGGAGGGTGGTGCTTCACTCTGCCTTTCATCATTAAGGTTCGAAGGGACCTCGCGGTGCTGCTGCACCGACACGGATACCTGATTATGGAAAGACTCCATCCAATGGCAGGCAGCATCAGAGAGCTCGCCTGCGCAGCAAGGGTTGAGCTGAGCTCAGCTGTCAAGGCACTACCGCTCCTCTCTCCACGTAGGAAACCAGAGCCATGGGTAGTAAATGGTTCAAACTACTCATTGTCTCTAAGCACAGACACTCCAACAGTCACTGAAATTAGGTATCTGTTATAAGCAGCTTACATGAGACCTCAAGTCCGTGCGTGTGATTTGGGATGATTCATCTGGCAGATGAGCATACGGTATTTATCAGCCTCATACAGGTGTAGGAGAAAAATCAGACAACTAATACCTGAGAACTGTTCCGAGATCCACTGGCAGAGAAAGTCAGAAACACAGTGCAGCATCATTACAGCTCAGTCCCTTAGGATGGAACTGAACATCAGTAGGTTTATGGAGATCAAGGTTCCAATCAGGTTATAAAGCATCATAGACCTGTTCTTTGAAAACACAGCTACTGAATGATGTTAACCACATTCATCAATCAACTAATGTGCATTTGTACTATTTGAAATTGCTCTAAATGATCTTAACAAAAGTCAGCATGAACAGTTTCTTGCTGACTTTTCTGGCATTTGGGAAACCAAAGTCTGTATTGTTTTCCTTTCAGTTTGCCGGAGTAAAAGTTACTCTGGAAGTGTAAGTGCTTACAAGCCCTCTAAAAGCCACAACCTCCGGCAGTCCTGACCTTCTCCGCTCCAGGGGCCTGGCTCAAAAGCCTTTCAGCTTCTGGATTAATTTGTTTCATTTATCTCTATGCAAAGCACGCATCAGGAGTGTATGGAATGGTGCCAGTTAGGAAAGTGTGATGCTTCACATGCTTTTTGAACAGGTATCACAAACAGCAGCTGCCAGAGAATGGAGAACGAGACTCCAGTCAAGGATATTTTTATAGTCATTTAGATTTTGTTCCTATGCCAAAAAAAGCAATAAAACTCTGCCCCGCTGAAACTGATGGCAGTTCTAGTATTCACGTTGCTGGGTTTAGAACCTGACCCCAAATATCCTTTTTTCTGCCAGCCAATGTACCACAGTAGGCAACACGCTCCCAAGACAAAACATAACTTGTCTTTAGATTCTGTTTTTTGGGAAACTTTGGGAGCGGGTGGGAAGACGGAAGAGCCTCACTACATTTTACACAGCAGTCAAAATGACAGCCAAGCTATGCTGGGGGTCTCAAACCCATGACATGAGAGAGGAAACCATGAGGGCTTTGTGCCCAAGGTGCCTGTTTTGAAGAAACCTCAGAAGGTAACACAGGCAGCACAACCCTGCACCATGAGCCCGACCGACCCTTGGCTTGCACACCTACAGTACAAGTAGTACCATTAAGACTTGAACCCACTGTCCTTTTGTTTTTCCTAGAAATCATACTGGTCATGATGCTTTAGGGCAACATATGTCAAGGCCAAGTCTTTGATGACAGAAAGGTGTCATGAAGCTCTGCTTCACTACTGCCTGTAGTTGGCACTGCAAGTGTACCAGGAAGGGCTGGCTCCTGGCCCGAAGAAGTACAAGAGATACAAGAGAAATATTTAAGACAGAAGAGAGAGGAGGTATAACTGTTTTCATGTATCCCCAAAGATATCCATGCACTTCATTCTCATCAGCTGAGGTACCAAGTATGGTTACAGATCGGAGTCCGCACATCCTTTTCAAGGGTGAAGACAGGTCAAATCAAGAACTGAACTGGGACCTCAGCTGCTGCCCAGTAACTTCATTGCAAGCCTCTCCTCCTCCTCCTCCTCTAATGTCTCAAATTTAAAACAAACACACACACACACAAAAAACCCCAACAAACCACACCAAAGAAAACCCCAAACTAGTCAGGCAGTCCCTAAAAGATGTTTATAGTTTAAAGGTCAGTGTGAAACTTAAAATTGCCAGAAGAACAAGACAACTACAGTGACAGTCAAGTGAATCCTGTAAAAGCTTGAGGTAAAACCAACCTGACCCTCAGCACTGCTCTCCAGTGTGTTTCATGGCTGGGAAGAGAGACAAACCACCTCTCCCTTATTCATACACCCTTTGTCAAAGTAAGAGGGAACACATGCTCCTTAGAAGACTCCAGAAACTCTAATCACAACATCCAATTAAAAAAAAAAATCCAAATACAAACACCTTGTATTAGAAAAAATAAAATCCTTTATACTGGAGGTATCATTGAAATAACATGATTACACTAATTAGGAGCACATCAGTAGGTAGCTTTGCAAGCAAGAATCTTCTACAAGTACCTCAAGGGACATTTCCCAAGCCAGGCTTTGTTAAAAAACACAACTGATTTGGAGTCTATTCATTGTGAAAGCTGACATGGGCCTGATTTTCAGAAGATAATGGAACCTTACCTCTGAAAAAGGAATAGTCTTTAACATGCAACACCCCAAAATCACCATGCAGTTTGAAAACTATTGCCCATATCCAGTCCTCTGCTCTCTGTAAAGCCATAAAGAGCATGTTCCACTCCTGTGACCATGGGGAAACAGGACCCATCTGTGTCCCAGCCCCACACACCAGCTGCAGAGCACTGAGGGCACCACTCATCCATCCCTTCCAGAGACCTGCAGCGGCGGGCACCACAGCCAGCGCAGGAAGCAGCAGCACAAACCTGAGAGCTGCTCCCTTATTCCACCCCAGGCCTCAGCCCACCAGATGCCTGCAGCCAGAACTGGATGTAGTTTTTAAATCGACTTACCCAGTGCTCGACTCAAAACCTCATGGATCAGTGCTTCACTGAGAAAAATCACTGCAACTGGGGGGAGGTGGGGGGTGGCGTGTATTCAAACCCTCTTGTTTATTCATTTCAGTGCTTAACTCAGTAACAGCTAGTACCTTCTGTGTTGATCCGACAGTCTGAGCAGCCTTCCCGCACATCAATATATATTATTTTGACTCTTCATGCCAGGGAGCAGGGCCTGTGGTTGCTAACCAGAAGGGAGGGCTTCATTTTTTGCTGTTTGCAGATACTGCAAGTTGACACGAAAAACAACTGACAGGGAAGTGCACAAGGAATTAAGGTTTCAACTTCTTTGCAGGAGGAGGGGCAGAGAGAGGAGGATCACCTGGCTGGATGCATTTGGGAAAGGGATGGAGCTGGATGTCTCAGCTCAGCAGGTCGGGGAGAGATGATTGGCAGGAGGGGAGCTGGAGGAGTCCCATGACAGCCATGTCCAGGCCATGCTCCGCTTTGCAGAGTCAGAGCTCATTTCCCAGTCTCTCCTCTCTTTTCGCCCTCCCCTTCTGCTTTGTTTGTCAAAGTTTCTTCCACGCCAGAATTTGATGCCAAGGTTTTCAAAATCTGCCTCGCCTCAAGTTAGACACCTCAAGTCATGTTCTGCCAGCAATCTGAGGCAGCAAACCACGTTCTGCCTACCAGAGCTTTTCGCAGGAGGAAGATACTTACAGACTCTGCCTGCCTTGACTTCAGCACCTATTTACCAGTTCCAGAGACTCAGATGAGGTATCTGAGCTCAACAAACATGGAATATTTCAAGTCCTTTTGATATTTTTTTACTCTGCTTTTATACCTGTGGAAGCACAACCAAGCATATCAAAAGCAGGCTGACGTGTCACAGCATCAGCTGCCGCTCCTCTCCCTGCTGTGTGATCTACCACAACATTTACTCTAGCAGGTAAAAGGAGGAAGATTTTAGGGTGATTATCCTGGAAACTAGAAGCAGCATGCTCAGGATCTTGTACACAGTGGTGATCCAGCTGCAGAGATGTACAAGTTTGCATTTAGCAAGGCTCAGACCTGTGTTACCTCCACTTGGGAGTCACTATGTTGTACGTGCACTGGCATTGTGTGTCCAGTGGGCAAAGACTACAGCTTCACTTTGAGAACAGAGATTTGGCTGATTTTTTTTTAGAGGGGGGGTGGTTTGTTGTTTGTGGTGTGTTTTTTTTTTTTTTTTTCCCATTATGGCCCCATTATGAATCCCATTTGGGTCTGTACCTCCCATTACAACTGACCAAACCCACCATGTCTCTGCTTCAACACCTTTCATATACAGCACAGTTCAACAGCATCGCAGGACAGGACTTTTGTCCTGCTCCGGATGAACTCCAAACTCCAACATAAGGGTGGTTTAGACAGATTGTGTGACCACATATTACATTTATCCATCTGACAAGCCAACACCCCACTGTGGTAGCCACAGTCAAAAAAACCCAAACTGGAAACACTTTCTTCTGATTCAAAGTGGTTTGCATCAAGGGAGAAAGAGTATTTCATAGCAAGGTTTCCCCAGGGTGCCTGATGAAAAGCAGGAGATTCAGGTAACTTCTGCTGACATAGAGTGAAACTATTCAGGAAAACTGATGGTTTTTTAACACAACTGCTTGCTGTGGAAGTCACCCAGCTTAGGGCTTCTGTTCCAAAAGGCAGTAAGGACAGAGAGACAAAGCAGAGTATCTGGTCAGTCCTGAGAGTTTGCCTTTGGGTATTAGGTGACGGGTTACAGGACTTGCAGTGGAGGTTTGGAGGCATGACAGGAGATTATATTTTTAAGCAGAGATCTGAGAAATGAGCAGAAAAGATGTGGCTGCTTGGAGGATGCCTCCCTTGTGTAAAGAGCAGCAGAGGTGACAGTGTGAGGGTACTTTGTGAGAAGGTGTCTTAAACAGGCAATGAAGAGCAGCACTACAGAGCAAAGACAGCCAGATCGCAGACAGGACATGGATAGGTCAGTAGAGCCCTTACAAAGGCAGGCACATTAAGTTACATCTGAGGCAACGGAAAAGAAAGGAGCTAAAAAGAACAAAGATACGGTAGCTGCAGCACTCCAGGGCAGTAAGCCTTATAGCAGCACTTGGATAGGTATAAAGGAGGCAGAGGAAAATAGACAGACACAGGGATTTGTCAAGGCTGTCCCTGGATTTAGCTCACTTTCCATCTGAGCCAGAGAAGACAGCAATGGCACAACAGAAGCTGCTGCAGCTGGATTTTCTTATTCATACAGTTTCCTTATATCTTTCTCCACTTGCAGAGCTATAACAGTGATGGATTTCAGCTCTAGGCACATCATAGTGACCAAGGTTAACCATGTTCTGGACTGTTATTTTTTATTTCCCATGTGCTGCTTGCATTGGCAGAATAAGGCCTTTCTGCACCATAGTACTGTACTCCTTCACGTGTGTTCCGCAGTTTCCCACAGCTTATTTGTTCATGATGGACAAAATACTAACGTATCCGGCACCTGGCCACTGGTTTCCAAACATTTTTCTCTGACAAATCTGAAGCTGAGTCCAGCTGAAGACTCTGATCTGGTGTTCCTTCTTGTCTACACAGCAGTTAAAGCTTGTTCTGGTCTCCAACAGCAACTCTGAAGAGATAAATAGCAACAACTCCTAAACTGCAGTGCAGAGCCCCTACGCAGATGCTGACCCTGGCTCTGGCTGCTTGGTGCATTCATCTCTGCTGTCACAAAACAGCCACGGAGTGGCAGACGAGGTATCCCGAGAGCACATCACAACACCCTCAGACAGCTGACAGCCTTGCAGCAACTGTCTGGAGCACAAAGATCCCTGCCCTCAGCACAAGGAGCCCGAGCAAGGAGTCAGCAGTGTCCCAGCCTTACTGTGCTCCCCAGGGCTAAAAAGAATCATTAGCAGCCCTGGGACAACTCTAGATTTTGCAAAAAGCAGCTGCTTGACTGGCCAGCTACAGCCTTGCACAATCTCTTCCTATAGATCATAGCATTCCACCATCCCATACTTAACTTTGTAAAGCCTACACAAAATAACTCCAGTGTAATTAAGCAGCAATGAATTACCACAGTGGGGCACAGCGTTGCGGACAGCATACTCCAAACTTCCATTTAGCTGAGATCCAGTGACTACGTTCTTCAGAGAGCAAAAGACAAGGTGATCTCCAAACAGGGCTCACAAGCAAGGGTTGGCAGCTCCCTGAATTCTCATTGCTTTCCACCATACTACAGGATGATGTTGGGCTGGCCTTGCTGTTGTGGCCCCAGTCAACAGTATCTTATCTCCCCCTTCATCCCATAGCACCTCCTTCAGCATAGATCCACTGCCAGCTGCACAAAGCAACCCCAATTGGAATCATGGAATGGAATCATGGAATAGTTTGGGTTGGAAGGGACCTTAAAGATCATCTAGTTTCAGCCCCCCTGCCGTGGGCAGGGACACCTTCCACTAGACCAGGTCGCTTAAGCCACATGTGGCTCAAAAGCCACAGGCTGACTATGCTAACTGCAGGATTCAGCCTTACAGAAAACCCAGAGCAGAAGTGAGCCCCTTTCTCCCTATTACACTGAAGGTGATTTGCACATATAAGCCCATAACCCAAATACCCTGGCTTTTCACCTGAAGTCAGCAGAAAGAGCTGACTTCAAATAAAAGCCACATTATCTTCTGGGAAATATCTGTGCCATAATATGCATGAGCCAGAAATAGACGCTTCAGTAGAAGAGAAACTGCCTCTGGTACCAGCCAGCTATCGTCAGTCCCCTGCTCCATCTCTACTGCAGCTCTCTGCTTACCCACTACTAGTACTTCCCTCCTCGGCTGTCCCACGGTAATAGGAACAGGCTGGAATGTGTTTCTCACCCAACAAACTCCATTACTTTCTATGCTTTAAATCACTGAACTATAAATATTAGGAAGGATGCCTGAAATTTTACCTAGCACACATTTCAGCGCTTGTGTCTCAATGGGAATTTAGTAGATGCCTGAACTTCTCTTTTCAAGTCACGTAAAGAGAATGAGAGAATGCAGGCTGCTCGTTTCGACACAACCACCAGAAAAATACTAGTGAAGAGCCAGATTGCAAATGTCAAAACAAGTGATTGCTTTTGAAATATGGGGAAAAGTTCATTCTAATGATCCTAGCAGCTTACATACTTACGTAATGTAAAAAAAGAAAGCCACAAAAGCATTCTCCAACTTCCCTTCATTTGGTGGGGTGATGACAGACATGACATGCTTACAAAATGTATCCCTTTCAGCCCAGCCCAATAAGACAGCAGCCTGCTTACAAAAGGTACCATGGTCTGCAGTGGAAGGGAGCTCGTGAGGATTTTGTTCAGTATCTGCCTCTGCTACAGACACCCTCGTGACTTTGTCCTAATATATTCACCTCTCTACAACTTTCCTGTCCATTTGAATCGGATGCTCTTGGGGCAGGATCTGTCTCTAAAATTCAAGTGCATGAATGGTGCTTCAGCACAACACACTTCACATTTCAGTGACAGCCTCTCAGGTGCTACCGCAACAGAAAGAAGAGTAAATATTTGCTGCAATTCTTCACTACGGTGGGATTCAAACCTGTCAGATACTGATGCAAAAACAGGTCAAAAAAACCTGGAAACCCCACAGGCCGCTCAGCTGACAGGCTCCCAAATGTGATCTCCTGTCCCAGTGGGAAGCCACTGAGTCGGCACCAAACCTAGAGATGGCCCTGGCAACTGAAAACATCACTGGCAGCAATGATGGGCCAAGCAGGAGAGCCCAGAGGCCAGAGCTGGGTTTGGTTCAGGAGTTGGGTATGAGGTCTGGGGAGCTAAACTGGAAGTTGATCAGTGCTTCCAATGGGAAGGACCTGGCTCCTGTTGAAGAGTCACACCATGCTGCTGCCACAGGAGTGGTCTGGGAAATCATGCCTGAAAACCAGCCTGTCTCTGGTCAGTCCCATGCCAAGGAAGGAGAAACTAACCTGAGCACCAGAGAGAGCAGAGGGACTTAGGATAACACAAATCTTGGGATTTGAGAAGTGACTCAGTGACTGCTGACGACAAGGTCACTCATATACCTGGGACCAAATAATCTCCAGATGACCAAGGCCACCCCTTGCACAGCTCACTTTTTGAGGTCACGGTCATACCCAAGGTAGGTTGTGAACTTGAGGGCCTTGAAACCAAGGCCAAGAAGATCAAGAAGCTTCTAAGCCCAAGCTAAGCATGGGGGGATTTGAAAAACTGGTGCCTTGTCTATGCTGGGACAGTAACAAGGGTCCCCTGTTTGCACACCCCAGCAGAGCCAAAAGACAGGAGGAAGGGAACAGATCACAGATCAAGAACAGGACCTACTTTACTGGGTAAAATTTCAGCACATTCTTCATTGATTCTGGTGAGCCTCGTAGCTCCTCAAATTAGGAACTGGTCCGGGCTCATATGGCTCTGCAGAAATAATACTTACTTTCCAAAATCATTTAAACTGATGGGAAGAGTTATTTATTCTTCTTTTTACACATTTTTACTTAATATACACAAGTGGTACACTGCTTTTTAAAACACGACTTCAGAATATATTTAATTCATTGATTAATAACAGAGTAAATTAGTCTTTGCTTACTTTTTGCTCAATGACCTAGCAAAGGCCTCAGAATTTGGCTTAATAACAGCATTGCAAGATACTTCAACTGATGAATTATAGCATAATAATTAACATCCTTGCAGTTGTCAGGCACAAAGCCCAGTGATGTACAAAGCCTCTGCGTACATGGGATGTAAATGATTCCAGTAGCCCACAGTTTGATGTGTTTATTGCTGTCACATCGTAGCTCATATTCCACATATCTGTAAAATAACCTGAGACTATTCTTTCTTTCAGTTACAGAAGCTGTAAATATATTTAAGCTCCAGAATTTCAGCAACAGATTTAACACAAACTGTGAGAAAACAAACCCTCACCTAGACATTTTTCTCTCAAGAACCCATTAAAAAATATCAATTCAAATTTTGCTTCCAGAAGAAACTTCTTAGCATAAATCAGAGAGCTGTTCTCAGCTCTACAGTTTTCTAATCACAGTTGATCTCAGCCTGACCTAAGCCAGAGCAATTTACAGCAATTTAAATGGCTGCTCTAATTTATGTGACCCGGGGTGGCTCTTTGGAGAGTACCCCCCCAGCTCAGTATACATGTCCACTCCCTGCAGGTCCTACCCAAGCATCACACTGTGCAGTGTTTCATCTCTTCTAGCTTTTACCCAAACAGCTTATAATAGTGTGGAAAACTCAATTTTCAAAAAGAAAAATTCAATCTGAAAGGAGGGAAACAATATAGCACACTCAGAAGAAGCCACCCAAAAACACAGCCTGGAATCTAATTCTCTACACATGACATGAAAAAACAGTGAAAAGAGAAGACAAGCTACTGACCTCCCTGAGCATTAGTAAATAGCAGGGCAGGAGATTCAGGTAACTCCCAGTACTCCAGCACTCTGATATTGCTTTGCGAGAAATATGCTTGGGAGCTGTGGGCAGCTGATAATGCCCAGAGCTGTAACTTAACCTGTCACAGCAAAGGAATTCCCTGACCAGCTCCTCCATTCTAGTTGTGATGAGGATTGTAGGAAAGTCCAGCGGGACCAGAAGGTCCTCAGCTGGCACAAAGATGCACCTGGGTGTTTCTATCCCTTCACTAAACAGACCAAGTAAAGCCAAAGATGGCCCAAATTCCCTTAAATTGATAAAGGCCACAAGACCTATTCAGTCAGTAAGAAAAACGAGCACAGCAACATCAGTGTAGCCTAAGCTGTCTGGATACAGCCATAAATATTAGAGCAGGAACTTCTCCAAAGCCCTTCAGTTTGAAACAGGCACCTTTCACTCAGAAGCCAACATGTCAATCAAGTCTGTTTGAAAATTTGCCCTTAAACAAAGAGCAGCTTATAAAAATTATCGCAGGTCATTTAGCTGTAAAACAATTGTGTACGTGGAGTTGACTGGGCTGCTTCATCAGAAGTTGTACACCTCTGAAACCTCTGAAATGCTGCTCTGAGGATGAATCAAGGGCTAAGGGGCTTTTCGCAGGGGCTGTGCAAGTTGCCTGAGGCCTTCTGATCACACTCATCTGTCTTCTCTGAGGAAAAGAACCTGTGAAAATGTTTGTGGGGTGGGGGAATCTAGAGCAAATGCTATACCAAGGAGACACTGAAATCCATCTGTTTTACCAAAAGCAGCAAAAAATGAGGAAGGCAATAACACACTTCCTAGAAACTGGTTCTGTTATAGTGTTAAGATTTCAGTCAAAGCTTCAAGACAAGGCTAGAAGTGGTGAAGGCTTGAGCTGTGTCTTCAAAACATATTTTTCTGACCAGGTAGGTTTAGCACTTTCAACCATCTGGTTAAAGGAGTTACTCCATCGACACTGGTGTAATTGCCCACCTTTGCTTGATAAAGCAGTACCCATTCCCATCAGCAGCAGTGCAGCTAGCGATTGCCTGCACCTGCATCCACCTTTGCCTGAAGAAAAGTTTCAATTCAAGAGTGCAATTTCTGTAAAAACAATTAAAGTGGAAGCTTTGCAGCAGCTTAAGCTGCTGGGGAAGTTTTCAGCCCTCATGGCAAGCAAGTAGAAGTGATCTCTCCAACTGCCAGGCCGTCAAACCAACGTGGAAACAACTGCCGAATTCTTGCTTCGCTTACAAACAGGACAATATTGGCGTCAGAAGAAGCACAAACTTTCAAGGGCTGAGGGTAAAATTTGCTGCACAGGTTCCACCATGTACCTGATGCCCCATTGTATTAGCCACCACAAATTTATGCATACTGGATAGCAAGTGACTCTCATGAAAAGGATCAAGTTTGGCAAAATTCTGCCAATTTTGAATGCTCAAGACTGAGCTTAAATAGGCCCTCTGGTTTCTTACAAGAAGTCTTAGAAATGAAAAGGATGTTTCAGAAGAGAAGATGATCCAGTTTTGGTAGCTCTTGCTTTACTGAGCATACTTAAGCAGAACATTTAATCAATCCATTTAACATAAAGTGACGGTTTGCCTGCACATGCAGAATTGAAAGCACTTTATTTTTAGGCTCGAATGGTAGAACTTCATCCAGACAATGAAAAACCATCACAGTGATTTAATGACCACATCATTTTGGCCAACCCAGCAGTTTGCTGACATTCTGTCTGTAAAAGCAAAGCAGATGCTCCAAGGCTTTCTTACAATGATTTTTAAAACTAGAGGTTTTAAATGTACCACATGGCAGACTTCAGGCCCAGGACTGACTTTAAAGAAGAGACAGCTTTACAATCCCCACCTCAGTGACTGTGGACATAGTCAGAAAATGATTGTGAAAACTAGCACAAAGGACACATAGTACTTGGTCAGGAAGGAAGGAGATACTGGTGCATACAAGGAGGGAAAAGTAGAGATACCACAGAAGTTCTCTAAAAGCCAGGTGAGAAATTGGCATGGAAGAACGACACAGAATAAAAGAGGGAAACTGGAAGGGAGGAAAAACGCAAGAATTAGCTTGAAGACCAAGAGCTCTAGCAGAGATAGTGCACTTGCAGAAAAGCTTTGCCTGTGAAGATCAGAGGCAGAACATCCCAAAGCCAGCAGGGCAAGACAGTTTTTCGAGACCAGTTACAGTACCTGTACGCTCTTCCAAGCCACCCAGCATAGCACGGCAAACAGCAATCCTGTCAAGCCTCAAGACACTCATCTGCTACTGCCCTGTACATGGTATAATATATCCCTTCCAGGGTGACACTGCAGGCAGTTTTTGTACACCCCAAAGATGATGCTGTCCTTCAGGAAGAGGATTTGCTACAACCATACACGGCACCGTACAGATTTCACAATGACCATGAAGCTACCATTCCTCCAAAGATGCAAAGAAAGCCAAATTTTTAAGCCTTCCTCCTCCATGAGGGTAGTAAGTTCAAAGTCCTGGGCCCTGGTGTACTCCAGAAGGTGCCAGCAACCCTGAGATTCAGCATATTTCCGATAAAAATCAAGGAGCTTTTCTTGAGACTGCTCTATCCCCATTCCTCCTGATCTCAGTCCACAGGGACAAAGCAACATTCAATCGGCAGCGCTACTCCATGTTACAAAGCATCACACAACAGCCAGAGGTCATCTCCCTTGCTGAACACAAAACATTCTTGCACCAGAGACAGCTGGCCCAAAATTCAACCAGATCACTCCAGTCTACGACAGGACAGCTTGAGAGGTCTCACACCACTCCGGCTACTTGGCTGGAAGATGTAAGGATGTTGTATTCTGATGAAAGCCACATCCTGCCCTGGAGGACAGTCAGCTGAAACACATCTTCAGCTCTCATGAGAGAAAGCTGTGGAGATGTGTGGACAAAGGAGTTTGTCCTGACAACACCTTGTACTCCAAGGCTACCCTAGTTCAGGTGTCCCCAGAGGCCTAAGAGAGCTCTCTGCAGATCTGTCAGAAGGGAAGGGTGGGACAGAAAGATGGATGACAGCTAACAGGGATCCTCTTGCTGCCAGGATACAGGGCCAAGCCGTAAGTCCACAGAGGAGGATCTTTGCATCTTCTAATGAGGTCTCAGAGGAGATTAGCTATGACTGTCTTTTGGGAAATAGATGAGATTATTCTGCAGGTAGCAGAGTGGCTGAAATGCCACGGTTTGAAGGCTTTTGAGAGCTCTAAGACCTCAAGTGGCTTTGGACCAAGGGGCTCAGTGTCTTTGAAGAGAATTACTTTGGCAGGAAGCTTTGTAAGAAGGGACAAATTGAAGACCCAAAGGCACATCCCAAAGAACTGACTGGTGATCAGAGACCTCACAGCTTTATCAGGTACACTGCAAGAAGTCCATGGAGAATACTGTGGCTGTAACGTTCCTGTAAGCCTCCTAGAAACAACTCTGGCTCAGGTGTATGTTGGGTTCAAAGTGGAAATAATCACCAAGCCACAGACACTGATAGTTAAACTCCTCAGAGAGAAAACTGCAAAACATTTTCACGCTGCAGCACAACAAATGACAGGACTCCTTTTTCAAGAAGAAAATGCTACTTTGCCAACAACAGGCTTATGATATGTAATTAAGAGTAAAAATTTGTGTAAGGTGGGCCGCTAACATCATCACTCAAATCCGTCCTTGGAGATATCCTGTAGTATAACAAAATTTCTCAAACCCAGGATAGGAAGAGCAGGCAGTCTCCTCTGCATGAAGATTAGCTAAAACGATGGCTTAATCGTTTGGACCGCTTAAATCCATGCTTCTCTTCAAGAATCCAGAAGGCAAAGGTCACTGTCACCATAGGCAGGACCAGTAAAAAAAAAAAGCCACAAACCCTTGAAAGTGTCTCTATTAATTATAAATCACATAAAAGTGTTCAGCTAGTTAAGGTGGTGCAGATTATAGCTGACACAGAGAAACGGCAGAGACCTTTCCTGTCTGCCAGCAGAGTTGTTTGAGTTTATATTGTAAAGTTACAGAAAGGGACAAGCTGGGGCCTGTTGGCCATGACCAGTGAGAGTCACAAAGAGGTTTAGCAGCCCCTCTGACTTCCCACCTTAGCCAGTGGGAGTAGACACTAGCAAGCTCATATAGCAGCTCCGGTCACTGAAGGATGAGACACCATCATCAAACCAAAACTGAGAAAGATCCCAGTCCACCAACAACAAAATGAGATAAACTTAGTTGAACTCGGTCATAAACAGAGACTACCAGCTCACAACCACTCCCCATCTAAATGAGTGCGGCACGTAAAAAGGAAACATGTTGCCTAAACTTTGAAGAAAGCTTAAAATTATTCCCAAGGTCACATGAGGAGCTTGTGGAACAGCAGAGAACTAAAACCAAATCTCAGACCCATTTTCGGTCTTAACCCCCAAATCATCCTTTGTCTCCTCTGCAAAGGCTCGGCTGAACAGACTCAAGATCATTCACAGGCTCTAAATAGAGTATAGAGAATGGAAAATAACTTTCAGCACTGACAATATTGTCCCTATTTAGCTAACAAGTATTGATTTTTTCCTCAGCCACTCCAATGCAGATGAAAGCAGCACAGATTTGCTTTTGTTTAATTCCCTGAATCCAATCAGTGTTACTGATGCTATCACCAGACTCTGAGGACTGATTACCCATGTGCTATTTAAAGTCAGAGCAGTGCTTACATCTCATTTTATTTGGGACCAGTGGGAATTGTAGGTTATGCAGGAAGTTTTAACTTTTCTTCCTTCTTTTTTTCGTTGTTGACAAAGCTCTCCCATGTGAAGGGACAGACCTCTGAAAAAACAAGCTGTTCTCAGAGCAAGAGAACAGATGATGCCTTGTTCTCCTACAGATTTATCCCTTTTCTACACAAATGGAGAAACCCTTCTTCCACTTCTACCACAGTTCCATCTCTCCATGAAATTCTGGAAGAACTATTATCTTCTGTGAATCACCTTGTAAAGCTTTTTCCCCATCATTTCAAGCTGAAGAAGCTCAAGTGGTCATATACAAGTTACAGCTGAAGTCCTCCACCTGTGACTGAGAAAAACAGAAAGCAGTGGGGGAACAATTAGTCTACATATAATTTATTCCTTCTCTGTAGGTAGATCTTCCGTCTCTTAGTTCAGATGCGATGAGCACTCAAGCATTTGCCTGCAGTCTCACCAGTTGTCCACATCTGTTATGAAGATGAGCTGTCTTGATTGAGAGGACAAATAAAGATGGTAATTTATCAACTTCCAATATTTTTGCCAGGTTTGCATTAAGCAAAAAGCCCCAGAGTTTGCAGGCAGGAGGGTCACCAGGCATCACTCCAAGCCTCACAGCTGTACAGCTGAAGGCAGGAACAAACTTCAGAGAGTTTTGTGATCTTTACAATTCTTTGCCTTTAAAGCCACCCCACAAACCAGAACCTCATTCGGGGCTTTCTGCTTCAGTTCAACTTTGGGTTTACGTGCTAAATTGAGGACATCTAGTCTTGATGTCAAGACTGCAAGTGATAGAGGCAGGTATGTCTGTATGCCTACAACATACACACCCACCTGGTATTCCCCATATCCTATACAGGCTTATGTACCAGCCGCATTCACTGTCTCGCTACAAAAATCTTCCCCAAAATCAGGTACAGCAGTACATGAATCCCTTGAAATGGCTGCTAGTCCGTTTCTCACTTCCAGTCAAGGGTACAATCACAGACAGGGTCATCCTGTCAGTAAATATATATTAAACCCCTGGAGACAGCCAGCAGCACCTCTGCGTTTCTACAGCATCCTTAAGAAACACGAATATGAAGCACAGCAGCAGCACAGAGCCATCTAAATTCTATGCCCATCACCACACTTCTTTCCCACAGTTGTAAATCTATTATCATACATACTCTGAGACACAATCTGGGACACGTGCCTGGCGCACAGTGTATCAGGCTATAAATAGTCAGATATAGACAATCATACTAGATATACTGAAGATTATTTGATTAAGCTGGGACTCTGCCCTGCTGAACAGCCTGTCATCACTAGAGACACCTTGTAGAAGCTGGCTTGGATCAGCACAACCATCTCCCAGGAGCAGAGAGATGCTGAAAGCCTGCAGTTATACCCTGTGCCCTTCTAGTCTTATGTTCTTTTAACCCACATGACCAAGGTATTTCTAGCAAGTGAAAGATTTCTGTAAGCAATAATTGACGAGTGTAGGGCCTACTGGAAAGTCCAGTAAAGCCTATCTGAATTGTCAGTGATTTTTTTACCGGCCCCTGCTAGTTTTATTTGGGGATTCAGGAGCAAGCTCACTGCTTCGTTCAAAAAAACCACCAGGCTGGCAAGCACCAGTAGAAACCATCTGAGCATTTGCAGCTGGACTTCCTAGAAGGAAGGCAGGGTGCAACATAAGGTTAAACTACTTTAAATACACATTATTTTCACCTTATCCAACATCTCCGTACAACCCACAGACACTGCAAAATGTTTAGCATCAGGGGAGCTGCTTTACTCTTTAAAGCTGCCACATCTCATACACTGAGCATGAAATTGGTGCACATTCAAGAAGGCAACGGGTCCTGCATTGCTGAAGGGACGTGAAAAGCATTTCAGACATGACTCCCAGCCTCACCAGGGCAGCAGAGAACAGGAAAACAAACACTGAACTACCTGCAGACAAATCTGAGCACATGCACTGAACCCACTCCTGTATATCATACCTGTGTGCTCAGCTTCTAAGAAACACTGGAAGACAGGAGGCTCAATTCTCCAGTATTTGGCACTGTCACCCACACCATTACAAACCAGCACTGCACTTTTCTACAGATTAGATTCTCCAGAACACTGTAACCCTACCTTGTTCAGATGTGACAAGTTTTGCGAACCACAGGTAACAGTCAGACCCAAAGACTCAAGAAACTAGTTTGGATTCCAGGCAGAGGAGAAGCATTCAGAGCATTCAAAATCCCTGTTTGAAGTAAATAGTGAAACTCCCAGCATGAAGCTGCTCCCTGCTGCAGCTGACAGGGCAGCAAGCTCACTGCCTGCAAACAAGATAAATTTTATATAAGCCAAACTACCTTCTGTGAACATCTGTGAGCTGTTGTGACTGGTGCTACCACAGTCATTGTTGGCTTGCTTAGCTCAGCTGAGCTCTTGGCTTGCCACAGCAGTGACCGCACCGGGACACAGTCAAGATGAGCTGCGGCAGCTCGTGGATCCATTTTCCACATCCAGCCCAGCCAGGCTGCAGAGATCTGACTCATGCCCTAGGGACAGTTTGACAAGGTGCTGGTTTTGGCAGAAAAGCCAATTTCAAGTGTTTCCATCCCTTCCCTTCCCTTACCGTACATTTATTCATGCCATGCTCTCTCTTCCAACTGCTTCCTCTCTTCAGCTGCACCACAGTTGTGGGCCTGTTACATTAACTGCATCACTGAACTGACCAAGACTAAAACAGTGCCAAGCCCAAGCAGAGGAGCTGTTTCTGAGAGACAAGGTCAGACTGCCCCTCCAAAGGAATGGAGGAGCAGCAGAGGCAGCACCACAAAACTCCAAGGGAGGTTTGAGAGTGCCGTTTCCTCTGCTTGAGTTACCCAGGTCACCAAAAAGCCATCTCTGAGGCACTAAGGGATACTTAGACCACATGATGTGGATACTGTGTACTATACACCCAAGGCAGAAATATTATCTCCTGCCTTCCAGCTGGGAGGAGACCTGTTTTGAGTGTGCCTCCTGCCTGAACCCTCAGTTAGCCCAGTGACCCAACACTCACATTTAAACTGCTCCGCAGTGCAAAATTCACGAGGCCCGGCCCTCAGCAATCCAAGGCTGAACTGTTCTCCAGTTCACAAACAGGTCTTTGAAAGCTACTTGCATCCAGATGACCACATGCAATCTGGTGAGTGTAAAATGTAGCTGAAGAGGGAAAAAAAATTTTTAAAAATGCTTGATCCATGTACGCATCTTATCTGCTTACAAAGGAGGGGAGGAAAGCATTGCTGATTGATTAAAATACCTTGAAAACACACAGTCCTCGCGAGGCAAGACTCCTCTACAGTCACGGGGCCTCCTTATAAACAAAACACTGTGATTGGATATTACCATAATTCCTGGTAAAGCCTAATTTATGGGGAAAAATTTAACTACGCTAGGGACAGAATGATGAAGTGCCTTGCAAAAGGCACTGGCCCCGTGAAATGGGCTGTGCAGGATGGTATCCCTACCCATTGGAAGTTTTCCCTGTCTGCACCAGGATAAGCAGAAGACCATTCAATGTGAGAAAATAAAACAAAGAAAAGCAAAGAACAGCCAGTCACCATGAGGTCAGGGTCTCTTCTAAGACCGGCATCAAACCCCATGTATAAGGAATTTGCTAGAAACACCAACCTAGTAGAAACCCAAACATCTGTTCACACAAAATACTTCTGTTTCTAGGGATAAACCCTCCCCAAAAGGAAAAACTCTGTATCAGGACATGTCCAAAGCATCTCCAAAGCCTAGCAGATCTTCAGAGCTCAAATAAAAGGTGAAAAAGATCACTTGGCTTGTAAAAATTATCCTCCCAACACAAAAGTTGGACATTAGGAAAAAAATTTTCACAGAAAGAGTGGTCAGACAGTGGAATAGGCTGCCCAGGGAGTGGGTGGAGCCACCATCCCTGGATGTGTTTAAGGGTCGTTTAGATGAGATGCTGGGGGATGTGGTGTACGGTAGAACTTTGTAGAGTAGGGCTGATAGTTGGACTCGATGATCCCAAGGGTCTTTTCCAACCTGAATGATTCTATGATTCTATGAAAAGTACTTCTACCCGCTACCACTTCTATTTAGCCTGCTGTATGGTACCACTAAGTGCATCTAGCAAGAAACAACATACACTGAACAAAGTGGCAATTAAAACTCCAAAACATTTAAAACCCTGCTCACAACAGGGATTAACACTGCCTTGGACAACTGAAAGTTAATACAAGACCAATCCTGACATGTCAGACTAAAAGCTGGAAACCCATCTCCAACAAGAGCCACAGTGATGCCTAGCAGAAAGCCTAAGACCAGAGTTAAGCACAGTGAAATATTCTCCCAATTTCATTGTTCTATGGCTCAGTGGGTTCCTGGTGGATTTCCAGCAATAGCTTTAAATATTAGATGCCAACCTGCATTCAGTCCTTCCTTATTGCTACAACAGATACATAAAACAGAACTAAAGTTGGAGTTGTCACATCCTGCATGAAGAACACAGAGAGGACTCTGTGCCACCTTCTCACCAAGGAAGAGGAGTGAAAGGGGACCCATAGGCAGCACAACATACTGGAATAACTTAAAGCCACCTAAAGACTTCTCTGAAATCGGTGGGACACAAAGCAAACCCCAAATACTACATGTGAATTGGGAGAGGGAACACACACCACCTACCTCTGTTGTGCTGAGCACAGTTTTGGAATGCAGCTCTGTATCATGAATCAGAATTTAAATTATTGTTTGACTTGGACCATTCAAAAGCAGCACAGCACCACTGTGATATGGTTCTCTTGTCTTTTCCAAGCTCTGCTAAATAGTTCCTCAGCAGAACACCAGAGACGAAGAATGCAAATATAAGGCACATAACAAATAGCCCTAACAGCTTCTCACAACACAGTGTTCAACTTGCTCCTCAGACAGCAAACCAACCCAGCTTCTAGTTTCACTTAACCCCACACAGAGCAGCATGAGCCGTGCTACAGCACTGGCTTCAAACAGGCCCCTTCCAAGCCTGCGTTCTGAAACCACTGTGCCCAAATGTCCCGCTGATTTTTTAGCAGCCCTATCATCCCCATTAATCACACTCACCAGTGAAATCCCAACTCAGGTAGTGAATCTAAAAGCCAACAACTGTCCTCTCTTTAGAGCAGGTTATTTTCAGGGCCTTCAGGATACCCAAGAAAGTCTTGAAAACAAGACGCCATCATTCGGAAGGAGGGACACCATAGCCAAAGCGGATGCAGTTAGGTTAATCACAACTAAGTATTAAAGCAAACGTCCTTAGAGAAGAAATCCAGAGATTCCTCCTCTGGCTGCAGTTTCACTCAAAATCACCAATTACCTGCTCCCATCTTCACCTCTGCTTGAGAGAAGCGGTCACTGGCAAAGCGATGAGATGTCCGTGACAACCTGATGAGTCACTGTCATTAAGGATCATGTCAGAGCCATCACCCTCGTGTGCCAACCATCTGACAAGGAAAGCACCTCTCTCCTCAAGTTATGACTCTGCTGGCCACACACGGGGATGTGTGTGTACACAGGCAGGGTTCAAGGCAGAGACAACACCCCTAATCAAACCCAGGTCAGCTCTGTGGTGAAGAGAAGCTGCGCATCTGTAAAATTATTTTAAAGCACCAACTCAAGTCACTCTGGACTGTTAAGAGTGGGGCTCAGAAGCAGCCCTGATATGACCAAGGAGAACACCAGCCTCATTAGCTAGCCCGTCTCTCCAGCCCCAGAAAACCCAGCCCTTCTCCCCAGGCTTATAGAGGCTCCTGCACACGAGGCCTGTTCCTATATCCACGGGAACGGTGTCAATCTTTTTGCTATAAGCATTCAGAATCAAGATACTTCAGGAACAACAGGATCCTTGCTTTACTTCCTGGAGAAAAGTATGACTCACTGCTTTTCCACAACATCACTGTTTCCTCACTACATATGCATACAACCCACAAAAAATTTAGGCACATAAAACTAACAGACAAGTAATTGTGATAGAATAAAACAAACAGTTTGGGAAAACCAGAATTGATCCCAACAGAAATCCTAGTTTCCTGCAGTTTTGTCTCCTGCAGTTGGTACCTAAGATGATACAAACTACGACTGAAACATTTCTTATCATTAGAAAGTGGACAAGGACCATCTGCTGCTTCTTCCTCTGATGTGTAGTAAGGGTTGAGCTCACACTACAGACCTTCCCAGAGCCAGGTCCTGTGGAATTCTCTCCTTACCCTGCCTGTTGTATGCACTGAACTAGCAAAAAAACAAATCTAATCAAATCTGAATTCGACTGATATTCCAAGAGATCCAAAGGTCCAAGAGATACAAAATTCTGGGGAGGATGAGATGAGCGCCACACACGCACACAATGACCACAACATTACTGCCTCATATCCTGAGAAAATAAGGTTGAAAGAATTATTGCAACTAGTGTTTGAAATACGTGAACGAACAGCCAGCAATGCATAGAACAAGATTCCAAATAAATATAATACGGAAGGGTTAAAGGCCAAACCAGTAACAACAAAATGAACTTGTGTGAACCAACATCAGGTAGCTTCCACCATCTATAATCCTTGGAGGCATGTCTCAGAATTGGCCTCCATCTTCTTATCATCTGGCAGCAGTGAAACAAGAGAAGGGAAAAGGACTGACATTACTGATGAAATATTACCGGTCTTGTAGTAAAAATATTCATTACTCTCAGGAGAGAAGTTGAAGCTGGCAAGTAAACCAGGATTTTCTGTGCCCTGGAGAATCCCAAAGCAGTGAGCAGTATCAAACTCATTCCGCAACATTCCTCATTTGAGATAAGTCCATTTTTCAGTAAGTTGCAAACCCTCTGCAAGCAAAGCTTGCTTTTAGGGAGAGGTACTGTCCCTAAATTAGCCAAATAGATATATCGTCATTAAATCTGACACTTGAGCACTTCCAGTTACTAAGGGCCAGGGTTATTTTTTAAAAGTAGCATTAACCAGGAGAAGTTACTCCAGCAAACTACAGACATCTTCAAGTAAAGTAGCTCACTGGAAAGAACAAATTTGGCTGGAGAAGTTTCTGTGTTTCAGAGTATTAGTCTTCCTTAGTGATTAATTAGTTTATTAAAGGCTTAGTGAAATTTTATTTTTAAGTTACATGCAAAGAATTTTCTGGCTTTATTGTGTTCATAAATATGTTTGTGCAGCTCAGCAAAGCCTATGTCCCATTCCCTAAATTAACAGGTTATATGCTTTCTTTCTACAGACAACAATTTGAATTAAACTGTCTGGGGACATGTATTCTCCTGAGAATTCTCTTTGGGGATTTAATCTGAAATACTGATTTTTTTTGCAAGGAGCTCTCAATGCTTTTGTTAGAAGTTGAAGAGAGAAGCTACATTCTGGAGATAGAAATTCAGCTGTAGACAGTCAGAGGCTAATTTGAGTACAATTCTGAAAACCAAGCCTTTTTAAAAAAATTAAGAAAAAAAAGTCTGGTTCAAACCCTTAGTAGGGGAGTCCTCTTAGGCAGACTTGCCTGGTCTTGGTTACGTTGGTGTTGTGGTTTGCTGAGATGATATCCACCCCAGTTTAAAATCTCCAGGACAGATCAAGTCTTATAAGGAGCAGCTGAGGGAACTGCACGTGTTTAGTCTGGAGAACAGGAGGCTCAGGGGAGACCTTATCGCTCTCTACACCAACCTTAAAGGAGGTTGTGGCAAGGTGGGGGTCGGTCTCTTCTCCCAAGTAGATAGGATAAGAGGAAACAGCCTCAAGTTGTGCCAGGGGAGGTTTAGATTGGATATTAGGAAAAAATTCTTCCCCAAAAGTGTTATCAAGCACTGGAACAGGCTGCCCAGGGAATTGGTGGAGTCACCATCCCTGGAGGTATTTAAAAAGATGTGTAGGCATGGCACTGAAGGACATGGTTTAGTGGTGGGCTTGGCAGTGTTTGTTTAACAGTTGGACTCTATGATCTTAAAGCTCTTTTCCAGCCTAAATGATTCTATGATCATCACTAATGTTAGTTTCTACCAGTATGAAAATTATTAATAAGCAAATATCTGCTATAAGAATCTGGGAATTCCTTCACAATGAAGATGACAACTATGACAAGTACTTAGGGTATTATTAACACAGCATCAGTCTACCCTTTATTTGTACAGCACCTAGCACATGGGTCCCACCCCACCAGGGGTTAGCTTGATCCATTAAACAATTAAGTCTGAATGTTGCCCCTTTGATATGGGGTAACTGAAGCCCAGAGGTTTTTCATTGATGCTCCCCCTGGAGAGAGATGAAAACCCCCAACAACCCCTAAAGTTTCCTTATAGCTGCCTCAAGTGAGACAACAGACTTTTTAGTAGGGCCTGTTGAAATAGGACAAGGGGTAATGGTTTTAAACTAAAAGAGGGTAGATTCAGACTAGATATAAGGAAATTTTTTTTTTTTTACGATGAGGATGGTAAAACACTGGCATAGGTTGCCCAGAGTAGATGCCCCATCCCTGGAAACATTCAAGGTCAGGTTGGATGGGGTCTGAGCAACCTGATCTAGTTGAAGATGTCCCTGATCATTGCAGGGGGGTTGGACTAGATGATCTTTAAGGTCCCTTCCAACCCAAACCATTCTATGGTTCTGTGATTTGATGACTGAGAGCATGAAGGACATTTCTTCTACCAGACACTAGAGCCCAGTGCCAGCACCTGCTCTTGAGAACTGATTGCAATTAGAAACCAAGCCGAAGGAAAAAAAACCACAACAGTCTATATATAAGGTAGGAAAGAAATCACAATCTCCTGCACTGCACAGTCATGGTCCTTAAACAATACCAGTGCTGTACAACCACCACAGACATTTCCTTTGCAATAGATTTGCCTGTGCTCTACTAATCCAGAACTGGCCTCTTTAGCAGCTGGCAGTAAAAAGAAAGTGCCAACTCATCTATTTCCACATTTGGGGATGATGAAAAGCACTTGAAAATGCTCAGCACTTCTGCAATAATTATAACAAGCACAGTACTTGTTTTGGGAAAGTATAATTTATTCTGGTGAGCAGAATCACATCAAAGAGGAAGCTTTCAGACACTTCAAGGAGCAGAATATGAAGACATATATAGAGAGATATAATTATCACCACGGTCACAAGTCCCTCTTAGGCAAGGATCTTAGGAAGGAGAAGCAGATGAGAAGTGTAGTGGACACACAGCTGAGGCCATAAGTTGGCGTAACATAAGTTCTCATTAACTGGACATGGTGCAAGCTGGGCTGGTACTGCAGCAGTGCTGCTCACTTTGCATGATCTTCCTACCTGAGGATGAGCTATAGCTGTTCAAAAAACCCAACCTTTCTCTTAGGACAGTGCTCTACAGCTGTCTGCTTCTGCTAAAGGGCTCAAAGCTGGTCAGCAGCTCCAACACAACTAATCACAGCCTTTTCAAAGGTCTCCCTGTGAATCCCTGTTTCCTCCCTGCTACCCCCATTTTGCTACACGGTGGCTGTTTAGGCATCTGTGCATGCCTGTCTGAAGGATGCCTCCGCCCCACCACCTAACAGAGGCATATGCATGCGAGATAAAAAGTCATATCTGCAACTGGCCTCTGTCTATAGCCCCAGGCTAGCCCACTGCAAGGGAAAGGTGGCTGAAATCAGTAGAAAAATCAAAGGGATCCAGCTAACGTAGCTGCTGGCTAAGCCAGGTTTGGGAAGTTTGGCCAAGTCTTTGTTGTTTAATTGGCAACCAAACTGGGGACTTTAGTTTAATCAGTTCAGCCTCATCATAAACAACTGCTCGGAAATCTCATGCAACATAAAATGCAGCATGTCCTAGTCACAGGTGCAAGGTAGAATTACATGAAAATTACTTTTTTTTTTAGTTTTGGCAGATTCTAGAAAATAGCAGAATACGGCCTCATTTGGAGGTAGGGAAAAGAAAAAATCTGGTGCATCTGAAAAAAAAAAAAAAAAGAAGTAACACAAAACTAAAATGCATTTGAAAACCTCCATTGATTTTTTTTTTTTTGCCTTTTGACTTCCAGTCATTGCTAAACATGTTCAAATCCCCCTGGCTCCATCTAGCATGGAAATAAGCAAATCCAGAAGAGCAGAGCCAGCGAAGCCTGGCTCTTAAAGGACTTCCCACTCCACACCGGCCTCTTGCATCAGTTCTCTGACTTCCAGTACTAATTACTCATGAAATTTATAGGACCTTAACACTAATCATTAATTGTTATTCCAATAAGAATAATCTGTAAGATCGAGTAAGTCCAAGACCTATCTAGTTTGCTTCAAATGGAGCAACGGGTTCAAAAGTTACTGAGTAAGAACAAAGAGAACGACACCAACAGACAATCTCAACTGCCTCCCAAGAAATCATGCTTAAACAGCAAGGAAAGAAATTCTTACAACATTTTTCATCCACCTGAAGCCAGGATTTATTGAAAACACTGTGAAGTTTCTCAGATGCATTTTCTCTGCAACGCTTCATACAGTAACCTGTTATTTTCAGTGAAGAAGATTAAGAACTGAGGTCGTTTGCTGAACACTGAGGCTGGCAGCTTTATCTTGTTAGTTAACCACAGAAGTCCTTCGCCTGGCAGGGTGCAAGCATGTGAGTACTAAAAATATACAGCTGAGATGGGGCAGTGTTACCTTATTTGAATAAGAGGAAGGGGAAAGTGAGCACAGAATAGCTACTTGCACATTTCCATAGACAAAAAGCTCAACCCACCCCCAGCCCCTTTCCCCACATGCTCAAAGGGTTTCTTTAGGGTTTTTATTCAAGGATATTTTTTCTTTTTACCATAAAACTTCAGCCATAGAGAAGATGAGATGACTATGGCACTGTCCCAAGCTGAGATGCACTCCTCCCTCCTGCCCGACTGGCAGCTCTGCCATTTCCAAAGGATTTACAGCAAGGCAGTGTGTGACCAGCTCCAAGATGAATCACGCCGCCCACCCTCACCTAATGGCTCTCCAAAGGACAGGAAGGCAAATCCTGCTCCCCGGACTGCTGCCAGCACTCTTCATTAAAATTCTGCAACTTTCCTTTTTCTGGAAGCCTGAGATGCTACTGCAACATGCTTGTGAGACTCCCAGCTTGGCTGGTGCAGTTAGAGGTATATCTTGTACTGTGACTACTAGGAAAGGTCTCTCCATGTCCACTACCCGTCCTTGCTCTTCCTTCCGTTGCGATCCTGGTTTTGCCTCCCAATCTCAGCTCTCCCCTGCACAACTCAGTGTTTAAAATTGCTAGTCTAGAAAGATGAAAGAAATAAAAAGAATATTCATGGTGCTTCCCCCTCTCCACTCTGTGTTTGCTTTCTGCCGTTTCAGTGAGTTAAATCAGCACAGGCAGACGGACCCAGAGCCCGTGCAAAGTAAAGTGCGAGCACGTAGCTCAGTTTGTGCAATCTGACTTACAGTGTTCCAGTGCTACAGGCTGACAGTGCAGCAAAAGTAATCTCAGACTCAGGATTTTTAATTTTGTTTTTTTCCACAAGAACCTGCTGAGGATGAGAACAGTCCCTTTAAGCCTCGGCATTGTGTCTCAGGGACTCTTTAAGCATATGTGGACAAGCAAAACCCCTCAAAATCCCTTAAAATTTGCCTGGAGACCGCACTGCCCGTTCCATCCTCTGTCATTCAAAAGTCCCTCATCAAACACAGGCACTGCAACACCCATCCTGGATGATAACATATGCAGCATGACATTCCCCATCCTTCTCTACCTTCCACTAGAGCAGCAGAGACCCTAGAGCAGGAACAGCAATTTGCATTAAATGAACATCAGCGTGCACTGGTGATTCTGCTGAGCCCATCTCGGCTGTCACAACATCCCACAGCAGGAGCAGCGGTGAGAAAGGGCACAGGAGGAGGGAGTTCAAACCTGCACACAGAAAATAAAAGAAACCTGTACGCTTTTTGCAGTCACAATTATTCCTTCATCTTATTCTTCCCCATGGGAAGATCAACAGCACCTTCTGGGTCACCTGAAACAATCCTTCTCCACAAGCCTCTTCTGCTCCAAAAATTCATCTGCCTCAACAAAGCCAGAAATCACAGAAGACAGTGCTGGAAGGGACCTTCAGAGTCCTTTATCCTTTGCTCAGCCTTAAGGCAGACTCTGCCGTACTTACTGTTGCTGACAAACTGCCATCCATCCTCTTCACAAAAAAAAGTCACCAGAAGTGGGTACTCCACAGTCTCCTTCTGAGTCAGTCCCACGGTTTCATATGTTTTTCCCCACTGAGTCTTGGGAAAGTCTCTCCTGATAAAAAGCCAAACTCCCTTGCATCATCTTAACACAAATTACTTCTTGCCCTATCTACAACAGTCCTGGAGAACAGTTTGCTCCTGTATTTCTTTCACACATTTGAAAGCTCATATGTGTTCCTCAGTGCTGTCTCACCTGGTCTTAAAAACCCTATAGGTCATGTTCACCAGTCCTCTGAACCAGTGAACCCCTTAATACTCTTGGACAGTGGTGCCGAAGTGAGCCTGATGCTCCCTAAAACCTTCATAGCACTCCCCCAGTGTAGAAGGATTACACCACACAGCTGACATGCGATGCTGTGTCTGCACAGCAGAGCACAGAACAGCTTTGCTCTCAACAGCCACGAACCACGGAGATCACTGCATATCACTGATCCCTCTGGTGGGGACCAAAAAAAGCAGATAGACCAGCCCCCTACCAATCCCTGAACATTGTACACACCCAGAAAGTTTTTTACTGCATAGATATGTCAGTTTAACCTAATGGGAGATGTCTGTAAGGGGGAGAGATAGAGAGTTCCCTCAGCCAATACTCCACAGACAGTGTCCAAGCTCTTACCTTGGCTGATGCTGCCTTCCCCAGCCTGCTACTGAACTGCTTTCCTGAATGCTCACAGAAAACCACAAAGATTGAGGAATGGGTCTTTTGATCATCCTAGGATCACCAACACACCAGGCCTGCCTGCATTTACTGGGGGAAAAAAACACTCAAAAGGGGAAAAGCAGAGAGTGATGACCTTCAGCTCTGCTGAAACTCCTTCATCAAGTAACCCAAACATAGAATTTCATATAATTACATGATAACACCACCTCAAAGAGGGACAGAAAGTACAAGAGTAATTTTTCCTGCATGAATTCTTACATTTCAGTCATAGCAGGCTCTGCCAGCAGAAGAAAGAATGATCCAAAAGGTGTTAAGAGACAAGTCTGAATCCCTGCCCTGCCCCAGATTGCCTGGGTAATCTTGTGCAAATTACTTCATCCATCTGAGGTGCAATTCCTCATCTGTAAGGTCAGGATGACAGAGCTTGCTCCATGGCATATACTCAGAACATCCCAGAAGAACAGTGAGTCACTGAAGTAGTACGGGCCAGATTTGATAGATGGTATCTCCACAACATCAAAACAACCACAATGATTACTGGTATCATCACACTCCTAAGATAAACAAGAACCTAATCAGAGGAGAAGAGAAATGACCACTTCGATAGCAAGCCAACTCATCTAGGAGGAAAAGCAAATCAAGATTTTTCACTTCCTCACCTCAGTCATCCATCAATAAATAAGCCTTCTAATTGGGAAGCAGCAGAAGCAACTGCCTTTGACCTGATGCCATATATTGGCTTTCAAATCAACCAAGCGACAATATTCCCTTCCAAAGCAGAAAATTTCTCAGCATTTCTCTGCCTCATACTTGTAACGGCTTAGTCATCAAAACAGACAGGCCTCCGGTAAAGCCATGTACTTCATTAGCATTACAGAACCAGCTGGATGACTGACAGGAGCTGCTCACTGGCAGTGCCATTTTGGGCCTGTCACCGGCAGACACACCGTCCCTCTGTGGAACCACCAGCACACCCCCCCACACCCCCACCCCCCCCAGATGCCAGGGAGATCCAAGGAGCCTATTTCTCATAAAGACACACATCTGGAACCATTCCAGACCAGCTGGAGCATCTGCTTTGTATTTGCATCACTTCACAGGATCTTTCCACTGGCTTCTTTGCTGCAGAGATGTGAGCAATTAAAAAACCTCAAGACAGGTAGAACCACAGACACGAGCTTATCTTGGCTTTCTGATTATCACTGAAATAATCACAAAAAAAATTGGAACAGAGACCCAAACTCTGCTCTCAGTGAAATCATCTGCAGGCTCAGAATAAACTATGGGCTTAAGAGCTTTGCTGTACCGAGCCCTAAATAATGGAGGTAGGAAGGGAACAGAGTCCACAGCTACTATAGCACCATGGAAAGCTAAGTGAGATTTTGCATGAACAACTCAGACAAGACAGAGAATCCAAAACATAACCACCTTGACCCATTCTTAATCAAATCATAAAAAACACTGCAGAGCACGGCAACACTGTAGCAATACAGGCAAGAGCACACGAACAAGAGTGCTGTGAGCACTGCACACCAACCCTGCCAACCTGCTTCTACCTAAGCAATCAGTGTCATAAAAGCACCCTGAAAGAGACCCTCTCTCTGCTCATTAAGAAGCAAGAACAGAACAAGTGAAAGCAGCCAGACGTTTTCTAGTCTCGGGTCACAATCCTGTTGATACATTTCTCAACTGTGGAGGGAAAAAAAAAAAAAGAGAGCAAGTTGCTCATTTTAGTCTTCCTTTTTGACCATATCCTGGATGACAAAGTCACAAGCTAAAAAAAATGAGGACAGCTACATTTTAGCTCTCAAAGAACGGCAGAACTGAAGTATCTCTTTTCCTGCCTTCATCTTTCATAGAAAGGTTTGGGTTGGGAGGGACCTCAAAGATGATCTAGTTCTAATCTCCCTGCCATGGGCAGGGACACCTTCCACTAGCCCAGGTTGCCCAAAGCCCCATCCAACCTGACCTTGAACCCTTCCAGGGAGGGGGCAGCCACAGCTTCTCTGGGCAACCTGTGCCAGTGTCTCACCACCCTCACAGTAGAGGATTCCTTCCTTATATCTAATCCAAAATCTACCCTCTTTCAGTTTAAAGCCATTACTCCTTGACCTGTCACTACAGGCCCTTGTAAAAAGTCCCTCCCCAGCTTTCTTTTGGCCCCCTTTAAGTACTGAAAGGCCGCTATAAGGTCTCCCTGGAGCCTTCTTCTCTCCAGGCTGAACAACCTCAACTCTCTCAGCCTGTCCTCACAGGGGAGGTGCTCCAGCCCCCTGATCATCTTTGTGGCTTCCTCTGGACTTGCTCCAACAGGTCCATGTCCTTCTGATGCTGGTGCCCCCAGAGCTGGACACAGCACTGCAGGGTAGGTCTCATAAGAACAGAATAGAGGGAGAGAATCCCCTCCCTCGATCTGCTGGCTACTCTTGATGGAGCCCAGGATATGGTTGGCTTTCTGGGCTGCAAACATGCATTGCTGGGTCACGTTGAGCTTCTTGTCAACTAACATCCCCAAGTCCTTCTCCTCAGGGCTGCTCTCAATCCACTCCTCGCCCAGACTGAGTTTGTGCTTGGGATTGCCCCGACCCGTGTGCAGGATCTTGCACTTGGCCTGCTTGAACTTCATGAGGTTTGCAGGTACCTGCGTCTCCAGCCTGTCCAGGTCCCTCTGGATGGCACATCCCTTCCCTCCATGTGTTGACGGCACCACACAGCTTGGTGTCATCGGCAAACTTGCTGAGGGTGCCTCAATCCCACTGTCCCTGTTGCTGACAAAGATGTTAAACCGCGCCAGTCCCAACACCGAACCCTGAGGAACACCCCTTGTCACTGAGCTTCCAAGATATTTCCACCCCACACAAGTCCTGCTTCCCGTCCACCCCTGACCACCAGCACGTCCACTCCTCTGATGCAAAGCACATAATCCTTGAGAGTCCTAAGGCACTTCAGATTTAAGGATTGCCCACCTACGTCTCACATTTCTGAGGTGAAGCAAATCAGGCACATGTGGCTGGCCACAGTAAAGGTGACTTTAAAGATGCAAAGCAGAGGAGGATTTACACAGATTACCTACAACAGGGCCTTCAAGCAGTCAAGCTGAATCTACCTAGCAAGGAATATTATATGGTACAAGGACTTCAGAGGTGACTTTTGCATCCATTAAGATGAAAATGAAATCACATGCGGAAGTCATGGGACAGGAAAGCAAATTCTGCTGAAGCATCAGCACCCAGGAGGGACATCTCTTTACCAGATCCTCTGGTGGAATGACTTTGCTCCGGGACAAGAAGTCAGGAGGCCTTTTAAGGCTACAGCATTTCCAAACGTGAACGCTTGTGGCAGGGTTTTCAAAGTAGCACTGGCCCAGAATTTCAATAGGGGTTCAAAGTCAGCCTACCAGGGGTTTGCCAGGCTCGAACATCAAAGGAACAGCGAAGACAGCTGGCTCCTGTCTCTGAGGACATCTTACTAAGCCATGCCCTGACATCACCTCGGCCAAGGCTGCTGTGTACAAATTACCCCAGCATGTATAAAGAAGGCATCTCAGTGAATGGGTGTGTGACTCAGTTTATCCAAACAGATGAGAACAAGGAAAAAAGGAGAACATCCCTCTCCCCCTCCAAAAAAAACCCAAAAAAAACCCCAAACCCCCAGAAATTTCTTCCCAGATAGCAAAACAATACGTCCAAAATACTTTAACAAGTTTCTCAATGAGGCACTTGCCACAATAAATTCACAACACACAATCCCCTGAGCAAAGAGGCTACAAGAACACGGATCGTTAATGGCAAGCATACGCGTTAGAGGCAATTCAATCTAGACTGCATTGTGTCTAAGGAGGTCATCTTTATTTCCAACTATGTGGGGTTTTATTTTTTTTTCTTTTTTTGCTTTTTATTAGCAGAGTGGGACAAATGAGAAACAAACTCCTATTTCGATATGAGCCTTGCACATTGCAGGGGACGCCAGCATAAAGGCAAGAGGCCAAGTGACTGTTATGGGGCCAAGAGCGAACGGAGATGACTTCAGCCTCTCCCTGTTAGATCTACAAGGGGGAGCTAATTAACTGAGGATGGAGTGTGGTCCAGGGCACAGAGCAGTGGCCAGGGATTCGGATGCCCTCAGGCTCTGCTTCTGGCTAGCCTGTGCAGGGGAGGCAAAGCCTTTCACGTCCTTGTGCCTCCCTGCCCCTTCCCACCCTGTACAGAGGCTGAGGAACTCTCCTCTTTTCTACAGGAAGGCTTGAAGCCACATCCCCAGTCTCTGTAACAGCAGAGAATTAGCTAAGTAAAATAACGAAGCATAAAACCCTAAATGTAGGGAAAGCCTGGCCAGGAAAACACCTTCTTCCAGCCCCATCACTTAAAAACCCACGACAGTAGAGAGTTGTTATGAAGCATTTAAAAGAACTCACACCCTGGCAGGCTGAGATCAGGAACAAGAAACCTCGTCTCCACAGGTAATTTTTTACTAAGTTATGAGCAGCCACAACCGTGACTTTGAATGAAAGAGCCAACTCAGCTTCCACCGGAGCTCCAGTACTGCCGTGCCAGCATAAATTTTAATAAAATAGCAATATAAATGTAGTCTTTTTACCCCTTGAAATGTTGCTGTATATAGAATGAGACTCACAGGCCTTTAAATAACAGTCTATTCAAGCATTACAATGAGCTATTTTGCCCGTGTAAGTAGGTACTCTATTCCAGCAACCTGACAGCGATTCAGAGAGCTGCCTTTCCCTACTCTGAGCCATAAAGCCACTCCACATACTGACATACTGATTTGTCAGGTCTACTACTACCACAATTTTTTTTTGGCCTGTTAGTCTATGTCCTCATCACCAAACAACTCACAAAGTCAAAGAGCATAAAATTATTTTTTTAAAGGAACAGCCTCTTTCTTGTCTGTCACAGCACAGATTTAAACTGAGATCAATGTGAGAGATCAAAGATAGTGTAAATATGTGGTATTCCTTGTAGATGCTGAGGCACCATAATGTAAGCCAGCCCCTACCCAGCAGGGGAGGCTGAGAGAAATCTTGCTTTGAGGTAGCAATTACTGTGGCACTCCTTGCATGCTGCTTTGATGAATCCAACCGCAGACACTTTCAGACACACAAGGCTGGGCTGGAAGGACTGACCAACCGAGCAATTGTCACATTCCTTCATATATAATGTCTCCACACAGCGAATTCAGGTGTAGACCAGAGTGAAAGAGGCTCTACAAAGATACTCCACTGCCTGCTACAGCTGTAAGCAAGGTCTATACTACACAGATGCACCTTTATAATCCTCTTTATTACCTTTAAATTATGGCACAACCACAATGATTTCACAGTTAAGGTAGGAATGTACTAACATTAACATTTGTAACACATTTATTTCTAACTTGCCCCAAAAGGCTGCTTTCTTCATGAATTTTCATTGTGTGCCTTTCTAACCCAGGTAGAACTTGACTTGCAAAGTCTACCATAAATCAGGCACAGCAAAATAGAGGTGAGATTCCCTTTTGCACAGACACTCTACCCTCCAAGTGCTGTACTTCAAAGAGGTCAGCCTAGAAACCCCTGAGCTGCTTTATTTACAATTCCTATGCTAAGGCCAGTATTTGAGAATTTAATGTCTTGGGGGTTTAAAGGAAGAAAATAACAGTTTCCAAACAAAAGTATCAGCTGGTTTTGCTTCCTGCTGACATATTTCATTTGTGGGATTTACATGTTAGACGACTGCAGTAAAATGGTGCTGAGTGACACAAGACAAGTCGGCATCACCCCCATTGGGAACATGCTGAAAGTACAGAGTGAAGGAAACAAGAAGAGAGCATCACTGAGCAGAACATGGACCACCTCTCCCCCTCAGATCAGGCACACCACTGGTCTCCACCCCAAATGGAAAGTGAGATACCGTACATAAAGGTGCTGGTTTTTTATATCCTATCCTATTTTTCTCAGCATCCCTTGGGCTCCTTAGAGTACAAGCATCAACTGCAAGAGAAACAGGAAAAAAGCTTCTCCTGACTTTACCCCAAAACGTGGCAGGGAGGGGAAGTGATGCAAAGGCAAACAACACGGCAGGGGAAAAAAAAAATATTAGAAAGGAAACTCCTCAGACAGGAAACTGAAATTACTCAAGCAACACTGCAACTGGAGTCCATCAGCAGGGAAAGGGACAGGACCTTCTAGCTACAAAGGTCACCTGGATCAACCACTGTTCAGGGCAGACAGAGAGCGCACCCACCTTGAACATCCCTGTGGCAGAAAGCAGCCCTGGCACCTTCACTTTCTGTGAAGCAGCAGATTGATTTCAGGACAGAGCTGGCTTTTGTGCTGACATCACAAATCCACTTCAGAGACCTGAAGCAGAACAGCTTGTTCTCCCATCCACGTTTTTCACAACTGTGCAGTCTCAGGAGCTGTCAAGCTGTCTTGTGACAGATGGCCTTGTGCCCAACACAGCCTTTCTGGAGGACAGCAGGAACCAAGCTGTTTTGACCTGGACAGCTGCAAACCTGGAAAAGGGATGATATGGAAGGGACGGTTGTGGCCCTGTCTCCTGCTCCCTTCTGCCTTGTGCTTCACGCCATGAAAGCAGCAGCACTCAGACATACCTCTCTAACTTCTTTATGCCTCTGAAACAAGGAGTCCATCAGGCAGATGAATCAACTCCATGGATTTTAGGGAAGACTACCAATGTGTAGTAGTAGCATAGTAGTCATGTTCTCAATGTATTCTGCTCCAACATAGGTAAAACAACCAAAAGATGCATAGAAGTGTGGTTGGGTCTCAGTTTACCATCTCTTGGTTCAAGACAAGATCAAAACATAACCAGAGGTTTGTCTAGACTGGTCTGGAAAATCACCACTGAGAGACCCATCCCTACACCTCCAAGCACTGATCCATCCTTCCGGAAGTGTAAGCTAAACAGCTCTTGTTGCAGTCTTAACTCAAATACTTCTTGTCCTTGCCTTTACGGAAGATGGAGAACAGCTCACTCCCCTCCCTTTAATGTTTTGAAGACAGACTGCATACACTCAGTCCTCTCTCACATGCTGAACAAGCCTGTCCTTTCAGTCTTTAGGGATACCACATAACTGATTCAGCCACAGAGATCATCATTCATCTCCTTTCAGAAAGGCATTGGAGTGACCTTGACAGGACACAGAAATTGTGATATTGGATCTAGATGACTGGCCCAAACAGTTTATATTTTACTCTCCAACAGCTGGGATATGATTTTCTTTTGCTGAACAAGCAACAGATCTCAGCTTTTGCTGAAGACAAGCCTTGCCAAAGGCTGCCAAGCTGGGAGGTACACTCCATCTCCCCCAGATCACTATACTTTCCCACAACAAAACACTTGATGGAAAGATTTCTTCCAATTTCAGGCCCCGTGTGAGCACTCAGCTTATTCCCATTAACTCACAGAATGTCTCGGAGCAGCATACACCTTTACAATGAGGCTCCTGCCTTCCCCTACAAGAGCCCTACAAGCTGTGCAGGTGATGACCGCATGGCACAGAGAGTCCTCTGGGCACAAGCCATCTGCATGTACAGGACCCATGATTACCAGTTCATCACCCTTCCCTACCCACAACCCAAGTCTCTCCTCTCCCCATAGCCAAGGCTGATGTCAGAGCCTACAGGGCACCCTGCAAATGTAAGAGCTGCCCAGAAAACAGACAAGATTTTCACATTAAGATTTGGGTTTTTTTCAATAGAGAGAGAAAGCTGAGAGCCTACAACATTTACCATGACAAAACAGGGAGAGAGGCCCTGTTCTTTTGGAGCAGGGAGCCTGTCCTGAACTCCAGCAGCCCAGAGAAGGGCCCCATCTCTTCCTTGACAGGCTGTTCAACTACTGGAGCAGAAAAGCAGGCTCCCCCTTCTCCCCTAGGAGAGACAACCTCATCCTACAACAGCCATCACCCCAAAGCTGGGAGCACTCACCAGGACTTAGAAGACCAATATTTAAATTACAGTGACAGAGTAATTGAGGTTGGAGGGGACCTCCATGTGCTTGTCCAACCTTCTGCTCAAGCCAGGACCCCACATCAGTTAGGTCAGGTTGCCCAGGGCTTCATCTAGTCAAGTTTTTAACGTCTCCAAAGATGGAGATTCTCCAACTGATCCCTATTTTAGTGCTTACCTGCTCTCATGGAGGATTCCCCCCCACCCCAATATCCAGGTGAATTTTCCTTGCTGCAACACACGTTCATTACCTCTTGTCCTTCTGCTGTGCAGCTCTGAAAAGAGTCTGACTCCATCTTCTGTATAACACATCTTTAATTAACTGAAGACCACAACTACATGCTGTGTGCTGGCCCCCTGACCATCTTGGTGGCCTTCACTGCATTTCCTCCAGTCCAGCAGCCTCTCTCAAACCAGGAGGCAGAGGGTGCAAAACAGAGCAGTCCAGATGTGGCTGAGACAAAGGAATTAATTCCCTCAGTTTTCTGGTTACACTCTAGCTAATGCAGCCCAGTACCCTGTTAGCTTTCACCACCACGAGAGAACACACCAACTCATGTTCAACATGTTGCTCCCTGGGAAGCCCAGGTCCTGCCCTGATGAGCTACTACCTACCCAGCCTGCACCAACACAGCAGGTTGCTACATCCCTTGTTGCATCTGTCCTTGTTGACAATTCCTGCAAATGACAACTTTTGAGCCCCATGCTCGAGCAGCACAGCCCTAGCACTGGGTACTAGTTATTCCCTTGAATCAGAATTTCTTCTTTGACCCAGATGATATTCCTCATTTGTCAGTTCAGATGAAGCATTCCCACAAGAAGGCCCATCCCTCCAACAAATTGCCATCTTCTGGCATCTGTCAGCTGGAAAATTCCCAGCTGGGTGTTATGTGATAAAGCCACTGCTCACATCCGAGATCTGTCGTGCCTCAGTTGGCTGCTCTTCACACTGCACTGCTTGCTGCCCAGAACATACTGATAAAAATGCATGTCTGATATGGGCTGGAGAAGGAGGCAAAATAGGAGCATTCAGTCAACAATATGGACACCTTCCAGTGGCAAACCAATGCCTCTAAATAGTGAGAGATGATAATCAAATAGAGACAGCTTCTGATTGCTCTTGCACTGACTAAGAAAACGGTACCAATAAAAAAGAAGTAGTAATTTGAACTTGGCTTAGGCTGTGTGGTCTTTATTATGTGATCAGTCAGGGGAAAAAAAAAAAAAAGACATCAAGATAAGTTGAGAGCACACATCAATAACTTAAGGTTAAAGTAGAGGACAGTCAAGTTTTAAAATTTTTGCCACCTGAAGTAGGATGTGATCACAATGAGCAGCTAATGTAAAACATGTTCCTTGGTTTCAGGGCAATATTCATTATACAACAGTCATATTCATTACAGGATCAGATACAAAGCAAGCATAGGAACTTCTGAGTTAAGATTGCAAATCCAAACCTGTGATGGATATGCAGTTTTGTGCACTAGCATAACCTTAACTCTGCCCTGCCAATCACACCGAGCAAAACCCCTATGAGCAGAATGAGGATACTTCAGCAGAATAAAATAAATTGGGAAGCTGGGTTTAGACTGCCTTGGTTCTCTGATCCCTTTCCCCCACTTTCTGTCTGCCCTAGCATCATACAAGGGGAATATACTTATTCTGCACAGCAACAACAGGAGCGGTAATCCTGTGGCTGATGAGCTGTTTTCCAAACATAGCAATTTGCCCAAAACCTGGAATTGAAGTATTTCATTCACAAGATCAGTTGAAGAAATCTGAAGCACTTAGGTGGTTTAGGAACAATAAGCCTATCAAGAACACAACTGTTTCTAAATTCCCTTGTGCTGATAACTAAGATAACTAAGAAGCATGGACAGATGCCAAACCCCTCCCACAGGCAAAACCCTGGTATTTGGGCAAAACTATCACACAACATTCAGGATTGCCCTTGGTGGAAGGTGCACCAGCTCTGCTGGCAGGGAACCTTTGGAGAGAATCATTAAGCTCCATTTCACTCCAGGGAGTCAGACACTGCCCTACTCAAGCTGGGTGAACGTGACCCAGCAAGTACAAAGCTGGGGTGTAAGCTTGATAGTTTGTTCTCCTCCTGATGAAGAGTCTTCATCGGATTGCACCTGCTTTTCCAGTAGCCTTTAGCACTTCTGCTATTTCACTGGACTCACCTTTGAGTATGAAAGCCTCCACTAAAATGACTGAACAAGCCAAACAAGAAAGGCAAGATTATCTGCACAGTGGATTTAGTTTACCAAGCCCGTCTCCTCTGCAGAGTTGGCATGTAGCCTGCGTGCCACACACAAATGAAGGAGTGATGGAGAGCTGTCTTGAGCAACACCAAACACCAAACAGCAGCAAATGGCCCACAGGGGGCTAAAAACCACATGGAGATCCAGAGGTTTACACATCTCGACATGCAGCCATGGCTTGACTTCCTCAGTGTGAACCTTCTCTCTTTGAATTATGCAAGTTGCTGTCTGGCCCCTCAATTTTTCTCCTCAATGCAGATGTAGGTAAGGGCTAAGAAGCTGGTGTTAGTCTCAAGTCTAGATGCTCTGATTTGCTCTAGGAAAACCTCAAGAGTAGACCTGGACAGGACTAACCACTGTAGGAAAATGTATACTGAGCTGGCACAGAAGAGCATCGGGTCTGTGGGATACAAGGTACAAATGACTCAGCTATGCTCGCGCGCATGGGAGAGATCCTAAAGTCCCTTAAGACATTTCTGAGTGCATCAGAGTCCTTCAGTCCATTAAAACCAGCACATCCCACACTCCACTGGAAGCAGCACTGTGCCCTTCCTTCACCATCCAATAAAAAGGATCCCGAGCAAAATGAGACATGCATTTGTTTTGCTATCAATCAAAAGTAGCAAACTACAAGTCACACTTACAGTGGCAGGACCAGAGCAAAGACTGCTGAATAGATCACTAGAAAACACTGTTACCCTCCGCAAAATTATCCATGCTTCAGCAAAACATTTAGTGCAATTATCTAAGGATCAAAATTATTAAGTGTTCCATGAAGAACTTGGATTATTGTGCTGTTGTGTTGTGTCAACAAGATGGAGATATAAAGTATCAGAAAAAAACCACCCTTCTTACAAGTAAAAGGAGGATTGTGCTCTCACCTGCCTCATTACTACACCTCCAAGTAATCAAACATGGATATAATTTTGCTCTTCGTTAAAATGAAACAGTTCAGTCAAAAATAATGGCTTCTGCTCCAACCCAATGTGACTAATCCAGCAATGCACACACCAGGCAATCTACTTCATTACTGTTTTAATAAAAAATGATTTCACGGATTCTTTTTTTTTTCCTCCCCTGAGATGCCAGCATATTGGTGATTACTTAGGATTATAGCAGTGCTCATTCCATTAAGCAATCCATTTCACAAGGCATCTACAGTTTAGACATGCGGTTCTGCAAAAGGCTTGATGCTGCTGTATATTTCCTTGGAAATGGGAAGCACCAACTGGAAAGTCCCCATCGACTCGAATGCCTACGCAGTCAGAGGATTGGGATCTTGGGAGCAATTCTCTGCTGGCATTGACAGGCAAATTCTGCCAAACTGTGGAACTGAGTAAGGGGAATTTGCTTTTATCTGCGCAATCGCCATCAGTCAGAAACACATTCCTGTCATCCCGGTGTGATGTCTAGCTGTTGTGCCATACAGCACAGCAATAAGCAGCTCAGATTTGTATTATCAACAGAAAGGTGAAGCAAAAGATACTGCTTTCCCTTTTGACTTCACTTCAGAGCACAACCAGCCAAAACGTTCCCACCATCCTGAAATCAGTGCAGATCCTCTTCACAAGCATCATCTGCTGAGTGGACATCTGGCCACATCAGAGGAAGCAGCTTGGTTATCACTAGTCAGCCAGAACAGTGCAACAGGTCTGAGGAAAGCAGCCTCTCAAAGAAGTGCAGGCCACAAGGGAGTATTTATAACCACTGTTCACTGCTGCATGTATCTTTTCTCCATTTTTCAAATGCTCAATACCAAATCAAACTCATTGAGAGAGGTTTTCTTCTTGGATCAGTGCACATTACTGAAATCTGAGTCAGCTCCTTCTAAAGAGAACTATAAAATTCCCACTAAAGTGTCAAGCATAGCAGTGCTTCTATACTGCATTTTATTTCATTTAATCGCAAGGTAAGAACAGCTCCTCCAAATTCAGTTATTTTCTAGAAAATGTGCCTGTTTTTACCAGCTTAGCTGGGCAAATCACAAAGGTTTGTGTTGACCTTAGTATCTGTTTCACAGTCTATGGGAGATTATCTGCATCCAGCAGTTAAAGAATCTTCCTAAAGAAAGAAAAAATTAATCTTTGATAAAGAAACATTTTGTCAGCATTCCAGCAAAGGCATAAGAACCTCACTGAGGAAGGTTGATTGATTATGCAAGGCATTGATTCCTGACTCACATATTTTTTACTCTATAATAAAGATGTTTGAGAGCCAGAAATCCAGCAGCTGCAGTAATACGATGCAAGAGAAATTACTGTAACTAGTAATCTGAGCCCAAATTTGAATTTTCTTTCTTGCACCCCTACAAAAGCATAATTAAATACTAGGAGGTGAAAGAAAAAAAAAAAATCTACTTAATACAGTCCAAATCATTTCACACCAGTATAAAGCAAGATTCAGGAAAGTTAGTTGGGAGGAGATAGAAAACACAGAACCTTTACCCACATCAACCAAAATTGACAGCAATACTGTTAAGGAGAAAAGCACCACAGAAAACCAAAGCAATAGTCTTAATTTACTGCTGAATCTTTCAGTTCCGTTTCCTTCCTTTGCCTTCCTTGGAAAGTACATGTTTTATTTATGATTAGAGGAACTTATCCCTGAAGGGCATGTCTCACCAAGCTGATCTTTTAGGGGACAAAGTAAATTTAATATGAACTTTGTCTGCTTCAAATTGCCACAATGTTAAATGAGCCCATATATTTCTACCAGGTTCTCTTATTCGGTTGCTGTGCCTCAGCTACAAAGCAAGGAGCAGGCTCTGCTGCTAGAATTAGGAATAGCTTACTTTCACTCCTTTCACTATCAAAGGCTTCTTACAGACAAAATAATAATAGAATCCAGAAAGACAGGAAAACCTTCTTTTACTGATAAACTAAGCCAAAGCTCTGCAAAAGAGCTGAGCAAAAATAGTTAAAAATCCATGTATTTGCCTTTGTCAAATTTCATCCTACACAGAATTTGAAGAGAGAGAGATCATTGTCAAAGGTACCCACTGACTTTTTAAAATAACAAACAAACAAAAAATAACCCACACCCCACCACACACACCTCCAACCCTAAAAACACCACCTCTTGCTGTGGAAGCTTCCAAGCATTCATAGTTCTTTATTCAGATGACCTAAAACCCTTTCTAGAAGTTATCCTGGAACAACTGCTGGCCACCTGAGGAACACCGGCCTTGAACCACACACCCAGACAAGGCACATTCCTGTTCCACCCCTGGAGATCACACAGTAGCCTTCTCCTCACCCAGCTCACACGTTACCCACCGGGACAGCGGACATGGTCTCTTGAGCAAGCTCAGACTTATATTTATCTCCAAAGTACAGACTTAAGAAGTGGTTAGATGGAGAGTGAATAAGCTTCACTGGAGGAGGGACATTTGATTTAATTAGCACAGTTTGCACCTATTGTAGTGGGACTCTTCATCACCAAAGGCCATACCTAAACAAATGTTACAAGGTTTTAACTTCTTTTGCTTTGCACCAAAGAGATGAATATGGAAGGAAAGATGACAGTATTTTGCTCAATACTTCAGTTCATTTGTTTCCTGCCTCCAGCAGATGAAAGTAATCCTACCGTTGGCTGACGACTAAGTAGTTCAAGGGGGAAAAAAAAAAAGCCAAGGATTAGTCCTATGAAGCTGGCCTTTCTGGAGCTAATCAAATCTTATTCTCTCTAATTTGATCCTTAGACTTTGCAAGGAAGATTTTCCTCAGGCCATCTACAAAAATTCCTTTTTCATTGTCATGCTGTTTGTAGGAAGAGAATGTACTTACATACAAGAGCAAACTATCTCCCAGATTTTCCAGCACTCCTGAGATGCCGTTTGCACAAAAAATCCTCTAAAAGACAAGAGAGCAGGACTAAGAACACCTGCCCATGCCCAAAGTGCAAATTTTTGTTTAGCTCTTCCTTCAAGTGTTTGTTCATCCCATTAGAGAACTCTTACCACTTGCAAATTATATTAAGTCCCTGCCAGGACAATCGTGCTGAGTCAAATGCTTCACTATACAAGGTAATTCTCTAAGTAACCCTCTAGCTACTTGCATCAGACTTTACCTCCAACTTCCTCATCTTTAACACATCAGCCTTAAGTTCTCCTGGCTCTATCAAGACTAAGTTAATACTTAGGTGTCACAAAACGGCCCAGAATGACAAAATGGAAAGAAAGGTTTCTTATGGTTGCTTCTGAAGAGGAAGGAAAGCCCAGGTTTTGCAGACTGCTTCAGTCACAGCAGCGGAGTGGACACAACAGCAAGCAGGCAAGTCTTCCCCCCAAGGACTACAGATGTTATGACACCCCACTAGTACGGAGCTCCAAGTTAATCCGCTGGGGCATTTAGGACTGCTAAGGCAGCTCCCATACAAGCAATTCAAGAGTAGTTCTTCCATTATGCATGCTTTCCCACATTACACAGTTCCGAGAGCTTAGATTTATGGAGCTGAAAGATAACAGATCATCCTATCTGAAACTTCTCATCTCGGGACGGCGCACAAATACTGTTGGAATAAGGAATAACACAAGTAAAGAAAATACTCCAAATGTGAAGAATGAAGTCAAGCTCAGCTCTCCAGTCGTGAAGGACAAACAGAAAAAAGTGCTTCATTTTGAAGCCTACTGTTCTGGATGCAAGTGTGTACTCATACAAAGCCAGGTGCAAAAGCTAAGCCTACAGAATATATTCTTGATACAGAAGCATCTCTGCTGCCCAATTCCCTGTGCAGAAAGAAGTAGGTGGAAATTAGAAAAAAAAAAACACCACAACACAAACACACTGTCTCTCAACAACAGCAGTGATATTGCTGGAAACCCACAGCGTTGGGCACTAATTAAATACTGCTCGTTAATAAGTTATTTATAAAAAGCAGCTGTTCTGCAACACAGACATAGAAATGTTGGAGACATTCAAAGGTCCCTTCCCACCAACTTCTTATTCAAAGTGGTACCAAGGCCAATATTAGCTCAGGTCAGCCATGGCTTTTAGCCAGCTGAATCTTGAAAACCAAGGATGGAGTTTCTGCCGCTCCTCAGGACAGCCCGCTCCAGTACAGCACTGCCTCTAGTGAAAACTCCCCAAATGAACCTCCCAAGCTGCAACTTGGAGGACACTCTCCCTTACCATATAGTTTGTATTACACTGCAGAGGTTGCCTCTATTCCCTTTGCAAGACCCTTTCAAACAGGCTGCTAGGGCTCACTGTTATGTTTACCTCCAGCTGGGGCAGCAAGACACAAGGAACAATTTTAGAGGCTCTCAGAAGATGAGACTGTAGCTTGTAGCTACTGCAAAGGTTAATTCCAGTGCAAGGCTGGTCAAACAGAACAAGCCCACAGAGCACTGAGTTTCTTCAGGTTCCTTAACTCTGAATGAGTACTGCACAACAGAGGGCAGATTTTAAAGTTCTCAAAAGCATTTTGTATTATGATCAGCAAGGCAAGCACAGAGCCACTGCAGCAAAAGACTTCAACTGTCAAAATTCAAGTATTCCACTTCTATTCACTTGCACACACGCACAGTGAATGGTGGAGCCAGGTGACCTCAAAACAGGCCAAAGCAAAAGTTTGGATGGCCCTGCAGACACTCTAAAACACACTCTCTAAAATGAAAAGACACAGTTCAGGGCAGACTCAGTGCAATTCTTGTAGCTATCTTTCAGCTATTATATCTGAGGCAGGAGAACACCATTTAGGTAACAAAGATTTGAAGCTTGGCAGCATGGATTAAACAAACAAGATGTTAGAGCTGGTCCTGTTCCTATCCCTGCTGATGACAGGTTTGTGACTGTGCCCCAGCCTCCTCCCTAGTCTCACCCTCTAGTGTCTCAATAGAGGGGATGCTCTTCTGTATACAGACACTGGCTCTCGCTCTGTGTGTGTGCATAGCAGGATAAGGCCCTGATTCCAACTGGAGTCTTCAGGCACTTCTATAAAACAAATAACAATTGGTTACTGCAACAACAAAATATCCCCAAGACTCCATGAAAAGCACCAGGTACTTTTCCTTCAGTAAGTTATTGGCATCACACAATGTGCAAGCGCTGTTTTTTCTTTCTTAAAACAAACATTTCTTAGGCTTTGAAGCATGAAATAAGTAAGTCCCATAGAGAATGGTATTTTTAGCTTCCAGGATCACATGATGTGCCAATGGCTTCTGTCAGGATCATCAGTCTTGCAAATTTAAATTGATTGAAGTAATAAGAGTGCTTGGCAAACATACCAAGTTGAAACACATAAAGGCCAAAACTTCTAAACAGACAGCATGAAGTAAATGCAGTCCTCTATAAAAACTCCTAAACAATTCATATTAGCAGTGCTGGGAAAAAAAGCTTACTGTGTTGCAAAACTATAAAGCATTTTTAGTCTTATTTTTTAATTTTATCATAACCCATTTTTTTTGTCATCACTCTGTCCTTTCTTTCCAAGTGTTTATACAAATCAGTCTCATTCGCATTAAGAACTAATTAACTCAGTATCACACGATAATTTCTATTATAAACAAACAGCTGGATACTTGGAGTTATCCTTGCATTGTTCTTATCCTGGATGGATGTGCAATGCAGTATGCAAAATGGGCACAAATATATGATGAAATAATCTTACAAGCCTGGATTTATACTGATCAAAGACAGAACAGCCAGAGAAAAACTTCAGAAATCCTCCTTGGTTTTGATGTGGGTTTTTTTTTTCTTTCATTGTGAACAGACATTAGAATAAAAACCCAATGGACAGAGATTTCCCACTCCCAGGGCAGCCATCCATCACCATTCTGACTTTAGTTGGGAGGTCCACACCTGCTGAGCATCCACCACCACACATACACAAACATCCCTCCTACAAACACTAGAGGATTAAGAGCAAGAAAAGCTAAAGTAACTGAGAGTGACAGAAGAACTTGTTTTGGTCAAGGTCAGTGAAATTAAAAATGAAAATCAGCCAACCTGCGTGGCTTTCTAGGGTTTTATGTTTTTTTCTGTTTTAATGATTTTATGCTCTGGATATGATGCATTGACTGAAACATGTAAGCTATGTTTAGGAAGAGCACACATATGGGCCAGATTTTCTCAACTGCACCAGGATAAATCTCCAGCAATTCCAGTAAAATCTGTGGGTTTCCACTGGGGTAAAGATCTCCCCTGATTGCCACTGTTATTCTTGAATAACAGTGTTATTCTTGAATAACTGGCAAAGGTGGCTAGAATTTCTCATCAAGGCTGATCCTTTTTGATATTTAGAATATGAAAAATCAAAACTTCATTCAGAGATACAGTCTGTCAACTGGAGCATATAATTATGGTCGAATCTAATTGCTAAAAGCACATGACTTACAGGCAAGCTCCACTGACATGAGCTTGAGCTAGGACACACAGCAAGGATAAAGCGTTAGAACAAGCCTGTACACTACAAAACAGTTTGCATTAGTTCACATGACTAAAAATAATTGTACTCCCTTTTTCATTGATTGATATCTAAAAATATTCACTTTGAGCTTGAAATGACTTTCCCCTGAGCAAGAACTGACCAATTTATGTCCAAACATGGGAGGCCAGGAGCGAGGCACAGTGTCCGAGTTCACAGCAAGCCTGACGCAGAAATCTCATGTTCCCTTGCTAAGGATGCAGAGACTCTGAGTCCAGCTACAGCCAGAGACTACCCTGACCCTCCAAGGATTTCTCATAGCTTAAAGAAACATTAACTGGCTATATAATGGTTTTAACACACATGCATTAAAATTATTTTATGTGTATGTCTTGGTTTATATATTAAACGTTAGATTATATAATAATGTATATTTGTACATAACACAAAAAGAAAGGAAGTCAGATCAGTCAACCTTAACTGTCCCTTCTGGCCTTAAAAACATCTATTGGTCACAAAGCTTTAAGAACACATACACAGAGCCAGCTGATCCAGCTGCTAGGCAAACTCAGTCAAGGGAGTCTGACCAGATAAGCAGCTCCCTGGTTCAAACATCGCTGAAATCTAAGGATGCCACTGGTGGTAGTAGACAACCAAAGCTCATGATTCACAGCAAGCACATTGCCTCTGAAGGAAGTATTATATAAAACTGGTTGCCTGTGACACTACTGGGTGAAACCCAGCAACTTTGGAGGTCCTTCTCAGCTTGTGTTTCTGCCACGAAATTTCCAGTCCTGGTAGGATTTCTCTGGTAGCTTTTCTCTGATGGTACCATGGATTCCTGCAGCTAAGCACCAAAAGCAGTAAAGGTTGAGCAGAGTTTACATCAAAGCATTTTAAACTTCTGCTGTCATGTTTCATCTCAGTAGACCACAAAGCACATACATAAAGGAGACCTCTGGAGCTGAAATACTAGAGAGAAGAGGATTCCAAGGCACAGCTGTCCTCACAAATAATTAAAAAATATCTCAGAGGATCAGTGACATCTAGGAGGCTCCACTACTTGTTCATTTCAGGCCTTATCAAAAACCTCTTCTCCCACATGCTTTCCAACCACAGTTGGAAGTTCAGATGTGTTAGATCTGGCTGAACTAGATCTGGATTGACTACTAGGGAAATCCCACAGAGAAGAAAATATAGAGCTTTTATTTATTTATATACCATGTTTTCTTTAATGTATGGCAGATTAATAAGAGGAGTAAAATTGTTAATACCATCCACAGAGCTGGAAGTGTGCAGCTGGAAGTTTCCATTTCCCCTTACTAGCCACCCCAGGAGGTTCATTTAAGTCCACAAGGATTGCAAGAGCTAGTCCAACTTCTGTGTTACATTTGAGTCACTCAACCCGCCTCCCCCTGCAGCAAACAATTACACCAATTTGATTTTATTATGTTCTTCTCAAGCAAAACAACAAGAAAAAGTCAGACTGCACAGATAGCAGACTATGCTTTTGTTCAAAGGCAATTTCAATTCCCAGTTCCCATAAAGCACTCTAAAACTGATTCCTGTTGCTGTAGTATTTGTGTATCCAAGGGCTGGACAGCAGTCTGATCCTGGTTACATCAGTGTAAACCTGAAATAAATTCCTGTGCTGTAAAGGAGTTATTCGTAAGCCAGTCATTCAGGCTGAATCCAAGCTCACAAATGGCCACATTTCACATCTTGGAGGGGAACGTGACAGCTTAACAAGGAAGTATTAGAAAAACATTTCCAACTTGACCAAACTCTGTGTATTCTGTATTTAAAAACTGCTCCAACTGTCCACAGGAGCTTTTGTGTTAGATGCTCAAAATCTGCGCTATAAATAGACTCCAGCACAATCTTCTGAAAAGCATCGAGACATAAGAACTGTCAAACACAGACAGAGCACCTAAATATCCAGTGATCTAGTTTTGATCTCGCTCATACGAGGTATACAATGGTGTAATGCTGTATTTTTTTTAATGGAGAGAGGATTCATCTAGACACAAGATTACTACCCTTTATTTATTTCTATTTTTAATCTTTGTGATTAATTATTAATGTTACATGGCATGTTTAAGATAAGAACATATTGCTCCTCTAGAAGAACTAAGAGTAAGCTTTCCTGCTTTTCCAGATAAAAGAAAATAACAATGATACAATCTCCAATTTCACACAACAGTCCTGTCTTCCTGTGATCACTAAATTAACAGTGCTGTTATCACTTTGAAACAGTATGTAACATTTAAGATTATTAGTCAGCTGTTTGCTTTTCTGCAAAAACCTCAAACAAACATACTTCACAAAGCAGCAGACAAAACCTGAACACAGCCCAAGCGATCTGCTCTCCCAGCTTGATTCTTTCTAGTTTCCAAGTTAGGAACTGCAGAAATTATCACTGAAGAAGGCAAAAGAAACAATTACTGGCATAGAGCTGATAGATGAGCACCTGCAAATGCGTACAAGCCAAGATCAAAATTAACTCACTTTATGCACCAGTAAGTACAGTCTATTTGCAAGCAGATTCAAACAAGAAAATGCAGCAGTGGGAAAAAAAGACTGAGGGCTGACTTCTGCAGCCCTGACTCAAAGTAACATTCCCATTAATTTCAATAGTTTTGCCTGAGCCAGGACTCCAGCTCTAGAACCCCAATTACAGCTGAATAACCAACGCACAAACAACTCTGCCAGCAAATCAGTACCTCTCTAGTCATGTAACAGAGAACAAGATTTTTCTTTTCATTAGCTGCTTCTCCATTCCCCATGACACCACAAATGCTCTGTGCCCACCAGCTCCAGCCAACAGGAATGTCAAAGGGTTTGTCACCAACATACCAAACTCAAGCTTCAGGGCTCGAGCTAACTAGATGGTTCTGGAGAAGACAGTCAGCAGGCAGCCAGCTTAAGGCAGCTTCTCCACATAACGCATAATGAGACTGGGGCATTCATTGCCAGACATCTCATAGAGGCCAAAAAGTTCAAAGTTTTAGTTGTGAAAGCAACTGACTGCCTGACTTTGGGAGAGGATGACAGAAAAGGGTCACTTGATTCATGTCCTGTTTTCGTCTCCTACAGCATCTCCTACTGGCTGTGCCAAATGAGGATCTCATGTTAAACAGACTTCTGGTGGAGACATTGAGAGTCCAGTTATTCAGAAGTATTTCTCAGATGCCGGTTCCAGGAGCCCCACAACTACACCAAGCTCTTGGCTCTAAAAAGACAGATTTCTAGCTTTAAATTTATTTTTTTTTAAACAAAAAAATGGCTGACAGTTTGAGCAAAAAATATCACATACACCACACACTGCTACAGTCTCCAAAGATTAAAACAGTGGTTTTAAGACAGGTAAGTCATCATTCCCCATTCCCCTGAGTGGCTATAGGGAGACAATTCCACCCAGAGACCATTTCTAGTGGGTTGGGGCTGGAAAGGAAATTCTCCTACCAAAGGTGGGAACTAATATACATGTGGTAGGTCTGCCAGCAGCCTGCTTTAACCTTACCCCAGTCACTGCTCCCTGTTCAGATGTCCTTTGCAGCCTGCTTACAAATACTCAGATTTTTCAGCCATGGGCCAGTTTTGAATTCCAGACCCTTTACCCTTCAGCCCTCCCGTGGGCACAGCTCCAACTCTTGGTCCAACTCAAGAGCCTTTTCATGCAGTAATGCAGTAGGAGATGTTTGGCTGGTAGACCCATCTGCTATTTTAATGGCTATTCTTGGCTTCCCAAGGCCGCCAGCCAAAAGGCAGTAGGCTAGATGGCCTGGATTGGACAATCTCAAACAATCTCCTAAACACTCCTACAATTTATTACTTTATCGGGACCATTAAACATGCTTCTTCTCGTATTGAAACAGTTTCTGCATCACTATTCATTTGGCCTCCTATAATTTGTTATATAGGTGAAATTTGCAACCTGTGCAAAGGTCAGGGCAGTGTTTACAAAGCACTTAAATCTAACTCCAAATGGCACCTGAACCTTTGCTTGTCATATACCACATCTAACAACACCACCATCTGTGAACAATATGCTGAGGTGACTTCACTTGCAAAACTCTGGCAAAATGCTGGAGAGAAAGATCACAAAGTAAGTTACAAAGTTCATTGCAAAGTCACTGATAAATTTGCCAAAAATTTTGTCTCATTATCAGCCCAGCTCTGGCCTTGATCATCTCATAAACATACAGGAAAATTAGAGTTTCATCTTAACATAAATTTTAAGTCCTTGATAGAGTAATGAAATAATGTATCTTAAATGTGCCTCAGCAGTCACTGTCCTGTGGAACAGTAAATTCTGAAGAGTAATGAGGTGGCACCCAACCAAGATCTGTCTGGGACTTCTGTAGCTAGAGGGATGCATTTCATATTAACAATTTGGTCTGGTATATCCATGAAAAAAGCACTGGTCTCACTTGTGGGAACTTAGTTTAAAAATGCTACAGGGACCTTTGACAACTCTAGGTAGGCAAAAGAAATTCTGAAAGAGTGGAAAAGCACAAGCTTGAATAAAAAACGAAATATGAGCAGCCAGATATAATAGGGAGCCTGTGTCCTCCATTCCCATAAAAATACCAGACCAAATAATCAAACAGGCTCACAAAAAAAAAAAAAAAAACCACCGAGAATGACAGTCAGAGGTTCGTCAAGACTAAATCCTATCAGATTAATGTTGCTTCTTTCTATGACAGAGTTTGTGAATAGAGAAGGACAAGGGACATTACAGATCTTGACGCCAGTACGGCTGCTACTGCCCAGCATGACAAGACAGGGAAATGGTTTCAGGAGCCAAACCTGGGGTTGCTATCAGTGGCTCACTGTCAAACAGAAGGATGCCAGGAAAGGGCCCTTTTAACATTTGTTATTTTCATAACAGGGAGATTAATCGTTATGTCTAAAATGATATTAAACTGGAAGGCTGCAAGTACATTGGAGGAAGAACTGGAATGATTTTAACAACCTGAAGAAAGTGCCTGGAAAAAAAGAATTCTTTGCAAAAGCGGAAGGTTACTCCCACTTCAGTGAAGGCTCAGCTGTACAGACGCAGTTCAGGGAATAGCTGCAGTTTCCTAGAAGAGGACTGAGAGTTACGAGGAAACCCCAAACTGAAGCTGCATCACTTGTTATACTGTTGCCAAAAATCCAGGCACAGAAGTGAGATGGATAATCCACTGTACACTAAGAATGTGAAGTAATTCTTCTCTGCAAGGCTGCTCTGGTGAGACCTCAACTGAAGACCTGTGCCCAATTTGAGGAACTGGATTTTAAGAAAGGTGTAGGCTCATTGGATAGAGTCCAGAAGAAAAAGAAGATCGGCAAATTTTTAGAAAGTATGACTATACAGAATGAGTGGAAGAATTTGGGTTTTTTAGTAAAGACAAAGGAAAACAAGAAAAAAGGCCCTGAGATCTATAGGACATTGCTGCAGAGGAAGAGACCAGTCACAAGGTGACTAGGACAAGTATTGGGTCTGAACTACACCAGGAGAGATTTAGCCATTAAGAAATAACAGCAAGTGAAGCACTGGAAAAGACTGCTTGGAAGGACAGGCAATCTCCACCACTGATGTTTTAAAAATGGATTAGGCATGTATCAATTAAGAAGCATACAGGTGACCCTGCTCATTAAGACACTAGTTATTTCTCCATACCTCTGACAGTTTTGTTATCCTCTTATTAGATGACCACTGCTCAACCCTTGGAGCTCCCCAAAAAAATTCTTTAAAAGTGGCCGAATCCCAAACATTGTAATCAGACAAAACTTTCTCTGACTCTGGAATCTGAATCAATGGCAAAAATATCAACCACCACATCAGGTTCTGCCACTCTTCACCATGTAACTTCATTTGAGGAACAAATCATTATTCAGCCTGGGCAACATCCCACTGGAGAAAGAAGATCATATCAGACTGACTCACAATTTGGATGCCTGTCCATGGTTTTGTAAAGTTTTAGGACTACCTCTGTGGTTTTACACTTGCATCCAATCTCCACAATTACTTTAAAATGTTCTGCTGTAATAGAATAAACAGAGGCAATTATGAAAGGTCAGAGAAAGAGCAGACATAATACATTCTGTTAGCTCCTTCTGATAGTTCATGATGTGGAGCTTCATTAATTTGTCTGGGACACATTCCCCAGCCCACTTCAGAAATGCCAAGACTCCCTGTGGGATGGCAGTGAAGGGATGCACAGCTTTCAAATCTCTCTTCAAGAAGATAAAGATAATGACTTTCAAGGAAGGCAAAAGGAATTAGAAACCCCACAAATAAAATGAGGGCATTCATAGCTGTAAGAACAGGTGCTGTGGCATATGAATTAAGGCATCATTTCACCAACCCAGAGGCACAAAGGTCAGCCTTGGTCCAGATTTGGACCAAAGGCTGCATTCCCAATTAATCCACCTCTGAGCAGCTCCTTGCTCACTCAGACCAAGTGCTGAAAAGCAGCTGGATATCATATTAGCCACTTCATAACCTTATGTAGCAAAGATTAGAGGCACTGCTATGCATTAACTTTACTCATCCAACAGGGCCTAAGGTTTGAGTGAATCGTCACCATGGCCAAAATCCCCAAAAATGGATGAAGAAGGAAACCCAGAACTTTTTTCTCTGCTCATCTCACATGTCAATGCCAGACAAGTGCAAGTTCAAATTTATGGGCTGATTGCCCTTCCAATCTGATCCACTCCAAGCACACGTGTTATTTCTCCTGTTTCTTGAACTTTTGTGCTCTGACAGAGCAGACATAGATGCCTTTGCATCCCCACCACTGGAAGATCTTTCAGAGGGCAAGGAGCTGAGCTTCTGATACTGAGCCACACTTCACATTAAGGGCACATTTATAAAGAATATATAGAGTGTAAGCTGCTAGTTATGTCTGTAACAATCAAAATCAAAAGATCACCAACTAATTTATAAAATCTATAGTCATCCATTGACATGCTTCCAATCATCTGTTTATATTTCTGTTGTTAAAATAAGACTAATCATCCTGACTGTCCTTATATTAAATTATTACTCTGTTTAGAAATGGAGGGAAAAAACATTTCTCTTGGGCATGCCAGGCAAATTACTTCTGTTCTCAACACACCTCTCTGCCACACCACAACTGACAAGTTACACAGGATCACAGTTAATCTACAACTTTTCCCTAGTAACAAGGACAGTTTTGTAAAACTCAATGGAAAAACTGGTAAATGCTGACACACCTGCTCCTTAACCTCTTCTTTCTGCATCCTGCTCTCTCAGAGCAGTACTGAAATTACTGGCATGTGCCCACAGACTTTTACAGGTAGACATCAGCAAGTTGTGGCCCCATGCAGAGCCCACCACACACAACAGGGCTTATTAGGGCTAGCACAGGACAGAGCTGCCATGGCACCATGGTTTCTAACTCGGAGTTGCCTGACATCCACATGGCTCACAGCATGAGCAGAGTAAATCCACCTCTACCCAAAGACTAAATGTACATGGCAAGAAGCTGAGGCCAGTTGCTCTAGAGCCTTTGGCTCTGCCAAGAAAGCAAAGTCATTAATTGCCAGTGCTGTAGCTCTCCATCAATCACAGGACCCCAAAGACTCCACCACAAACCCTGCTCCAGTGTCTGATCTTGGGACAGGAAAACAAAGAAAACTGAAGCAACTGAAAAATGCCTTGGGACTACTCTTTTTCTCAAGCTATTTAGGCTTCTCCGCAGCCTCTGCCAAAGCAGAGAAAGTCAGCTCTAATTTGCTGTCCAGCTGCAACAGTCACTTCCCAGTTCCCATCAGAAGATCACCAGGTAGCTCCAATCCAGCCCTCTCCTGGCACTGCAAGGACCACGAACAGCACAAACACCGCCACGAGTACTCAACCCAGCTCCATCCATGTAGCCCCCAACTGCCCTTGTTATGCACTTTATGTTTAAACAGCACAGAAATGGGATAACTAAATTAGTTTCACTGATAAATTTCAGCACCTCTCTTCTCAGAGCTCTCCTATTAGGGCTCTCAGCCGGGTTTTTCCTATCATGCTCCCAGAAGTCAAGAGCCAGCTCAGAGTACCCGGGTGTTAAACCCGCTCAAACGGTCTCTGCCCTCAAGGAATCTCCGCAAGCTTGTAAGGTAAAAACAGGAGAGATCTTCATAAACCACCTTCCGTAGGTTTGCAAACATTATCTCATTAACAGCCACTTCTTTGCACTTATGCTTATGAAAGCAAGACTGAACTTCGTATTTTACCTCTAAAGCAGAGCAGAGTCCTCCAATCCGGCAGCGTTACATAAATGAGTTTCACACCAGTGGGGAGAGCCTAATAGATTTTGTAGGTCAGTGCTTCTGGCAGATATTTCTCTGAAGACTGTGTTTTGAGTTCAAGGAAAAAAAACCTATGCTTCAACTAGGTTTTCGAAGGCACAGTCCAGTAAAAGTTAATGAGTAGGGAAAAAAAAAAGAAGGAGGGAAGAGCTCGATTGATTTGTTGTAAGCTGATCTGAAAGTGTTTTGAAAATTCAGGGCATGTGAGGACAAAATAAATAAAAAAATATTCTAGCAGAGAACAACTCAAAAATAAAAATAGCAGCAATGGCTAAGAACAGTTCTTCAAAGGGATGTCAGACTTTACAATACTTTGCACAGCAGCAGTGACTAAAAAGGCTTCATGTTGTCGCTACATGGCAATATTAAAAACTAGCATTCATTTCTTTGCAAAAAAAAAAGCAACAAAAACACACACAGCAGAATAATAAAATGCCACCATAGGAAGGTTGCTTTAAATCCTATTTATAAAACCCTGGGGCATTTTTTCTTGTTCAATGTGGTCACCACAATGTCATATTCTAATTTTCAACACAGGTCAGAAATGTCATTAACTAACTGGCAATGCAATGGATAGCACAGGTAACAAAAATAATTTCTAGGAACTTCGCCTTTAAAATAAACTAACAGAACTGGTAGCATTTCTTTATTGCCTTTTTTAAAGTTGAGTTACACTGAGTATTAAATTTGCTAACAGACAAACTTTTATGCTTTATATGAGTCCTTTTGTGAAGCAATGTTTTCTTTCCCCAGGCTCTTAAGGAGCCAAGATGACCGAAATGACTGCAGAAGCCTCTATCTCACTAACCTGCAGGAGAAAGAGGGGGAAACTTACTGTTCCTTCTCTGGGCACCATGACATATTTGTGAGCCTAATAACATCCTTGCAAAGTAGATAAAATATTATCTCTACATTACACCAGCAAAGAAACAGAGGGCCGATAGTCAGCCACCAGTTTTCTGCAAGTACAAAATTAACCCTGGATTTATTATTTCAAATAAGAGGAGATGATCATCATGAATATTTTATAACATTTTCTGTAGCCTTAATAAAACAACCACATTTTCTCCATTTTTTAAAAGTGCAAAGGGTTCACAACCATCATCCACGATGCTCTACAGACCTTTACCAATAGCTGATTTTCTGGAGATTAATCTTTTATTCATTGAATTTCAAACCAAAACCTGAAACTGCCCTGTAGAAATATTTTATGTTTTCTACTGCATCATCTCCAAGTCCAAGCCAGAAGCAGGTGTACCCTGTGAGACTCCTGGTATCCCAGTACAGCCTGAAGAAGTAGCCAAAGAGTATGAAGCCAACATCTCCCTCCCAGGCTAGTAACTTATCTATGTGCTGGAAGGAATTACAAAATAAGATGTGTTTAGCTTCACAAGATGGTTATTCACACTGAACGGGCCAATGCTTTATTTTCTTTCTCCACATATATTGGAGGGCAGGGGGAACCTGACTCTAAGACTTCATGGGAGTTACCCTCATTTGTCAGCTGAAGACCCATATCCAAAGAACCAGCAGCAACAGAGACAAGCAATTCTACACCACCAAAATAGACAAAGTCACTTTCCTACAGAATTGTGTCTTCTGTCCAGATTCTCCAGTGTCTAAAAAGAAATTAGACAAAATCATGGAAGAAATATCCATCAAAAGCTACTAAAATATATATACACACCAAGAACTTCAAGACACAGATCAATGAAGGATGCAAGCACACCAGGAACCTGCAGCATACTCTTCTCTGCACATCTCCCGTTGACCACTGTCCAAACCTGGATGTCAAATAGATGCATCTTTGATAAGACTCCAGAAATTTTATGCAGTACACTTCATGTTCAGGAGTGAGCTAATTCTACAGCTTTCCCATCGTAGGAGAACCAAGAGGTCCCCTTTTTCTAGCTGGCCACCTGTTTTTATAAGGTCCATCAGGGCTCCATGCCTTTCATGCTCTCTGACTCCTGGTAAGTTTGCTTGGATTTGGCCAACAGATTCAAAAGTTACAGGGGAAGAGAGTAGGGACAGAGATATGGTGTTCACATAATCCTTGTTTTCTTAAGAAACCAGGTTAAAAAACTCAACAAATGACGAGTTACAAGACATTCTGTAATCTGCTTTTAAAACACCCAGGAATGAGGTGCAAAGTCCTAACAGGGCATATGAAGATGTGTTTGACAAGGAGCAAGTGCTTACATTAAGCAAAACAACATCATTAAAAAAAAAAAAAAAATATTGCATGGTAAAAGAGAGACCTAGCAGCAACTCCAAAGAACAAGAACCTGCTTGCTCACAGACCTACCACAAGGTACAGGGCTATTCTTTCCTTTCTAAATCATGCCTTTTACTCTCTTCGAGACCTTAACAGACTGCTACAAAAATACCATAGAATATGAATGATGTCAAAGCCTGCTCTCAGAGGGAGGCTGGGAACAGCAATCATGTATTCTTCAGTTTGGGAATACACAGACACCATTTTTCTTCATAGCCTATAAAAATGGCTCTGCACATCAAAGGCACCAAATATATTTCATTTCAGATCTTCCCTTCAAGGAGCTCAGTCCGATGCCACAGACACAGGGAGACTGATAGGATGAAAAGGGACCAAGTCAGGACCAAGGAGAATGGCTTAAGCCACTGAAATACACAGTGAAAGCATAAATGCAGTGGAAGACCCAGTATCTACACACTCAGTTCAAACTGCATTCTTATCCAGCTGGCTTCCAGAGAGACCTGCTTCTAAATACCTGAATGTGACAGGCGATAATGCCCGTAACCCTCACATGAAGATCTATGAATTTTCTCTTCATGTGCATGGAGGGTATTTAGCAATTTAGGTTGCTCTAAACTACAATACCTGTCCACAGTCCCAAGTAGAGAAACAGAAAAACTTGGGGAACACAAACAAAATGGGATGACTTGTTTTCCCCAGCCACAGGGAGGATGTGAAGGGCAACAGTCATTAAACCACCAGAGAGAGGACTTCCGTGCTCTAAGGTGAGCTTTCACCAAGTAACACATCATTAGGACTGCTTCACCATGGGGAGAAGGAAAAAAAAAACAGCATAGGAAATGATCCGAAACTCGACGTTGTTCTGCAAAGCTGTGTTCATCAAAAAATCCTAAAAAAGGGCTTAACTTTTGTCTACAGCTAAACCAAAAACATCCTCAGCTGTGAACATCCCACATCCGGGAGCGGCTTTGGAACTAAAGTAAATCTGAACCCAGACAACTGAGGTCTGTCCCCTACTATTATTTGTACAGCAAATCCAAGATCCCAGCTAAAATAAGAGACCAAAGCCAACATCTGTTAATAATGTGCATAGTGATAGTGATGGATTTCTTCTACCCTCCATGCCCCTGCATAGGATAAATCTGAGAGCTGCACCTCCCATTTTGTTTGCCTTCTTAAAGAAGTAAACTACAAGAAATGTCTTATCTCCACAAAGTGCTATGAAACTTCACTGCACTGTATGTTTTACACCAATAATAAGGGGTACGTTTTCAAAGTTACACGCACAAAACTTGAGAGCACTGCAGCTAAATCATATGTACACATTCACCAGAGTGGTATTTCCAGGTGTCTGCCTTAGAAACTTTGCCTCTCAGAAGGGCCACTGCTGCATCTGTGCAGAATAGCTAAGTTTAAGCTAAGTTTAAGCATCTTTTCTTCTAGCCGAGTTCTCTAAGCCCACAGCCGAGGATGCCTGTCTTCACAAGGATGCTCAAAAGGTGTTGTTCTGAATTCACTTCAAAGCACATGCGCACAAAGACACCGCACAGACCCTAGCTAGAAATACAGTGGCTCTAATTTGATCTAATTAACCTCCTTTCCAACACTGAACATGTAGAAACAAACAGGATGCCTTGGAAAACCCAGTAAGCAGCCTCTTCACTGCTTTCGCCTGCCGCAGTGCATCCACAGGTGAAATACAACCTCAGCCTTTTAAGTCGACCCTCTGAACAACCACTGAGGTCTGCATATGAGAGCAGGTGGCCTTCAGAAGGCATATTCCTGGACCCACACCTCCGTGAAAACATTAGGTCAGACAACAGTTGTGCACTTAACTGCACACTGAAGTCAGTCCAACGCTCCCCGCAAGCATCAAGCTTTGTGGCGCACAACCACCGACAAATCTGTGCCCACTGTCAAAGGGTCCCCCAAGAAGAGTGACAGAAGGCAGGCCTTGTACTGGATGAATCACCTCGACAGGACACATATGGCTTGGCACACCAACAACAGCTCAACTTTTTCAGCTGAAAAATGTCTTTTGTTCCTTCCTCCAAGGTTCTTTTTTCAATGCATATGAAAAGTGGCATTTTAGTGGCATTTCAGACATTTCACCAGTCTGATTTTTTTTTTTTTTTCTTCCTCAGAAGCCATGTTCTTGAAAAGTTTAAAGTTTTCTTTTTAGCTAATCCTCACTTTTTTTCCATTCCATCCCACCCTGGAAAGCAAGAATTGATAGAAAATTAGGAAACTTCATCAGATGTGTTCTTCCTTCCATCTTCCCAGTAAATGCTAAGTCTAATTATTTTCCACTTGTTCTTTGTGTTAGCCTCACTGGGTACAGAGAGCTGATTAAGTGCTTTCTCATATGCAGAACCAATCCTCCTCAGAATTCCAAACCGTGGTACAGAAACACCACGAAGAGTTACCCTTCCTACCATCCACGCTGTCAGCATTGAAGAATTTCCTCTGGTGGAGCACGCGGAGCATCCCACTTGCACACAAGTTGCTACAAATTCTAGCCCCTGTAACCTATCACACAGCAGGTTATTTCTGGCACTGCAAAGAAGAACCCCAATCTGCACCCACACAACTCCAGGAACGCAAACTCCACGTGGCAAGCTTTGTCTAAGAAAGGATTAAAAAGTCCCAGGTTTCAGACGTATAAAAGAAAAGGGTCTTAACAACTGCACTATAACAACTATGCCATCTTACTTCCAGATGCTGAATATAAATCACCCCATGTGAACTAATGCAATCACTTTGCTGTCTCAGAGCACTCTGACAGAGAACATGTGTTCCAGCCCTGTTTCACACTTATCTTACACTGGCACAGCAGCACGTGGTTTCAGTATTGTCCTTAGACATTCAGGTATATGATGCCCATTAGCTGGAATAGACCTGCACAGTTGTGTTCTTATGAATCATATGAAAAAATCAGTCCCCAATAGGAAACTATTTTTTAGTGAGGTGCACAGCATCTCCAACTACACCATTAATAATAAAGGTGCGTGTTAGCCCTCATCAAAAATGTCTCCCAGAAGACTAAGCCTCTGCAGGAAGAGAGATAGCTGTACTGTATATTGCTTCAGCAGGCAATTGCTCAAGCAGTACTGCTTCAGTGCCATAAACAGCCACTTCCCAGCCATAACGCAAGCACAAAATGCCTGAAACAGGAAGGAATGAAACCATAAGAGTTGCCAGGTTGGCCTCAAGCTACAATTTCTTTCTCACTCTGCGTGGAGAGATTGCTACCAGGTCTATGACTGGTCTAGTAGTGGATTTGGTGGAACTCTTTTGGTAGAGTTGTACTGACCCATGAACTGCCATTATGTGCTTGTCTCTCCCTTCTTTCCCCAAAAAAATGTAATTGGAAACTTAGATAAGACTCAAAACAGGTATGGGAGTTCTTCTTGCATCAGACAAAATAGACTGGACAGCTTTGAGACAAGGAACATCTTTAAGATTACCAGAACAGCAGCAAACATCATCTTCCACCCTAGACCTGAATCCTACCCCCTTGCCTTAGCTCATGAGGAAACCAGAACAGGAGCAAAACGGCTTCTCCTTGCCTCTGCGAAAGGACAGCAGACACACCTTTCTCACTCCCTCACTCTGCTACCCTGATCCAGGCCAGCCCAGCTGAATTCAGGAAACTGCAAGTCCATCTTATCAACAGTACTTGCAAGTGACGTCTAAGAAGAATGAATATATTTTTAAAGTAATAACAGAAAGGTCTTCTTTGTGTGGCAGATACACTGAGAGCCTGTAATGTGAACACATACTGCATGCCTTTGAATGAATTCACTGTTGGCACTCAAAGTGCCTGGGATGCTCTCACAGCTCTGCCATCGCTGCGTAAGCCATACCCTGGTATTACCTAGGCATAATGTTACAGATTCCATCTTTGTGCAGTGAAATCTTCCATTCTGCAGAGGGCAGCCCAAACTGCAGGCCACTGGGGAATCCAACTTCACCTTACTGCAAGAAAAGATTCTCAGTCTTACTAAATAGAGCTGGTCCACTTACTTTTGGTGAATAATTTAACCAGCCAGTTAAGTACTTCACTTCACCCCCACCCCATTTCTACGTTTGCCACAAAGAAACAGTGACTTTTTTTGCAGGCATTTTCACTATTCATTATTGCGATCATCCAGCAGCAGGTTTGCATGAAAAAATTCCTGACACCAGTTGTTCAACAAACAGGAAGCTGCAATTCACTTTCATGGGTGAATCCCCATGCAGGTTGCTGAGCAAAAGCCCATCAAGTGCCAAATGCGCAGAAGAAATAATTGCAAACTCTTAAAACCACTAATAAAAAAAGTGAACATAAACATCGGAAGGATAAAAGTTCGCTCACAACCATCTGTCGCTTTGGAATGTTATTTTACCACACTTTACCAATATGCAGATATGACCAGATATGCAGCTGCCTGCCTGAGTGGATGAGGAAGACAATGTAAGGGAAAGAGTGCTGGAAGAAGGGTCAAAATGAGGGATACCTCTTCTGTGCACTCCAGCAGAGTGACAGGAGCTCATGGTATACCCAGGTCATTTCTTAATGAGCTGTATGCAGCAGCAACTCTCTTAGGAAAAACAAGGAAAAGAGAATGACACCAGGTTGAGAGAGCTTAAAACCACCTCAGGTGAACGGGTGCGAGTGAGGCGAAGCAGCAGGCTGCCGGAGAGCCGTGCCACCCGGGAGCATGAGGCACAGCCCAGCTATCGCCCAGAGGGCCAGGCACCAAGGAAGTCTTTATGCAAGAAGAGCTGAAGCAAGCAAGCACAGGAGGGTGGAGGAACTGAAAAGCAGGCAGAGAGCACACGCAGAAAGCTACCAAGTTACTGAAAGTACCTCCACCAACCTTAGCACCAGGCCAGGTTCAGTGTAAGACCTTCTGTGCAGTCACCAGTGGAGGAAGAGATGGCACCAGCAAATGTTATGGCTTGTTCTGCACAATCGCTGGCAAATTAACATCCCTCCCCCCCACCTTACTGTCTCTATTTTTCCCTGCCAAAGAGGAGTCATTATTCTCAAAATCTTGGCAAACTTCTTCACGAGGCATCTTTAAAGCTTGGGAAATAATTCTTATTTAGATACATAAGACTGGGAGAGACTTTTTGGCCATTAATTTCAGCCTTCTGCTAATTTCCAGCCTTAATTTATTCATGGCCTGTTCATACCCATTTGTCTGTGTGCCAACATGCCGTTTCAGTTTAAATAAAACTCTTCTTTCCTACATTTCCCTGTTTATCCTCCCAAGATGTATTTGGAGCGGCAGCAGCCACGTTCCCATCTTGGCTAGCCTATGCAAGCCAAGCTCTATCAGTCCCCTCCTGCAAGGGTCCATGGCCCTGGTCCCCATGGAATCCTTCCTGATTTAAATTCATCCCTGCTGACCTCGGTCATGCAGAACTGCACCCATATGCCATGGCATACTCAGGTACCGCAGCTTCATGGCTCAGCTCCCCAGGGATTTGACCCAAAAAGACCAAATCAGTCCCTGACAAAAGGCCAAGGACTGACCCTGTTCCATCCCCTGCTGGCTAATGAAACCCCTCATCCTCTAAAATATTTTATGTCCTCTGGTGAAGGGCAGGTCCCACACGGCACCCACAAGTCCAAGGCTCTGGCTTGTCCCTTCCAGCACAACAGAAATCCACACAAAGCCTGGCCCTACTCCATTAAAGAATACACAGCCGGTCTTGCCAAAATTAGCAGGCAAAGGAATATTTATAAAATCTGTTTTGCTGAAAGAAATGACTTCTTAAGTTATTGCTACTGATGCTGATACACAGCCATACTTTTTTTTGGCAGAGAGACAAGCCTGTGAGGAGAAGCAACTATCACAGGACTGCATCCCATGCCATGACATCCACTTCTGCCCCCAGAGCTGGTGGGGAAAAGGATTGTTAAATCTACAGTTTGCAATCCAGCCCCCACTGCAGGACACTCTCCCAAAAAGAAGGGCCAACAATGATGCTGCTATGGAAAAATCCCTGTCCAGCAGGGAAGGAAAGGTTTTGAAATAAAGTTTATTCCAGCCCAGGCCTGCATCTGGAGTCCTTGCAACCCAAATGTTACTAGGTGGCATGGGGGCAGCTGCCACAACCAGTACAAGCCGAAGCAGCCCTGAGACTTCAGCTCACACAGAGGCCAGTTCAGACACCACTGCCTCCCTCCCAGCCACTCTCAAGCACAGCTCGATGAAACCAGCCTCATCCACCAAAAATTTTAAAGCACCTTTCTTCAACTGCTCCTTTCCCAGTCTCTCCTATTGTGTGTGCTCTGCATGGAGGAAGCGAGGGCTCTGCGGGCTGCTGGAGAAGCAGCTGGGTGCCTCCAGTAAAACCGACTGAGACTTTGTTCCTCTCACTGGAAGTGACAAGCCACCAGAAAGGCACGGTGTTCAGTAAGCACCGAGATGATCTGGGTTTGCCATGTGATTCGTACTGCAGCAGAGCTGCTGGCACAGCTGCTGTAATAACCAGAAGAAAATTCCCTCCAACGTTTCAGAGTTCGATTTCCCCTTCCCAGCCTTTTACTCTGCTCAGAGAGCAAGAGAGCCGAATTGCCAAGCCACTGATGCTGGCTCAGCATGCCCTGTAATCCCAGTCTTATTAAGCAAAGCAATTAAGCATGGACTTAACTTTAAACACATTGTCAAAGCCCAGTGGCTTAGTGCAAGCTTAAATTCAGATTGCTGACTTGAGGCTTAACTTGCCAAATTAAACCACAAAACCTTTCCTGAGCCGTTCTAGGGAAGTAAGAAGACACAAAGGTTATTCTCTACAGTGACTGTGCTAACATTAAGGCCAGGTTCAGCATTGCTTCCCAGGTGCCAAGCACCACTAAGGACACAGACTGCTGTAAGGGCTTTCCAGCTCCCCAGCAGACACGCCTGAGCATGCAGCTGCACCAGAGGGGTGGTCACCCAGTACCAGTAACCCCAGTACTGGTACTGGTCACCCAGTACCCAGTAACACAGCCGATGGTCCCACTGCTGCACAGACACGAGGCACCACGCTCTGCTTCTAAGAGCAGTTACACAACTGCAACTCCAGGGTTTCAAGGCAAGTCTGGTGGGGAAGAGGAGCTCGAAGAAGCATGGGACAACGTACAAACGTTTGAAAGTCTAGCAAGCACCTGTTGAAGGTTGGCATTCATGGCTTGCTGCGGTGAGAATCAAACCCTCCAGATCTGAATGAGAGATGCCAGAAGGGTAGAAATAAACTTTACATATTAAGAGAAGCCCTCCAAGCATGATGAAAAAGAGAAGGTGATGGCCCATGTGAAGAGCTAGGAGAACAAGTGCAGCCACTGCATTTTCAGTACAGTTATGTTGTTCTTGTCCAGGCCTGAGAAAACAGCCTTATGGAAATGCAGATCTGCGATGCTGAGAGCCAGGACAAGACATACGACTTTGTGGATGGTGGAAAGAGCTCCATCAAAAAGACATTACACAGGCAGAAACTGCTTAACTTGGAGGTGGACTTGGTGAAGCTGATGAAGATTAGAGATGAGAATGTTTGGCTGGAGCAGTTTTAATTCAGTGGAAGGCACAGAAAAGGTGTTAGGACAGACTTGAAGGAGAGGAACTTTGTAGTGTGAAAGTAAAAAAGCTCTCAGTACTGAGATGAAAGGCAGATGGGGTGGCAGTTGGAAAGAGCAAAAAAAAGAAAAAAAAAAAAACAAACCCATACATACTCTTAAGACTGGAGACACTAAACATGATTGTATTACCAGCAAAAAGTCAGAGAAGAATGAGAAATTATGGCAAAGATCAGGAGAGGGAACAAGGTTTGCCACTGTTTGTGTAGATGGAAAAGCTGGAACAGACCAAATGAAAATGCACACATTGAAACATGAAGCCAAAGCGGTCATGAACACGGGAGCACCATCTGCAGCCCCAGGGCAAAGGCTGGAACCTCTGTTCTACACCAGCACGGTGCCCTGGGAAATCATGGAGTAACTGGAAGAAATTTACTGGAAGAGATACACAGCCCCTCTTCCTTCCCACAGGAGCCAGAGATCTCATACATACTTTGTACCTTTTAAATGCAGGAATTAAGGGGTCAAGCCATGCATCCAAAGGTACAGGATGACTGGGATCAGGAAGGGCCCTTTTCCTCTCAGGAACAGAGGCAGGGGAATGTGGGGAACCCATCATATCTCACTCCAATTCCTGTGTCTTATGCAGGATATGGGGTTTTTTGCAGTATGCATGGATGCAGGTACCAGACCAAAATCCATCCTTCTCTTAATCAGATGACTTAGAAATAAAGAAGGTACTTTCCTTCTCTAACAGCTCTTTATTAAGATTATAAAAGTGCCCAACTTAAAATTAACAAAAGAATCATTATATGCACACTCCCAAGTCTGAAGTAGGTTAGTGCACACAAATATAGAAGATGAAGCAAAAGTCTCTAGAAAATACTGCAGTTCTTCATAACAGCTCTTGAAGACTACAGATCTCTGACATCAGATTTCATGACCATTTGTGAGCAGTCCTTAAGCCTTCATACACAGAAACCTAGGCATAAGCTCCTGTTAAACCATGAAATACATGCCAGTCCACTAAAGGAGGGACATAAATCACCAGCTCAATTCACAAAGTCTTGGGCTTTTCTTGCCGTTTTCCAGGACCCCCCAAGAGCGAGCAGAACAGCAGCCACCCACCCGCTGCCTTCACCTTTCCTTATCAAGCAAAATCTCCCTGTCCCCAGCTGGGCAGAGCAGGCTGGGGACAAAGAGGAGCCTCAAGGAAGGTGGTGACCATCAGCAGGCTGTCATCAGCCAAATCACATCCCCATCTGGTGCCCGGCCAGCTCTCTGATCAGACCTAAGGGGTACCCAAGAAGCAGAGAGCACAAAGCCATCCTGGGGACAACAGCTCATCCTCAGCTGCCCGCTTCCTCACGCACCCTTCAGACCCAGGCAGGAGCAGGGTGACAACGTAAGCAGATGATTGCACGTGCTACAGATTCAGGCACACGACAGGACAACAGCTCCTCTGCCACTGGGGAGGGTAGGAACACAACCTACCTGAAATTTTGAGCACATAGCAAGCCACCAGCACACTGTTCTCCAGCAAAAGGCACCAGCATTGTTTATTTACACTAAAACTGTATTTGGATAGCAGTGACAAACATCATGCCCTCACCAAAATAAGCTGAGGTATCAAGTACGTTAATAATTAGTTGTACAAACTTCTCACCTTGAGTGCTTACATTGACAGTGCTGTAGCTGTACTGAACAATTAGCTACGATTAGAACTGTCAGTCAACAGCACTTTGAAGCAACACCACTTCAAGGCGATACTTCAGCCTAGACACAGGAACAGAGTAAAAACTCCACGCCAGGACCTCCAAGAGTGACTCTCAGTGCCAAGAGGCTATATGTTCAAGATGCCTGAAAGATGCCTGTTTTTTCCCCACGTAGGGGCAGAACATCTTTGTGAAAAATCCTAACACATTAAAGCACTTTATAAACCAAAACCACATAGCCACAAGGGTAAGGTAGTCATTCACCAACTGCAAGCACTCCAAAATTTATGATGATGATTCCAAAACTTGCAAGACTGCTTTTAAAAGTGTTCATGGCTTAGAAGGGGTGCATGCTTTTTACCTGAGGGCATTTAAGTATTGGGATATCTCTAGGTTACACACTTCCAGTTTTCCTCTTTAAGCATGATAACCACAAATTTTGCTCATTTTCTTCAAACATCAAAACCTGAGACACCAATCACTTTTGTTTTGCCTCAGCACCCAGTTGTCAAAGGTACAAAACGCTGGGAGATTTACAATAAAATCCCAAGAGTCTGCACTTTTGAAAGCCTTGCCTCTCCCCGCATGCTTTATCTAATTTTAAGCAGATGCAGTTTGTAGCATCTGCAAAACCTGGTCCTGGACTGGGAAAGCTTTTCTGCTTGATCTCGTCTGGCCTCCCCAATGCACCCGTGCAGAGCCACTTGCATTGCCAACACTGAATTCAGGTCTACATTTTGATAGAGAGTGGGAGTGTTGCTGCACCCTGAAAAATTGCATTCTGCCACTCAAGCACACTTACAAAAAAGTATTAAGCCAGTATCCTCATCCTTCTCTGGTAGATGACACTGTAGAGAGCCTCTGGACCCGCTGCAGAATTTGGGATACAGGTCCCACCTGGCTCAGACTTAAATAGTCCCTGGACTGTCACACATTCATTCCCCCAGATTGTTCTGAGCTTCTTCCCAATTCCTCTGACTATAGACAAACCAAGTGACCTCGTCAAATAAATGATCATAACACCTGTCATGCTGTTAGCATGCTAAAAATGACAGCTGAATAAAACCACTGGTCTTGACTGTTGGCTTCTTCAGCTGACCGTTACATAAAGGATTTTTTTTTTTTTTTAAGTTGTTTCAATGCATGGCTTTCCTCCATCATAAAAAACCCACAGACATGTTTGTCTGATATTAGCAGTTTATTAATTGTGTTTTGGTTTATTGTTGTATTAGAGCTGGAGTGTACTGCACTGCCTGTTCTGGAAAGCAGTTCACCTCCTCTGATCCAAGGGGAGTTTAAATATGCAGAAGAAAGTCTGCTCCTTCGTGCTCCCCTCACTAAGGTGTGGGGGGGGGGGGGGGTTGCCTTTCCTTCCCCCCTAACTTTGCCTCCATTCCCCTTTTGTCTTTTAAGCTGTGGCACGTCGTAGCTTTTGCAAACTGCAAGGCAACTATTAGACAATAAAACCCTAATACAACCATTTCCTCGGTGGTAAGAATGAATCATTTCTTTCATTAGCCTAACTTTCCCTGTTAAATAGCTCTACAGAGCACTGGGACAGCCACAATTTCAAGAGGAACCCTCTAAGGTTCTTCCAGCTGCTAGAAACCCGCTGCTCCTAATTAAAAACTTCAAAAGCAAAACCAGTAAATTTCTGCAAGGACCAACTGTTTCAATTTCAGCTGTTTCTTTTAAGGGGGGAAAAAACAAACAAAAACCACAACCCAAAAGACCCAAACACCGAACCTTTAAAACCACAAGTGTTTCATATTAAAATGGCACGAAGGAAAACCCCTCAGTAACTCCCCACTTTTCTGGAAAAATCTGATTAGTTTTGTGAGGAAGATGAATAATCCAGGAGCTTCACGCTGAAGCGGCCGCCCGGGGGGACCCACCGGGACCGAAACTTTCCCGGTGCGGCGCGGAGCACCCGCTCAGCAAACACACACACCCCCCACACACACACGCACCCCACGGAGGTGGGCGGTAGAGGGGGGGATGGAAATGAAAAATAAACCTCCAAACGACAGTGAAAGGTCCCCGCACCCCTCCTGAGCGCTGGCCGCAGGATGGAGCCGCGGGCGCCCAAGTTACGCGGCGAAACGCCGCCGCCCCCCTCCTCTCCAGCCGCGCTCCTGCACCGCCGGCCCCCCCCGGCCGCAGACCAGGGGCTCCCCTGGCCCGTCGCGTCTCCTCAGGGGAGAGCGGGGCAGGGAGCTGCCCTTGGCCCCCCACACGCACCCCCCGAGGGGCGGGGAGGGCATTTTGGGGGGGAGCATGGGCACCCTGAGGGCTCTGCCGCCACCTCCCTCTCCCTCCAGCCCCCCCCCAAGGGCCGGGAGAGGCGGGAGGGCGCCTTACTTTTCTGGCTGGAGTAGCCCGGGTAATATCCATAGTAGCCCGTGATCCGCAAGATCCTGTCCTCGATGGTGGCCACGCCGTTGGGTGCTGCCTTCCCATCCATAGAGGGCGGGAGCCCCGCGCGGGGCGGCCGGGCGGGACGCCGAGCCGAGCCGAACCGGGCCGGCAGCAGCAGCAGCAGGAGGAGGAGGAGGAGGAGGAAGGCGGTGCGGGCACGGCCGCCGCAGCTTGCGGTGCCGCCGGGGCGCTCGCTCTGACTCCGCCGCCTGGTGCAGGACGGGCTCCGCAGCGCGGCGGCGGCCCGCGCCCAGCCCGGCCTCTCCCCCCCTCCTTTCCCGCCCAGCCCCGGGCGGGCAGCGGCGATGCGGGGGGAAGGGGGGGCGGTGGTTCAGTCGTTATTTAAAGGCATGGCGGGGGGCAGAGGAGGAGGAGGTGGGGGCGGCGGGTTGGCTCGCTTCTCCGGGCCACAGATGAGGCGGGAAGAGGGGGTGTGAGGGCCGGGCACCTGCCCGCTGGGGGGGGTGTTTCCCCTCAGAGCAGCGAGTCCCGCTCAGGCGGCTGTGTGTAAAGAAACGCTGTTCGTGCCAAGCCCCCCCCCGGATCCTCCCCAGGCCGGTGGCCGCCCAAGGGACACGGTCGCCTGTGGAGTCAGAATCACACAGAATCATTCAGGTTGGAAAAGACCCTTGGGATCATCGAGTCCAACCATCAGCCCTACTCTACAAAGTTCTCCCCTACACCATATCCCCCAACATCTCATCTAAACGACCCTTAAACACATCCAGGGATGGGGACTCCACCCCCTCCCTGGGCAGCCTATTCCACTCTCTGACCACTCTTTCTGGGAAAAATTTTTTCCTAATGTCCAGTCTAAACCTCCCCTGTTGCAGTTTAAAGCCGTTCCCTCTTGTTCTGTCACTAATCACCTGTGAGAAGACACCAGCACCAACCTCTCTACAATGTCCTTTCAGGGAGCTGGAGAGAGTGATGAGGTCTCCCCTCAGCCTTCTCCTCCTCAAACTGAACAGTCCCAGCTCCCTCAATCTCTCCTCATAGGATTTGTTCTCCAGGCCCTTCACCAGCTTGGTGAAATCAAAGTGGGGTTACTCCAGCTGGTGGGATGGTCATTGCTCCCCCACGCGTGGGTAGCTGTGGGCTTGGCATGGGTGAGGAGGGTCCTGAAACGGCACCTGCCAACCACAGACCTGCAGGTCCAGCTCCTCAGATCTGTGTGTTCCCCTGCCCAGGGGCTGCCCACAGGTGTTGGAGAAAGGATTAGAGGCCAAATTTGGCCTCGGCGGACTCTTGGTGGGGGAAGGTTTCCCCATTCAGTGCTGTCTGTGTCCCTCCAGAGGAGCCCGTGGCTCTCCCCGCGTGGCACTGGGAGTCCCATCGCCTCAGCGGTGGCAGCCGTGCTGTCCCACGCTGCGGGAAAGTTCCAAGGAGGAGAAGAGAGTTCTGCCCTCCATCACCCAGACAGGCTGTACACCTGCTCCCACTCAGCTCTATCCATAGGCTGTCCTCTAAATCCCTGCCTGAATTTGAAAAAAGAGCTGAGAATTTCACCGTTTGGCTTTGTAACTCCTTCCAAAGGGTAATTCTCTCTTTGGTAACAATTAGGCTTTGAATTACTCGACTTTCCTGCTACTGGTCCCTGTTACGCTTCTCTGTGCTAGACAGAAAAGACCATTAGTAACCAGACTTTCTTCCTCCAAGATGTATTTCTATCTAGTAATTAACTTACTTTTTTCCAGCCCTCTCATTGTTTTGTGGCTCTGTCATACCTTATCTTCACCTACTCCTTTTTCATCCAGCCATTTCCATTAACTGGTGCATGGGGAACCTGGTCAAGATATTTCATATCTCTTGCTTCCTTCTCTGTTCACATTCATTCTTCTCCCTTCTGTGCTTGGCTAAATAAGCTCATGGCACAAAACAGCCTTTTATAAGCACAAACAAATGATAGATGTGTTAAAAATAGCCATTGCTGTGGCTTTGCATGGGGAGTCATTAGCTGGTTAGTGTTCATACAGTGCTTTGAAGATCAATGTTTTCTGATGTATGAATGCAGATATAATAAATGCACTTAAGATATTAAATACTCTTTTGATCTTGATTTCTTGTCTCCTGATATGCTGCTAGGTAATACTAAGGACAGTTACAAATCAGTGATAAATCAACCACCTATAACTCAAGAATTCAAGGCATAGCTCATTTCTTCATCCCCTTTTAGGCTAGCTATGAAACAAGATTAGTGACTTTTAAAGTTTTTCAATATATAGATTTTTTTGTATTTGTCCAACAGAAGCACAGACTCCTGAACGATGAATTTACACCAACAACAGACATTTTTCTTTCTACTTCTGATCTGTGGAGTGTTATAAGCAGCCCACACCCCTCCAGGATTTCACGGACCATGGGACAGAAGCGGCTGAGAGCCAGACTATGTATTAGTTGGCTTTGAGAGGTGCTGGGTCAGTAGAAGCTGATAAGGCTCTAACCCCTTCTGCAAGATTAAAATTCTCTGTCCTAGTTAGGGAAGCACAGTTGATGCAAAGATCACTTGCCTGGTGTGTTGTGTAGAATCTCTGAATAAACCACAAGTCCCCCCCTTCCCAATTTCACCTCCAGTGGGAGTTGGTGTTATGAGAACGTTACCAGCATTGATCTCAGCTTCAAAGTCAAATTTCAGGACTTAAAAGTGTTACTTTGAAGAGAAAGAAAGAAATGACTGGTTCATTTGAAGGTTAAACTAATGTGCCCAGCTTCAAATTCTTTCCAAACACCTTAGTTCTGGCTTAATTTTTCATCTCTTCTCTTCCTTTTATCCCTAGGCTTTCAGGGACATGCTGTGCATGTTTAAATATCACTAGATGATAATGTAAGCAAAGCCATTCTTGAAATTGTTCCTGACTGTGGTTCTCTTCCAATATTGCTCTATGCAATAGATGCACAGTTGCTTTGAAAGCTTATAATGAATTGCAGCTTCATTTTGTTTCTGAATTCTTACTATGCTGACAATTTTTCTTTTAAGAAAAATCAAGCAGATGATTGCTTTTTCTGCAATTAGGCTTTTTGCAACTCATGGTTAAAGGAGTGCAGAGGAAGCCTAGCTGAGTAAGATGTATTAACTACCATTTATTACCAAGAAAAGGGCATATTATTAGGGGCACATGGGGACTTATTTGTTTCCTCTTTTCAAGTTAACACGCCCATCAAATCCACTTGTTTCATAAATATGCTAAAGTGATTTTTCAGAGAGATTTGTGTATTTACCACTCTGTAAGTAAAATCTAAGGGTGGATCCAGAGAAGAGCTTTAAAGGAATCAATTCAGCCTGGAGCTTATTGTACAGGTTGAATTTCCCCTAGACTCTACAAATTGCTATCTTTCTCTACACTATTAATGGCCACAGAATTTGGCCACAGTTTTTCAAAAAAACGTATTTCACTCCAGGCCATATGTTTGCAAAAATAACCTCTCAAGTGAGAGAACAATGTAAATGTCTCCTGATCATCTTGCTGATTCTGCAGACAGACAGTCCCAGTGTCTTTTTTGCTGCTCACAGCTTTCCCAGACAGCCTCAAATAGAAAGGAACAAGAGTCCGGGTGTATTTCACAGCTGCCTTTCAGATCCCACTGGATGAGGCTGTCATGACACAGTGAGTATCTTCACGTGAGTAGAGCCTGAAGAAGCAGACCTTTCCTTAGCTGCCTGCTTTCTGACCACATCGGCTCTGGTTCTTTCTCCTTGAGGCATCATTTCCTCCTTTTCAGTTCCTTATTTATGTTGCAAGGTACCCTAAAGACCCAATGGTGATAGCTCAGTAGGTCCCCACATCAGACAAATGGCCCAAAGGATTTAGGGAAAGACACAGGGCAAGAGTGGTAGCAAAAATGCTTAGAGTTGAAGCAATTGCCTGAGATCCTAAAGCAGATCAACCAAAGGCTTTGAGGAATACAACCCAGTTCTCCTGTTTCCCACGCCAGTCCCCTGTCCTCAACTTCACTACTTCACCTTCCTCCACATACCTCCCCAGTCCGCCTGAGGTGAGAAAAGAGGCAATTTCTGTCCATGAGCAGAGGTTACTGCCAATCCTGCCATCTCATCTCTTTGAGGAGGTTCTGACCTAAGCTATTATCAGGAGTGTGCTATAAAAAACACAGGCAGCTTTGGTCTGTCAGTGCCTGTTACTTTCTGAATGCAGCTTACCTATGAGCCTGTAAACATGTGAAAAAAGAAAAAAAACCTGCCACAGCAAGGAATGTTTAATGCCAAGCAACTCTTTTAAGTGAAAAATCAATTACAAGTTGATCATTCCAAATTAACTGTTTTCACTCCAATACACTTTTTTTTTTTTTTTTTTTTTTTTAACAAGAATGTGTCACTTTGGCTTGGACTCCAACTTAGCAAGAATCTTTAAAAAGTCATGGCAAATAGGACTTCTCTCATGTCATTTGGAGACATTTATTTTATATGTTTTGGGCCCAGTTCTCTCAGACAAGTCATGCTAGTGTAAATCTCGCATAAACATGAAGAAGCTGGACCCACAAAGAGGGAAAAGAAAGCCTGTAGCATTTAAAGTTTCTCTAATTGTCCTCTTAAGTGACACCCATGAAAGTCACTGGAGCATAGCCTGTTCCTGCGCACTCTGCCTCACACACACCGGAGATGAAGGATGGACTAGTCTCTCCAGTGACATCAAGGTCAGAAAGGACTCATTGACAATATGAAACCATTTAGTGTAAAGATGCCTGAAGCTGGCAGATTGGTTTTAAGAGCTTTCCCCCTCTGTTTGAAAACTGGGGAGATTCCAGCTTGGAACAAAATTTGAAGTCCAGTTCCAAAATGTTTCAGAGCATCACCAGATATTAAAAGGTTTTGATTTGGCAATGAGCTAGGCAGCTTTTCTAATGCCGGTTGATTTCATTGAAGGGAGGCAGAACAAGAAACAATCAATTCTTTCTGAATACAGAGACGGTATAAAGGATGGAGGAGAAAGCTGTCATAAAAATAACAAAAGGAATGTTAAAGAATAAGGAAGAAAAATGGGAATGAGTGGGAAAGGAAAGAACAGACAGAAACAGAAATCTTGAAAAAAGAGGAGGCTGTCAAGCAAGATATGTCCATGCAGACACCGGAATGGTGGCAATCTGAGCTAGAAAAAAATGCCTTCCTAACCCCAAACCAGGCTGTGGTTCTCACTCCTGGACAGGAAACAGCTTACACCCAGCCCTTAGAGCTCAGCTCAGGAGAGGGGGTGAGAGGAGACACCGCCAGGCCTGAACACACCCATTCTGTCGGCAGTGCCTGAAAAAATGGCTTATGCTCATTTTTTTCTTACTGTGCACCTGTAGTCCAGGCAGCAGCACAGCTTTAAAGAGTCCCCGTGCTACAGAGCAATTTGTATGAACATGTTCATGTTCCGATCCACTTGGGACACTAGGAAACAGAGTGGTAGTTAGCATTTGCCCCCAAGATGTATAAAAATGCAAGCCCCTAGCTCTGTACATTTAGTCTAACTAAAGCTGGCAAGAAAGGAGCTTTCAGGGCACTCATCATTTTTGTTTCCAAATAGCGAAGGGAGGTAGTTATTCCTCTGAGCCCATGCTCTCAAACATTTCCTGGAAACATTTATTTAGCAGTCGCACTGCCAATTTATTGATGCCTGTTTCAAAGAGAGGGGAAACAGACAGAGACTCAGAGCAAATTGCAACTGGTTATTGCAGGTATTTGCTCCCTAAGGGTCATCCAAGGTGCCTCTGCTCAGTCTCAATGACAAAAAAAAGAATAACAGTTCCAGAACTCCATACAAATGCAAAGAGCACGTGGCTACTGTGTTCTGCATCACTTAAAATGGGCTGAGACCTGTTTTTTGCAAAGTACCGACCATGCCTTTTGCCCTCCTTCTTTGATGGCTAGAGTTCAGTTGATAGCCTGGGTTATACCCATTGCTCTAGTTCTTCAACTGTCACCTCTTCAGCAAGGTCTGAGAATGATGAATGGCCACAACTAGGTTCTTATGCTGTTTTCAGTAGCGTTGTGACCATGTATACCAGCAGATCTTTCTTGGGAGCAGTGAGAATTGGGGTGGACAAAGTCTGGCTGGACTTTCAGATTCCAGTCTGACTGCAGTGATAGAGATAGGGAAAGGAAATTGTTAGTTGCAGAGAAAACAAGGTACTTTTTGGAATAAATCTATGATGCTCTTTCCAAGGAACCACTTTCCTGCTGATGCCTGTCCTTCCCATTCAAACCAGGATTTGATCTCTGGGCAGTCTTCAGCATTCAGGAGGCATGGAGGAATTGGAGTTCTGCATTGTGACTCAGGACTCAGCTGTGATGAGACCCACACTGATTTCTTGAGCATCTGGTAAGATTTTGTGTACTTCTCCCTGACCCCGGATTTGGAGGCTGGTGTCATTCGAAAGTGAACAGGCTGATGCACTCACATGGAAGTGTCCGGGTGGCTGGCAGTCAGGACAATACTGAGCTCATGATGCAGTATCAGAAATCTCCTCTGCCCTGCGATCGTCTATGTCAGTTTTTCAATTGCTTTTGACATCAGCAAGAAGCACGGCAGGACCCACCATGAGCAACACTCTGTGTAACACACACAAGACATCTGCAATCCTGGGCAGTTTTACAAAGCAGTTTTCTTGTGGGTAATAAAGTCCTGGCTCTTTCAATACGTCTGCACCTATGAAGTTTCCCAGATTGGTGTTTTGAGGAGCTAAAAGTTCCTGAAAAGTGGCATGAAAAACTCAAAAATCTCTACTACCTCCTGGTGGCAGAGATTTGCTCTCTGTGTACACAGAAAAGCTGCTGATGGAATGAGGCCTGATCATCTGACATCACTGTAAAGATTTCGGTGTCTTCAAATCAGTTCTGTAACCCCTTAAAGCTCCCAGTGATACATAAGGTATTACCTGAGAAGCAGCTGTCCTGTCTATCCTCAGCTTTTCCTTCCCATACTTCCCCCTGCCTACATCAAATCAATTCCTTTAGGCTGCTCCATGCTCTGGCCAGTTAAATCAAAATGAAAGATCTCCTCCTCTACCTCCTTCCTTTTGACATGTCCCATGCTGTTGGAGAAAGTGGTCTCCTCTCAGAACTCACTCCCAAAAGCACGGAGATTAAAACAAGCATGTGACTTACCCTAGCAATAAAATTAGTCCTGTCCCCTGTCCTTCACAGGTCCTTCAGATCAATATGCTATAGAAGGATAGAGGTTTGGCTCCTCCTGATGTCCTAAACTGAATCTATACCTGGTGCCTAAGGAGTGGAGTAGCCTTACTGATCATCTCCCGCTCAGGAATGAGCAGCTGGATGATATGGCCGTGTGTCCCCTTAGGACTCTCCAGTCCCAGCTCTCAAGAGAAGAGCTTGCAGCTACTTGCCGAGGATCCTTTGTGCCCAGTCTCCCATCACACAAGTTGCACTTTCACTCCACAGAATTTCTTCATGTGAGTCCTCTCCACGTCTTAAGGTGAGGCAGGGCTCAATTCATTGACCTGAACATCAGCAACGCGTGGTGTCATTTAAGATGCCACGGGGCATCTGAGAAAACTGCAGAGCACTGGCAGGTAGAGCAGAGGATGGAAGGAGATGGTCTGTTTCTGCGCTGGCAGCTGGAGGCCCTCAAGTGTTTCATGGTACATCCCAAATGGCTCTGAAGTTTTGTGCAAATCAAGCCCTTAGCGTCACCACTAAATAGCTGTGTGACTTGGGGAAAAAAAAGTCATCCTGATGCTTCTAAAGACAGGGATGTTTCATCCTGAGTCACGTATGCTTCCAGGAGGCAGAAGGGCAGGCTGTTGCATTGTCCCAAGGTTGACAAATTTGCTGGCTGCAAGCTCTGAAGTACCCAAATTGCACCTAGGAGGGTGTAGGGCAGCACAACTCAACAGGGACCAACGGTAAACAGATTAGCTGAGTAAGCATGCATGTGCGTGTGTGCATATCTCCCTTGAAAACATGCTGGCCAGTCAGAAAGATAAATTATGTGGAGAAAGCAAGGCCTCCCAGGCTTGGGACAGTACCTTTAGCTGTGCTCTGCTTTCCCTGCTAGCCTTGGGAGGCTGCGTACATCACCCTTTGGAGAGATACAACGGCAAGCTGAGCCTTTTTGCTTTTGGGAACGAGGTTTTTATGGCGTGAGCTGTCTGTGAAGGTGAGGTTGAATTTTATCCTTTTCTTTCCATCTGTTTACCATGCTGGGCTAAGTCAAGCAGATTGCAATTGGTCTTCACTGCCCAGCCTCAGCATGCTGACTTTGTCATATCACCAAGCAGCGTCAACATCCCTGACCCCTCTCCAGAAGAGCCTCGTGAATTCAGGTTCCTTGGATTTTCTGCAGTCAGGTTTCTTATGTTTCTGTACCTTTATCACGTGACAGATCTGGCTGGATCTCCACGCACCCTCCCCTTTGAGCTCATACTTGCCATGTTTGTGGCCCAGCACTGTGAACTCTCTTCTGCCCCACAAGTGAACGCATCGGACTCATGATCTGCTGCTGATGCTGTGTCCCTGCAGCAGCACTACGTCACACCCAGACAGCCTGCCAAGGGAGCCCAGCCACCTTCTCCCAAAGAACACAATGAACTTGACCCAGGCTCCTTATCCAGGTCTCATCACATATTGCAGCCCCATTACCCAGAGCATTCAGTCCTGTTTCTGTCATATGCCTCAAATCCAGGGTCTCTCACGACAGGATGTTACAAACAAAACTGGAAGCGTCTGGCGAGTACCCTAAAAACATTGTGAGCTTTTTCCATAATAGTTGCTCCATAATATTTGTAGTCTTTTTCTGCCTTTGCAGCTACTTCATAGCCATGGGAGAAAACTTACATCAACTAACACCTTCTCTAAAGGATCAGTGAGTGAAGTCTGGTTTTTAACATCTGGTTTCTCTCTGGAAATTCCTTGGGTTAGATACATATGTAGGAAAAAGAAAACTGGTGTCCCGCTCCCTCTGCTGGTACGATTTTTCAGCCATTACTTTGTACCGAAGGCAAAGCTGTTCAAGTACTCTGTTTTCCAACACCTAACCTGGCTCTGCTATTTGGAGATCTATCACGGTGTCCAAGGAGAAAGCTTGGGAGGGACAGCAGATCTCTTTTGCAAACAGTTTTCTAATTAAATCCAGGTTGCTCCCAGATGTCACTGCATATTTTATGACTGCTTCTGAACTTTCTGCTTGAGCTCTGCTATTTGGGAGATTTATGTCTGTGTCCATAGAGATACCTGCTGCTACCCCAACTTTTCTGCCGGTATTTTTTCCTGCTTCCATAAGCATTTCAAAATTCACATGTATCATCCACATCTCTTCCTTCAAGATGACCTACCCTGCTGCTTGTTTCATTTCAGTGCTTCAGCCATTAGAGGTAGGATCCCAGCGTACACATCTCATTCTCCCCTTCTCATTGATGTTGTATTTAAAGAACTTCCCAGACTGCTAACAAGCACTGGGAAATCCTTTCAGAATGATATTCTTATTTTAAAAAAAGCCTCTTATCCCATGTTTGTCAAATGCCACACATCTGTTTAAAATCAGGTAGAAAATTATGTACATTGCCTGATGTTTCTTCCAGAGATCTGGACCAAGTGTGCATCTCCAGATACTAGTGTGCCAGAAAATTACTCCCACCCTCAAGAGCCTCAGGGATCATAAACCCATTGAAAGCTGCACTCAAAACAGCATCTCCAGGTCATTGCAGCCCAGTCTTCCTCACGGGTGGGACAATCAACACTGCATATAGCCACTCTGTGCCTAAAAAGACTCCCACAACAGCAAGTCTATTCAACCCAGAGCACCAGGAAATCAGTCATAGATGCTGTGTGGTTAAAAAATCATTTCCTTTCTCCCTCTTTACCACAATAGCCCATTCCATTTCTAGTTACTTCAGTTCTGTTATGTGAGATATAATCAAGTGTGATCTATAGGCCCAGAAGGAAAATGACAATATGGTTCTTCCTTTAACAATCCCACATATTGCATCAAAGTAATTTAAATATGGTCTTTGGTGTTTACATGATCACTGTTTGGCTCATGTATCTAACGGGGCTTGTCAGATATCAGCACAGACCAACATATTCTGCAGCCAGAATAAGCTGTCATATTGAAATACTGACCCAGATAACATCAAAACTATTTGCTCTTCACCACATAAATTTTTAAATCTTTCATCAGGAACAGAGCCAGCTGTTAATGTCTTTAGCTATATATATTACTTTAAAATTGTAGTACTTTCTTCTGTTTTCCAGAGTACTGCAACTTGCTATGAACAACGTTTTCAGTGTCTGGTGGTGATTAATTTTCTGCTGCTCCCTCTTGCACTATTTGAATCTTTAACTTTACGAGAACACAGTATTTTTCTTTACTCGAAAAGAAGAAATGCTCAATTCATATCAAACGCTGCTGGCAGCATCAGTTTTCAATGACAAAAATGGTACTTGAGGTGGCACTGAGATCTACTCGAAAGTGCCACAGAGCACTGGCTCTGTAGAAGGGCATTTTTTTTTTTTTTTTTAGTAAGGTAGCCCAATGGTATTTGGCAGGAGTCACATTGCAGGGCAGGAAACCTTCTCCTGTCACAGCCAGGGTGGTGCTGGGTTTCTCTTTGAAGTGTAACATGGAAGTGACACATTTGCTAGCATAATCTTTAAAAGAAATAAATTCACTAATTTCAGGGCTGTGACTATTATACTATTGAAATTTAGAGCAGTAATAAGCACTTCCTATCATTGGTGTGAAGAATAAGGCCTTCCAGTCATTTTCCTTTGTTTGTAATAAATTACCTCCCTGCTAGCTATTTGACTGTGGTATAAATCAAATGTTTCCATTTCAAGGAGATGTCATGTGTATCTGAAACTTCTGTTGCTACCTCTCAATTTTTTACATTGAAACCAGAGACCATTAATGTCAAGGTTACAAAGTCAAGCACTAAAAGATACAGAAGCACCAAATTAAAAGCTGTCTGTGCCATCAGGACTGTGTTGGATGGGTTTTAACCACCTGTTGAAATCATGCCCCATACCCAAACTGGCTGTTAGGAAATGGCTCTGGCTAGTCCCCCTTCCCTCTGCAGCTGCCCCACTTCCAAAAGCTTTGTTATTTATGCCTAGTTCAAAGGATGGCTCTTCCTCCTCATCCTCTCCTTACCCCTTGACTTGGACACAGAGCCGTCCCCATTCTTCCTACCACACACATTCCCTCTCATACCTCTAGGACTTAAGTAGCACAACCTCAAAGCTAGCTTTTACTTACACCCCTGAATTCAAGCCCATATTCCATGAAATGGCTACATATCATTTTTTCCTGCAAGTCTCTTACCTCCTGGAGATGCTGACACAGTGGGGACAAGACACCAAGTCACTATTTTTCCACACTAATTAGTCTGTGTAAGAGCTGAACCCCTATTTTCTGCACAGCACCAAACCTCTGCACTGAATAGAACATGAATAATTCCCTGTGGGACTTTTCTGGGACACTCATCACAGGAGAAACTGGGAGTTTTGCAAACAAAGTGCAAAAGTCACTTTTTTGACTTCATCTTCACAACACGCTGCTAACGTCAAAAGGCCTCGCTGCCCTCATTTTACACACAGGGAAGTAGGTGCAGAGACAAAGACACCAATTTTCCAGATATTTAACTGTGGTTTAGTACTTTATATGTTCAAAGCGCGGTTCCCAATGGCTTCGGTTGTAGCTTGGAGAGCTCAAGACATCCACAAATCAGGCCCAGCGGGTGTTTGAGTGGACCTCACAAAATAAATCTCTGATAATCACTAACCACATGGGAAAACATAGGGTAAGAAACTTGCCCCTCATTCCCCCTCCTGCTTTGGTTGCCTTGCCGTGGCATGCTTGGCAATGAACCACTAACAAAGGTTCTGATTTCTTCAAGCAAATCTCAGTCTTGTTAACAGAGTTGCAGCCCTCTGCTTAGTGCACGTATTGTCCTGTTCACCTGAGAGAGCATTTGCTCTGCGACAGCACTGCTCAGATACAGGAGGAAAACCAAAGGCAAAATGATATGATACAGACAAAGATACATCGTGACTGTGTTAAAAAAAACCCAAGCAAACCACAAATACAACCAACCACTTTGGAAAGTAGCCTCAAAACGCGACTTAAGAGATTACAAAAACATCAAAACAAACCCAGCTGAATCTGTAATATGCAGAATTATTACGGCAGCTGAGGGAACACTCATGGCTTTCAGCACTTTTAATTCCCTTTCAGTGTAAGCAATGATCGATGGCAGTTGTGTACCAAGGTCTGGACCATCTCTCCTCCTGTCCCTTCTCCACCCTGAGCCACCCTGTCTTGCTCCCCTCCCTTCTGGATCTGCTTCTTATCTTTTCAGGACACCAACTGCTGTTCCTGTGGTTTTCCAACACTGAGCCAGAGAATCCAGCTTTTTGCTGACTTGATCACAAGTTGGGCTCATCGCCTTGTACCTGAAAGAATTTATCTTCCTACAAGCCTTGTGCAAGTCAGTTCCAAGGAGAACACGTCAGAAAGGGTGAGAAGAATTATCACACCTTCCTTTAGCTGTCCAACATGTACACATCCAGTGTAAACTGAACCTTTACATTCCTGCTGTAATCAACGGAGAAGGATAACCAGTTCCAGAGGGTGCTTCATCCCATCCTAGTCCAAATGCCTCAGACAAGTGACATGACATTTTTCCATGTGATTGCTAAGCTGCATCTAAACAGACTTTTCGTCCCTGATTTTTTGGAATGTCTGTAGGCTTTTCTGTAAAAAATGTGGTACAACAAAAAGTTCCTCCCATTAAAACGCGTATTGTGAAAGGAAATTTGTTTTGTTACTTTAAAACCTCCCACCTGACCATTTGTCAGTGCCCCTTTCTCTCTTCATTATGAGAAACAATGTTTAACTGCTCCCTTAAATCTTCACCATGTTGCTGCTGCTTTTACAAAACTCCATCCTATTCTCTCCCTGTTAATTTCTGTTCCAGGTTGAAGGGTCTTATTTATTTCACTTTTCCTCATACAGAAGTTGTTCCATATCTTTGGCCATCTCTGATGTCCTTCACTGTGTCTTTCTCTAGCTCTGCCTGTCCTTTTTGAGATGGGGGAGCAGCGCTGCACACAATGTAACTGCAGACACACTGTGCATCTGCAGAAAAAGCCAAGTGATAGTTTCTGATTTGTTATTTATTCCTACCTAATAATCCCTCCCATGCTGTTTTCCTTTTTGAGCACTGCTGAGTCTGGAAGTGTTTTCAAAGATGTTACCACAGTTTGAAGATCTCCTTTCCGGATGGTAGCAGCTAATTTAAAGCTTCTGCTTTTGAATGTTTTGTAACAATATCTTCCTCTGTATTTTCTACCTTTGCATGTCATCTAACATTTTACTACCTCATTAGTATCCAAAGATCCTTTATTTACCATTTGCACTTGCTCTGCATTTTTACCACCCTGAAGAGAAGGAGCCCTGATAACACCCTTAATAGACACTACCTTTTAAGATCATATCCTAATAGGTACTTGAAGGAAGATTAAACAAAAAAATTTCCAAACAAAAATCTCTGAAAGCAACACAATAATTTCCATAACTTGTGACTCTGGGGAAACGTCTGGCTGCCAGTGTGACTTCAAGCCAAATTTCAACTCCTCTTGCCTCAAGCTTCCTCAGCTGTAAAGCAAAGATGCATTTATAGTGCATGGCAGAGGCCAGAAAACTTTCCCCAGCCATTTCCACCTTCAGCCTCACAGGCTGCAAGAGCTCCTACATGTTCTTAGGACAATACCTGGTTTCCCTGAGATTTCTCCTGATGGAGAATACCAAAATGACTTGTTCAAATAGACAGTTACTCTCTCCATGAGAAAAAAAAAAAAAAATCTTTCTATAAATCCTCAGTTTATAAACTCCTTTAAAAGTTTATTCTCCTTCATAAGTAGCTTGTAGGTCTGTAGATCTTTTTAAATTGTTTGAAGCATGGCACAGCAAAGGTTAACCAGCTTTTCTTGTAGGCAAATACTCCCTCCAGCCTGATCTCCAAGTACAAAGCATCACTGCTAGCTACCTGTAAAAAAAAAAAATAAATCATTCCACATTTCCTCTATAAACTTGTCCAGTATTTTTTATCCAGAGCCTCTTCAAGAGGTATCCCACCATTTGTGAACCCTCCATTCATAGCTCAATCCTACAATAAAGCAAGGCAGCCACTCCACCCCAATACATTCAGAAGCATTTAGTTTGGGCTGTATGAAGGCAGAGCTTGCCAGCAGCATGGGCAGAGACTGATTTAGATTCATTATAGGTTTTCATGTCAGATCTACAAGGAGTAAGCTACCTACTCCAGCAGCCTGGACAGCAAAGGGTGATGCTACATGAACAGGGGATATGAAGGCAGAAGAGACCACTGTATCTTCAGGCCAGCTCCAGGGAGGATCCTCGTCTGGCTGACACTTCATATTGCCCAAGAAGAAATTTGCTTGTGCCAACCACCACCGAGGCTCCTAGCAGCCGATCCACAAAGCAGCATTAGCATCAGCAGCCAGAGACTGTCAGTTCCAGTCTGCTGGCCACAGGATGTGTCCCGTGAGTGGTAAATGAACGGCAGCATAAGGTGATCAAAACCAGCAGCCAAAGGCACAACAGCCTCAACTACTAGACAGCCACAGCCCTGGTGAAGACAGTATCTCTGCACAAAGGGAGGAGAAGGGGCTTTTGAGCTCCATTTCAACCTTGATTTTGTCAGAGTGATCAAAGCTTCCTTGTCACATAGCGAGCAGGAGGTGCTCTCTGCTTTGTCTGCATCAAGTGATACACAGACAGCAAGGCATGGATGTGGGGCTGTGCTTCTTACCTGAAAGATGGCATGACAAGAAGAGGGAAGATCATACGATCGTACCAGAAAATGGCACCCAGACAACTGTGACACAACCAGCCAGTGAGTCTCTGCTGCTCCAGCAGCTCCCTGGACTGAGTGTGGGGGACTGGACCCTCAAAGATGCATCAGTACCTCACTCCTCACCATGTTGCCGCCACACAAAATCCTCATTATGGTGGGGAGTTCCAAGGGTCACTACACAGCACACAGGGAGAGCTGATGCTGAGAGATGGGATGCTCAGAACCAGAGGTACGATGTGAGGCTGTGCAGAAACTGAGCGAGCTTGGGCCTTGGAAGCAGAACAGACACATTAGTTTAGTGCTTTGCCCACCCTAATTAGCCCAACTTATCATATGACTGCATCCAGTGTCTGAACAAGCTTCACTTAATGCCTTTGCATCAAAGGACCTCTATCAGTCAGAAGGGAAAAGAATGGGTTGAATTAAAAGAATTAAGCAACGGGCCTGGTCAAAGATAAACCACAATCCATGTAGGGTATTAGGACATGACCTTTCCCTGCCTGGGATTAATCCATTGCTCCCAACAGAGAACAAACTCCATGCCAAGAGTAGGCAACAAGCTAATTAATTGGGCATGGACATGGAAATCATCTCCCTGGTGTGGTGTGGGGACTTGCACTTCCATCTCTCATGTCCAAAGCACAGCATCCTGACCACCAGGACAGTGATATGACTCTTGGCCAGTCTCTTCTCTTGGAGCTCCTCTCTACAAATTATTAAATGTTTACTGGACCCCGACTTTGGTGTGTTTCTGATCTGAACTAAAATACTTCATCTAGAAATTGTTTGTGAATAGACATAAAAATGACAACTACTTTTAAGAGATGTGAAGAGTAATTCCATATAGAGGATGGTCAGCACCAGTTTATTGCTCCTCTTACTCCTCCAAGAGTGACTCTGCCAAATGAAATCCACCACAGAGACTGTACAGAGTTAAAGAATTTAGCGTATAAATGAAAAAAAAAAAAAAAAAATCCCAGCACTGTTTGGGGAATGATGGAAAACATAAGTAATAAGAAAGGAAAGAGCTATATTACAGCAAAACACATGGAGGGAGTTTGTGAGTCTCTCTGCAATCAACATCAAAATTTCTACTAGCACAAGAAAATGACCCTACACTGAAAACATTAGTCATAGTTGAATGAGGTACTTAAGACAACAGGCTAGACACCTCGAATGGGACCCCAGCACGCTCTTCTTATCAGCAATTGTGCACTCCTTGCTATGCCAGGATGTGTTGTAGGTACATCTTCATCATATCAAACTAGTCAGTCATAGCATACGTACTGTTTGTTGTTTCTATATCAGGAATGCCTGGTATAAGTACTACATTTAAGTTGTGAATAATACGCTCAGATCTTCTGAAATGTCCAAAAAAACATTTCTGAAAGTCTAACAGATGTCTAAAAATAAAAAAAAAATTAAAGAAGTCTCACACTTATTCCCTAGCTACCTGGCACAGTTCGACAAAGCCAATCTTTCTAAGCCTTTGTTTCAAGATTCACTTGCACTGAGGGAGATTTGGGAGCAATTACAGTGGCTTTCACAAACTAGTAATTTTTATATTTACAGTTCAGATACTGATAATAAATATGACAAAGGGGCACTAAACCTCTAAGTAACTCAAAATATTGCTGTGCTTGGAGTAAGGCAAACTGAAAGAGAAGCCAGAAGAATACTTATGCAGACCATGTCATCAGAAACGTTTAAGGAGACCGCATTTATAAAGCAAATTCTTACAGTCAGTTATTAGCCAATAAGTGGAGCAGTTCATTGGCAAAGACACAGTAATACACAGCAGGCTGCTGGAGCTCTTAGGGAAAATACAATTAACTTGGTAACAAAATTAAATATAGTAGATCTAGAAAAAGTGTGAGCAGCTTATAATAAACCCAAAGGGAGTATTAAGAATTCAATCCATCAATCAACACAGCACGTAACCACCCCGGACAACGTTTCTAAAAACCTGTTTGTAATTTTATGTCTGTTCCAGTTACTATGTGAATAAAGCTGATCTTTGACTGATTTTAACTGCTATGGCTCCTTGAATTTCAGTAGTCTATCATTTTCATATTCTTGGTCTTTATACACATATTAACTCTTGCAGTGTCGTAGCTTGACCACCGGACTATTTCCACCTCTGCCAAATGCTCTTTGACAAGATTTTCAGCAAAATGTGACTCACTTTCTCCATCTATAAAATGTGGATAACGACATTACTTTCCATTATGAATTGACTAGACACCTGAGGCTGCTTAATGAAAATGTGTTGGTAGTGCTGCACCCAACTCCCCTTTTACCTAACCTGAAGTAATCATGAGTAATGCCACAAACTTGGTGAAGCTGTTATGGTAAAATTCCAGCACAAGAGAAGACTGCATCTCCAATCATTCTAAAGAAAAAAGCATCAAGAATATTACTGCAGCTTACAGAAAACAATTCTGCGTAAAAAATTGCTGCCTGCTCTGTCTTACTATGATAATCAAGTTTAGGCTCCAGAATGGTGATTTGAAATTACAACATGTTCACTCAACAACTTGTCATTCTTCACAGACTGCCTTCTCCATCACAGGGACAGAAAAACATGCCCTGTCTCGGCCCCACAGAGGACCCTGCTCCCAGCACACCTCCAACCATGACAGTGACTTCCAGGCAACCTCAAAATACGGTTCAACTAATTTAACTGCCCTCACAGCCACGGACCAGTTTGTTTCTCTCACCCTGGATGAAGCTCAAGGCTGACGAGAGTGCTGGTACATGAGCGCTCTGGTACTCCTGCCAGCCCAACCATTCCCAACCCTGGCTAAACTGAATTTTTCCATAAGTTCCCCTGGGAAATGTAATCCTTTCATCTTTCTGTTCAAGACCACATTATCCCCGGTAGTCAGAATTGTCTTTAAGTGGAAATCTCAATCTACGTTACCAAAAGATACCCAGATGCTGGTGACCATTTGTAAGACTGTCTTGTACTTCCAAAGCTGTCCTGGGATGAGTAGCCAGCCCTAGTGTGTGCTGGTTCCTTTGCCCCAAGAAACCAATTCCCAGGGATTCATACAAGGGTGGGGACACTTGTTATGAACCAGGACCTGCAAAACTGCAGAAAGCACAAGCATGCACTTGAAAGCAGAGGAATATTGGTTTAAGATACCAGATAGCGAAACATTTGGTGCAAGCTCACTCTGAAAAGTTGTCACACCTGCCTCCCCCAAAAAAATGAATGCTACTTCCAACGGGTGTGAAATCGGTGCTGGTGGATGCAGCAAGGGCAGGCAAGGACTGTCTGTCATCTACAGCTCTTTGAAATAGCTTATTGTTCCCCATGAAAAGTAGACAAGCAACAGCTCTTGTTATGGGCAAGTATGCTGAAGCCAACACTGCCATTTCCCTGGCAGCTTCCCAGGTCCTCACTGCAAGCTGCATCTCTGCCGCAGGGAGCGACGATCTGTCGGACACGGAGCGAGAGGAGACTAAGGACAAGGACGCAGCAGCCTTTTGCTATGCCCAGGAGACTGAGAACAAGGATGCAGCAGCCTTTTGCTATGCCCAGGGCAGGGCTGGCAAGGGCCAGGATGAACCCTTGCTGCACAGCCAGCCCTGCCAGGCAGCTGTGGTCCGAGAGAGCAAGTTTGGACTTCTTTTTGTACCCATCTCCATTCATAAATCAGGGAAAGTACTAAAGCCAAATTCCCACAGTAGGAGCATTTTAAACTCAGACAGTCTCCACCCAAGGCAATTACAGAGAGGAGCTGTTAATCACCGAGCAGACAGGGTAACCTTTGAGAACTGTGCGATGGGAGTTTGAGGAGCTGGAGTGAAAGTGTTTGCTTGAAACGTTTTTATTCCAGCACTGCATTTTCTTTGGAAATTTCAATCAAATGTCCACCTCCTCACAGCTTCCTCTCCCAGTCTATTCAGCAATCATCCAGACAAAAAAGAAAAATAATCTCCAGAGCCCACTAACCATTAGTATTATGAAACCTCATTTAGAGAGAAAGTCTGCACCAGTTGCTTTTCTAGAGATGAACCATTTCTAGTCTCCATGCCCTGTGCATTTGGAAATCACACATGTTGACTGAGGTCTCTGTGCAAAACAGAGCTATTGTTTCACCCCCAGACACCAGGGGCTGCTCGTGCCCCAAACCAGGACACACAGTGAGCACAGGGGCAATGGGTGACCCTCCAGCAAGTACTTCCAGAAGCAGAAGCATGGCAGAGACCAGTGGTGAGAGCTATAGGGGAAGGCATGGACACTGAACAAGAAGTATGTTTACAATCCACAGGACACTGTGCCAAGTCAGGTAATGCAGAGCATCCTTCAGAACAGGCCAGACTAGTCCTTATTCACCTGAATTGTTCTGTTGAATCACTCTAAGGGCTTCAGCAGACCCTTCACCTTTTATCTCTCTCCATTTATACTGCTCAAGGTGGCAAGAGCTTGCTTCCCTTAGTAGAATCAAACTCTTCCTATTTTTTTTTTTTAACCCCCTTTCCTCCTGCCATCACCATCAACACTCAATCCAAGGATTAGCAATAGATTCAAGGGAAAAAAATCTACAAGCTCAGCTCTCTCAGGTTGGCTGATGGCTTATTTCTTACCCAGATAATTCCCTAATCCAAATGCACAGCAGTGGAGGGTCTATGGCCTCCATTTGGGGTGCTCCAACAGACACTTGTTAGCTGGCAGTGTTGGAGATGCTCCTCTGTTCTTGGGAAAAATCAGACCATGGAAGCTGTGCAGATGATGTAAAACCTGGACCAAAGTGAATTGAAGCATTCCCAGGCACAATAGACCTGCCTCGATCCCAGACTGGCCACTGCAGTGATGGGCAGGAGATGTTCACTAGCGGTTTGCTCACAGCCAAGGCAGGTCTATATGAAAGACATTATTAACTTCAGAAAGCAGGGAATCAACTTCATTTTGCTGCCCACCCTATGCAGCACTTATTCAAAGCGGCAGGCAGGGTGGATTGGCACATTTGCCATGAACAATAATGGCAAGAGAATGGCTAATAACGCAGAGCCTGCTTACACAGAGTGAAACAGAAGTTTGTCACTTGGGACTGTTCTTCAGAGTGCAGCTCAGGTGAAATCTTTAAGCAGAGCAGCTTTTAATGTTTAATAGAAATAGTATCTTAATCACTGAGGAGCCCCTGAGCCTTGCACACAAGACATTCTGATTTAAACTGCATTAACCAAGCGCTGTACCCAGCTACAGAGATTTATGGATAACCTTCCTCTTACTGCCAGTCATAAATGTTTGAGCCAACGGCCACTTGGAAGTGCTAGCAGAGATGATTCGTGTGCATGCGAGAGAGGGGGTTACGCTGATTCAAATGGGCTTTGGATCATCCCCTAAATACACCTAGTTAAGATAGCTATGTTATTAAATCACTGCTAGCACATGCATGCATGGGTCTTGACAGCTTAGGAGAAGGGTATTAATTTTTGATGTGGAGCTGCAGCTTCATTGATGGAGTGCCAGCTGTAATATGTAGCAGTGCTGCCGTGCCACAGCTACCCCAGAAACATATCACCAGCTACCACCAATAACCTCTCAGATTAGGAACTGGACTGCACGTTCGATGAACTATTCATCTCATTGCAGAGCAGTGCTGGCAGCCTGGGGAGTGACAGCCACAGTCTTTGAGTAAATATGAAAGTGGTCAAGACCAACGGCTACTTGCCCTCTCACATGTTACGGCTCTTTTCATTGCTCATTGCTGGCAAGTTTGCATGTGCCTAGTGCAAAACTCCCAGTCCTATACTAAAAAGAAAGTTAAAAGAAAGGGGGAAAGCCTCTCATTAAAAATTATGGTTACTACTATGTTGGACAGTCCTTTCATAGCCCAACAATTGCTGCCTTCAATATCTCTCCCATGTATCCTCTAGAGGCTGCCCAAAAATTCCCTGAAAATTATGTGTGGATCCTCTTTGGTGCAAAGATGTTTCATAGATACATCTAAATAAAGTCGTGAAACATTGCTACTTACTGGCTCCAGAGAAAGCTTGCACTGTTGCTCACAGTGTTGTGGTGGCTCTCCTGATACTCAGCAGGCTTCTGAGAGCAGCAGCTCCTACAGTCCTGAGAACTTCATCTGGTTTCCATGTCTTCTTGTGTTTGCTGGAAGAGCTTGAACTCATGACAGGAGTGAGGACAAGCTCAAAATGAAATTAAAAGATGATCATCTCCCGAATTTATCAACAGAGCTTCAGTGAAGCCCAAAGCATGCCCATCACTTACTCACGTGCGGTTATTGCGTGAGCTGGGCAGTGCAGCCTCCTTTGCCCCGTGCTGCTCTGCCAGGGCGCAGATCCAGAGGTGCGGAGGGTTCACACACACAGTACATGCATGGAGCATCTCCAGGCTCTCTGCTTTTGTGAGATAGCATTTACACTTTAAATACAAAGGCAAGCTCCCATTACAGCCCATCCTTCTCCCAAGGTGCAGTCACCTCTAGGCCAGCTCTCCTCTCAGAGAACAGTTGCCATTACATCTTTTTAAAAGTTTTTTTCCCTTCAATTCTAGCCCTGCTGTGTAACCAAGATGGAACTGAGCTGTGCTTATTCTTTGTCAGGATTGACATAAAGAAATTGGTTTGTGAAGAGCTTACCACAGTCTTACAAAGGAGACTTAATAAAAATCCCCCTCTATTTTGTCTGGAAACTTAGAGTTCAGCTATAACTCCTCTTCATGGAGGAACACGCACTGGCTGTGTTAGCTGGGAAGTCACGCACTTCTTCAAGCATCCTCTCTCTTAATCAAGCACTGTTGAGACTCTTTTTCACGGAAGCTTTCATCATCCATGAACCCACCAGTAGCAGTATACAGGCCAATCTGTGCCCCTCTAACCCACCCCAGATACCCCACTGCTGCACAAATAGCCAAGCTGAAAGTAAATAGATGACTCAGAGGGTAGTGGGCTTGCTGGCATGAAGGCAGAACAATCTGCCCATAAGGCAGTTGGGATGATAATGCCCACCTGAATCTTTGCTGGTGTGAATTGGGTCAGCTCCATCACAGCTGATGAAGCTGATGAGCAGCACAGCTGATGAAGCTGTGCTGATTAATAAGGTGTGAAGGTATCAGGAAGTCTTAGTTGTGGTGAACTTTGGGTTTTTCTCTAGGGGAGGAGGCCTCTGGGATTGGGTCCCAGCTGCAGCTGGGAGGGTATGTGTGCTGGAGGGTACCAAAGCAGCCATCAGCTGGTCTCCATTTGACTTTTTGGAGTCAGAAGTGGAAACCACCTGAGGGTATGGGAAAAGGCCGAGCACTGCCACTGCTGTGAGTGCTCTCTTGGGAAGTGGAAATGGGTAGACAAGGAGGGCACCAGGGTAAATCCGTGTCTGCTTCTGGCTGGGTTGTCATCAGCATCTCCCCCAGCTGAACCTGTGAGGCCAGGAATCAGAGGGAACACCAGTGACAGCCCAGCACTTGGGAATTATGGAGTCAAGTCCAGGACTGCTGAATAAATGGCATCAGATTCATAGGCCATGGAAAAAAACCCAGACTGCAGCCAACATACAGCTCTGTCTCAGGCTCAGCTTAGTGCCGGCAGCTAGTTCTGCCCAGTGCATCATCCCTGCCATCCGCATGGCACCTCATGGGTTACGTACTTTCTGCAAGGAATTACGGGCAGAGAACATCTTACATCTGCCAAAACCAAGGCAAAAATCTAGTTGCCTTCAGAGAAGGCACAACCATTTTTTTTTTTTTTAAATTAATAAGTGTGCTCTCAGTGAAATGTTCAGTCGTCAGAGCAGAGTAGGTCACAGCAACATTTGATCTATAGATGCTAAAGCTACTGGTGGACATCATGTTCTTTACGCCTCTTTTTGTCTGTATCAAGCAGATTATTGCACTTGCAGCCATTATTTTTTTAAGGATTCTGTGCTTTTAAATAAACCATTAAAATAATGATTCAGGCTCCAGCCTCACCTAGAGCCACCACAAATGGACAGATGTGCTGTGAGGACAGTGTGAACAGGGTCTGTGGTTGCCCAGAGCCACAACACTGTTTGGTGACATCCTGCTGCAGTGTCCCCATCCCAGATGAGAGCCTCTCTGGGAGAGCAACAAAGCATTGCTGATTGGGACAATCTGCCCTCAGCTCCTTAGCAGCGTTTTCTGATCTATGTTCAGAACCAGGGTGTTTTCTGCACCCTGAAACATGAAGAGCCAGGATCCACCACTTGCTAACACCAAAAGTCTCCAGGTCCACATCTGAAGCTATCCTATGACAATACAGAAACCCCAGATTGGGGCAATCCCCTTATTTTTCCCTGGAACCTTTCCCCTTCCTTACATCCCACCAGATCATCTCAGCATGTCTCAAGCAGAGACCATCACTTTCTAGTTATGATCATCACTTGATTATGTCAGCGTGACTACGGCCCCCCATCCTCCTTTGGTGGAAGGTCAATAACTGCAGCAGATGCTGGCTGGAGTAGCTTGTCCCTCAGTGGTTTTTGGCCCAAAAAGGCTTTTGAAGGAAGACGGAAATCAATTGACTGACCAGCTCCCACACTTGCTGGACAAAGGACTCAATTTTAGGGGTGTCTCCCTGTTGGGTGCTGATTACCAGCAAAATGGGTGGCAGCTGATAGGCTGCAACTGAATGGTGGAGCTGAGCCAGCTGAGGCGCAATTTATTCACTGAGTCTGGTGGATATACCCACCAATTTAACCCCGTATCTACATGGTTTTCACCCGCATTCAGCCAAGACCTCTGCAGTTTCTCCTCCTCTGTGATGTGCCCTGCACCACTCAGGGGAAGGAGGTAGAGAAATCGGGAGTGAAGTTGAGCCTGGGAAGAAGGGAGGGGTGGGGGGAACATGTTTTACAATCTGCGTTTATTTCTCATTACCCTTCTCTGATTTGATTGGTAATAAATTAAACTAATTTCCACAAGTCGAGTCTGTTTTCCCCATGACGGTAATTGCTGAGTGATCTCTCCCTGTCCTTACCTCAACCCACGACCCTTTCATTATCTTTCCTCTCCCCTGTCCAGCTGAGGAGGAGGAGTGATAGAGCATCTTTGGTGGGCATCTGGCATCCAGCCAGGGTCAGTCCACCACAGTGCTGCTGAGTAAAGAAAGGGGTCTAGCTTGCCTTGAAGCTGCGGGAGTTTGGGTTATATACAGCCTCTCTTTTTCCCTTGAAAAGCATCTGTTAATGGAGAGGAGTGGAGCATCAGACAAAAAGACATCACAAGCACAATCCTTCCCATCAGTGGAACCGCTGCTTGCCAGGAGGATTTCTCACGCAGCCTCTGCCTGTGATGTGCTATTATATTTTATGCAAAGAAGGGAAAATGTCAAGTGTAGAATGGCTTGGCTATTTCCAGAGAATTCATACTATTATGGCTCTGAGATGACATGCAGTGGAGACTGCTGCCTGCTCCCAAGCAGCAATTCAGGAGTCAGCTCTTTGAGGAGGCATCTGAGCCAAAAAAACCTGATCCCAGACTAAGGCAGCAGCTCCTCATTTGGCTCATTTTGTCCATCAGGTCTCCCCAGATCTCACCTTGAAGTGCCAGTCCTTGATTGGGGCACACCTCGGGCTGTATGGACCCGGAGGGGATGGTGAAGGGCTCTAATCTCATGTGACGGTTCCCACGCTCTGGCATCCCAAATGCAATCTGCCACAGGGCAGCTCCCACTGAAACCCTGGGGAGCCCTTTCAGCAAAAGGATCCTGACAGCAGCTTCCCGCTCGCTCACGCTGCCTGCACAGTGCCATTTCTTGGGTAGGTGCCTTTGATCGTCGAGCTGTCGTGCATGCAGCACCCTCCCTGGGTGGTGGCTCCCAGGGCTTTACTGCAACCCGAGCCACCTCCCAGGCTACTGAATTTGTTCTTTATTGAACCTCTCATTTTTCTGCTGCATCTGCAGCAACATGAAGAACTAAAGCCTCATCTCCTGCATCCCAGATCACTCCTCAGAATCATACTGAATACTGAATCATCATCCCCCCTCAAAAGGAGCTTAATAAAGGTCCACTAAACCATTTGCTTTGTGGTCCTTTATAAGATATTCCAAGTTTCAACTTCAGCATCCAATTTCTCAGGACACCAGCACCGCAAAAACTCCCTTCTCATCGAGAATACTATTTGAAAGGGCAGGATAATCCAACGTCACACACAGGTTTTCCTTGCAGCATTTGGAAAGTCCCTTTAATCTGAGATATGACACATCCTGATCAGGTACAGGAGGGGGAAAAAACAGATCAGAGAGATTTTGCTTTCATGTGGCTACAAGATAAATCATCATCCAGGGCAATGGGTAGTAATTGTAACTCCTCTTTCAGTTTTACAGTACATCAGAGATCTGTGAAGGCTGAGATTGCTCAATAGCTACCGTGCCTTCCAGGCTCCAATTACCCTCTTCGCTGCTTTCAGTATCAAAGGCAAAAAATTGTTTTCTTCATGCTAAATGATCCACAGAGCGGGGCCAGATGGGCAAAGGGACTTGGAGAAATTATGATGGGCTCTGCAATGCCCAGGTCTCATCTATTTCTTTAGCTCCTTCCAGAGGAAACACAGTATGGAAGGTGTGGGATGGAAGGTGCTGCTTTCTGCACCTCGCTCTCTCTGCGATGAGTTGGTTATTAGCTTTAGGCAAAAAAAAAAAAAAAAAAAATTAATCTGTGCTCAATTTGTTCATTGGACACTTCAATATATCAGAGAGGAAGAAGCAGACTGCAGAGAAAAACTTTTTTGTCTTTCGAGACTGCACTTTCACTTAGGAAAAACACCTGCCCCTGCAACAGCGACTGTCATCGGCAGATGGCCATGCGCATTTCAGCGGAGCCATTTGCCCTCTCAAAAAGGGAAAACCAAGGCTGATGAAATTAATTTTCTAGTGGATCACCCAGCAACCTTGTGGCATGTGAGCTTCAGCCTCTGGCATCCCAGCCAGGGCTCAGTCTGCCACACTCTGCTGCTCTCCGAGAAGCAGAGACATCCCTTTGCCAACTCTCCATCCTGAAATGGGTTTCCCTCTTCCCATGCAACGCAAGACCTGCCAGAATGCTCAGCCACGAAGCAAATCACTGTCAGGCACTTGTACTATCAAGGACGTGTCCTCCCCATCTATTAAATCAACATACAATGAATTTGGGCACAAGCTGGCTTGGCCCAAGCCAAGTGTTATCTCCACCACACACTTAGGTGGCCACGCAATAGCAGTCTGATACGTTGTGTTGGGCTTCAAGGACTCTGCCCTTGTAGCGCTCCTTGTAGTTACATGGTCATGCAAATGTTTCCATCACTGCCTAAAATGCTACAGGTCCAGCCAGCTCCATTACGATGTTTTTTGCTGGATGCAGACTTTAATTAATCAGTGGAATTGGCAGTATTTCCAGTGCTTAGGTTCACTTGCAAAATCTAGGCTGTCTACTGCACAACTTCCCTTCTCCACTACACCAATTCTTGATTATGTATATACTTTTTTACTGTTGACTAGATCCAAGATTACATATATTGCTTCAAGTTTGTCTTACAAGCAGTGGCCATAGGTGTGTCACCTCACGAATGGTCAGGCAAGCAAGAGCCCTTCCTTCAACTTCACGGTTCTTCAGATCAAATGTTCAGCCCATAAGATAGCACTAGCATTTTATTTCCATAGTATCAGCTGAGATCCCTCTTCTGTAGAAAATTCCAAAACTGTGGTTTTTCCCATGTGCAGCTCTGTGAGCTTGGGGTTTGCTATGGCAGTGGAGCTCACAAGCAATTCACTCTTAAGATTTTAGCTCCAGATTTCTGTCAGACTTGGATATCTGGAAGAGAGCCTCTGTGCAGACTCTCAGGCTCTAATAATGCTCGACCCATATGAATTTCCCAAACCACACATGCTTAAAGCTCTCTCTGGACCATGGCACATTTGCAGATTTCACCCTATGCTTTAAGTGGTCTGAGCCATCGTGTGCCTGTGGACGTTCTCCAGCACCACAAGCCACAGCGTGGCTCAGAGCACTTTGTTTTGTTATAAGGTAAATGTTAAATAATAAAATGTTTTTCTTGTTTCCTGTCTCCTCAAATCTGTACTCTGTCATGCAAAAAACCCATATATCTTCTGTCTTAATGCTTCCACAGCCTCATCTCCTTTCTATGTCCAAGTGTGATTATCTAAAAGTTTCAGGGCAATAGCATGTATTTTTAAGCCCAGTAGGCTGACTGCAAAACAAATATCCAATTAAATACTCATTTTTAACAGATGCTGTACAGCTTGCATGCAGCCAAATCCCTTTATTAGCCTTTTGTTTTTAATGCTATTAAACCACATTCTTCAGTTTCAATTTTAGAGGAATGTCTTCTCTAGCATGTGCTCACCAGCTCATCCACTGCTATTGAGCCTTTAACAATTCACTGCCCTCTCCCCTGCTTTGCTGGAAATAAGGATGAACTTGGGTTATTTCTGTTGGCTTTTTTTTTTTTTACAGAAGACAAATTTAATTATAAATTATAAAAGTCACCTTTGACTTAGAGCTAGACATGCAAAATCACCCCTGCACATTCCAGAGTTATTTTTTGTCAAACCACATGGAGAAGTTAAAAGCACAGCAACCTCTGTGCTGCTGAGAAGACATGGTCTCCATGCATGAGCCAGCCTCCACCCATGCAGCATCAGGGCCACTGCCAGGCCCCCCACTTGAAGACCTCACTGATGCTTCACTGCCAATTTTATGAAGCTTACAGGGATGGTGAAGGTGACGCTCGTGTGATGACCCCTCCCAGGGCATCGCCATAGATGGATCCAGCTTTCTGCTCTGCCCCACGAGCTCAGCCCAAAGGTCTCTGTGCCAAGATCAGGTAGTCGGTGCATCGCCCCTGCATTATGTGGGGAGCAGAGCTCTTTCATCAACATACAGAAATGTCTGACATGAAAGCATATGGATGTGTCATCCCTGTAATTTACTTTAAAAATTACTTTAAGCACCCTGGAGCTGTAAAGCAGCCATGTCCAGGAACTCATTTAGCACCTAAGTATATTACCCCCTGCGGAGGAGATTAAATGTCATTCCCTGGATCAAGTTTGACATTAAAAACAATTACTTTTGGCACTGCAGGTTAAAAAGTGCTTTTGTCCCGCACTGACACACAGCTGATAAAACTGAGCAGGGCATTTGGTGAGTTACGGGCACTGCAACCAGCCGCAGGCTTCACCTCCCCGTGCTCAGAGGTGCATGGACCCAGCTCTGGTGGGACAAGGTCCCGTGGGCACCTACTTAACATTTACTGAGCCCGGTATTAAATACCACAGTATTTCCCAGCACAGGCTGCTTTGTGTGATCTGTTGCACATGATGAGACAGGTGCTTCCCAATCAGACCACGATGCTTGGCAGCATCAGATATTAGAGGAGAAACCCATCAGCAAAGTTTCTCCTGCCTCTTCTGAAGAGTTTTGTCTTCCATAAAGACACAGGTGGCTACTCAAGCAGCAGTGAAGGCCATATGAGATCGGGGTGAGCAGACCCAACTGCTAATCTTGGCCCTGGGGTGGTGAGCGGAGGCAGAGCTGGCAGGGAGGGGACACCACAGCTGCGGGCAGGTCTCTGACGAAGGGGTGTGCAGCATCCCCCCCTTCAGCCCCATGGCAGCGACCTCCTGTCTAACAGCCAGATCCTGTAAGCAATAGGAGTTTTGGAAACTCTTTCCATCACTTGTAGCAAGAACAAAACACCCCGACAAACCTCCACCACTGTTTTTGATGCAATCCACCTACAGGCATGGTCCAGAGGAGCCGGAGACCTGTCACCCTCCTGCCATAAATAACTGTCACGTACCCAGCACTAATGCACAGCGCAACTTTTTCTCATTCCAGCCCTGATTCAATGATGTGTTTTACTACCTCCCTCCCTTTCATTTTAAACCCAAGACCAGAGTATTTTTTATGTAGGTCTCCTTGGCCACACTTGTGCCTTGAATATAATATCGATCTTCTCTCTAGTTAGCTCTCCGTGCCCAACTGTGCTGAACCAGGGGCAGCTCCGATCTCCCCTGGGACGCAGGGACCGAGGTTGCTGGCGTGTTATTTAAGTCTCACAAACCACAACCCCACCAGGAAACCCCACAGCCCCTTGTGCCCGTGGGCAAGGGTGTGTCACCACAAACATCTCCCGAATGTTTGCACAGCAGCGCAGCTCCCACCCGCAGTGGCCCTGCTTCTACTCTTGCAACAAAAATCCAATCTCTACGTATTTCAGTTGAATTTCAGTCTGTATCCAAGGGAGATTTAGCTGGACCAGAGTGTAATGCAAAACCAATCAGCCAGTGAATTGGAAGGATGTTATTTGCTATTTTTTAATATTAAATTGCAAAATGTAAATAATCTGAAAAAAAAAAAATCAGAAGACCTGAAATTGCTTAAATAAGCGCGCATAAGTGCAGAGTAACTTATGGCAAGAGAAAAACACAACTCCATGGGCACACAATTTCCAGAGACAAATCAGTAAGTTTTAAAGGGCATATTGAGCAACAAGAATGAACCTTGGGAAAACATCTAAAAATGAAAAAATAGCTGGTCAATCAATTATTTATAGTAAGTATTTTCAGCTTCCTGATATAAAGTATGATTAAACACAGTGATTTAAATATTTGACTGCAAAATCCCAGGTCAAATTACAGCCTGATGCTGGCAAATTATTTCATTATCTAGACTTTGCTTGTGTAATGCAGATGTTTTAATTGTACTGCAGAAATTCTTATTTCTGAATATTCTTTTATATGAATAAGGACACATTTTTGCAGGAATTTTCTCTTTTTTATCACATTACCATTTTGTTCTCCATTAAAGAAAAAAAAATATTAAAACTGAAGTGCAGTGAACCTCTGTTAACAGGCTTTTTCTCATCGCCCAGTTCCATTTCCTCTGCTACAGATGAAATGAATTCATTAGTGAAGAGCCTCAGTGACTGCAGTTTAGCCTTAGGGTCATTTTGTATGTAAGATTTGAAAAAATTCATCTTGCTTGAGCAAACTCCTGCTTGTCCGGGTGATGCACTCACCGCTGGAGATTTATTTCCGGCCAAACCCATGGGCTTCATGACAAGGATGCTGCAAGCAAGAGCTGGAAACATCTGTGCAATGGAGTTTGTCACACCAGGCTGGACCTGGCATCCTTCCCCAAGAGTCAGGTTTCACCCCTAAGCACTGAATTTGGAGAAAAATTTTCTTGCTTTCCCTCCAGTGCCTTCATTATCCATCATACTGAAATAAATAGTTCACCAGGAGCCCCTGGAAACCTCCAGGAAGGGTGGATAAGTCTCCACTCCTGAATGCTGGCCCCAACACAGAGGTTAACACTTCTCTTCTTGTACAATGTGCAGGGCCCAAGACCTTTCTGGGGACATTTTTGAAAAGGGACACTCAAGAGCTGCTGTTCAACTCCATCCACGTCCCTCCACAGACTCCTGTGTTGAAGCTGCATCAGCAGCTGGGCAATGCCATAGTTGCTTAGGTCTCTGGCAACCTTTTAGTGTCAGAATCATTTCATCAAGGCATGGATTTGGCCAGAATGCACTTTGCCAACACAAGGTATGGACCTCACCATGAATATTTCTGCCTGGACATCAAGGCTTTGATGAATGTGGCCTTTCAGCCCCAGAATGAAATTGCAGGTGTCAGCTGAAGGCAGCACCTGGGTCCATGAACTCATAGAATCGTAGAGTCACAGAATGGTTTGAGTTGGAAGGGACCTTAAAGATCCTCTAGTCCAAACACCCTGCCCCGGGGAGGGACATCTTCCACTAGCCCAGGTTCCTCAAAGCCCCGTCCAACCTGGCCTTGAACCCTTCGAGGGAGGGGGCAGCCGAACTCCTACCGAGACATGGAGCTGGTCTCACACTTTGTCTCTCCCAGGGCTGTCCCCACCAAGGACTAACCAGCCCAGGAACCATAACTTCCCCACCTCCCACACCCATGCTGCTGGCCCCCTCCCCTCCAGGCAGGAGCCCGGCTCGATGCTGCAGGGAAGCCTCATAGCTCCATATGTGAAGGCAGCGCTAAAGCGTTCTACAAGCAATGCAGGCAGGTATGGCTTAGCTGTCATGGCTAATCTGCCAAGAGGGTTTGTGTGCTCCTCTTACTGCACTGATGGTAAAAGCAGAGACACCAGAACTGTAACTCAGCCTATTCCTACAAGGAGCCTGGGGAGACTTTCCCCACCGTCTGGATACTAAGAAGCCTTTTCCTGGACAGAAAGAGAGTGTAGCACGTTTCCACCACTCCAGGAAGATATTTTTAATGTTTACCACCCTACCTTTAGGTTCTGCTTTGGAGGCTTTGTCCCCAGAGCCCCGTCAAGAGCCAGGGCTGCAGTCACAGCCTCCCCTTCCCTCACCAGCACCTCCTCTTTGCCTCCAATTGCAAAGTTCAGTCAGTTCCTGTTTTGGAACCCTCTTGGGTCTCCCTCAGCAGATTCCTGTAAGCACTAAGCCTTGTGTTAGACATGGGGTAAATCTGCAGAAAATCAGACTGAGAAAAGACAGGAGTCAAACACACTTAAGAGTAAGTCAGAAAAAGAAACACTGTGCCTGGCAGGTGGAAAATTTGTGTTGTAAATACCATGTGGTTCTGTGTGTGTATATATATATAACCCACTGGATAAACTTCTATGTGTACATGTATCTTAGCATATATGCATGCCAATAATGCAGTGTGTTCATTCAGTCATGAATACAGTGGAGCACAGGGTGCCCAGCAGTTACCATTAAGAAGGGACTCACTGGTGAAAACATTTCCACTGGGAAATGCCACCATCATCTCTGCTGACTTCCCGCTGCTGGCTCAGACCCAAGCCCTTTTCTTGCAGGTGGGGGCTGTCTGGCTCCCGAGCCCTTGGGAGAACATCACCGTTGGGGAAAAGCTGGGGAAAATCACTGTGGGCATCGCTGCAAGCCTTGAGTAAGCTGAGAGTCAACATTCTTCTGCACTGCATTTTTGCCCATTAAGGTCCAACCTTAAAAGTGCTTACAGGTGAAGGATGAGACTTGCCCCAAAGTAAAGGAGATTTTCATGCCTGGCCCCAGGCCCTCAACCCAAGCGCAGACCCTGGTGGACTCAGGCACAGCAGCAATGACCACTCATGGGTGGCTTCACCACCAAAGCAAGCAGGGAATGCCTTTTGGTTTGTCCTTCCAAAATGATGAAAACAACCCCAAGCCGGGCTGTCAGCGCTGCTCTGAATGGACTGGTGCCTCATGGCTGATCACCTGCTTGAAATTAAATTAGACTGAGCCTTGTGCCAGAGTGACCTCCTGCTTTGCTCAGCCCCAGGGAACCCACACAGGGCAGCAACCCCAATGGGTGTCTGGGACATCCAGCTAATCCCCTCTGTCAGGACACATATAACCTTTGCTTACGCAGGTTGTCTGCAGCCTCAGAATGGTTTCACACATCCTTTTCTTGTGGGGGTTTTAAAATGATCTCTCTCCTCTTCCCTGTTTTCATAAACCCATGGCTTGGCTGGCAGAGTCAGGGACATTAGGAGGGGACTGGCTGACGGGCAGAGACTCACAGCAAGGCAGCGTGATCACAGAGAGTCATTTCCTTAAACCTGTGGAAAAAACCCACTGTCATTGTTTATCTTCTTTCAGCAGGTTTTGTTTTTCCACTGGAAAAAGTCAGCAATGCAGCAAACAGCTTCATGAATATACAGATTGTTTCTGGCAACTACCAATTAGCAAAGAATGTGTTCATGCAATCCCCAACTGGCTATTTCCCTGGAAATTTCTTGTTTGGAACAAGCCATTTTTCATTAGAGAAAACATGCACACTTGGAAAATAGTTCTTGCTGGCTCTTCTGATGAGAGGAAGCCTGGAGAGGGGCAGGCAGCCGCTGCCATGGGCCTGCTGTGTGCCCTCTGGGCTCACACACCCGCACCAGGACCTCCACCTATGCACAACAGAGCAAAAGGACAAGTACCCAGACCATGTATTTGCATGCAGGAACACAATGCCTGCAAGGACATCTGCAAACAGGACCGGGAAGGCAATTATAAACCCAGCCCATAGACCTTGTACTCACTCTCAAGTCTTTCTGAATCTTCTGCTTGGATTGCAGGTCCATCAAGGTGTGTGGTAATATCCACTGGCATCAAGGCTGCTCTTTTATGAAACATTTGCAGCATCTACAACTGAGACTCAAGGCTCACCGGTGCCCTGTTACTGGGGTCTTCAAAGATTAGTGTACCTACCCTTGCTCTCAGGTCAAACCAGAAAGGACAAACATCCTGGTAAGCACAAAGACACCTGGCTATGTGTAAAAGTAAATGGTGTAAACATGTCGGTGTTTGGGTTCATTACAGCTACTGGAAACCCAGTTGAGGGAATTTGGGGTGTTACTCATCACAGCCTACGGCCGACACCTACCTCCAGGTAAATCCTACCCAAAAAGTCCCAGGCTAAGGCTCCCCGCTGCTTGTATCACCCCGGCAAGCCCAGCCTGAGTCCTTGCACCGACCATGCAGCATGGAGAAAAAAATGCAACACTCGAGTCTTCCAGGCAATCACTTCACAGCTTTACCTCAGAGATGGCGAACGTCATGAACCACAGATCAAAGAGAAGAGGCGCTTAAAGTCAGATATGATGGACAGCTTTTTATTTTCCAACGTTTTAATTTAACAAAGTGCTACATTCCATAGTTACAGTATGAGGAGTTGTTCTTGTCTGAAATAGAAAACCACAAGAAAGCACGAGGACTGCTAACATCACTCTATGGAAGCAGTGCAGTCCAGAGAAACCTCACCTAGGGTGAAAATCTGGCATAGGAGACACCTTAAAAAATCAGCAGCTGTATAGTGCAGGTGCATTTCATCAGGGCAAGAGCTGCACATCAGGCAGGCTGGTTCCTCCTGTCGGAAATGGGGCTGTAGATGCCAAAGCAGTTGTGTGATGTCTACAATAAATTCTGGCTTGTGCTATCAGGAAAACCCAAATCAGAGGCGAGTGACTTGTGCCCAGTTGAGAGGTTTTTATTGCTGCAGCAAAGTCGCTGTCGCAGCCGTGCCTTTGCATGGGGCCAAGGCTGTGTTAGCAGTGTCATGACCCACCTCTACATTCAGGGGCTTGCAGTTCACCCAGCACGGAGGATGAGGAGGGCCTTTCTTGGCTGTTTTTCTTGTACTGTCTCTTTCAAAAGCATCTGCTTGTTTGGCAACGCAGAGGTATAGATTAAGTCAGTAGAGGATTAAGGGACTGGAGGCTTCACCTCCCACCTGTAACTCTCCTCCGATCCTGCCTGCAAGCTGATAATTTCAAGCAAAGGAATCAAACTCCAGAAGTTGTATAGAGAATATTTTTAAGAGCCCAATCCAAAGTCTACTATACCAGCCTGGGATGAGAAGGGAAGGAGCTGAATGATGCTTGTGCTTTAAGGACCTGCAGAAATTCCACTGACATCAAGGGCACTGCAGAAAACCCTGTCTGTGCTCCAAAGGCTCCTATGAGCTTCACTGGGACCCAAGGCTGGTTTTGACTGTCCCTCTTGCCTCTACACCATGAAGAACTAAGCTGAAGACACAGGGAGCCTCCCGGCTCTGGGGCAGGTGCCTAGCCAAAACCAACTATTCAAAAACACCTCCACTTCAAATGGACATCGGTTGGGATTTCTCTGCACTGCCGAGTGGCTCAGAAAGTTGGCCAACAGTAGTCTTCTGCCAGCCAGCAGCTTCCAATCACAGGATGGTGATGTTTGGAACCAGAGACAGGCCTGGGAGTGAAGCTGGACCACAAAAAAATTTTGGGCAGCTCTTCCATCCCACAAGGCTGGCTCCAACACAGATCAGAGCGCCAACACTGAACTGTGTATTCAGCTGGACCTTTCTTATGGCTACAACCCACCTGCTTGCCCAGTTCGTCCTGCCATACTTGCCGTAGAACCACTCCGGTATTTGCAACCATTTGTCAGCCCCACTTGCAGCACTGCTGATTTCCAGCATCCCAGACACCCACTCCATGTCCTCACCGAGTGAAGCCAAGCTCTTGAGGACCCCAGGGCAACCAGACAATGCACTAAAACACCACCTTCATTATTCTGACTGGCAGCATTGCCTTTAATTCCTTAAGTTCATTATGTCAGGGAGGGAGAAGGGAGACAGTGAAACTGATTGCCACTATAGAAAGTCAGTGTTTCCCAAACTGAGGATTTATTAGCACAACAAAAGGCCACCACACCTCCGCACCAGCCTTCCCAATCCATCAAATTGACAATCCATCCATAAAGCTCATACGGAGCTTCCAGAGCTGGGGTACTTACACTGAGGCCAGCAGCCTCGCTCGGCCATCCCTCCTCCTCCTGACTGGCCCAGGAGCTCTGCGTTTTATCTGTTACTTAATGCAACTTGTGCCGTTACCACACACTGCGCAGGCACAGTACCATTAACTGGAAAGCAAGAGGAGACTGTCCTCCACAGTCTGTTATTGCACAAAACCCTGCTGATCTCCAGCTGCTTGGATCTTGCTGGTACATCTGCTCTGTTCTGCAGCATTCCTGGCAGCCTCTCTTTTCCACTGTTATTTCGGGTCTCTCTTTTAGGCCACAGTTGCATGCAAAGGGCTCAGCCAGCCCACGTACCATCCTTTCTGCTCCCAAGACAGACTCCCTCTCACAGAGAGGCCAATGCCCTTTGCCACTGCTTATTCTCCATGCGTCCCTGACTGGACCAGGTTAAAGCATTTCAAGAACGTCTTGCAGCTGCCTGTGTAGTCTTGTTTCCAGCCTGCCTGGTGCTGCACCTAAAAGACAAGCCTTCCTGGAGATGATCTCCAGCAAACTGGAATGGAGGAGAAGTCATTCCACCTTGCAACCCCCATCACACCTTGCCAGGAACAAATCAGCAAAGAGCCCAAGGGACAACATTTCCTGAGTCCCAAAACTGCAAAACAGTCACCAACACTCAGCTGGACTGTTAACACCTCTTAGCCACCTCCAAGCTCCAAGAGACTTAGGAATGAGAAGGAAATAGGGAGCCATTAGTCTGGAAGGAAAACTTCTTAGCCTGGACTGATCACTTACCACAGAAGAAAAAGGCTTTAATTTTGGGCAGGGGCACCTGGACTTAACAGTGGGCTGCCAGTCAGTGCCTGTTAAAGACGTGGGGCTGCTTTCAGCAAGGTAAAATTCTCCTGGTCAAAGTTCAGGGATGAGAAGGGAGAGACGCAAGCACTGTGGAGCCCTGGCTGGAAAAGCCTGTCCTAGAAGGATTAGGGTATGCAGACTCCCCAACATGTTGATGGACTAGGTTTTACTGTGTCTCCCCCAACCTGCTTCCCACACACTCAGCGGGGTGAATGCGTGAGGGATCACACACAGCTCTTCGACTGGAAGACTAGCATTACTAGCAGCATCTTGAAACCAGGTTGTTCTGCCTGTCCTTATCCAGGTGACTCAGTAGATGTGTGGGTAAGGCCTACAGGAAAGTACCTGTGCTCTGAAGAGCACTGCTTGTTTGTGGCAGAACATCACGTCTCATGACTTAATGTCCAGAGGAGGCCCTGACCCTCTCAAGAGAGAACTGAGCTTCAGCAGGGTCTTCTAAATGTCCTCTCTATCTTGCAAACCCACTCACCCACAAGACATTTGCTTACCATCATCAACATCTACCCTTCACAATCTGACAGGCCTTTTCACCTTTACAAGGAATGAAATCCTGCATCTGCCCGTCCTCAAACTCTCCCCACTTCCACTTCTTTGAAGACTCAGTGGGATTTAATCTCACTAGATGTACAGTCTGGCCTTATTTGTCTCATCAGGTCTCCTCTGGCAACAGTCGCTGTTCCTTGTATGAAGGATGATTCCCCACAGAACAGTGATTCCCACCTCAGAAACATGGATGTTTTGCATATATGTCAGATTGAAGTAATTTCACAACCAGAAGCAGAGATAAAGTAATGCAGCCCTTTTTCTAGCTATTTTGACAGCATTTCTGTGCAAAGCAACATTAGTTTTCCCTGCTTGGTTCCCATAACATCCCAGACACTGGCTGTCTCCTGTGCAACCCGGTGCTAGCAGCCCAGGCAGCATGGCAGGTTGCCCTCACCCCACCCCACCCATGGGTTTCACCTCCACAACCCTCTGCAGCCGTCTGTCCTACAGCTTCACCTTTTCCCCCATAGCCAAGGGTTCCCAGTGTGACCACTTCACCTCCCCACAGCAGACATCTCTCCAGCTGTGGCTGCTGCTGCTTTCCAACTATTAGCCACGAATCCCTCAACACTGACAGTTACCCGCTCCGCAACCTCTGGTGCCTTCCTGCATTCGGTGGTCTGGAGACAAGACCCATCCAGATCCCCCAAAGGTGCTGCCATTCACGCAGCTTTCAGGGCCTGAAAATGCAATTTCCAGTGGGTAAAGGAGACAGATGCTCCGCTTTCATCTCTATGTGAATGCAGCCTCGTGAAAGAGATGAACTAATAACTAATGACCTTCAAACAGGAGTCAGAAGCTGAAGAAACCCCTGACCTGCCTCTTCTCTTACCTTCTTGCACACTGAACAAAAGCTAAGAGATCCATGCAAAACTATCCATCAGTAGGTGAGCGCTGGTATTTATTGTGCTGTAACAGACAGTGCTGGTCAAAAATGGACTAGGATTTTTGTTGTGAATCAAGTGTTGAGGCCATTCCTTTGTGTCTCCAAGAAGCATGGAGTAGAGCTGAAGAAAGAAGGGGTCAGAGTCAGGGAACCAATGCAGAAATGTGCTTCAAACTGTATCAACAACACTGTATGTGGGCACTTCTCAGGTGGCAAGGGATACAGTTCAAGTGTATAACTCATTAATTAAGCACAGCAGCTAATCTTAGCACTAATGAACTCTAGCTCAGGTAATGTAACATTTAAAATTAATTGGACAGAAGTCATTCACAGTAAAGATTTCCATTCCCGGGTTAGGTGAGAGCTGTTGTTATGATTAGATTACTGCCAGACAGGACCAAAACAGTACACCAGGGTAATAGGAAAATAATCATCCATATGGATCAGCTCCAGCTGTAACAAGACGCGCTGTGGATCTGAATGAGGCGCCGGGTGCGAATGTGAAATCTCACTACTGTATCAAAACAAACATCACTGCGCGGTACACGTAGAGCATAGCATGCCGTTTCGCCGGGGTGGTACCGACCACTGCTCGGTGGCTCGGGGCGGCGGAGAGCAGCGATGCAACAGAAAGTCGCTTGTTCTTTTTCTCCCCCTCCCTCTTTTTAAAAGTCACAGGCTATCACAAGGGCACTGCAGTTCGATTCAAAATTCATCTTCAGAGCTGTCAGCTAAGAGCATGACTCGGTCTTGCATGCTGTTAAATTCCCTCTGCTAGGGGAAGAAAAGAAACATGAAAGAGCTCCACATGCAAAAAGGAAACAAAGAGCATCTGGATCCCCCCGTACTCTAACCAAGAGTTCCCAGGCACTTCAACCCAGACAAACCATAACCATAACCACGCTGCACTCGCTTTACGCCAAAATGGTTAACGGGAGAGCGGGTGGGACTGGGGTTTTCCTCTGCAGTTGTCATACCTTTCTTTTATGTCTCTTTGAGCCATTTCTCCTTCGGCGATTCATAATCTTGATGCTGTAGAGTGCTCCTAGGATAAAGAGGGCTCCGGCTATTCCGACTCCTACAGGAACCAGCATCCCCGACATGTATCCTGCCTACGCGGAAAAGAGAGAAGCAGAGCAGCGCTCACAAGACCATCCTTTCAGAGTCATTTTTCACCAGTCTAGGACTGCAATATATCCCTATGCTGCTTTAAAGTTTATTGTATTTGAGCCCCTATCACACACCTGCACAGGATGAGCCCTGCTTCCAGGATTGCTAAACAAGCCTCCAACCAGCCCCACTCCAGGACCGAGCTGGTAACCACCACGGCTCACTCACCATCACCTTTTGCTAACAGACACTTCCTTGTGATAGCTGAGACACTGAAGCGTTTGCCTGCCTTCAGGAAACAATTCTGGTGCAGAGTTGCAAGTGCTGGGGTGAAGCGTCTGTTAATACAAGTGCACGTGTGAAAGAAAGCCTTGACCGCCAAGGGCAGGCAATCTCGAGCCACAACAAAGACCTGTGTGACCACCCAAACAGCTTCACTACATGCTGTGTAAAGCAGGCTGAGTGCTGCTCCGAGCTCCCCAGATACCACCAGCATAAATCAAGCACAGGTGTATGTCTGGCCATGTTCAACAGAGCTCAATCCGGAGAGCCGAGAGCTGCTGTTACGCTTCTTGGCACAAATCCGGACTAGCAGCGTGGCAGCAACCAGTGCCTCAGCACCCCACTGCCCTCAGCCCTCCGCACCGCAGCCCTTGGGGCAGCAGGAGCAGGCAGAGAGGATGGTGCAGGCAGAAGAGCCAGTGTGTAAGAGCCACAAGGTGAGATGGCAAGGCACCAGCCGGGGAGCGGGCAGAACGGGCAAGGAGCTGTTCTCAGAGAAAGGCTGCGCCGTGAAGCAGGGACACTGACCTCCATTGTGGGAGGTGGATGGGAAAGGGACTCAGCATCCTCCTGGCCTGCTCTGATTGCTGGTGTCTTACCATGGCCAAACTGCTAAATATACCTCCAGTAAAGAGTATTACACAGCCCCCATGCTTCCCAGAGACACGTTGGCATGGGAAAGCAAGTGTCCCAGGACACTAATCTCAGCATGAGGCCAGCAGAAGCTGCTTCCAACACCCACAGCTGGGTCTCTGAAGGAGCTGAAGCACAAATCCAGGCTCTGCTGTGCTCACTTTTTGCAGGAAGCAGCAGCAGTTTGCCCTCTCCCCGCCCAGCGCAGCCTCCTTGGCTTCATACTCAAAATCTTTGAACCAAACGCTTTTGCTTTGCATGGGAAGGGGCCACCTGCATGAGCAGGACGATGACGTAGAGGGAAGGCACACACACCTTCACCTGACCTTACGGGAAGCACAGCAAATGTAAAACAGCTCTAATTCAGTTGCTGCGATCCGTATGTTTGCATTGCCCATTAAAAAAAAAAAAAATAGGTAGCACGACTAATTTAAAATGACACGGTTAAACATTTAAAATCCTTTGGAAAATATTCCCAAGTGCTTGTTATTTTATATTTTATTGTTTTAAATCAAAAATAACCCAAGTTTTAAAGTGCCAGATTGCGTCAGCATCCTCACCTAATTCAGGCTGGGGGGCTTAATGGAGTAAGGGAGGCAGGTACCTCCTGGCTCCCTCCCTCATTAGCAGTGACTTTGTTCTCACTGCAGCAACAGAGTCCTCTGCTGTGGTACTACAGCTTCACCCTTCGCCATCTACACCCCCCAAAATAGACTTTACACCTGCCAAGGGACACATGCACAATTCAGAGGACTATCAGACAGCTCTCAGTCCATTGCTTGCAACTACTCATCTTCATCTGCATTCCCAAACTGCAACACAGCTTAACAACACATGCTTACACTGTAATTTCTTTTCTTCCATAATCCACTGACTGGGAGGGGAGAAAAAAAGCTATTCAGCACACACTGCCCTGGCTTTGTACACTTACCTGAACAATGAAAATAACTGCTTTCATCTAGGGCAGATACAATGCTAACAAGGACTGGTTTGCACTCCTAAACCCCTCCAGATCCTGTTCAGGGCTTTAAATAGTAATATCTTTGTGCCTGGATCCCAAGGCTTGAGGGATCTTCAGCTGCATTGTGCAGGTTCCCTGAACGCCCTCCCAGAACACCCAGCCTCGCTCGGCACACGCGCTTGGAGGGCGGCTGCGTGCCTGCACCCCAGTTCCCGAAAAAGGAGGTTGGTGAGAACACAGCTAAAAGACTGTATCTCTGCAAGGCAATTAAAGTGCCTTAACAGGGTGACCTAATTAGTGCAGCATGAGTTTTTCTATTTCTGGAACTTTGCTGCTGGCACAGGCGGTGAGGGGAGTCTGGAAATGGCTTTTTAGCTGCTGCCCAGTTGAGCTTCCATATCAGAAATCACTAGTTTTAATAAGATGAACTCCCTAGCCTGTCCATGAGCCTTTATCATGTCTGGCCAGCTCATGCCTTTTTATACGCTTCCCCCAATAGCCAGAACAACGATTTCTACCCCAAAAGCCTGCAATGTGAAGCAGATCCAGGACCTGTTCTCCTAGCCCTTCTGTGTCATGCAGCCCAACTCATGAGGGCTTCTCCACTTGCGTGATAGAAAACCCCATTTCCCAGGCAGCTCTGAAGCCACGTTTTTGACCCCTGCCCATGGGAATGATGCAGCTTCTTACAGATCCTAGGGATGCTTTTAATGCACCCAATCCATGACCACAACCTTCCTGGTTCTGTTGGACTTTGAGATAACAGCAACAGAGGACTTCAGAGGAACCTCATGTCCATTATTTGGCATATCAAATGCAACGTTTGAACAGTGTTTGCAGGAGACCAACAAATCTGTCACTGACCCATGCTCCTGGTCCCACGCTCCCCACACCCTTCCCTCTCCCAGCTGGGCAGCCCTGATGGACACAGGAGGACACATCTCTCAGGGACGGGGCCATCATGTGTCAGAATCCTCTTCTGGATGGAGGGGTTGTAAAATAGAGAGGACAGGGCTCTGCCAACAACAAATGAGAGGGGCACAAATGACTGGTGCTGATAAACTCAACAAGGAAGAGGAGGAAATGGGGTGAGCAGGTTTATTTGTAAGTGATTTGCTACACCAGTATTTGGTTGGGGAAGAGGTTTTTCTTGGGCTTTTCTAAGGGAAAATGTGAGCAAGGTGAAAGATCTGCCTCCACACATCTGCTGTTCCCCAAAGGAGGGAGATGGCTTAGGGCCGAGTCTCTCTTTTAAGTGGACACTAGCAGATCCTCAGTTATACCAATGCTTGTGCTGGGCACTGCCATGCAGTCCAACGTCTACCTTGCAAGAGGTTCAGACTCTACAGAGCAACTCTACTGGAGAGTGGAACATGCACCCCGCCGCCCAGCAATGGGGAGGGACAGAGGTAGCTAACAAGGTCCCAAGAGGAAAGAAGTGAAAACTACGGCTTCAGTGGGAAGATACCTGATGCCCCCGAGCTTGTATTGTGCTGACTGGGGCAGGTAGGGCATGAGCAGGTGACCCATGCATGCTACATTCACTCCAGCACTCAACCAGGCTTGGTGTCTGCTTTTTACCTTTGTCGGGAAAACCATTCTCTGTCCTTTCAGCATTCGCTCTGGCTGAATCCCAGGCCAAGGTGCTCTGCTATGAGCATAGATCGTACTAGGCATGCCTCCTTCCTATTGTAGGCAGAAAAGCAACTCAACAAGGGCTGGGCAGGAACCCACCTTAAACCCTTCCACTCCCCAGTCCTGGAAAACAGATACCCAGACCCCATCTCTCTGTTCAGACTTGATGGTAAGGTGCTGCTGAAATTTGGTGGGGAGCACGTGGCAAGGCTGCGCTCACTGGGTGACAATCTGCTTAAGCTTAGAGATGTATTTTCAGGGGCTGGAGTTTCCTAGTGAATTATTCCTTGTGGTGTTTTTTTTGCCTATTGACTCTGATCTTGTTCAAGAATTTCCAAGCCCTGTTGAGTCACAAAATGTTCTTGTCTTAAAACACTACTGTCACCTCATTTCTAGCTTCATGGCTTTGCTGTAATCAACACAATATTTGGAAGGCTTCATAACCGTTTCAAAATGTTAATATTTGCTCTAGGGCAGCAAAGCCTAAAAAGCCATCACTGCTTGTGGCTGGCACAACTCTTGATTCCATGTACCACCACCCTGTAACGCCAGGGAGAAAAGATCAGGGTCTGTTATCTTTTCAGTTTTCCTGTGTTTGCTCTTTTTCCTTCCAGGAATTTGCAGATCTTCTTGCACATGGAGGCAGGAAAAGTCTTGTCCAGAGGTGGTGGTACAGCATGCAGCCTCTCACCAGAGAGGATCACCAGATCCTCTTGATTTGGATCCAGAAGCAAGCTTAGGACTTAGAGAAAAGGGGTGGAAGTAAGTTAGAGGGCAATAAAAAAAGGAATTCGGGTAGTCTGAAGACAAGGTCATTTTCTAGTGCAGAGAAGTCTATCAAATACCCCTGTCCCTCCTCCTGCCCTTAGTTACTACTCATCAGGGATGTACTGTGGATTTATACCTCTATATACAACAGCAGCATCTGGTTAATTTGCCTCCCAGAGAAAATTTTAAGCCCTTTCTTAATTGTCTTTATAGAGATAAAGAACTGCACTGACAAGAGTTTATTCCTGCAAGTAAAAATGTTTTGGCTTTTAAAGTAATTGAAACAGTGAACCTCCTACCTTATCTTTCAGCTTCTCCATCCAGCTTCTCACTGAAAAATAAGACAAAAAAGCTGTAATCATGTTACTTATGTTATATTAATTAGTAAGGAAATGATAATGATAGTATTAAAATAGACACTAATTAACTTGACAAGCTGATAACACTTTTCATTAGATTTCCTCTTCTCATTCATGAAAAAGAACAAATGCGGCAAATCAACATAAGAAACTCTTCAAGTCAGTTGGCAAGCAAGAAGCTCGCTTTTGCCCGTGCAATGCACATCTTCAGAGTGATTAAAAAAGGAAGATGAAATCCAGTATTTCAGGTAGTGGGTTTTTAACCAGCACTTCTCATACACACACTGGGATGTCTGACAAGGAGAACACCTTACAGCGTGGCTATCCCCTTCCACTGGCCTCCTCCACATAGATATTCTTCCCTCTAGTTCGCATAGCCTGTAACAATGACTAAAAAAGTATTATTCCCTGTCTTTTATTCCCCTGTTTTTCTGGAAGCAGCCACTGCCTGCTCTGGGAAGTCACCAGAGAACTGGGATAGCACTGGAGGTCCTAAGTTACTAAACCAAGTAAATTCATACTACCATCACAGAGACTTTCACTTCCTAGTGGTTAATGTAAGTCCCATGAAATATGATACCTAAGAATTAAAAGTCTTTAATGGCATGTACTTTGGGATGAAATACTCAGCAAATCTCAAAGAACTGCAAGCGCTCAGAAGCAGGTGCACGACTCATTAACTCCACAGTCTGCTGGATCTGGCTGCACTGCACTGAAGACAAAATGCTCAGCCTTAGAGAGATCCACTAATATTTTAACGAATTCCTGCTCAAAGTTAAGAGGCAAGTAAACAGTTAAATGTTAGGGTTTTTTTCAGTGTTCAGCAACTGTGTTTTAAGTCCTGGTCAAGGATCCCCATTTTTCCAGGAGAACAGCGCTACAGGGACAAGGGGACTCTTGGATGCACTGATGTCCTTCTGAGAGATGTTTCTCCCAGGATGCACTAAGTCCCAAATGTAACACAACATCTGTGGAGTGAGACCTTATTTCCAAGCCTGCTTTCTTATAGAAGCTCCCTTCAAAGCTTGCATTAGCAGTATTAGAGTCTGCACATGCACACTGAATGGTTGGACTACGTGATCCTCAAGGTCTTTTCCAACCTAGATGACTCTGTGATAAACCACTCGGGGTAACCATCCTTTTGAAATGAGAACCTTACTGTGAGTGGGGAGGGTGCAGCACTAGGGCTGTCAGTAAATGGCGTTTTTATGTCTCAGACACAATACAGAGAAGCACAGCAGCTAGGAAGTAACAAAATACAGCCCAGATATCAGCATCACTGAATTAAACCACCCCATTTTAGCAAGTTCAAAGTGATCTGAATACTCCCTTTTTAACTATTAGCAACATAACACTTCCCAAACAGAAGGATTCCAAATTACCTAGAGGTGGAAAAGTGTGAAACAGGCACAGGCACACAAACTCACTTATCTCTGACAGGTAGCTAAGAAAAAAAAAAAGAGTTATCCAGGAGACAGACACCCACAACACTAGAAGAGGACAAGAGGTCTACTTTTATCAACTCTTCCCACCATAGTCCTGACCTGCATGGACTAAGCCATAGTTAAATCAATTTATGAAGGTGCCATCATCATCATCCTCTGCCAGTCCAAGCCTGCATGCCTTGAATGTTACTCGTGGTGGAATAACAGAGAGGAAGGAAACACACGGTTCCCCTGGGCTAGGTTTATCAGCTGGGTTTCTAGGTGCAACACTAAAAGAAACACTAACTGTAAATTCACTCAGACTTTCAAGGAGAGCCCCTACACTGCTGACAGGCATGGGAGAGACCAAATGCTGAGAAAATTCTACTTAAAAACACAAATATTGCAAACCAAAGGAATTCATTCCCAAATTCTTGCCAAAGACCCTTCTCATGACTCTCATGTTTAATGATGCTACCGTTGTTTTACTCCAGGCTGCCAGGAGGATTGGTGACAGTGACTCACAGTCACACAGTAAGAGCCACAGCTTCAAAACCACAGTGCACATTTTGAAGCTTTGAACTGAAGCCCTCCGTGCACATCCAGACAGCTACACGTGTACACACGGTGCGTGCACGTAGCTGGAGAAAGCTGCTATGATGCTCAGTTGGCCCTAACTCAAGCTAAGCACAAAGCCTATTTTTACATGTCTTTCACAATAATTGTATGGGATCAGTGATCTCGTCAATAGTCGACCCACTTTCTTGCAGCTGAACAACAGTGCCTCTAAAGCAGCAATTAATTCCGGAGTATTTCTGACAAGTCAGAGGCAGGGGCTGATCAAATAATATTCTACTACCTATTTTCAATGAACACAAATTCTGGCTTCGTTCCCCTCTGCTCCACAAACAACAGCAGCATGTCCGTTGGGACCCATGGACTCTGCAGTACAAATCTTTGTTTGTTATTTATATAATTGCTTATTATTAAAACCAACCTTGTTTTCAGCCATGTAGAGCACATGTCAGATACCTCTGTGAATCAACCGAAGCCACAGGAAAAACAACACAACGTGGTTTCTCCCAGACTGGGAGATGTTCTAACGCAGCCGCAAGCTGCCTGGCTGGGTGACAGCCTCTGACCTGTGCTAGAGGAAAATAGTGGCCCCAAATTCAGAAGGTAAAGGCATCAGGAGGTCAAAAACCTGGCTGGCCCCTCAACATCCTGGAAGGACTGCACTGGTGTGCAGCAGCAGCGGGTCCAGCTCTCCTGGGCAGGAGCGGAGAACGCGGAGCAGCCACAGCCACAGTCCTGGGCCCCCCGGCTCCGCAGCTGCTCAGGCTGGGGCCGTGACAAGTCAAAGAGCACTGGATTACCATGAATTACAAACGCTTTTAAAGTCACTAAGGCACAAAACTGTTTTAACACCTTTGAGGAAATGACAAGCCACTGTGTCATTAAAACCGAGCGCTTACTGCTCCAATTATTTACCCATATGTGGACACTACGGGCTATGGGTAGGAGATAAAGCACTTCTTCAAGTTAGAATTGATATCTGTGCTAAATGGCTACCATCAATTAATTAGAAACTTCAGACTCTAATTATGCATCATTATCCATAATTAATATTCTGAGCTTGGTCTTAGAAGAGGAACATTGTGGATGGCACCTTCTCATAAAAATGCAATGCTCTGTGAGAACACTAGGTGACTTGCCAATGAGGCCAGCAAATAATTAGTAACAAATACTTTAGTCCATGTATTTTTCATCATCCCCTTTTTTTCCTTCCCTGATCACTGAATGTCCTGAACAAATGGCAACAGTCTGTGTGTGAGATTACTAACAAGTGTTCTGCTGTGCTGGCTCGTCTTCCATGGCATTTTAAGGATGGTGACTAGTCCAAACTCTCTGCCTCGGCTTAATTTTGATCCTTTGGTTTCATGGGGAGCTAAATTACATGAGTGTGGAGCACTTCTGAAAATTACATACATAATCTGACATTTCCTCAGTGATTTACATAATGTCTGCATCTCTTCAAATTAATTTTAAATAACCTATAGCTTAAGATTAAGCAGGTCAGGAGCACAGAGGAGGAGCATGGTTGTCTGGCAAGCCCAGGATGAATTCAGACAGTTACAGATGCACTGTACTATTTTTAGTCATTTTTACCCAGCTTTCCCCTTCAAAACGTGCAGCCAGCTATTAAGAAGCCACAGTGCCAACTAAAGAAGTCAGGCTAATTTGCAGAGGTAAGCAGCAGCCTGTGGTGCCTGCGTGGCCCTTCCTTGGAGGAATCTGGTCCAAAGGGACAGTCAAAAAGCCCCATGAGCAAAACCCTTCTGAAAGTTCAGGTTTTGACAGATGCAGGCTGAAGGCTCAGGGCAATAGGTGACATTTGAGGGTCTGCGGTATATGGCGCTGGATGGCCCAACATCTTCTTTCACCATCAAACACTTCAATGCTATAAATGCAAACTAATCCTCGTGGGAGACAGCTCTCATGTTCCCACCCCTCTCCTTTCCACTGTGTCCTACACCTTTGCATTCCCTACAAGAATAGATTCAGCCAGCTTACCCAAGCTGCTCATCTGGTGTTTGCAGAGCTCCTTTTTGGATCCTTTTTTGATGATCAGATATAATTTACAAGGGAGAACTGAAGTGGAAGAGGTTTGGAAGCTGCCTTCAAGTTCATCTGGAAAGATCCTCTGACAATGAAGCATGATTTACATCAGGGGAAAATCCCGTATTTGTCACTTCTGACCAAAGGAAATGGAATTAAGGTAGCAGGACAGACCATATTCACTGCCGGTCTAAACCACAGTTTGATGCTTTCCTCCTAGGGAAGAGTCTGACCTCTTGGTGCTCTGCTCAGGATCTTGCTTGCACCCTCTCAGCCTATGGCCCTGGAAAGTCTCACTACAAACAACTCACCTGAAAGGAGAGGGGATGTTAACTGAGGGCAAAGATATGGAAAAAGCACAGAAAATATTTACTATACAGTAACTCCCACAGCTACTGTGCAACCCACCCACAGAAAAAAGGCAGTCCACATGTACCATTATTAGAATCATAGAATATAGAATATCTCGAGTTGGAAGGGGCCCATAAGGATCATTGAGTCCAGCTCCCTGTGCTCTCCTTCCCTGAACCCTTATCGGTGGCCTTCACTGATGATCTCACTTTTTTATTAGTGCTTTTTTATTAGTCAGTTCTCTTGAACCCTCTTTTGCTCTGGAAGCTGCAGGGTACTGGTGCCAGAGCCAGGCTCTGCCTTTAAGCCTCACCATAACACAGCATCAAACCTCTTGCCAAAGGCTTTTCCCTGCTTCTCTCACCAACCCCCTCTGAAATCAGGAGCACAAGTCCTCTGGGCTTCATGCTTTGCCAACTTTTAGTAATCTTAATTGCCTAATTATCCACTCCAATGCAGTGATAAAGCTGCTTAATAATTCTGTTCACTTCTCATTCATTCTGTCCCTTCCCGATAAGAAAATGCAAAGACTTTACCTTCTGGTGGAGATTTCAATCAATAATTCATGCACTCCTGCTATCAGTTTCATCTCCCCCTTCCTCTCTTGGATGCCCTGCTGCTTTATCTTGTCACTTTAGTTTCATCTTATCAGCTTGTTTTAATCATATTCCCTTTTTTAATTATCATCTAAAGCAATTCTGTTTTTCCATGGCAAAACTGGCACATTACCCCTCTGCCCTGTGCGTCTCGCTGTATTTTCAAATCCAACATTTACATCTTCATTCCAGAACTTCATCTTGATACTGATGAAGGTACATCCAGCACCTGCTCTTTTAATAATTCTCCACTGTGTCCACCAAACCAGTGGTGAAAATGTGGCACCCAAGCTCCTATACACGCTGCAAAGGGCAGAGAAAAGGATCGAAGATGGCTTTATGGTTAAGAACTAACCTGGAGCTCAGGTAACCTGACCTGACCATTACATCTGCAATTCCTTAAACGCAATAGGCTTAGAGAGCTGCATCAAGCTTCATTCTCAGAAATCAGAAAACATAGTCACCCTAATACACTCAGGGCATGAAAAGATTTTGATCTAACAGCTACTGTTAATTGCTTTCATGTCTGTCTGAAATCAGAGACTTCCCTATCTCAGGAACCAGAGAAGCTGTTTAAGGACAAGGCCCCCACTGCAGCAGATGACAGTCCCCACCGCAAGCACTCTGTGCATCAGACAAGGTGCAGGAGGCATCTTGGATGGAGCCAAGGAGCAGAGAAAGCAGCGCTTTTTGAGCACTGCCAATGCCTACTGTGGATGTTGGGTTTGCTCTGCCTTCCTCCAGCCAGGACAAGGTCTTTGTCCCACCCACAGCTACGATTGTTGTAAGGCAAGAAAAGGCCGGTTTGGCGTATTTGCAAGACTGTGGAGATTGTAAATGTGTAGCGAGGAGGCTTTTGCGTAGGTCACTGTACAGTGAAACGTAACTGCACCTTGCAGCTGATGCAGCTCAGCGCCACTTTGCTGTCGCCTTTTTCCCTAGGACAAATTCAGCCACTTCACAGAATCGTCTAGGTTGGAAAATACCTTGAAGATCATCCAGTCCAACCATTAACCTAACATTGGCAGTTCTCAACTACACCACATCCCTCAGCGTTATGTCAACTCTACTCTTAAACCCCTCCAGGGATGGGGACTCCACCACCTCCCTGGGCAGCCCATTCCAACGCCCAACAACCCATTCTGTAAAGAAATTCTTCCTGATATCCAGTCTAAACCTTCCCTGGTGCAATTTGAGGCCATTATCTCTTGTCCTATCGCTTACTACTTGGTTAAAGAGACTTCTTCCATGCCTGCCCGCTACCCTGCTCTTCCCGTTCCCCGACACGAAATGGCTGGCATTTGGCATTGCTTCTGGTTGGGGCTAACAACTGGTGGTATTCAGGAGGAATAAACTTTGTCCTCGATTTTTAGACTTTGGTAGAGACCCCGCTGCCAGAGCAGCTACCCGTGTAAGCCTCTGCAGTGAGAAAACAGGACGTTACTGTCCTCTAAAGCGCCTGTTCAGTCTCCGTTACCTACATTAGAGCAAGCTATTTGCTATAGTTAGTTCTCCTCTTCCCTCACTTACATGCACGATTTCCAAGCTGTATTCCTCATTGCAGCAAGGCAAAGCTGGTTAAAGTGTAAAAAATAAAGAAAAGATCGATTACTTTAAATCAGTCTATATACGCCATGTAATCTGTCCTATTACATTACAGATTCATCCCCTTCTCTTGCAGGTGAGATTTTCTTTTAAATGAGACTAGTGAGAACAATTTTGCAGAAATGCTCCATGCTTCATCTGCTCAGGCCTGACAAGTTAATGGCACAAGGCTGAATTGGCTCCTTTTCCTTAAAAAACACAATTGCCGATTTACTTACTAGCACAAATAAATAATACAGAAAATGGCGTTTGGCGGGAAGGCAGCACATTTTAATTCCAGAAGAAAAGCTACTTGATGAGAATTTTGATGAACGCATTTCCCCGCATGCCCAGCTCAGAAAGACCTGAATGGCCAGATAATCAAACAAACATCAAATTGACAGTTCCCATTTAGTTTTCAGAAAAAAATTTTGGTTGAGTCAACTTTGAATTAACAAAGTGAACTTTAATAGTTACCATGCAACTGTCTGGTTTACTAACTGTACCGACTACAACCTTTTCCCTGTCTGCCCAGCTACAGCCCAAGCCTGGCTGCACCCTGTCACCTGCCACGACCTACCCAAACCTCTTTAGAGAGAAAGGGAGATGAGGAGGACAACTCATCACACTCACCCAGAAAGCAAAGCTAAAATGGAAGGAGTTAACTCCTTCCCTGACCTTATCAATCCTTCTGACACTGCCTTCCCTATGGCATTAGGTCAGGTTTCTCTTTTTCCTCTTCCCTTGCACTTTTTAAGCTGTTTTCCACTTTGATCTGCCCGCACCGAGTAGCCACGTGCTGAGACTGGCAACGGCACTGCCCTTCTGCTTTTGCATTTCCCTGTAAACTCAGTTCTTCTGCAGTGCCTTGAAAACACTTGTTGGCATAGACAAACTATTTGTTTCTCCCTAAGTGATTACAGACAGGCGCAAGATTTTAAAACAAAGCCAAGGTAGAAAACCTCTTGGTATCCTAAGAGCAAAAGGCATCAGCAGGATGTTGCTGTGAATTGACTATCACAATTTGTTGTATGATTACACATTTACTGGATTGCACCGTGTCCAAAAGGTGCGTGCACTCTGGTAGAGGAAATGCAAACCTTGCTTCTGGCAATGGCAATGCCTCCGCCGGAGCACACGCTGGACCAGGCTCCCCACTGCTCTGCCCCAGCACAGCTCCTAGAGCAGCACACGAACTTAGCAGCAGCGAGAATCCACCCTGCTTTAGCTAATGGGTTTTCTTGTGTAGTGAAAATGTTCATAGTCACCAGCTTCCATTCATGACATAGTCACAGTGTCCATATTGGGAATATAAAGCATTCCTAAAAATTGAATTGGGATGCCTTAGCTGCTAACCAGCTCTGACACTTGCTGCTAGCCCTCCTTCTCTGTAAAAATGCATGTTATCACTGCCTACCTGAAAGGGAAAAAAAGTTTGCAAGACTTAAAATATATCCCATCAAATTTCAGGCACTTATCTGACATTCCCAAATCAGAAGTCTATCTACCTTCAACTCCCAGAGTCACTGAGAGACTCGCACCCGCACAGCATCATCCACCCCACTCCAGGTCTTATTTTATCTCTGCAGAAGCCCTTCTCTTCTGCTGGATGCAGAAATCTGAGCAACTCTGATGCTTCACTTAGAGAGGAGGCTCCTTCACCAAATTGCCTGGATGTTTTCAAACAGAAAGTTTCACTCGGGAGAAGTACAAAGCATAGAGACAAGATGGGTGAGGGCAAAGGAGGAAGCACAAAGGCAGTGAAGCCAGAGGACCTGGAACAGGGCACACACGATACTACTATTGACACATATTGTGATTTATTGCACACAGAAGCTGCCTGATTCCAGCTCTGACTGTGATATTAACTTCTGCCCCGCCCTCTGTAGCCCAGCCTCCGTACCAATTAGTCTTACTGAACCAAGGAAAGAAAGAGAGATACCTTAAAAACTCCTAAAAAGATCTAACATACAACAGCCACCTACAACATAAATGTGCCACAACTGCAAGATCTAATATTCTGAAGCTAAAAGCAAATACCATGTGGTCTCATAGGCAATGGTGAAAATCTCCAATCAAACTCTGACTCCTGGGTTCCCTCGGCTGAGACACGACAGACAGCAAACCCTGATTTGGGTCTCAAGGGCTTCCAAGCCTGCCAGAAGGTCTTCATGCTACATTTCTTCTTCAGCTCCTCTCCAAGGGAAGCAGCATGCACAAAGCAGGGTAGTGCTTTCACGGCAGTTTTGGGTCCATCTTGTTGCTCTTTAGAGATTTTTAATCCATTTTCTGGGTTACGGGAGACTGGGTTAATACCACTCACCTGGTTCTTGCAGTGAGCAATGGGGGTACTTGCAAAGTCCAGCCCAGCCCAGCGTGATTTGGGCTGGGGGAGTGACTTCAGCTGAGTGGCAGAGTAAATAAAGCATCCGTACAGCAAAATTTTACAAGAGTTCAGAGTGCAGGGATTAGCACAAACTCTGGAAGAGACCTATTAGTGCCCTGAAAAAGCACATGAAGGTTTTCTTTCATAGGACACGTGGCTCTTCAATTGCTGCTTTTATGTAGTAATATTTGGATAGCGGTATGTAAATAAACAGCACACAAAAGCAATCTTCAAAAGGTTATTAAAGCTGCGAAGTCAAGACTCATGAGTAAAGAAACAACCCGTTTTGTATGTTCAGCAGGATACCACTTCTAATTGCCCATTATTTTTTTTCTCAGAAGTCTCCAGTAAAAAAATAATCGATGGTTTATTTTTGGACTCTTCATACACAGGAGCAGGTGAACTCCTTTAGCTAAAATTTTCTTTAAAAGTCTGGGGCAAGCACCATGGAAAAATTTTGGTCCAAACAGTTAAACTTTGGTAAAGTTATCAAGAACTACAATACAACAGAATACAAATCCAACAAATTTAATGACTGGCATGGCTGTTATTGCCAGGCAAGCCACACGCATGTGCAGATTTACAGGGCAATGCCTTAGGGGGGAAGCATTATCCTTCCATGGTAAGTGCATCCCAACCTTAAGGGTAGATTTTTTAAAAAGCTTTAAGGTATGTTGAGATTCTCAGTTGGCCATTTCCTGATTTACAGCAGCTGAGGATGTGGCCCTAGAACATAAATCCCTCCTACCACCAATGGGCTCCGTGTTGTGTTTGCAATCTGCCCAAGTCATCTTGGGGATTAAAGAAAAAAACTCGCAATAAATAACAGCGTGGAGCCGCTCTGTGGCAGTTGGGAAGCTGTGCCATCTTGAAGCCACCGACGCCAAGAGCCAAGCTGCCAAAACGGTTTGAGGATCTTTGTACTTACATTAAGCCAATCTTTTAGCTCTTTCTGGCACCAAGTCCCCCTGAAATCGCTGGTGGTTTTGCCCAAGCTATGACTGTAGGATTTGACCCCGTATATTTGTAGAAAAAGAACATGAAATGGAAATCGGTCCCTTGCTACCTTTTAATGCCCATTTTTCAACAAGCCTATTTTACGCTCCATAACCCAGCACCCTTTCCCATAATCTGGGAAAGACAGATACATTTTTGCAAATTAAAACTAAATGTCAAGTCACTGTGATGGGGGGAGTGAAAAAGCCAGAGAGGCTGCAGATGGAAAACGCCTCACGCACCCCTCTGGTCTAATAGCATCTCATTTCTGCTGCAGGATGGCAGCAAAACAACAGTCGCTGTTATTTGACAAAATACCTTCCAAATCTTCAGCTGAAGCCACATGATTTTCCCCTCTACAGGGAGGAGAGGGCATTTCTCCATGCAGCTACTCAACCAACTCATTCAGCCCTCTCTAAATGAGACTTTCCTGTCCTCCTGACAGAGCCTGCATCCTTATCTACTTTAAAGGATCAGCAGCTAAACGCAAAATTTCTTTCTGTACTTCAGTTTATGTCTGACATGAATCAGGTTCAGAAAAGATTCTTGGTTTGCTTTTTTCCTTCCATAAAGAGCAAATGTAATTTTCAGAATCATTTTTCCTGGGGATGCTGTATGAAGGATTTGCCTGCAGCAAGCAAGGCTGAAATAGGGTATTTTCCATTTTTGTATTTAAGTAAAAGAATGTATTTTTCTTATTTCAGGTTTTGGCTTTTATTTTGGCTGGCAAGAGGCAGCATTCTTCATGAAATGACATAAAGATCAATAAAGTACTAAATGGTTGGAAATGAAAATGATGGAGTTGACCTTTAAAGGAAAAAAAATATATTGAGCTGTGTTTTCAGCAAACAATTATTCTAGTAATTAAACCACAAAGCCCTAAGCATCGATTAGATGCTAGAAATAAAATCTGATTATCTCAGAGACTCATTTTCATGCAAATACTTAGGAACATAAGCACTGTCCAGTGTTAGTTGCAAAAGGAAAATGCACTTGCTTGTATTTGCGAACAGAAAAAGTCTGATCCCACATTCCTCTTGCACCAAGAACTGAACATCGATTCCCACTGTGATTCGATGCTCTTGTGCTGAAACACCAAATGGGGACTTAAGGTTCCTGACACTTGTTCAATAGCCTTGCAATTGACTTCTTGTGCAACCACAGGCAAGTAAATTAATCTCTGTTTTTCCATTTCCCATCCTTACCATGGGAATATTAAGGGTATAATATATAATACTTAGCAGGTCTCTCTTGTTTCTGTTGCGAGTTGCTTGTGTCAGAGCCTCCTCCTACATATTTTAATAGCCCCTACTGTAACAGCTCCATCTGGATGGGATGTTCTAGAAGCTAATGCAGTACGAATATTAAATCACCGTAAAATGGTCTTATTCAGAAACAAATGTTTTTTAGGAGGCCATTATTTTAAGTATCAAAGTATCTAGAGTGCTAAGGAAAACCAAATATATCCTCCTTTCCCTACCCTCATTAGCATCCACTCAGACTGTATTACCTATTCTCGAAGACAGAACATGCAGAAAAGTTTTTAACGAACTTTTGCAAGGAGAAGCAAATTGTCAAATATAAGACCAAAGAGGAAAGAATTCTGCTGCTCAGAAAGCTGCTCTGAGCATGTACTTGTGACAGAAATTGAACCTGATCCTACTCCTGCTCCAGGAAGGAACACAAAACGCGGGACAACGGATCAAACTCAGCCTTTGCCTACATGGTAAAACTGCACTAACTTCAGCAGAGTTGCACCATTTCCACCCGAGGATGTGCTCTGCCCAGGTAGGCTGCCACATTATATGCCTGTAGCGTCCACTGGTATCTTCCATAACATAAGGAAAATTGTGTATGGTGCCAGGAGAAGCCCAGCTCCACTGAAGAGGTGATACCCAACTGCTACTCATAAACCTGTGCCTGCCTGGACTTCATACTCAGTGCTAATGAAGGGTCCATGAAAAGATGCTCTTTCATTTAATAAGGCCTTACCTACTGTCCACTAATGTCAACATGAACCTGACCAAAGACTCAGACACACTTAAGCCCAGAATGGTCAATACCCATCTCCACTTACGGTAAAATTCACAACTGTGAAGGCTGAAAATCTGTGGAGCAAAGCACCCTTATACAGCCGGGGAATAAGAGAAGAAAAATGAAATAGTTTCATTAGGCAGGTGAAGAAAATGAATGGATTTTCCCAAAACTTCTCCCAGCTACCTGTAATGCTCACAGTAGACCTATGGGAGTAGGCCCTAAGGAAATCATAAAGAGGGGAAACGGAATGAGCAAAGGGCAAAGCAAAACAGTGGGGAGACAACATGGAAATGGTAGAATCTTGCTAGTTATACAGTAATTTTCCATTGTGCTTACACTTTCCAGTGATTTATTCCTGCTGTTTCCAAATGATCTCTGTCACTGGCAGATTTTATCCCCTGAAAACCAGGAAAACTCCAGAAATTATAGTACTCTTTGGAGAGCAGGTCGCTGAGAAGGTCACAGGAGAGCTGGGTACCAGGAGACTGCTGATTAGATGCCAAGCTCCAGGAAAGCGATGGCACAAAAATAATTCATGCCTGGAAGTGAGGCAGACAGAGAGGTAATGACACGAAGCATCACGCCAAGGCAGCGTGAATGATGCCTTCTACTTGCTGTAATGAATTGTGAATGAACACCGCCACCCTAAATTTACAGCATATGAAGTGGGGGAGGGAAGTCCTCTGTATACATCCCGTGAAGTCACGTCAGACCAGGCTAAACTAGAAGCCAACCAACAGGATCTGATGCATCAGAAAGTGTTACTACAGCACTGACTAAAATGAAATATAAATCAGAAACGTAATTCTTATTTTTTTTCTTTGATAGCTACAGGAACCAGAGCGACCGTGGGCAACATCCATCCACAGGAACCAGGGTGACGGACCCATTCGCAGCAGAAATCAGCCCCTCCAGTGGGAACATGCTCCGCTCCCCACTGCTGGCAAGCCCCACACAGAGCCTGACAGCTCTTCAAACTGACTTCCCAGAGGAAGAGACTCACGTTAAGGAACATTTTGAGGCGATGTCACCTCCCAGGCAAAGGCTTTCTGCCTCATTGTATGCTGTGCCCAACAGTGCAGCAGCCTGAATGCCGGAGAAGCAGAGTGCCTGGGACGGAATGAAGGTCAGCACTTCAAGTCCCTTTTTTTTTTTTTTGACATTGTGACACCTTGTAGCTCTTTTCTGACTGGGGACTGCTGTCTCCATGAGATGCGACACTCTTTGGTTTTTGGTCATAACATGGCCTTCACATGAATGCAGCCTCATCCTGTGCCAGTGGTGTGATGTCAGATCAGATGCGGTGCAGCCTCCCCTGGTCAAAAACCTCTGTCTTCTGATTTGTAACTCCAGACCTTGGAAATAGTGCAAGGGGAAAGGCAGCTCCTGGGACAGCAGAGACGACTTGCTTGGAGAGTCTGTGCTTGGCAGCAGTGAGATACCTTTATAAAGTGCCACCACATTATAACAGAAATCACATCATTGCTCCAACAGGCCAAGACACGGAACAGGACCATGGGACGATGCTGAAAGCTGGCTGAGTTTTCATTAGAGCCAACTTTAGCAGCCTCATTCAGACCAAAAATGCTTGAATCGTTCACGTCGTATCACCATCTCCCCTTTAGATGCTGTCTTTGGGCCAGAGGAGAGCTGCAGACACCACACTCTTGAGGAGCCACCCTGGGCACACCACGGTGTGCCTGGGGAGATGCGTGTCCAGCTTGAGGGCTGCTCCACCCCACCAGACCTCAGGCAGCCTCTGGAGGGACAGTCCCTCTGGGCATGCACACATTCAGTGAGCCCCAACACACATCCAGTATAGGTCGTCCACTGCAACTAAAGGCCTTCTGCTTCCCAGCACCCTGATCCAAATCCTAGTTCAAGACACCCAGTCAGTTACGATGGATCACATTTGTCATCCACATCGTAAGGCAGGAGTTAAATATAAGGGATTTGTACTGAAATGATAGCAAATCCTGATTTGATCCATCACCCACTTTCCCCTAAGATCTACAAGCTCTGAACAAGCAGCAGGTACACCTCCCACTCCTCAGCAGGAAGCTTGCAAGCTGTTTGGCTGATCCTACCAGCCAAACAGTCCCGGAACAGTGAAGCAATGGCATGCTGTGGGGTGGCATTTTAGATGTGGCAGTGTCTAGCTTTGCTTCTTCTGCACTATATTTTTATTGTTTCCCTTTGATAGAGTGCTTAAAAACATAATACTGACACACTGCATTGCAAGAGGTTTAGGAATCTGCATTCTCTCCTGTTCTCAGGCCTGCACAAGCCATGGCCAGCAGCGGAGTGAGCACAAAGAAAAGCTGGCAGCACTTCTTCATCAAGGCTCTTGACCATGCTGTGGTTTGCTGGTGAATGCAAACTCACAATTGTACCAAGAGGATGATGCACTAAGGAAGAAGAACCTGCAATGGGCAGAAAACAGTCAAGTGACAGCATGGGGGTCTACGGGGACATGGTGCAGGGAGGGAAGAGGCTGCTCTGATTGTCCCCAAGCACTCGTACAGTGAAGTCCCACTCTCAGCTGGTTCCTAGGTGCTACCACACTCCCGAAGAGTAAAAAGGGAGAAGACTTCTTCCCATTCTCTTCCAGGTTGGGCTGGCCATAGGACAGGTCTCCTTGGTGGTTAAGTCCACCAAGGTGCTTAGAGACGTTCCCATCCAATGCTAGGTGGATATAAGGAAAGATCCGGCCCCAGGAAAACTGAAAAGCTGGTAAGCCCTAAACACAGTCTTTCTGAGCTCATTTCTGAGACAAGTTGCAATTGTTCTGGCACCACAAATGCGCACTTACACCAATATAAGCTCACTCATACCAATATAAACTGAGCAGAAATCACTGCATCATTTGAATGGTAGTGATTTATTCCCATCTCATACCAAAGGAAACAGTTGAGCCAGGCTCAAGTTAACCAAGTCCCTCCAGCTTCAGTCCTTCACCTCCATGGGCCGTTCCCTCCTGACGATTTCATTACAAGTAGCCGGAGACTCACAACTGGGTGACAGGAGAACGTGTCTGTAGGAACACAACACAGAGAGAACTTTCTTCTCTACTGCTGTCACAAAGTCACACTGAAGCTCGTGCCAACCTCTTAGGGACCCTTTCATGGCACAGAAGTCTATTCTCAGCCCTCTTCCTCCAAGAGCTTGTGTTAACAAACACAACTCTGCCTAAGGTTTGGCGAGTGCCAACTGCTGCATGCATTGCTTTCCACCAGCCTACCCTATACCCATGTTGCCTTGCTCAATCCTACCTTGGGTATCTATGTCTGCAAGGCAGACAGGGAAGCCCATGGATGCCGTGGAGATGTGACTAACTCACAGCCACCAACCAGACAGGGCAGGAGCTAGATCCTCTGTCCCATTTTGTGTTCGAGAGCCTCAGTAATGGCATTACTACCATGGGGCAGTGTTTTTCTCACCACAGTGAGATGAGTGGCAATGCTTTCAATTTTGCCAGCTTGAAACTAGCAGCCCGGGACATCTCGTGTTTGACTGAAAAGGCCAAAGTGGCTCTAAGCATTAGCTGCAAAAGCTGCTCGAGGATTTCAACAATGGCATGCCAGCAGAAGTGCACTTCAGTGCTCTCCTCCAGCTCCCTCCTCTGCGCTCAGCCTCCCCAAATCAGGGTAGATGGAGCTGTCACAGATAGCACAGGCAGGGATTGCTGCTTATGGCAGGCACTGTGCTGATGTCTGTCTGCAGATTAGCGTAAATGCTCTGGCAGCACTCATGCCTTGTCAGTCCTGCCATATTTCACAGCCTGCCTTATGCAGTGAACAAGCTTGAGTTGGGCTAATTGAAAATGGTGCCTACTGATTTATTCCACTTCAAACACATTACGTGCCATCTCCTGAGCCCCGAGCCTGCTCTATGGAAGGGAGGAACTTGGAGTATGGAGAGGAGTGGGGAAAAAAAAAAAAAGTTTGCCCCTTTTTGAGGGGTTAGAGGGAGGTGAATCTCCAATTCGTGATACAGATGATCATAGTCTCATACTTGGCACTGGAACATCTGTCCGTCCCCAAGCTTAGCACATGCCTCTGGCCCACACTACTTACCAGACCCTTAAGATATTTGTAAAGTGCCTCCCTGTTGCTGGTGTCCCAACATCTTTCTCTGAGTTGCATCCACCTTCCCTAACTGGTAATGAAAAGACACATATAGGAGATGTTTGCAACAGACGTGCTCAGACTGTCTCAGTGCTAGGATGCAAAAGCAGAAACTATCTTAAAAGGAAAAGCGAAAGACGCTTGGCTCATTCAGCTACAATAAAGACTGAAAGGGAGCAGCATTGCAGTCTGTAAGTAAATCCTAATGTGCAAGCACCAGGATAGGAATAAGAGCTACAAAGAGGAAGTAGTTAAGCTAAATAATCATGTTTCAGGGACAAAGGGACCATAGACGCCTGAGACTGGAAAGCCAAAGGCTTCTCATTATCAGAGCAACAAGGTTCCTCTCGTAACATTGGCCAAACCTCAAAGTAGCTCTGAGATGGAGCTTGCCAGTGGAAGAGGATGGTATGGTACAGCTGCCCACCACAGAGAAGCAAAACTTTCACCAGCATCTCAAGTCAATGTGCTAGGACCTCTCCCTCCTACTGATATATATCAAAGCTTCTCAAAACTGCCTTTTGCTACCCCATGGGGAGAAGCCCTTGTGGGGCTGCCCCTGTCATTGGACATGGCAGGACAACAAGAAGGGATGTAGCTAAAATGCAGGATCAGGAACTATCACATCTATCAGTGCAGTGGAAATCCACAATCACAGTGGGCAGGGGAACTCACAAATATAACACTGCTTTGTTCCAAAACAGCAGTTATGGGCTTCCTATCACACCAGGACTTTCCAGACCTTAGATGAGATATTCTTAGAAACCCATGAAACTCTCCCGTCACCACCAATGGGAGTCAAACCCAGCCTTGATCAGGCAAAATGTCTGCAATATGCCAGTGAATGGGGCTTGAGGATCAGCTCCCTGACTATGCTAAGACAAACCAGGAAACTTAGTGCCAACCAAAATGGTGGCTCTGGTCATCTTTTGCCTTGTGAGAGTGATGAAGAGAAGATGTTGTCCAGAAGGGATCAGGCACCAGGAGCACTGCCGAGTGCCCTGGGGAAGTTACTTCACGTCTCTGAGTCTTGGCTCCCCAAATGCAGAAGAGAGTTAATGAGATCAGCCACCTTTGAGAAGCATCTTGCACAAGACCTGTTCTGCAGAGGGAGCTGGACACTATTAATTTGTGGAGCCCTCCCCAGCGCTGCACAATGAGGATAATTATTCAACTCTTCTATTTCTAAAGAAGCCTGTGCTTCACAAGCATTGGAAAATGATAATGTGTTGTTTGCCATAAATGTGGTAATTATACCTAAAACTCTTCATTAACATGGAAATGACAAATAACAAATTAGAATCAAATGTCTGCAATTAGGCTAAAAAGCCATAGCAATTTGTTATTCTTTGCAAGAAATCATTTTTTACATCATTTACTGTGAATGAGCGCTCATTATGTAATGATATTTAGCTCTTCCACTACTTTTCAGCTTCTCAACTTTATTAATTGCACTCACAACAGTTCTCTAATATAAGCAAGCAGTGTTATCTTCATCTATGGACTGGGAATCCAAACCTGAAAGCACCAACAAGATGTATTTACAGCCAAACGGAAGCAGGAAGACCCAAAGCCAGTGAAGAAAGCGGGGACAAAATCTGCAAATATCTTCAGCACAGATATAATTCTGTTCCAGCTGAGTACAGGAATTTGCATTTCATCACAAAGAGGTTCAGACCAGCGCTGAGTCCTTCTGCCAACCTCACCCAAAGTCCTATTGTACTGTCATAACAAAAATTATCTCGATGACACTTCCCATTCAGTTAATAGCAAAGCTTCTTAATGAAAGTTGGGCCATGAGGCAATAAGCATTCAAAGCCAGTGGATATTTCTCAGTAATAATGACTCAGACACCTGATGGCAATCAAACCAAAATGGTTTCCCTGAGTCTGTACTGTCTGAGGATAAAGGGAGTTTGACAGACAAAAACTCTCCTAGGAGGCAGAATGTGACAGCCTGATGCTGGGCTGTCCAAATGAAAGAGCCATGAATATATTTGGTAGACAAAAGGTGGAGAAGGCAGCTCCCTTTGTAGCTTGCATAGGGGGAAAGGGCTGATCTCAAACACTTTAACACTGAAAAGTCTCTGAAGGGAAACGCTTTGAAGGAAGAATTTTGGTTACTGGCTAGATTGGCAACTTCACAGTATGCATCGTGGTAGGACCTGGCTTTTTTTGCTCTGCATGAGGTCAAATTCAATCCCCTGACAAGCAGACCTGGTTCCATGGGGCTGATGGTGTAAAACCGTCCTGGTGGGACTCAGCACTGAGCAGCAAAGTGGTACAGTGTCTGGCCATCACCAGGACCCTGCAACTCCCCAGATTTTACCTATGCCCTGGAGAGGTGCCCTAGCTTCAGAGAGTAAACTCCAAATCAAGCACCAGCCCTACCCTCCTCATCCCTCTGGCCTTGTACCTTCAACCTAGGTCCTCATATATTAAGTTTAATTGCTGTGGAGTGGCTATTCCAGGGGCTGCAGAGAAGCAAAACCTCCTTTTTCTCTGCAGGACCTATTAACAGTTATGGGTGAGACCTTGCAGACAACTGAATATCCCAAAATCTTGTTGAAGTTTGTTGCCCCCCACTGAACGTTCTAAAATCATCATTACCTCCCAGACAGCTTTGCATGGCACTGAAACAGAAAGGATTAGTTTACTTCCAGTCATCTGTTATCTGCATTTTACGTTTATTTTACATACGGCACAGAGCACTGTCCCTGCTCAGCTGAGAAGGCCACATTAATGTCTGCGTGACCTCAGTCTCCGTGGGGTTTGCTGCTGCCCCCAAGCAGCCGCACCTGGTGCGGTGGCATTCTTCACCCCAATCCTTCCACTCAGAAATGAATGGATCCGGTGTTTCTCCAAGCAGATTAAGATAATCTGTAACAATTTACTTACACTGAAAGGGCATTACCCTGATTGGAACTGGTCAGGGACCACTCTCTGATTAGGATAGTGATATGATGTGGCTCTAAGAAGGCATTTTGGAAGATGAGTATCTCTGAACTCCTGATTTTGCTGCCATCATCTGTTCAAATAATGAAGAAATGATTTGACGTGAGAGAACCTTCACAAAATTACCTGGATAAAGCTTCAGAGCGTAATCCACCTTCAAAGTAGCAGCAAATGTTTATCTAAATGCTGATGGGCACTCTGTACTGCTCAGCTTCCAAAGCCCACAAAATGGGCCAGAAAGTTTTCTGTTGACTTGGCAAGTGTTGTATCATGTCCTCTAGGAAGACAAACTCTGCAGAGACAGACGTATAAAGAAGGCACTGACAAGCCCCAAGGAAGGAATAAGCAGAGGACCCTTTTTAAACTCATTTTTGTAGTGGCCTGACTGCACTGTGGTTTTAGTAAATACACTAAAGAACTAAATTCACATATACAGGCTTTCCAACCATACACAACCTGACTTCTTCTTGATGACCACCTCCCCAGCTTGACTGGACCCTTACATGCCAGCAGAGCAATGTTACAGGCTCTCTCCTCCTCTGTGACCCCAGGCAGGAGTCGTTCACCCCATACTGACCAGCTGCTTTGTGCCCACCAGGTGAGACATGCAACAGGGTCAGAGCTCTAAGGGAGCCTACTTCAAGGCCCATACCCAGCTGTGGGGCAGCCACTTCTCCTGAGCCCTCCAGGTTCTTGTCAGGTGATGGGATGTGTCAGGCTACATGCTCCATCACGCAGAGGCTCGCTTGCACCCCAAGCAAATGGGGAGATGGGAGATCTTAGTCCAAACTCACTGCAGGTGACTCTCACACCTCCAGTCTGGAAGGTTTGTAGGACATGGCATCACTCACAAGGTAAGAGGATGTAACAAAGGTCAAAAAAGACAAGAAGCAGCAGGAGAAGGCACAATGAAATATTTAGAGACCTTTGCCAGGATTTTACATCTCCCAGTGCGCAGATAAATCTCCATGTTACATGCTAAAAATAATCAGCCTGGAGAAAGACACAGGCATCTCATCAGACTTCAAGCAGGGGGCTGGTCGCTTATCTTCCAACAGGTCTTGCAAAACCCTGCAAACAAGTCAGTGAGCAAGCTCTAATCTCAAAGACAATGTTAATACCTTTCTCTGAGAACGAAATTGTTATCCAACAGCGTATTTCAGAAATACACAAAGCCAAGAAAAGGCTGGGAACCAGAAGTTTCTTTTGTTTCGAAAGTATCACAGTCCACCAGTCAGTAGAGCACTGTGCCTGAATAAGCTGCAATGTTTTGGTTTATAACTGCAAATATTCCACACAGGGAATTCCCAGGGGAAAGGCTGCCTTTCCACAGGACAAACAAAACCTTTACAGGCCGCCTAAAATCTGCAATTCTTTGTAGGTACAGAAAGCAATCAAACTGCAGAGCACTTCTGAAATTCAGTCCTAAACATGAAAGATAAATTCTGTCCTTATCCTATAATGTTGTGATTCAGTTGACAGATTTAGGCAATTACTGATCAAGCCTAATTAGGAGTTTGATTGACAGACCAGAACTGTTGACTCAAACTAGTTCATCACAACATCCTGATTTATAAATCTATCCCTTGACTGAGAAATGCTATTTGTCCACATTACTTGAACTCCGAGGGATACAGGAGCTTAAGTTTCATTTCCAAAGTCCATTTCTAAGAGACAACAAATAGATCATCCAAAGCCAAGGAGCAACAAACCACCCATTTCCATATGAGCTGTTAGACCCACAGCCCAGGCGGCTTTGGGAATCCACAGCCAATTTGTGCACACAAGAAAACTTCCATTCCAGTATCTGTGAGTACCAAAGACCCTACAAAACAGAGCAAAGCAAACCTATCTGGTGCCTTGCTGAAAATGTCTGTGCTGTCTATGCTATTGCACCAGCTTTTCTGCACTGGAGACCTGAGATAAGATCCTGCCTGTGCTGCAAGCGGGAAATTAAGTCAGCCCAACAACAACAACTACTGCAGGGCAGACTGGCTGCAAAAGAAAATGTGCAGAGTCCTCAGCAAGGGAAGGGGATGACTTAGGCTTACTGATGTCTGTACTCAGCTGCATGTCTTTGCTCTCTGAATTAAATTATCAGCAAAGTCACATCTCTGATTTCAGTATGTGACTGTTTTATGTGGAGCCTGGTGAATCTGAAAGACACTGCGTAGATAAGCGCCTTGGAAGGTACCTTTACTTACTGAGTCACATCTCCCTGCTGGTGCACAAAACTGGACAGTTTCTGGGGTTTCTGTCCCTGGCATGCGGTTAAGGGCTGCGGGGGGAAGCTTGTGCCAAAGGAAGAGAATGAAAGAGTGGCTGTACTGAATCAGCTTAGCCCCACATCGCACCTCTCAAAGCAGATGCTTACAGAAAAGTCTAAATGCAGGGCAAACACATAGTTCATACTTTCTTGCCTCACTCTCTTGCCTGTGGCAATTTGCTACTGATCCAAGGGTCACAGCTTTCCTCTTCAGCAGGCTTCAGTATATATTTTTGTCTTGGCAACCGTCAACATTTTGTTTATGAGCAAAATATAGTAAAGGGAGGAAGAGGATGAATTTCTTGTTAATTATTTCTATTATTGTGACAGCTGAAAAGCCATGACACACTCATGTGATGTGATAAATGCTCTACAAACACGTGAAGAGAGACAGTGTCTGTCTGTAAGAACCTAAATGAATAAACTACCACAGAAGCAGTGATATTGTCCCATCTATGAACACCAGGACTCAGGCACGGGATGGGTGACTTCCTCCAGGACACATAACAAAAAAGCAGCACTGCCAGTAATTAAACAGATGAGGAGACCAGGCTCCACTCACAGCCAGTCTAGATCAGAGCAAAGGTCTGGCTGGCTTAGTAAGGCTGACAACAGCATTCGTCTAGGAAAAGCTTATGAATGGGATGATCACACAGCGACGCTCCCCTTACACACCTTCTGGCACCCGGTGCTTTGTGGCTCGGAGACCCACAGAGCCAGACACAGTGTTTCTGCATTTGAAAGATATGGACGGATTTTTCCTCTGTGAAACTGTCTACCCAAATGGAAAAGCAAACATGCAAACCGTGAGCATCCTCAGCAACCTGTGGAGAGGCGTCCTCCCACGCTTAGCGATGCACTGCGCGAAGCCTCACGTCATTTGTTATGAACCTGCCTCCTCCTGCCTGCTTCAGGTGGTGTCCCCACGTCTGGTATCAGGAGGTGGCCACATGCTGCTCCCCTGCTCAACACCCCTTGTGATTTCACCAGCCTTTGTCAAGGTCTGTGTAGTCTTCCTTGCACCGAATCCCACTTACCCTCTGGTTATTCTTGTTATTTTATCCCTTTGGTTATCCTTCTTCCACAAACTTTTTCCAGCTCTGCTGTCCTTTTCCAGATGGGCAGAGGGGCAGAACAGCACTGAGTATTTAGGGTGAAAATGGCTGTTAATTTTCTCTCTGTTCCTTTGTTCCCCCACATCCCACCAGGCCAGTGTTCCTACTGTATGATCCTCCCCTTTCTCTCACAAGGATCTGAAGCAGAGGATTTGCTTTAATTTCTACTCTTTGCCAAGAGTCCCCAGTTCACCATCCAACCTCACTCTCTTGTGGTGATAGGAATAACAATAAAAATAACTCTCAGCCTAAATTTCCCTCTAGAACTTGACTGTTCCTAGAATTTTCTCCAGGATCTCTTTCAGAAACATTATCTATGCTTTCCTATTCACCCAGGCATAAATAAGTCCTATTTTCTTCCATGACTCAGCAGGGATATTTACTCTGAGCAACACCCACCCATCCTGAGCTTAGAGTGACACTGGAAAAACCTCTGCATCACTACCTGGGGCTGGGTAGGATGGGTCCAGTACTCATCACCTGGGAACCCTATTAATAAAGTCTGGTTTTATGCAGTGCAGAGCAGAGGAGAGAAGTAACTGAGCTGGCAGGCGATGAGGAAGGGACTCCAGCACCCTCAGCAGCACGCCAGGCAGCTGCAGACCTCTCTGGGTTCATCCCAGGGAGATGAGGACAAGGGGACTCTCCTGTCCACCCACGCTGTGTAATATATCCAGAGTCACAGTTGGCAGGAACTTGAAGCAGATTCAGAATATATTAAGCATTAAGAGTCACACTGCCTTTTAAACCCTCATATTCATCTTCAGAGCCCACACAGTAGTGACTAATGAAACCTTAATAACTAATCATTGCTGCTGTCAATTAGTACTGTTGAAGAGTGCTTTCCCTACAGCAGATGACTCCGATTCAGGGACGCCAGCTCTGGTTCGCAGGGATGGTGTTGCAGCGCCTGTGCTGGTCCATGTTCATGCACTGTCCCAGGAGCTCCCACCGGCTGCAGTGACGGGAGACATCCCCGGGGACAGGCTCCCCTGCAGCGCCCTAGGAAGGAGCCATGCAACTGCATCCCAAGCCCTGTGCTGCTCCTGAAGGCATTTCTCTGTGCTCAGTGCTGTCAGAGCCCACCTGCAGCCTGGCCAGTGCCTCCTCTCGGACAGAGGTGATCTAGCACGGTTTGAGACATTAAACCTGGGTTAAACTTAACCACCGTGGCTTCTGCTCTGAGCTTGTCAGGATGCAAAGTCTGAATTCAAACATGAGGGGCCAGTGACACAGCCCTGCTAAGCACGAAGCAAAATAGTATGCAGTCCCAGAGAAGGGTCTTCACAGACCTCAGAGCAGCTCCAAGGCTATGGGACCTGTGAGAGACAACTTGTAAAAACAGTCCTGAGAGAAACACGGACTGAGAAAAACAGCCTGAGAAAGAGATAAAAGTTAGCAGGGGGAGTGGAGGCCCTCCAAGCTAAGGAATGCCTCAAACACTCGCAAGTAACAAAACTATAGTCACGGAGTGGATGGTGGGGAGGTTGAAGCTGATAAGGCTGCCTGAATAACACAGGATGCAGCTGGAGGAGGGAGCCCTGTGGAGACAGGACAGCTCTGCTCTGGGGCACCTGGTGGTTTCAAGGGCCATCTGGCCAGTGAACGACCTTTGCTTCATTATCCATGAAATGCCTATTAAAGTTAACACCCTGAATATGCTAACGAAGACTAACAAGATCATGCTAATTACATCATCCCATGAAACACCTTACCCCTCCCCATACATGGGATATGTAGGTATGTGGGTTGACCTAGGGGACAGACCCAAGGAAAGTGTGTATAAACTGAGGGGGCGCAAAGGGGGGGGGGCCTGGAGAGTGAAACAAAGCAAAGACAGATGCCTCCTGGAACCCTCACTGGCAGGATCAACGCAGAAACCCAGACCAGTGATCGCTATTCCTCTATTCCCTCTACCTCTCTCCTTTCCTTTTTCCCCTTTTTCCTTCACTACCATTAAGAAATGCAATACCTGCCACAACTCGTTACATACTTAACCAATTATTGTGTATCCAATTAGTACACTGTGGGAAGTTAATAACTGTTTGGACTTTGAGACTTGTCTCACCGTTGTCCACTCCGTTGGGGACTTACAAATCTGAATCACTTGTCTCCCTTGTCTGAGTGGGACGTGACAGACCAGAGCCTCCACCAGATCAGTCACCAGAAGGACGCTCAGTTTTGCTAGCTGAGATTCTGACTTTATCTGCTCCATTAAGACATGCACCTTAGCAAAAAAATGCTCCTGGCTTGCCCCTGGTCTAGTAGAAGTTAAATTAACTCTGCCTCTGCAGCTCCATGCCTGCAGTTTTACTGGAGCATGCAACGTGTGGCTGAACAGGGTTGACTCACCACAGAGTCACTGCAAACTGTGACTTAAGAGGTCATCACAAAACACCTGAGCCACACAGACCACCCACAGGTGCATTCCCAACTGACAGGAAATGTAAGGTGCTCTGACCTAGCTCAGCTCGTCTCGCTACAGCCAGGCGATGGCACATCACCTTGAGGTCGCTGCAGACTGAGCCCACACGCACAAGCACCTACTGTGCTTCAGCTGATGCTCCGTAACTTGACATAAGCCTGTGGCACAAGACCACACGAGTCTCCCAGGAAGGCTGCATCAGGAATACGTTTGCTGGCTACAATAAAGACAGCGAAGGGTGGAGAAGTGTGCAGCCACATTTTGTCTGGCAAAGAAACCCACCTCCAGCCTAGGTATTACACAACGATACACACTTACAGGCAGCAGATATCTATTGGAGGACTATATCCTTGCCCGCTAAACCCCAAACATCTTCTAAATCAACAGTGTATTATTTGCACTCAATAAAATCTAGCCTTCATAAACAGCACTCACAGGAACGTCCTGGCTCCAGGAGAGCACATATAACCAGAAAGCATTACTTCATTGAGGCTATTCATTTGGTCTAATGCTATATTTGTCCCTCTACCCAACACGCCCTACAACCAAAAAATAGAAAGAGACTGTATTTCACCAGTTCTTACAGATACAGAAAATAATAAAACCCAAGAGGAAGATATTTTCCTGATAAGATATTTATATTGAATCCTACCTTATCATTTTCCAGAACTTACTTATGGACAGTTGCAAGGAAAGCAAGAACTGAGGAGGGCAAAGCAACCCCCCTTACTCACAGGAAGAAACAACTTCTGCCCGGACTGGAAGGGCAGACGCCAAAATCTCTCCTCAATCCTAAACCAAAGCACGCACTCCAGTCTGGGTTTCGGGACTGCTGTGTTGAAAGGGAACAAAACCAGGGCAACTCAAGGCGGGGGAAGTCCCATGCCAGGTCAGCAGGGTACCACCCTGTTGGTAGGTCAACAGGGTACCACCCCGATGGAGAAGCCATTGAGGGGCCTGTGAAATCCTCCACTGATGTTAGACCTGTCTTCAAGCGTGCCAGCATAACTTGCACACACAGCAAAAGCACAGAAAGGCCATCACAGTGCCATGCATGCCAGGGCTGGGTTCTTCATGGGGACCTCGGAGGAGCACCCGGATCCCCTCAGTGTGGGCATCCACAAGCAGGTATGATGGAAGCAACAGCACGTCCAACTTAGGGGGATAGAGACAGGAGCACAGCACATGACACTGCCAAACAAAACCACTCACTGTGGCTGCAGAACGGATGGGACAGAGCTCAGTCCCAGTGACTGCATCGAGCCCCTTGCTAAAAACAAGCAGAAGGCTGAGCATCCACTCCTGCAAAACCAGACTGCAAAAGCGTCAGTGAGAAAGTCAGCCTGAGCAGAGAGGGGAACAGGGGGGACGTGGGGAAAGCAAGCTAGAAAAGGAATAAAACTGGAGAAACTCTTGGCCTCACTTCATATTAATAAAGCCTCAAGCGCAGATGGTGTTGACGGTATATTAAAATAAATGATAGGCTATCAGGGAACAGCCTTGCTGAAACCCTTTATTACATCCCAGGCTTGGATGAGGCTGTGATTACAGTTATTCAAAAACAAGGAAAAAAAAAAAAGAAAGCAAAAGTCTTTAGTAATTCTCACTATATCGACCCCTCTCTGTGATTAATGCCGATACTCAGCATTTTTGCAAAACAACAATTGCTGGAGGTTTGAGGTAATTATTTTATTGTCAGTCAAAATCTGAGCAATTTACTTATTTCCAATATACGTTCCTAACTCACTCTCAGGCAGAGCAAGACTTGTATATATATCAAGAGAGCATCCTTCCAGGAAGAACTTGGATCTCCTTTGATGCTCAAGTGGTCTTAATTTGAGCAAACACCAGAGGGGAGGTAGGTTGAGCATCAGTCATTTGTGGTTTGCGCTGCCCAAGCAGAGAGAAAGCATATTTACATTCTCATTAGAAAGGAATATTTTAAAACTATCTTCTCGATAAATTACCCTCTCTCTCCTTACTACTCGTTGCAATGAGCTCTTTTCCTCTATTTTTCTCTTATCAGCTCTGCAATGGAGCCAACATTTTAAGCCAAAAGATCAGCCTCTGACGCAAATCCCCAGAAGAAGAGAGGCAATTCCAGGACGATGAACCTTCGCATTTCCCCTTTCCTTTTTTTTTTTTTTGGAGGGCTGAAATGCCATGAAAACAGACAGATCTTTTGCACTGTAGTACAGATGACTATTAGAAAATAGATGTGATTTCTCCAACACAAGGACAAGTCTCTTTTCACAAGGCAAAGGCCACCCAGACTAGCACATAAAGGAAAAATTAATAACTCTCACCCAGGGAAAGCTAGTGCCCTGTCTGTGTTCTTCAATCAAGCTAAGTGATTACTAAAATCCAAAGGGAGAGAGCGCTGAAAACCATCTCCTCTGTCTAAATGGAGCTATTTTCTGACACATATAAACTGAAGAAGATGCAAACCACACTGAGATGCGATACAAGCATATGCTGAAATTGCAGACATGAGGAAAAAAAGATTAACTGCAGATTAAAAAGACAGCAAAGACACTATGATTTACATTACAGTAGGGCTGACAGACAAGGGGACAGACAGACAGTGCTAAGCCAGCTGACAGTCTAGAAGGATGCCTGCCTTGCCACGCCGTGAAGAAACCCAGATGGTGCTTGGTTAGCAGATGCAGTCCAGCCTTCACAGCATGGAGCTCTGCGCAGGCTAATGGACCCTATCCTTTAATCCAGGCAAAAAACCAAGATAAATTACTTGGAGCAGCAAATGCCAAGCCGTGCTCCAAGGTAGACGCATCCTAACTCTAAAGGCTGAGGCAAATGGATGGATAGAGCCAGACAGCCAGAGAAGATCAAAAATGCTCAGCCATGTGCTTAAGTTTTCCAACTTTGCTTTCTTGGCCCAACAAGAGCAACAGGAGGCAGAAAGCCTGTTAGGAGTCCTCCTCTGCTGGGAAATCCCAGGAGCTTGGTGCTGCTGCAGGCTGCCTTTCCGTGCTCCCCGGCAAGCCGAGAAGGGTGAATTTGCTCAGCTTTGGTCTGTCAGACAAATTGTAGGCAACCAGCAGCCCAGACTTCAGTTCCCTTCAGCAAAGCTTCCCTAATGCTCTGCACACACAAACATCATCCAAGGCTCCCAAGGTGGGGAGACAGGCATTTCCACTACAGAAGCCATCGCTCCCTCCTTGCGCGTATTTCAGGAGATTTTTGCATGGCAGGGTAGCGAGGACTAGGGCATACAGGAGAGACAGCAGCCCTCAGGCTTGGGTTCATCCACGTTTCCCACCATCCACCAGAAATGTCCCCTGCTCAGCCAGACCTCAGCTGGGACCTCTTATACCAACCGCATCAGCCATGGTGACCAATGTCCTCTCTCTCCTCCTACAAACCAGCAGATGATTTCTCTATGGCTTCACACCACCTCACTCCAAACTGCAGAAAAAGAGGCAGAAATGCTGCAGATGGACAGGACCTCTTCATTCCCACCAGCAACAGCCAGTAACCCCAGCTTAACGTCTTGTCTGATGCGATACCATCTTCTTTGCGGGCAGGGAGAGGGAAGGCAGAGCCAAACCCGAGCAAACACCTCTAAATCCACCCCCAGCTCCTGGAGACAGCACTTAGGGGCTGGTAACAAATGGGCTCAGCCAGTCTTCCTCTGACACAGGTTTAAGTAGATGCATAAACCTTGTGGAAGGGCTGATATTTCAAAGTAACGTATCTGAGGATGTTACAGTGCTGCTGTTCCCCTATACAGTCCACAAAAAACATCAGGCTAAAATATCAGCCCACGTTTCCTGCTGGAGGTTTCCATGTAGAAAGGCCCCTGCTGTCTTCCCCTTCCTTATGATAAATTGGAAGCACACGCCTTTTTTTATTGCAGGCAACAGCTTTATTTCACCTATTTCTGATAGCTGCTTGCCTTCAGAACTGGAAATCACCAAAACACCCTCCAATCTTCTGTTTTACTCATCTCTATTCCCTTCTCTTGGTCTTGATTTCTGCTCGGAGGATAAGAGTTGAGGTGCTTCCAAGAGGAAGGATGTGGCTCCAACCCACTAGTGGCTCACGCTCTGTGGCTGGAAACTCCTCATCCTGATTCACAGCACAACAGACACACTGACAGCTTCTTCCATTTAAAACGCACAGGCCTCATCCGTGAGGGCACAGCGGTCTTGTGCTGGATGGAAAAAGAGAAGAGCAGGGTGGTAGGTCAGGACCACAGGGCTCAGACTTGCCCAAGTTTAGTGTCTCCTGGAAGGTCCCATTGTCCAAGGTCCCAGTGCAAGGCACAGGGCTGCTTCTCGCCCCACCACCCTGCAGAGCGTGCGCAGGACTGGTCTGCAAGGCTCATTATCTCAGCTGGCTTCAGAGCAGAAGTAGGAGCAAGACAGGTCAAAGAAAGAAGCAATTTAGAGGGGAAAAAAAGAGACAGTCCCAAAACCACCTTGAGATAAAATTTGATGAAAAGAAAAAGCTATCTCCGATGTGAACTGTTCCCTCCTGGGAACTGCTCTGTCATTACAATAGCGTACATCACACCGAGCTGGCAGAGAGGATCGTTGTTTACAGGTGTGTGGATGCAAAATTTCCTTTGACAAGGCAAACCTGATTAAATACGAGTCTGCTCCAGGATTAAGACACAGCTATGAACAATCTCTTAAAACAGTTAAAAAAAAAGTCATTCCAAACAAGAGTACACATCCCTCACGAGGAACAGAAACTTGACTTATGCACAGATTGATGATGGGAGCTTCATTACTGCTTGGGAGAGGGAAAGGGAGCTAGCAAGGAACATATGGAACTGTATAAATTATTTGGAGCACCCAGGAAGACAGGAAGAATAATAATCCGTATTTCTGAGACTGCTCATTTCAGTGTGCAGCCGTCTGGAACACAGATCTCGTGTGGTCAATGCTTTGTGCAACAAAACTCCTGTAAGCATGTACGGGGCAAAGTCACAGAGGGCAGAATTGCTGCAGGCAGCTGCACTTCAAACATGTCGGGAAGAAAAATCTGCCCCGCTCCTGATCCTGGCTCTCTCACCTGGGATTTCTACGGACTCAGTCCTTTCTGTTGCGATGGTGACTTTTTGTGTGATCCTTTGCTCCCTTTCCAGGGAGAAGTGCACATGTCCTTCCTCCAGCAAGAGAAAGCAAATGCCTAAGCACTAATTTAATTCCCCTCGTTAAAATCCCTACTCTGCTAAAGGCTCCCTCATGAAACCAGTGGGGTCACTTGGCCTCTCGGTGGTTTTGCTTACCACCTGTAAAACATGGATACCCTTTCCAGGGTAATTAAGAAGATAAATGCATTAAGGATTAAAAGGCACTCTAGTGCTCCAATAATGCAAGCTGTAAGAGTACTTAAAATAGATCCATTTTGGGCAGCAATTAAAGAACATACTACTAACTTCTGAGTCTCAGCTCCTGCCTGCTAATGCTGGTTATTTTTGCCCATAAAAGCATTAATCCTATCTTCCTGTAAAAATGGCATTTCAAATATTCATCATCTTCCACTACTCTGCCTCTGCTACTCTGCCTTACCGTCATTAACCAGTGACATCCGTTATATGGTTTATGCAGTATAATTTGTGACCACAGATCTGCAATACAGCTAGAGCTATTTTCTCTGTAAGTAACTACTCAGAGCTGCAAATATTTTTTATCCATCAAAAAAACCTCACATTCCAAAAGTGTGTTTATTATGCAATTCCCATGTCATTACCTAAGTGAGTTATATGACCTTCCATTATTGTAAGAACTTAGATCCTACGCACAAAAATACATGAAATACAGGCAAGTACTACGGCATTAACAAATAGATTGGGAGATTGGGGATGTTTTCATGCTCTATCACAAAGTTCCCAGACCAGTTCAAGCTAAGTTACTATGTATTGGCTCATGGTTTGTAAAATAAGGATTCTCACAGACACTGCGAGAATAAATACTCTTAAGAAGTGGGAGAAGAGCACAGTCACAGTAGCCACCATCAACAGAGAAGTAGAGGGCCTTGATCTCCACGGAGGTGTACAACAAAGAACCCAGAAACTGTTTACTAGGTTTGAACCCATCTAAACCAACTGCAGTTCTCCTTGTAGTGCTTAATCACAAAAGAGGTAGTAGGGAAAAATTACGTATTTTTATTCATTCCCAGAAAGCCCAAGTTTCCTGCCCCTCTGATGCTCTCTGAACAGTGTTTGCCTACCACACACCACCTACATACAACCCAAGAAACAAGTAGAGAAGTGTCAAAGTTATCTCACACACAATGCAGAGAGGTCCCAAAGTACTGCCATGTCCTTCACTGGCAACCTCTGAAGACAAAGCATTTGAACAGGACACCAAAACAGATCCCAAAGCATATTCAGATCTTCCTTCTCCAGAGCTGCAGGCCATTAGAACGGCTTTTGGGGAATCAAATTCTATTTTATAAAGACACAGATGACATCACTTTCTGGTTTACTTTTTGCCTAAATATTGCTGGTTAAAGAGTCAGCTAATGGACTGTAAAACTGACAGCCTCATAACCAGCACTTATAAATTGCTTTTGCTCAGCTGGAGTTAATGTAGGACCATCTGACTTCCCAGAATTGACATTTTTAATGATTCTGTTTCTCCAGCACTTTCTCATTGACCACTACAAAAGTCCAAACTATCTCTTGCTCTGCCAAACTGTTTGCAGATCAACTGACTTGTTCTCTAGGGATCTGCAGTGTGTGACCCATCAGGCCAAGCAAACTCAATAATAACTGACCTGAGAATAGCTACTCCAATACTTCTGGGCTCTTCTGTACTATAGAGTTTAGCGTTAAATGTCAAAATTCTGAAGGCCAGAGGACAGATGCATCCTCAGGAGAAGGAAATAGAAAATGGCAACTGTAAATGTTTGGTGCTTAGATGGTGTACCCTCATCTCATACTCTGTTGGGCACCATTATCTTTCTTCAGGTCTTCCTTTCCTATGCCGTATCGCAGGTCAAGCAGAACAACTTCCCCTTCTAAATCATATTTCTGGAAAATTCTTCATATCTCAGCACTCTTTGGCTGAGATCTTCCCCAGGATGCGCAAAGATGCTCACCGTGGGCTGAGGCAGGCAGAAGCACAGTGCCCCTGACCCGGGTGCATTCAGAAGAACTGCAGCTCCCTGCTCCAAGGGGCTGCGTCTGGGGACATCCAGAGGTTACGAAGCTGTCTTAAAATTTAAGTCAAGTTAATTTTAGCTTTAGAAGAAAATCACTTAAAGGAAATGGATTTCAAAGAGGTAGCTTTAGATGAAAAGCACTTAGAAAAAAAAGAGTTTCAAAGAGAAATAGTCCATGCACATGTCCAGCAGATCTAAAGCTTTACAAGCCCTTCACAGTGAGTCTGGTTTCTCCAGGCACTCCAGCAGAACAATGTGGGCAGCTCTTCTGGCCTTCTGCCAGGTTTGGGGGATTTCTCCTGTTCTTAACAATCCCATTCCTGCTGACACAAGCTATACACTTTTTTCACTCTTCCTGTTCTCCTTAATACACCCCATAAACAAACACGTAACCAGGACCAGGTACAGACACGGGTTTGGACACAGCAGTAGCTTGGAGTGTGCCCACACACCCAGGGCCAGGGAACCAGGGCAGAAACTCCTACCTGGCACAAACTGGGAAGAGGGGAAGGGCTACAGTACTGCAGCAGCATCTCAGGGAAAAGGAGCCCAGCACCACCACGGAGATGCAACAACATCTCCCATTCCCCAGGCACTCCCAGCAAATGAGCCCTTCAAACACCTGAGTTCAGGTCCTTGCTTGGCCTCAGATTTTCAGTGCGAGCTCATGCAAGTCCTTGGTTTCCTCTGTGCCTCTAAAACATAAATAATTTCCCTTCCTCTTAGGAGCACTGTGGGCATCAGCACACTGTAGATGGAGAAGGAAGCAATGTCAAAGAGCCATTAAGGTCATCTAGACAGAAAAAGAATAAAAGGCTCTTTACGTAAGTGTTTGGCTGGTGGAATAAGAGTGGTGAGTCACAAGTAGAGAGACGGATCCCACCGTATCCCCTCTTTTCTCACCTAAAACACCACTGCACGGAAGTCCCATCTAACTCTTAAAGATGAACTCAGCTCAGCCACAGCTTCATCCGGTCCCTCATGGCTGTTTGCACAGACTCCAACAGCTTAAAAATAAAAGGCCATCCAAACCAGTTGGATCTGCTGACACATAACCAGCCAGGCACTTCCAGATAATGCAGAAATTCAACATCTACACAGTCCTTCAGGTGTCTGAACCCAGTGCTCTGCAGCTGGCCCAACCTGACAGACTTCACAGGGAGCTTCTTCAATTTTCATGAGAGTCAATAAAACATAAGTTAGGGAGAAAAATCCTACCTTTTGCCACACAGTCAATTTATTCCATGTCTGAAATTTTTGGAAAGATAGCCTTTCCAAGGTCTAAGAAAGAGAGAATGAAGGCTGCAGGATGATACAATATTAAACATCAGAAACTGAACAGGACCCATATGTTCTGAGGCAGATCTCCAGAAGAGATACTGCAGATTGTGTTCTCCAGAATGGCTCTGTGCTAGGGCAAGGCCCCCTCACAACAGATGCTATTACTCAAGGAATGTTAAAGCTACGTATTGTTTCATAGTCCAGGCCTGCTTATTTTTTGTGCACAATTATTACAGCCTCTCCAGTCAGAGGGGTTTACTACACAACAGGGACAGCTTCACCCTCTGGTCACTGCTTTCTCACCTGCCTCATTTACCAATATATCTGATAGGCATCTCCTACCCGGAGCCTCTTCCTTCAGTAGCAAAGGTGATAGGGCTGGAAACGCAGCTGTGACTCCAGTTCAGGTCTGCATCAGCTGCGAACAGAGCTGTGCCTGATAACTTATGCAGAACAACCTCCTCTGCAGGCCCAAAGTTCATGGCAACAGCCTATGTCATATACAACAGCATCTTCAGCAGTCTCTAGACATCCTTCCAGTCAAACTAACCATTGCCCTGCACCCTCTCCTGGGAACAGGACTCCTGTCAGAACCCTCCAGGGACCCAAGCCAGATGACATTGCATCAGCCACCCTAGCTGGGGTGGTTAAATGTACTAAGATCCCTGAGGAGATATCAGTGCCATCTTCCTCCACGCTGCACAATGTGATATCTGGTGTGTGGGGACACACCTGAGGGTTCACAAAACGCTGCCTCTCTCACATTACAAAGCCCTGGCACCCTTAGCCAGGACTGACTGACTCAGAGGCGAAGCTCTGCCAAGCCATCCATCCTGCTACTTACGATCCTGAACGAGGCAAATAGCTTTAGATAACAGCCTAATGCTACCTTCTCGCTATTGCTAGCAGTCGTACAGAGCTCACCAAGCCAGTCCACTGCACCCCTGAGTGCAGAAAACATCCTGCTCCTCTCACATTTTCTCTCAAGGCACCACAAAGATCCTGCACCAAGGAAATGAGTAAGATAAGGACACAAAGCTGCTGATGCGACTCCCATCATAACCCTATGTTTCTTAAACTTCCTCTGAGCACTGCCACGTACCTCTTTAATTCAGCTTGCCAAAGCCAACCAGAAAGCCTTAAAAACTTTAGAATTATTCCCCCCACACAGCTCCTGTACAGCCTGATGGGATAACAGGACACATGAAACGGATCTGACATGGCACCCATCCAATCTGATGTTTTTCAAGCAAGAGTTAGTGGGACGGGGAGATATGAGACCTAATGCAAACTCAATATGCCCTCAAAGAGCAACCCTCCCACATAGTTCTCGACATATGCTCTTTTGACTGAATTCAGAGGAAGCTAACAATGCTAAAGCAGGCTAGAGACTGCATTACAGGGGAAGAACTGCCAGGTTAAATCAGAATTAAACATCCAGGGGAAGTGATAGCTGTTATAAAACAAGGTACAAAAGAGATTGGGTGTTCCTTTATTTGATGAGCTTCTCAAAAGAGCTACTTCTCTAATAGACCTTCTGTATAGATGTGGTTCATCTCCCACCAATTCACCTGAAAGGTTCCGACTCGTTTTGATGGAGCTTGGCTTGGGAATTGAGTATGCTGGGAAATGATACCAGTGCCCTTAAGCAAGCTGGGCAGGTTCCCTCCTAAACTCTGCCTTGTCCCACACCAGCTTTGACTTGCATCAGATGGACACGTATAAACACTGATTAGCTATTTGTAGGTGGAATAAGCTAGTCCAGTTATTAAACACAGGGCCTATATGTACAATGGGAATAAACCGTATGAAGCTTTATAGAGGCTCTGCAGGTTTGTCTGGCTTAACACTTCCAGCATAGGGTCCCATGGCTGGACCATAGAGCCCTTAAAAATGCCAGAAAAGTGGCACTCACAAAAACGACGCTGAAGTAGCAAATAGGCTGATGAACAATTACCCAGCTACCTTATTTGCTTTGTCCTCACAGCATATATATCCTCGCACCAACCCATCTTGGGCAAAGGGAACTGAAATTTCCCCAGGAATCTCACCTGAGAAGTTATTTATTTGTCCACCCTTGGAGCAAGACAACACTAAGCTCTGGGAATGAAGGGGCAGATGTGGAGTATTCAGAGCAGCTCTCCCCAAAATGAAAACTCAGGTCACAGTGCCTGGGACCCATCCCAGTTCAACCAGTTGTCACTGGTGGATGGAGTTTCCTCAGAAATGAGCCTGCTCTGTGTTTAGCTTGAGAGGCAACCCATGAGACTTCCCAGCACAAGGGACTGTCCCATGCAAAGTGAAGCACAGGAGACATGTCCTCTGTAAGGGTAAAGGAAGAAGGGTTTTTTTCTCTTACCCAGACCCTGATTCTGCTGCTCCCACTCGATGGTGTCAGGAACCTGGTAGGACACCCCGGCCAGCTGGGCCACAGGGTTTTCCAGGCCAGCTACAGGCTCCTGGGAGGTATCGCCTGGAAGCGTGAAACCTGGCAGCTCCGTGTCACCCTCCATGCTTTCATCCATCAAATCTATGTCTTTGTCCTCCTCATCTTCCTCTTCCTCCTCTTCTTCTTCCTCCTCCTCTTCATCCTCTTCCTCTTCCTCACCCTCTGGCCAAGGAGACACAAAAGCAACAATCAGGAAAGATCCCACAAGACAGAAGGTTCATAGATCTCTATAGGTGAGCACCAGGACAGCCAGCTGATACCAGTTCTCCAAAGGAAGATCAGCTGAATGAACTTGTGCCTGTTTTCTAACAGGAAACACACCCAAAGGGGTTAATTTGGCAGAGCTCACCATCATTTGAAGTCGCTAAGTAACAATGAGATGTTGTCTTAGACTGTCAAAGCATTAGTGGGAAATACTGTTATTTTGCTTCCTAATAGCAGAGTACAAACACACACGTGCATGTGCACAAATACCTGAGTAATATAACTATAGTGCTATCCGCTCAATTAATTTCAGCTCAAGTGAGAACTATTTCCCTGATTTCCAATCTTGGAGGCAGAAATAAGTTGGTTCTATTTTTAACTTTTATTAAGCCTTTCACAGCTCTGGAAAGGACACTGCTTTCCAGCCCAATTAGACTGATATGGCCCCTCCTCCAGAAAAAGCATCTCGCTTTGATGCATGCTGGCAGATCGGTTCTTGGGTGCAGGAGAACAGGGGTGATGGTAACAATCCTCAGCATGATCCTCAGCAGTTTTATACCGGCACTCCTGTCACAACGGATTTACACCAGACAGAGGTATGACCAAGGAAGAATTAACTCAGTATTAGAAAGAAGGCAGCACAGCCAACACTTCGTGTGAGAGCAGAAAAATGTGACACCAAGAAAATCCCTGTGGCTTCTCTACTAGAGCAGATACCCATCTTATTCCAAAGGTGACTGTACTGTTAACATATGGAGAAATAAATATTTAAGCCATATTTCATTGCTAGAATCTAAAATGGCAACACGAGAATGACCACACTGGATCACACCAAAGGCCCTTTCTGCCCACATCCTATTTCTGAGCACAACTAGCCCCGGATGCCGAAGAAAGACTAAAGCAGGGCACACCCAGAGCCAGTCTTCCCACAGTCTCTCTTCCCAGCTTTTAGTTATCAAAGACTCAAGAACTTCCTCAGCCAGAATTTGCATCCAAGCTATTTAATAGCTACTAACTGAGCTACCCACCATAAAAAGATAGTATCTGGAATAATGACATGCTTTGAATTTCTCATGGTTAGTTTTTCAAAGCTGAAAACTAAAACATAGTATTTATGCACTTTATCTAATTTACATGATGCTTTGCTCAGCCCTGTAGAAAATCTCCCTCCTGATGTACTCAGACTGGGAGAACCCATCACCCTGCATCTGAGCAGCTGGTTTAGCCGGGAGTCTAAGACTATGTTAAAAACTAATGATCCAGCAAAATTAACATTTGTTATCTAGATATCCCTTTATTTCCTTCGGAGTTGTACCTCATACAGGTTACAGGCACTGCAATAAGATGGAGCAGCTGAGGTAGGACACCTGAGGGGCTGCACATGTCATACCTGCTCTAAATAAAGCAGGTGATGCTTCAGGCTTCTCCTTACTGCTGTGGGATGCAATGGCACTCCAGCAAAGCTGTTCCACAAAATACCCAAGAAACAAACTGGGGAGCTTTGGGGAAGCTATTTAGTTAGTGGTTATCCCACCTGAATTAACTGGGGGGAGCTGGCCTCCTTCCCTTGGCCTCTACTTCACAGATTGGAATACCTAGAGAAATCAGTGTACCTTACAAAACCATGGCATTCACTGTGCTGTTACATGACATCTCCTTTCCTTTCTAATTCAAGGATTTACTTTAAAACACTCCATGTTTTTTCCAGCTCACCAGACAAGACAATCCCGCTTGCCACCTTTCAATTCTAGCCCTGCATTTCATACAAATGAGCTGCTGTTTGAATTTAGCTGCATCATTCTGCTCTAGCATGGCTTTCAGTACCTGGAAAGGAATGATCACTCCTGCAATTATACCATGCAGAGCATCTAATGGAGCTTACAGGGATGTAGTTAGCCCCTTAAATTCCCATTACATTTTATAGGCAGTTTCTGTCTTATAATGTGCCCATCGTTTCAAATCAACATAAGAATTTTCTCTATCAAACCACATGTTTTCATACAAAATACACAGCTTCTGTAAACCTGAGAATGGCACCTGGAGAGTGCTTGCAGGAAACCTGCAAAGACAAGTTAATGTAGGTCTTTTGCCTCTGCTGAGAGCAACACAGCTATAAACATTTCCAAATTTTAACAGAAAAGGCACTAAACAGCTAGCACACCAGAGAAGAGAAACATGAACAGAGGTTTTTTCCTAGATGGACTGGGTGAAAAAGCAGCCAAGAGGAAACAGGGATCAGATTTTTATCTCTGAAAAACTAGTAGGGGACAAGGTTTTTAGAAGCTTCTTGTGATTTTAGCAAGCCAAATCAAAGACACCTGCCAGGACCTAGTTTTGAAGCAGCAGATAGCCATCTCTGTACCTTCAAAGTCTAGCAGGCAGCCAAGCTGAACACCCAAATTGAAAGTGCCAAGACTACTTATCACATCTGATCATCACCAAGCTACATCAATCATCACACAGCCACAGCATAAGGATGTGAATAATGTAGTCCTTGTAGCAAAACCGCTGCAAGGGGAAAAGAAAAGGCTCTTAACTTGTTTCCCTCCTCCTCTAGCACATTCCTACTTCTGAAAACAGCTTTTTAACCCCCCATCCCAAAATGCCAACAGCTTGCCTTGCTGCAAGGTGCAGCGCAGAGCACCACTTGGTGGTCACAAGGAGGAAGCTACACTTCTAAAAAAAAAAATCACAAACTTCATAAATAGTGGATTTCAGAAGCAGAGGTGCAACAGGAGCCTGGCAGCTGTAAGCAGGCTGCGCATAACGCTTGATAGTCGCATAAGATGGAAAACAGAAGTGAGCATCACACAGCTCAACCTCAAGCTGGAGATTTGTGCTTCACGCAAAAGCCTTTTATAAAAATCACTTTTTCCCTTCTAAAAAGGCACTTTTTCGCCTTTCAGAGGCCTCAGCAGCAGCTTGGAAGAAAAGAAACAGAAGAGACTGAAAGTGGCAAGGACTGAAAGTGCAAAGCCCAGCAGATTCGGAAGGCATTTGGATTTTCACGTGCATTTGCAGACCACTGAGAACTACTTTATGTATCATTGAATCATTTAGGTTGGAAAAGAGCTTTAAGGTCCAACCATTAACCTAGCACTACCAACTCCACCACTAAACCATGTCCCTAAGCACCACATCTACACATCTTTTAAATACCTCCAGGGATTGTGACTCCACCACTTCCCTGGGCAGCCTGTTACAACGCTAGACAATTTTTTCCTCCCCTGGTGCAATTTAAGGCTGTTTCCTCTCATCCTATCAGTTGTTACTTGTTACTTAGGAGAAGGGACTGACCCCCACCTCACCACAACCTCCTTTCAGATAGCTGTAGAGAGTGATAAGGTTTCCCTTGAGCATCCTTTTCTCCAGGATAAACACCCCCAGTTCCCTCAAACTGCATACACTCTTCAGTTTTGGCTAAGGTTCATCTTACAAAAAAAGAGAAAAACATACGATGAAATGCTAGTGCCTTATAGTCAAGGCACTAGTCTCCAACCAAAAAAATTGCAAGTATAAAGTTTTCTTAGCCACAGACATGAATCCATCTAAATCAGGCATTCACCTAGAGCCCAGCTGTAGGATCACTTCTGAACGTCTGACAGTGGTCAGAAGTGCCCCTTGCTCGCTGAAGCAGACAGGTACACAGCACCTATAGCAGTTTCTGCTGTGAGACATCCTTGCTCTATAGATCTTCATATGTTTTTTACATATAAGCTGATCCTGTTATTCTGTTTGCACACACCAAATCCTAGCTGTTGTTTGTGGTGTGCCACATGAACCTCTCAAGGAGGGATGGTATCCTGTCTCCTCTCCTGGTAACACTGAGACTTCAGCACTGAAATACTTAATAGTCCAAGCAGACGTTCGTATTTTCTGTACAGTTCAGGTAACGCAAGAGTAATCTAGGGCAGTTAAAGTCTCATCTCCAAGAGTGAAGAAATCCAAAACCCGTCACTCTTTGACGGACTAAATAAGCACTGTATTCTGTAAAGTAGGCTCTGCTTTGCCTACTTGAAACAGGAAAGCAAAAAACCCAAGAAACATAACACCTCCCTGCTGTGACAACAGTACAATCTAAGAAAGATGCAAGCAGCAGGAATCTTCAGGAAAATGAGATTCCCACTTCACATGTCAAAGATTCTAGTTTTGAAGGACTTGACAACCTTGTAAGAGGTATTCAAATTTTCAGGTTTGGAGGAGCTATAGGAGAGCACCAAGAAAACAAGTCTGAGACAAAATAACAAATCTTTAGCAGAGTTTTTGGGTGTTCCCAGCTTTATTAATAGTCACCAGAAGTGACAATGGTTGAGCTTTATCATAGGACTCCATACTGATCCATTAGCAACATTGGTGATATCCACAGGATGGGAGTTGCTATTTCAGGGTGGCAAAAGCTCCCTATGCTTGCTTCAAAAAAAGGTTTTTCACTACGAAGCTGTACTTATCTGACTCAGCAGAGAGAGATGAGACCACCTCACACATCCTAAGGCATTTCCCTGCCCCAGCAGGAACCCACAACCAGCAGTGTCTGAAGCAGTTAGACAACAGAAAGCCTCAGCCCATGATGGCAGGATCAACTACAAAGAGGGACCCTGGCCCCTCCAAACCATCCCGTGCTGTGCAGAAGAGGACAACAGGGCCAGCTCTTCCTCCTGGCAACTCAAGTACCAACAACCCATTCCTCAAAGATGGCTTCAGTCAGGCTTCACGCTTCTCTACGGGATTCACACAGCTGCAGAAAGCCACGTTCCTCCCAAGGAGGAGGAAATCCAAATTACAGAATCACAGAATTGCCTAGGTTGGAAAAGACCTTGAAGATCATCCAGTCCAACCATTAATCTAACATTGACTGCTCCCAAGTACACCACATCCCTAAGCACTATGTTGACCCTACTCTTAAACATCTCCAGGGATGGGGACTCCACCACCTCCCTGGGCAGCCCATTCCAACGCCCAACAACCCCTTCTGCAAAGAAATGCTTCTTAATATCTAGTCTAAACCTTCCCTGGTGCAACTTGAGGCCATTCCCTCTTGCCCTAGATTATGTCCAAATTACTTGCAGTGCTGCTATACCAGCACAGGGCAGCAGCTGTAAGCCCATGCCGCAGGGAAGCGGCACCAGCCAGGCACTCAGTGCAGTGCTTGGTGCTAACACCTCCGTCAGGAACGTGCTCCAGACGGGCTGCGACAGCAGTGAAGAAAGTAGTTTTGGTACAATGGCATGTAACAAGCTGGAGCTGAAACCACTGTTGTTATAACCTTGCTGATGGCAACCAAGTTAGATCAGGGCCTCTGTTTTCAGCTGAAGAAACCTTCACTGCAGCGAGATGTTTCTATCTTTAGATATTTTCCATTAATGTTTGCAAACGCTTTTACTCCTCAGAAGATTCAAGAAACCATCATTTGTCAGGTTTAGCACACAAGAGAAATAGCTTGCTGTGCCCTGAGCTGCAAAAGTCTCTCATTAGAAGGTGATAGATTCACTCAAAGTCACAAACTGAATTCAAAGTGGGGGAAAAAAATAAAAGAAATAAAAAGGAGGTGGCAGGACAAAACCTGGAGGTCTCATTTTCTCTGTCCTTTCCTGTCTCAGCCTTGCTCACACCAAACTCAGAGGACAATGATGTCTAGACAGTAATGCGGAGCAGTTACGCTTTATGATAGTCTAAGCTGTCATTTTATACGGTACCCAGCACTGTAGTGTCTGAATGCCTAGGAGCACCTGATGAGTGCCAAGTAAGTCGATTAACCAGCAGCTGATGCTAATTGGTTTCCAGTGGCAAGCCCCACTCTTCATATAACTTCAGGGAGGTAGAGCATGCCAAGACCTCTCGTGCAAGCTGAGCAATGACTGCAGAGAGCACAGATCTAGCACCCACCTGCATAACATGCCTCTGAAGGAAAGGAGAGAGCTACGGAGCACAATGACTCCCACCTGCGCTGTGACACACACTGGGGACACACACCCTTGAGCAAAACTCTACTCTTCCAAGAAGTTTCCGTTCCTCCTGTGTGTACTGGAGCCGCTCACAGGGGAACAGGGCAGCAGGGACAGACTGAAGTGTCTCACCCACCACGCACCCCATTGCTTATCTTCTACTCCCATCCACTTCACACCCTCACAGCAGCACTGGGCTTTGGTCACCCATGTGCACATACAGGACAGGAAGCAGAGGAGTGTAAACAACAACAGGATTAGGGATGGGGGTCTATGAATACCTTCTCTTGCCAGAACAGGAAGAAAAGGCATTAAGAAGTCTCTGCCAAATGCTTTCTTCCACTGACATCCATTTTCTGCATTGCTTTTATGGTCACAGCTGACCATCAAGGCAGGAAGGCCTTTCTAGGACAACTCATTTATTATTAATCTGCTGCTTTTACATGATCAGTAATAATGTCACCATCCAACGTCTTCAAAATGCTGCCAAGAACGATCACTTGCGACAGCCTGGAAGGAGACGGCTGGTAGGAACGTAGATGGGCTCTCATCATGTGCAGACAGCTTTCTGGGCAGAGTACTGTACCAGGGTGGAGACACCCAAGCAAGCAGTGGGCACAGAAGCTATGCAAAATCCTCAGGGTAAAACCCCCATACTGATGGGTTCAGTTAAACCCAGCCATGTTCACTGCAAAGCCACCTGAGGTATCTACAGACCATCTTGCATGGACGTGGTCTTAAATGCTTTGCTCTGGAAGGGGACCCAAATCAAGCGTGGCCTCTCATGGGAAGTATCAGCATCGGGCCTATCGCACAGAGCCATGAAAAGGGACCATCAGGAAGAACGCATCCATTGGGTGGGACCCTACCACACAGAGCAAGATCACCTAACCACATGAGTTTCAAGAGAAGAGGAAATTACACGTCCAAAGCTTTTCTGTAATGGCAGAAAATCCTTGCTAAGTCTTGGAGAGGGAACATACCCCTGGCAGCAGAGCTGAGCTGGTGCTTCTTTAGGAGTCACTGCTTGCCAAAGCCCAAGCGCTGCCAGAAGCCACTTCCCAGCAGAGGGCTCTTTGACATTGCAAAGACAGCACAAGGAGAGATTTGGATTCTGATCCTAACCTACTTCCCCCCCACCCCCCAAATCTGAGGGGATTCACACTTGCTTTTTCAGTCCTGGCTCATTGCTTGTCACAGGGGATCTGAGGCACTGAAGAGCTTTTGGAGAAAAAAAAAAAAAAGAAAAAAAGGCAAAAGATATTCCAGCAGGGACCACGGGTCTGCTTCTGTATTAAGATCAGAAACAATCACTCCTAAGAGCTGCATTTCCAGCAGCATTCACCACAAAATTGCTTTCACACTGAGCCAGGCTAGAGAGTTGATTTAGCAACACGAGGCTATTTTAAAGGGAAAAAACCAGAACGCTGCAGAATACACAGTATGGACTATAACAAGTTCGCTTCCTAGTTTGCTGCAGAACAGCTCTTCTAACCTGAGGTATGCAGTTGTTGAACTAACCAGTACAAAAATCAAGACAAGAAAGGCGATTTATCAAGCGAGGGCATTCAAATCAGTCCAGATTTAATGACCATGACCTGTAATTGGACAGGGCAGAACAAGACAGATGAAGGCAGATACAGAGTTTACTTCTCTCAACAAAATGCCTTCACATGGAAAAGGGCTGTGGGCGCGGTACTTCTTTCCAATCACCAAAAAATAAGCCCCAGCAGAAGCGTTAATTCCATTTTCTCTTTCAAAAGGCTGTTTGATGGTGTCTCTTCAGAAGTATGCAATTCAACCACACTGCCTGGGAAAGGAAAAACCAACAGCCCAAGAAAACGTTTGATTTAAGCTTCATTTTCTAGACAAACCCATCACAGATGATGTAGATTAGGGTGTGGATCTGCTATTATGGGCAACTGTCTCCAGGGTATCGAGGTTTTAGCTCAAGTCTTATCAGGTACCAGAAGGGAAGATGACTGCAAGCCCGCTCAGCTCACTTCTAGGCAGAGCTCATGCTTTTAAGCCCTTGATCACTCTCCTGCTGCCTTCAGTGTTCTTTGTCAAGGGCAGTGCCTCTCCCCAGGGTATTTTCGTGAAGGGGTTCAGAATGACACTGCTGACCTGTCCTTGCACCCATGTGGCCTGAAGTGTTGATGTCAGACAGGAGGAAACATACCACAACATCTCCCCCCTGCCATTTACAGACAGCTTGTTAACATTAAAAAAAAAAAAAGCCTGTGACTCTTCCCAAAAGACAATGTAAGAAGCCAGTGCTCTAGTCACTGCATTCTGTTTCAGATCAAGAGGGGCAGTATCCACCTGCACAGGGCAGGAAGCAGAAATGAAAGAGCTAAACCAATCTGCAGGGTGGTTTGCCCTCATCCTGATGCTCAAAGCTCCCCAAAGAAGGCAACACTATCCCCCACACACTAAGGGACCCCAGCCATCAGCAGCTCCAGAGGAAAATGCTCCTTGCAGAGCCTTCAGAAGAAACTGCCACACACCTGCTGATCTGGATCCACCTCCCTAGAGCTGTAAGGGTGAACTGCTTAAGCCCCAGATTAAAACAAAGAAAAACTCATTAAAAACTTTCATCCTTCCAGTCCAGTTACATTTCAATAGCAACTGTAGGGGGTTTCTGTTGGTTTTGTTTAAGCCTGAAGATAAGCATAGGAAAGCTACAACATTAAAGTGATATTTAAGTGAACTCTAATTTTTAGGACAAATGAGAATTTGGATACAGTTAAAAATTCAAGCACAGCCTGGCCAGAACAGCAATGAGGCTGGGTCAGACTACGAAATGTTATCTAACCGGCTGGAGGCAGAACAGGGCCAGAATAAAGATACTTAGAGAAGTTTCATTCTCTTCTTATAAAACAAGAGTAAAACTGCTGTGCAGCTCACCTCCACCCAGAGAGCAGCTGGGCAGGTACGAGCCCCTTCCCAGACATCTGGGAAAGCCAATGCAAGGATGCTTTAAACCATTCCTAGAGATTCATGTAGGAATTGCTGTTGGGGACCATAAAGCACAACAGGTATGGTATTTGAGAGAGCAAACCCTCTTGTTTAGCATAGTCAGCCCCTGAGATGGTGTGGTTTTAGTTTTGTTAGAGCTGCCAGTGCACCCATTCTCACTGCATTCTGCCCCCCTTCACAGGGAGGTGCTGACAAGGCTGAGCTCAGCACCCTGGCTGCATGCAGCAGGAGCTTCCTCACCCCTCTTCTCAGTGAGCCTTTAATTAGCCTGACACCCTCTTAATTGTTCACCCACAAGCTCCCAACTCATTAAGGGCTTGATCACCCTCCACACCCCTCCTTCCTCAACTCACAGAGGGATTTAATGAAACAAAACAAGCCACGATCAGATTTAGCAGCAGAGACCTTGTCTTTGGTCAAACACTTCCAGGAAATGAAAGAAAAAAAAAAAGCTTGGTTTTGTTGCAAAACTGTCACACTTTTCTTTCCTTTTCACAGCTTTCTGTTACAAAGGAGAATGGGGGATGAACTACCATCTACTGTGAAGAACATGGAGGTCAACCTGTACCAGAGGGACAGCAATTCCTATTTCAGTGGCAGCAATAAACTGGAAGCAAGATAAAAGTGTGTACCAAGAACATTTAATAATTAATTCATTTTGCATGTGCTTTGTTTTAAATCTTCTGTTCCCTGCCAATTTAGCTGATATCCAAAGAGCTGGTGAGGAATTACAGTATCAGGCTAGTTAACCATGCTGGGATAAGTGCCGGTCTTATTTACACCCCTGCAACCTCATTTAAATTTTTAATGGGGTTGCAGAGATTTAATGAGGCAGGCCTTAATCCATACAGTCAGGGTACAAATAGCAATCCTAGTCAGATCCTTGATTTTCAGCAAAAATACTCTTCACATCAAAAAAAAGACGACTCCTTGTACTGTGACACAGCTCAGAAGAAAAGTGTAAGGAGAATTTGAAGGGTCTTTTATAAAGTTATGTAAATGGTTACAAGTTCTGAAGTATTTTTCTGAAAAAAGGCAACTACTGCCTTCACTCCTGAAGTATGACATGCAGCTTAGGTGACTGTACAAGAACAAAATGCAGGGGAAAGAAGCAGAGAACAGAAGACTAAGAGCTCTTCTTACTGAAAGTAGTTAAGCTGCAGTTTCCTTGGAAGGGTAAACTTGAGTACAGAGGACAAAGAGGAATAGGAACTGTTTCAATCCAAAGACAAGTGGATATTGTTGAAATATCATTAATGTTAAGGTCAGAAAGTCTAAAGCTTCATACAGGCACTGTTCTGGAACAGCCTTTAACACAGCAGATGAAGCAAACACAGTGAAGCCCACAGCCAAGGTTCAGAGGGGACGTCCCCCATGACTGCAGGACCCTGGGTTTGCTGATCCCAAGGACAGTGTCAGCTGTGTTTCACCATCCAGGGGCTTCTCCACAGCCAAATGCTGCATTAGGTGGAGACACACCAGTTAACCAGGCAGAGTACTGGAAACAGCACTGTGCTGTCCTAGGCAGACACCTCACAGTGCCTTTCACAGCCCTGGATTACTCCTCCATCCTAATGACCAGGATTCTGCCAGCTGCATGTTGAAAGCCAGCCTGATTAATCAGGAACACTTCACATTCAAGAGCCACATGGTTAAGAACTCCCTCTAGAGCAGCTGAGTTTAAAGTTGCCCATTTTCACAGAGCTATTGACTGTTCCTGACACTGTACAACAGGTAGAGCACCTCCCGCTTTTATAAAAGCTCTAAGCACTCTCTACACCCAGCAGCCTACGCAACAGCTGAACCATGTAAGCAGCTCACCCCCAGCAACAACAGCTTGAAGCAAGCCTAGACAACTGAACAGGAACCAGCCTTGGGGCTTACACACTGTTGCAGAGTAGTTTTGGATTTTGGGAGGGGGCAAGGGGTACGCAAAAATATAGGATAGATACATCAGAAACCCCAATGTATTAATGCTTGTTTCAGTTCTCTTCAAAACACCTACTGGAAAGTAGCAAGAGCCAGATTATTTGTTCCTCCCTCCATCTCAAAAGCACAGGTAAACAGTCTCTAAATCCCAAGTTAATGCTGAAGTGGGCCAAGCTAGAGCTTACTGAGCTGCAGGGAGCAGGTAGCATTGGGCTTAAACTGTTTTCCTGAGGAGCTTGGATGCAGCAAGGGCAGTATGTGGTGGGGGGGGTGGGTGTCTAACAGCTGAAGGGCTTCTATGGACTTGGGGTTGGAACACAAGTACATCAAGAGGCAGCTGTTCCCACTGCATCTGGATAGCCTTGGAAGGTAACACAGTGACATCTGCCCTACATGTCAGAAAAGATTAATCTTCGCATGGTTTGATGAGTGCTGAGACATCTTCCCATTCTGTCCCATGTGCCTTGCTCCACAATCACTATTCTCCAGCCATTTCAGCTGTATTTTTGCTGTGCAGGCAGGGTGGGGGCACACAAGAAAACCAAACCTTGAGTCTGCAGTGACAGGCACAGACCCACCCTCACCAACAGCCACAGCAATGGTGCTGTAAGCTGTTCCCACCGAACCAGCTTCTGACCCAGGTAGTGATGGGCGAGGCATCGCTCTTGGCAGCAGGCTAGCTCTGTACTAACTGCTGGTTTAGGATTATCACGTTAAGGATGACATGACCTTCAAGATCCTCACAGGAAGTGCACTAACCTACCTCCTGCTTAGCCTCAGTGCATCCCTGGATCACATCCCTTATGGAGCAGTGACAGGAGCTGCTTAAGGAACAGCCAAGAGGAGCCAGCTGCTGTTGTGCTCTGTCCACAAGGTTTCAATTAAACACTGCAAGGATCTTGCAGAAGAGGGAACATGGCAGGCTACCTGCCACTTTGGCAAGTTATACCTGCCAAATGCTGCCACGCTGAAGGAGTGCAGCCATCCCTGCCCATACCTACCAGGGCAGATGTTATGGCAAAGGAATCTAGTCTAAAAGGAACATGGTTTCTTTTAAAAGAGCTACTTTTAAAAATGTGTTGGGAGCCTTACACAGTGGTCCTGAGCAGGCAAACTGAACTAGATTATCTCTTTGGACCCTAGAAGCCCCACAGAGAAAGCTGCAGGGTTTAGCTTGCTATAGAGATACCCAAATTCTGGGCACAGGGACAAAAAAATCTATAATTAAGTCTCCCAGACAAGTAAGGCTCATCCTCTGCTGTGTCCTGTCCCCATATCCTATAATCCCTTTATAGGATTTCTCTGGCTAGGAAGGGCAAGAAGAATCACTATCATCAGAGTCAAGGTAGGAGGATATTTGTTACCCAGCTAATCTCTCCAGAGTCCACTACAGAGGAGAATAAACTCATCTAGAGACATATTCAAAGCACCTCATGTTTGTCTGTGCAATTTGATTTTTTTAAAAACATTTCTGCATCCAAGCCAGGTAGGTGAATATACTGATGCAATTAACTGAAAGCAGTTTGGCACATATGGTCCCCAAGAAACAGAGCTAGCTGAACAGCAGGGGTTTGTATTTAATGATGAGCCAGGCCCTCAGTGAGGCAATCAGCAAGACCCCACTGAAGGCAGTGCAGACCAGCTGAGCTCACTCAGCTCCTTCCACTGGTGAGGAAGGCACAGCCTCCCCACAAAGGGCCAGGATCCCTCCTGAAGGACTTCAGCATGTGCCTGCAACAGCAGTGATGTCTGACCTTGCCTCCCCCAAGAGCCTGAGCACCCTGGGCTGGAGCTCAGTGTAGCTTTACAGGAAAGCACTCCCAAATCTCTCTTATCTGGCACCATCTAGACAGTCTGAGAGTAAGCACTAGGAACTGTAGTTTTGGGGGAACAGAAACCAAGCTTCCAAATGCCACTCCACCATGAGGATGTGGTACCCCCTAATTGCCATTACACAGAAAAAGATGCTAGAAAACAGAGTAACAGCTCAAAAGCTGCCTTTGTGCTTAATTGGGGCAGTGGCATCCCCAGGCAGAAGGCCTATCCCCAAGTGGTATTTGTCCCATTTTACAAAATGTGGATTGGTGATCCCTAACCTCAGGAAAACATCTGGCTCACTGCATTAAGGTTTAGGCTGATCAGAAGAAATTTAGACCACAAAAGCTGTGCCAGTTGTCAAAACCACACAGCACAGAGCACCACATCCCTTGGATGACAGACACCTGCAGAGCCATACTCAAGAGCCAAGAAACCCACAGCCTTCTAGTTGAGTTGTCATCATTTAGGAAAGCTGGTCCTAGCTACAGCCCACATTTGCCCTTAGAGGAGCTCAGAGCATATTCAAGAGCAGAGAAAACAGTCCTGTGGTTGCATAAGAGCTCAGTAGGAACCCAGGAAAGTTGCTGCAGTCCTATGTCAGAGCAGAAAGATTTTTTAAATGCCTATGCAGAAAGTCTCAATTAAATAGGGAGAGATCAATGCTCAGTTGAAACAGAAATCCCTCTTATCTTCCTGTGCAGAAAGCTAGGCTTCTAAAGGAGATCCCAGAGGGCTCAGAAGCAGTTTAGCCTCCTGAATCACCACTGCTCTTGCTAAGCAGAGACCTTATTTCCCAGCCTGAAGGATCAGGTTCTCTCCACACATGCCCTGCTTCCCCTGCTGCCACTCTCCCATCATCAGCACCACATCCTTGTGTTGCCAGATACATACAAGACTCATGATGGGAAGGGGCGAGTGCTGTAGCTGGAGGCCCAGAGAGCTCATGGCAGGCTTCAAAGCAAGCAGCAAAGCTGACAGGGCAGGAGCTGCAGCACCTCACACATGCAGTGGGAAGGGCTCCCAAGCTTCTGCTGCCCTCCAAACAGGAGTGAGAGTTATTGCTTCATGCAGAGAAAAGATGCTGATTAGCTGTTGTCTATGGCTCCCCACCTCTAATCAGAAGAAAAATACCATCTGGCATACCACCCCTGGGGGGCTGCCAACCTTTGCAGTAAAATACAAATGCAAGAGAAGGTCAGTATAAAGGAAGGGGAGCAAAACAGGCAGAAAGATTAATCCCTGCCAGGTGGTGTCAGTCCAGACACTGGAGTACAAAACTGGATGGATGAGCAAGAAGGGAAGAGTAAGAAGCAGAAGTGAAACAATTCTCTGCAGGAAAAATCACAGATGAGCTGAAGAGATAACACATCTGAGGTGCAGACCAACTCCAGAGCAGGATCTTCACCTACACTGCTCTTGATGGGTGTTTGACCAGGCAGAATTTGCATCACTGGGTTCCAACTGTCTGAAGACAGTCAGGTAGCAGAGACTCCAGGAGTGGCAGTGGGCAAAAGCAGTTTAAGAGAAGACAACAACAGAACAGCAGTTTAACAGGTAGCTTTGTGTTGGAAGAGCATCTCACAGGGGATGCATCCTTCACCTCTCCCAGCAGTGTCACACAGGGACTGTAAATAAGGCATCCCTTGTCCTGGCAAGGTTTCAGCCAGCTGGACACCGAGGTGCCCATCCCATGCTGAACATCCCCCTGCATTGCACGTGGTGAGGATTTCAGCAGTAGGGTGCTAAAGGCTCTCCAGCTGTCTGAGCATGTTCCCATGAATGTTACCTGGTCCAGAGGCTCTGCAGTGGATGCCCACACCAGCAGTTACAGGTGTGCACTGCCAGACTCCACTGCAACAGCAATACCACTGCTGCTCCCTCTCCAAGGGAAAACCCCATCCCTTCCACCACAGCCGCTTGAATTTCAGGCATCCTCCATGACACTGCTCATTGCTTGCTTCCTGTACCTCCCAAAGGGGGACAGGTTGTTCAACAACTTTATTAGGTACAATAACATATGCACATAGCTGTGTGCCAAACAGACAAATTGGGGACTCAGTGTCAAGGCAAGTGTGCCACTCCACATGAAACTGCCTGCCTCTTATCCTTGGTATCAGCAGTACCTTCTGACTCCAGGCGGTCCAGCCCATAGGTCACAGCTGTACTGATCCTCCTCACAGATGGAAGAGCTGTCCTCCTAACAGAAGATGCCACTGATGCTGGAGTTACCAAGACCACAGTTCTGCTGGATGGCTCCTCTGTCTGTCCAGACTGGGTAGCAGACAACCCACCAGGAGCTGGAACAGCCTTCTCACTGGTGACCAGGACCACATCTGAGAGATCTACAGAAGACAGGAAAGCAGTAGTTTGGCACAATAATATTAAAAATCCACCATTTAAGAACAAACTCCTTAATGAAAATTTCACTCTGAGCGGAAGTAGTTATTAAACTCTTGCCTCTTTCAAGATGTGTGACTGCTGTAATGAAAGCTTCTCCTCCAGGACAGCCAGCACAGAAGGTTCACCTTAATGAGAACTCAGCTAGGTTTTACTTCCACTGCTTTGAGGACTGCTAGTCACCACCCCATGGCAAGATCAGAGCACCGAGACACTGGTTGAGATCTGAACCAAGTGACAGATCTAATTGTTTATTGCAAAGTTAAAAATTAGTTGAATTTATAATTAAATCCCAGAAGCAAATTAATTAGTGGAAACTGCCCGAAGAGCCTTCTCTCCCCTACAAAGGAACCTTAATTTAAGAGGTACAATGCAAATAGGTTTTTCCTTTTGATGCCTGGCAATATAAGAATTACCAGAAAAGCTGCCCAGCAGCAGTTTTATTACAGTGGTACCTACTACTACAGAAACATACTCAAGCTAAAAGTCAGCATTGTGCTAAGGGAACCCTTGCTACACTCCTGTCAAGAAGACAGACTCCTACACATCCCTGCCAAGGTGACATCAAGCCAGCAGGTAGCAGCTGCGCAGCATTTCTGCATGAGCCACATCAACCTGAGAAGAACTCACCATTCCTCCATGGAAGTAACTATCAATGCAGGCTTCCACACTCAAGGGCTCCCCAGACTCTTGCAAGAGGGTGTCTACCCCCCGCTACTGCTCCCATGTTACCCTGATAAAACATTTTCAGCCTTCAGACTGAGCATCAGCAATCTGCTACTGCCTTGGGCTCCAGAAGAGCTCTCCCTCCACAAATAAAAACTGGCTTAAATGTCTAAGGTTAAAAGCTAGCTAGGACAGACATGACGATTGTTTGTTTGGGGGTGATGGTTTTTTAAAGTCTCTACTCCACTGTTATTTGAGGCAAAAACATATTCTGGCATATTTCAACATTGTGGGTCTGGTAACATGGGCAGAAAGCAGTGGCAGCTCTGGGCTAGGGGCAGCCTGCAGAAGGCTAGAAAACAGGTCACTTAGAATACCGATGCTGTGCACTAAGACTTTGGTGTCCAAGCACTGGTATTGGTTTCAGATGCACCATCTCATCTCGTGTGGAGCAGAACCCAGTCCTTGAAGCAGAACCCTACCTTCTACATCTGGAGCGTTCGCCATAGAGGAAGCACCAGCTGCCACCAGCATCTGCGTGGCACTAGGAGCAGTTGGCATCTGGGTGTCCTCCCCACTGTTTTCCTGCGGAAGGCTCACAGGTCCTGTTCCCTGGGTAGCACCAGGCACCAGTGTCACAACTGACAGAGCAGCATCAGCCTCCTGGACAAGTGTAGTCACCTCCTGAGTAACACCTACAACAAGAACATGTGTTAGTGCCAACTCACGGGACAGCTGACAGCAACAGAGCAGATATTTGAAGAAATATAACTCCATGCATTTTCAGAGCCACAGTGCACATCCAGCCAAGTATCATCAGGGCAGTGCAGCATAAAGACAGAGGTAAGAGCATGCATAACAGGAATGAAAGCAGCAGAATCAGTCCTTATTTCCTTAATTGCCCCTTTAGGGACACATGGACCCACTGGGGAGCAATGCCACGGGAGCACAGCACTGCAGGGCTATAGTGTGAAATACCATTCAAAGCAAGTGATGCTGCCAGAGCAGTGCTTTTAGTGACCAGCTCTCATGGCTACAAGACTTCAGCTTTAGAGAAGGGTTTATTTTTGTTGCACAAGTCTTACTGATAGTGTTTCCCCAACATCTGGGAAACAGCAGAAAGGGAACCTGCTGACAAGTCAAGTGCTTATAAATTAATCTAGGAATTAATCAGTCAGGTTTCAGCACCAGCATACAATTAGCTTTTCTTTTACAGCAAAAGCTAGATCTTTTGGGTGCAGTGAAGGGAAGTTGTCCTTTTGCCTCTGTAGCCTAAGAAAGAAGATCAAAGATGCCCAGAAATTAAACCGGAGTCCTAAACCCCAGCTCATGCTCCTCATCAGCCTAGGAACATCTTATTGCCCAACACCTGACCAGAACTTTTTAGCATTCTCCCTGTATTATAAACACGGAGTAGAAACATTGTCACTAGGCTGAAGGTGACATCTCTGCAGGTAAGTACAGCACAGGATGACACCATCAGCCTGTGGCAGGCTGTCTAGGAGGAAGATTTGCACCTGCTGGTAACAGTTGGAGTTGGCACAAACACTGGGCAGAGCCCGGCCACAGCTTCATTCTAGGGTGGGGAGACAGCACCAGGAGCTTTTGTTCAAGAACAGCACAGAGCTCTGGACAGAAATTTTGATCTGAATATCCTCAGTCACAGAAGATGTTAGTTACTCACAAGCTACCAGTACAGCTCACCTATTCCTAGATTTAGGAAGTGTTCACAGCCATCCATTGCCTCTGCATCTTCTGCACTGACTGCAAGTTCCCATAGCCAGCAGTTGAGAGCCAAGTGATCCCAGATGCTAATTAATTTAACCCCCCTGGAATTATTCCCCCACTTTGCAGGGTTTAAGAGTGAGCTAGTGTGAGGACCCAAAGGTGCTCCATATCAAAGGGACACTTGGGGGAAATAAAGTGTTTATCCAGTGGGTCAGAGGCTGGACTCCTTCCCTAGTCCCAGGAGAGACATGAGACAGGGTTATTCAGAGCAGATTTACATAGGTCTAGTCAAGGCAAGATGCCTACAACCAGACTACAGCTGTCACCCACAACTGCTATGTGAGTGCCAAGACTGAAGCCCCTGCTTTGGTAGTACATCACACGCAGAACATTAACAAAAGAATTTTTTTAAGTACTAGCACCAAGTCTCTGCTGCCGAGACTCAATTCTCTACAGACCTCCAGACTCAAGTACACCCTCCAACCCCAGGTTCAGCTGCCATAGTTTTCCCAGTCTCAGCTTTCCTGTTTGCTATTACAATCACTCTCTCAGCCTGAGGAGCAGAAGAGGCAGCTCAATACAGCTGTTTCACCTAACAGTCAGGACAGGGCACCACACAACAGGCTGTGCCTACCTCTATGCAGGAACATTGTGTACAGGACAGCCAAGGCCAGGCAGTACTATATGGATCTGAATTACCTGCTTAGGCTGTTACCCCCCCACAAAGGTCTAAAAGCCTTTCTGGGGGGTGGGCAGACAGTGAAAAGGTGTCCTACCTCTATTGCAGGTATCAAGATCACACCTTCCTCCACTTTATCTCCCTGAAAGGAAGCACAGATTCCCAAGAACAGCCCTCCTAAACCTACACTTAGAGGCAAGTGTCCATAACAGACAAGTTTTACCTTTCCATGAGCTTTCCAAAGTAGGAGAGAGATCAGACTGTGTATCTGTCACCACAGCAGCCTCTGACTGTGACAGCAGGATGCTTTTCCCCTCCTCTGCTGTGACTGCATTTACATTTTCCAGCGAGTTGAGATCAGCCGTGTCTACATCCATCAGGTTCGCAGTGTGGGGAGCATCACTGCTGCCTGTGGAAGCTGCTGGCAACTCCTCCCCTTGCACTGGCACTGTGCAGTTGGCCTCGTTGGCAAGCTCAGGAGTTGGTGGAGGGGACACCGGGGATGGTGGCACTCTCGTTACATCCTCCTCCTCCCTCACACCTCCCTGTGGGGTCTGGGATGGTTCTGTTGCCCCCAGGTCCTTTGTTACCTCCTCATGAGATGTGCTTCCCCCTTGACTCATGTCCCCCAGTTTTGTGTCATCCCAGTCAGGTGGCACAGTGTCCATAGGGTGGATGGTGACAGTGCCAGCCGTGGCAGGCAGCTCTCCTTGCCCAACACCCGTCCCTGCTTCCAGGCGGGGGGAGGCCTCAGTCACCACAGGGGGATGTTTTGGAGCCATAGATGCTTGCACAGCCAGGAACTTCAGAGGGCTCCCTGTGTGGGCTCTTGGTGTTCCCACCTCAGAGGTTGTTCCAAGAGCCTGGGGAGTTGGGATGACAAGGTGGTCACTTGCTGTTTCCCAGCTGGGAGAGCTGGGGTACAGCGTGAGCTGGGGTGCAGCTGAGGGGTGCGAGTTGCTCCCTGCCTCCTCCTCATCCTCAGTTGTCCCAAAAAGAGGGCTTGTTGAGAGGCTGGCAGAGCTGTGCTCTACTTCAACACCACCCTCCGTGGTGGTCTCACTAATGGGGCCACCAACAGACTCCTCCTGGACAGCAGGGTTCAGTGTGGTCACAGCTGTGGTCAGCATGGCCTTGAATGCATCATCCTCATCCAGCTCTGACTTCGTGGGACCAAGCTCCTCCTCTTCTCCGGCAGCCACTGCTGCAGCAGAGGTGTGAGCACCCAGGCCCTGGCTGTCTGGGATGACATGGCTTGGGCTTACAGGCAGCGTTTCTCCTTCTGCAGTGAAAGCTTCATTTAAGGGTATCTCAGATGGCTTTGCTGACACCCCACATGGCTCTTCAGAGACCGTCTGCTCAGAAGGGCCCAGGTTATTTTTTAAGTTCATCATGCTTGTTCTTTCATCTTCTACACCATTCCCTGCCCAGGGGCCATACTGGACCTTTGTGATGTCACTCTCCTCCAGTGGCTGAGATGCAAGGCATGGTGGACTGGAGGACAAGAGCAGGATGCTGCAAGTGACCACACAGATGTTAAATCCTACTGATCTACTCATAGCTGAGAAGTGATGTGCCCAGAAGCCTGCAAGGCTGACAAGTCCGGAGTGCAAGACCTAGAAAGGGAAAAATGAACCAAGATTACACATACCCATACACATCTATTGACCCAGGGCCTTAAATAACTGGGTGACAAGTTCCAGGCATGCTAGTCTACAGTCAGTTCTGAGCAGATCCCTCCTATACACCCCAAGCAACGTATCCCTTTATCTACTTTACTGTTCCTAGCCTACCCAATCTGAAGTCTCATACCAGACAAAACCAAACCTTGATCTGAAGCCCAAGACAGACCTTGTCAAGCTCTCACTCCACTGGTAAAGTGATATGCTCTACCCAGCAGGCATCAGACTTGCAAGCATATGGTGAGGATCAACCTGTTTGTCCTTTACCAAGCCCAGGACTGATGCTTGTCAGGGCCAGTCTGAAGTCTCAGGCCTGTTATGGCAAGCCCTGTGCTGTGCATTGACACAAAAGGAAACACAAGAACTTGCACAGAGAACAAGGTGGGTCTTCAGGGTACAACACAGGAGGCTTTAGGGCTGTATTAGTGTCATGTCCTCTGAGCTCCTTGGCCCCCCAGAAAGGCCACAGCCCAGACAGCAGCACTGCTGCATTAGCACAGTGTTTATGCTGCACTGCACCATGGAGGCACTTCCAGAAAGTTTCATGTATATAATCATTGTGTACTTTGAGAGTTTCCAAGAGCGTGCTGAACCAGGAGCCCGTCGGTGATCCAGCCAGCTGACAGCCTGCCCTTGGCAGGCTCCGCTGCCTCCAGTAACACAGCCCAGGCTGCTGGACAGATGGAGGACCTCACAGCAGCCTGCTCCCAGCCACCTCCCTCCAGGCAGGTGTCTCCCAGGCCTGGGCTTGCTGCACCATCACTCCACAGCAGAAGACCATCCCATCCAAGGCCCCACTCATCACATGCAGGACAGTTGGTCACACAAGTCTCATGCACACAGCAAACAGCCCTTCATCACACAGATCTGGCAAGGTCCTCCCCACAGTTCCAGGAGGCAGCTTGTCACTGACACAGTCAAACCCTACTGCAAGAAGCCACCAACCATCAACAGCTTCACTTGCTTTCACTGGTATGTTTTCAGTTTCACAAGTGAACTGCTCTTACCTTCAAGCCACAGGACTCTGAGAATTCTGCGATTCTGATTCTGTGACTAATGAATGTTAGTAAGGAAAGAGGTTGGGGTTGTCAGAACCACCCCTCAGTCTTCCAAAGAAAAGCAAAGATCACCCTCTGCAGCCTTGCTCCTGGGCATCAGTCATCCCCCAGCTTGCTAGACTCCTCATTTCCCCATTCAAACAGTATGTAGATAAATACTACTTGCATTTGTACACACACAGCGCAGCAGCAAGCTGCCTGGCACTGCTTTGTTACACAAGGGTGTATCACTCCTCCATCCCTTCTCATGCACCCAGGTGATGGCTGTGCAAGAGGTAACTGCTGCTACGGAAAGAGGGATTTTGGTAACACCACATTTGTATTCGTCCATCTAACTCAAAGGCCCTCTGTGTCCTGCTGCTTATGTATGTTTGTCTCCTTTTGAAAATCATTATTGTATGTGTCCAGTCAGCTAAACACAACCAAGACAGAAAGGTTCATTATGTCACACACAGCTATGTGTATTTCCATTGTAAAAACATACCTCTTAAGCCACACAGGAGAAAAAGACTTCTCTAGTTGAAGACCCTTATGATCTGCAGAGCTGGCTGCAGCACAGAAGACAACCTCAGCATTACCAGCTTAGAGGCAACTACCACAGGCTCTATTATCTGGTTGAGCCTTCAGGGCACACCAAGTCACTTTTTCCACTCTCTCTGCAGTCCTGGCCCTCAGCCATTTGAGCTGCTGGAATAAATCCCCGTCACAGGCCACACACATGCACCAGGTGCTCAGGGACAAACCGAAGCCACCAAGAAGCTGTTCACTAGCAGAGATACCTTTCACTTTATTTTTTAGCATCTTCTTCCTCTGCAGGACAGGTGGCCACTCATCTATCTCCTCTATCCTCTCTGCCAAAGAAACAGTTGAAAAGTGACAGTATCCAGCTACTTCTCCAGGCTAATCCTTTATGCGCTTTTGTAATTAAACACTAAGAGTATATTATGCAAGTTAATTGTTAGTGCCCAATGACACACAGTTGCCTTGCCATGCTGATGAATATAAATTATGGTCACCTCAAACCCCTTTAGCAGTGCCACTTAAGATCAGACATACTGAAACATCAAGGGTTTTTTTTTTTTAAATAAAGAACGGTTTGGATCCAAATACAGTTTCTCTATAAGTCAGGAGTCTTTTTAGGCTATGCAAGTAGCTTTAGCAGTGGTTAAACCTAAACAGAACTCCAGCTGCACTTGAAAGACAGCCATAGCATTTCTCTTGCAGTCATATACATTATGCATATGTATATGCACATATGTATGTACATTTGTAGGTTTCCAGCTCTAGTCTCTGAAAAGAGCCTAAGACATTCAGGAGGTGGTTAGAAGAAGTACTGAAACATTAATCTCTTTCTTCCCAACAAGCTTATTCCGTCTTTACTAGGATCAGGAATGACAGTGAATAAGAGGGAAAGCTGCTCCCTACGATGCTGGCTTTTAGATATCCATTAATTAAAACATTAAAAAAAGTATTAAGAGCCTTTCCTCCTTCTGGCTAGTAGATAACATGGGCAGTCAGTACTAGCCCAATACAGGAGTTCCCAGGGTACTTTGGGCAGCCTCATACTGTCTCCTCCAGTCTGAGAAGAAGCACTGTTGGCCACAGTCCTACATTTGTAAAGTGTAAAAATAACGTTGGAGAGTTATTTGCTCAGGAAATCCACAACAACTAGATCTAAGCTAACCTAGACCTCTACATTCAACGAAAGCTGGAGATAGTGGCATGGAGCTTGCTGTGGGATAATGGGACAAGCTCATGCTTCAAAGAAGATTAGTCAGAGCTTAAGATCTACTTAGCTTTAGGAAGAGGCTGGATTAGACAGTGTATGAACAGCAGTGACCTGGCTATCTTCTTAAACAGAGTTTAACACCTTGCTGTAGCACTTCCACTTAATGCAAAAGTGATACAGGTTTTAGCAGGTAGCTGGCTGCAGAGCAGTTTGTTACTCAAGCTGCATTGGGCTATACATTTATCCTCCCATCTGGTTATTTTTATAGTCAGTCTGCTCTACAGCCTTAGCCAAGCGATAAAAGCAAGCTGGAACATGCTGCTCTGACCAAGCACCTCCTCTGTAGTGAGCTTAAGCTCTTTCGTTACTAGCTTGAAGCTGTAGACTAACTCAGTATTTCATGCCACAGGAGCTCCTTGTCCCCAGATTCCACCTGGCATTCTCCAAGCTGAAGCCCTGGAGGACAGCTGCCAAGCACTGGCCAAGCTCTCAGTGGAAAATTAATCCTTGCTTCAAATAGGAAGCACACACAGAGGGCGAGAGACAACACCAGCTACTTCCCCTGCACTTAATAACAACAAATCCCAAGAGATGCAGTTCCCCTAGCTGCAAAGGCAGCACAACTGCAGGCAACCAAGGAGCTTTATCTTTAGCATGGAAAAAAAACCACTGTAAGTTTTCTTTTAACACCTGGTAGGCTGGAAAGAAGCACAAAGGACTGCTAGACAAAAAGCAAGTGCCAAAACCAGGCATCTCCAGAAGCTGCCCATCAGAATAAGAACCATCTACTACTGTGGACAAGTCCCCAGGCTGAGGGGCAATAAAGACAAATTGGTCACCACCTGAAGCAGTCTTGCAGACTCACCTGGATCTTTCTGAACCAGGCTGCTTCCTTGCTCCATACCATTAGCACAAGCTATCAAACCGTTAACCCCCTCTGTGAATTTGAGACCTGTTTGAAGAGTCATCTCCTGCAAAGTCTGACAAAAGCCAGCTCAGAAGGAACCCCAACTTGTTCTGGTCACTCCAACAGGGCAGGCTTGAAGGGGACAAGCACAGAGCAGACCAGATTTCTCTCGTTCAATAGCTGTTCCTTACATGGACCAGCCATCTGTGGACACATGCTGCAAAGGATGAAACTCTGCCCCAGTTGTATGCAGCTACTCCCCAGGATGGCTTTTATAAGTTTTGCTCAGCCAGTTTGTTTAGAGAAAACTCACAGGAAAACCCTTTGGTGTTATTTTCTGCCTTTGGCAGAACTTTGGCAAGTTCTGGCTGTGTTTTTCCCAAATTGCTGAAACAGAAAAAAGCATCAAGTTTAACTTACTTGAATTAATAACCCTGTTCTAACAACCCCTCTCCCACACAGAGGACACTTGTACTCCAAAGCTGAAGTAGCTGCATGCATCATATAGCAGAGAGCGCAGATTAACAGGTCAGCTTCAGACAAATCACTGTCTAGCCTTTGCAGAACACAGCTTTTCGCACCTCCAAGTACAAGCTTGATTATGCCAGCTTTGACTGGCTGAACAGTCCTGGATGTGCTTGGCTCCGCAATTCATCTGCTGATTGATAAGGGAAATGGACAAAAACGCTGCAAATCTTTTTATGTGAAGATTTAGCCAAAACATACAAGTCAAGCAACTGCCAGCAATCAAATGCTATGTTACCAGAGTGCTAATGTATGCTATCCAAGCCTTATTACTCGTGCTGAATACAAAAGCCAGCAGATAATACACTGCAGAGCTCCAACTCCTACTTTCGCACACAGGCTGAGAAATGCCTTCATTTCATCTCACATTGTGTCCTTGCACAGTTCAATCAAGTGAACTGTAGAACTGATGTTCTTATAGCACATACTTCAGATAGCTTAACGGGTTGAGGTCTGTTTATCTCCAACAGCTCTCAGCAAAATCCCAACGGTGACACAACTCTACACCAGCCACCAATACAGCCCAAGTCGGATGAGCAAGATTATGTAGACACAGCGACACATCAGAGGGGCACATCCTCCACTACCTTTGAGGACAGATCCTTACAAGCAAACAAATGAGATATTAATATTCCTTAAGGACAGTTTCTTACCAGTCCTAGTGAGGCACCTTAATACATAATACATCACCTCCACTTCCAGCACTGGTGTTCCAGCAGTAGTTCTTTGAGAAGCGAGAGACATGACATGTTTTAGGCATTATTCCCCCAACCACTAAGTGATCCCTTGCTTTGTTCAGAACAGCACAGACCACCTATGGAAATCCCTACGCAGATTTGCAAGTAAGAGCCGCACAGTTTTTCATGGCTTCTGACCTGTGCCAGGTCCCCTGCACCACAGAAATCAGAGGTCTACCAAATTCCTGAGGGATTAAAAAGATTGGGGGGGTGAGGGGGGAGGGTAAGAATGAGGCCAAAGGGTGCAGCAGTTTTCAAACACCAGAAGGGTGGAAATGCTGCTCTCCAGACTCACTGGGAGCAGAGGGGTAGCGTTCAGATTCCCATCAGCAAAAAACACTCAGAAATTTCAGCGCCTCGCCTAACGCAGACAGCAACAGCGCACAGTAGATCTCCTGGAGGATCATGAGTCTCTGCAGGTGAAGGTTTAAGATCGGACTAAATACACCTGGACAGGCCCTCTCAGCTTGGGTAGAACCTGCTTGTCGGTAAGGGAATGGGATTGGGGATGGCTCAAGCCTTGATTACACCCAGCACGCCCGCTTGCGGGGCACAGATCCAGCCTCCTGTCCTCCTTAGTCGTATTTACAGGTGAGCTTAAATACCCAGAAGTGCATCCTTCCCCTCCAGCCGCCCACTACGCCAACGGATCAAGTGCAACCAACCTCCCGGGGATTTCTCCAGCCCGGGCCCGCAGCAGGACAGAGGGACAGCGGTGGTCACACACACACCGCCGGGAGAAGAAACCACCACACACACACACACACGCACACCCCCCCGCAAGGATTTTCCGAGGGGGTCCATCGGGACTCCTACCCCCCCCCTCCCCATCCCCCCGGGGCTGCAGGGACCAACCCGCTCGCCGGGAACAAAGAGCCGCGCCGAGGATGCGCTGCCCCGCGGGCAGCCAAGCATCCTTACCAACACCACCAAAAAAAATTCAATAAAAATGAATAAACACGGCGTAAATTCGGCTTAGGGAGGGCTAGTCCTCCCCACACACACACCCCCCACCCCCGGGGGGCAGCGGAGGAGCCCACCCAGCCCCGGCCTCACCTGCCTCCCGCCGCCTCCGCCCGGTGCCTCGGCGCGGCGCCGCGCTCCCCCCGCGCCCCGCGGCCGCACGGGCGGAGCGGAGCCGGCCCGGCCCCCGACACCGCCCCGACGGGAGGAGGGGGGGGGGGGGGTGCTCTCCGCCCCGCCTGGGGGCCGGCCCCCGCCTGCCCGCCGCGGGGCTGATGCCCCCCCCCTCCCCAAGCCGGGTTTTACCTTTACTCCTTGGCCGAAAAGGAAGTTTTAGGAGCCAAGTCTGAGGCGCAGCCCCCGCACCCCGCGAGTCGGGATCGGAGCCCAGCCCGGCAGGCTCCCGCTCTTTGCTTACAAGAAGGTGCAAAAGCAAGGCCTACAGCACCGTTAGTAGTTTTCCATCTATTACAGATTCTCCTCCGGTATTTTCGGCTGTAGAGGTCACCTTCCCCTAATACTCTCTCTGCAAAGGAGGCAGACTTCTTAAATAGTGCCCCGCACATGTATTGGAGGAGCTGATTTCAGTTTCTTTTTTGTTGTTGCTTCATTTTAAGCACCTATTTGACCAGGGTGAAAGAAAAGTAAGCAATTCCACTCCTGATTTCCTTCTCGCACCTGTTTATCCCACCAGGAACCCCACAGCTAGTCTAACAGAAATAGAAAACCTTTACACCATCAGCTCCTGACACACACATCCACTCATTTCACCAAAGAGCAGCTCAGAAGCCCCATACCTTGGCTCTAAAAGATAAGACCAGCTTCCTCTCCTCTTGCCTCCCCCTTCAGCCTAGCATCAGGGGCACCACAAGGTCTCAGGCCACACACAGGATTTTATACGCTGCCTTGAGCAATGACTCAGAGTGGTGCTGCAGCAGGTGCAAAGCGTTGGTGGTGGGCAGGGACAGGTGAGGAGAGACCCAAAATAATGCTCTTTCAAAGGAGGAAATGGCTGGGGTGGACAGATTTTGGGGGGAAATTGCTGGGAGGGAACAAATGAATGATGGAGAGGAGAGGCAAAATCTTGACTTTGCCACGGATGTGCTCTACCATGTGAAGCAAATCAGTGAATCCCTCTGTACTTCTAGTTATAATAACAATCTATAAAATGAAGCTCCTTTTTTTCAGACAAAGTGTGATTTAATCTGCTGGTACATGTCAAACACTCAGCTCTTTAAATAAACAACATAACTGATTAAAGAAAAATGAAATATTCCTTATCAAGAAATTGTTCTCCTCCCCCCCCCCCCCCCCCCCTTGCCGTTTGTAGTGCTACTGGAAATAACATTTATACTAGTGGTTTGTTCTCTTTGCTAGACACACCCCAATGTTTTACCTGTCTAATTTTAGAGAAATAGAGTGTTTTCTACTGGATTTCAACCAAACTGGAACCAACCCAATTCATTTTGGTAGCATTCTGCATCCAATAGTAAAACTTTTAAAAGACAGATTTGTTGTAGGTCAAGGCAATTCCTTTCAGGGTAATATTGCTAACCTCTGCATAAGTTGAAAATAAATGTTAAAATGCCTGTATCAGCAATAAAGACAGTCACTGTCAAAAGACAGAAAAGAACTTCAGAGTTAGGCTTGGCGAAGCAAAGGATCAGAAAAAACGATGGGAATAGTCCCTTCTGGCTTTGCATATGAATTGTAAAATCTGAGATATTATTCATGAACCAATATTTCTAGTGCTGCAGCATCCTTCTAAAAAAAAATACAAAGAAAGGATATCTACTCTCCTGTAAGGGAGGAAGGGGGGGGGGGAAGAGATAAGAGCTGTATTTTTGTGGCCATGTTAAACACCATTAACTCCCAGATTAGGGATGCAAAACTCTCCGCAGGTTCATCTTCTGTTCCACCCATTTCATTTAGGCCAAGGGCTCTGACTGAGAAGAGGAGATGGCTCAGCCGTGGAGGAGGTGCCACCTCTGAATTTTGCCAGATTTTACAGCAAACCGAAATCAATGAGAGCTTATTTTCCACTGCAGCACTGCACGTGGGTCAGGGATTGATTCCCAAGCCGCTCAGTCATCCGTGTGCGGGGAGAGGGGCAGGACAACAGAGACACCCCCCCTCCCCCGTCAGAAATCAGAGCTGTTCGTGATGAGTCTGCCAGGCTTGAGCCAGAGGCTTGGCTTCAGTAGCTACAAAATTCACCCCCAACAGCTGACCTGGGATTCAGAATGAGGGATATTGTTTTCAACCCCTTTTCTATATAACCTTTAAAATTATCAGGAAAATTATTCAAAATGTGAAACATGCACCTGGTGCTCTACTGTTCTCTAAGGCATGCAGAGCGCTTAATAGATTGGAGAGGTTTTCGCTTCCCCCTTGTCTTTGACAGACACTGAACCCAGATTAGCACTGTATACTCTCAAGGTTAAATGTTTCACTGATAATCACTGTAACCAAAATAGCCGGTTATCTATGTTTTTTTCCCTGTCTGAAATTGCAAATTCCCCATACACTGCAAGTTTCTCTACTCCGCATAACCTGCCAAAATCACAGGCTTCTGCGTTATCAACAAAAAAAATCTGCAGACTGCAAGAAGGAGGCATGATGAAAGAGGCAGAAATCAGAAATCACCAGAGAGCACTGTTTTGTTATTCATTTCTATGGTTTATTAATTGGAAATACTAATTTTTAACTCAGTTTTAACCAAGCAAAACTGGCCCCACTTCCACAGCAAGTTAAGAAACAGCCGTTCCTTTCCCTTCTTACCAATGGTCTGCTTTGAGACATTTCAGTGCAATCCTCTATTGGTGTCGTCCTTCAAAGACTTCTCACCCCTCAGGTGAAATACAGAGATTAAATTCAGATGTAAACTGGTTTATTCTTCCATGCGGGTAGTGTAGCTGGTAAAGAGCATGGGAATCATGTCCCATTCCCAGATCTGAATCGTTAGATGACTTTCAAAACCGAACCTTACTGATCCTTGCCTTCATCTCCCCTTCTGTAAAATGGAAGTAACAATACCTAATTTTTGTAAGAGTCCCTTATAAGATCTGTGTATTATTATAACAGCAAACTCTGTTGTATAAAATAATAATATAATACAGTGGATTTCTTAAAGGTGATATTCCTGTTGCAGCCTTACTGCACAAACCAAAAAATACAAATAACACGTCCTAATCAAGAAACTGGGTTACTTAAAGATTTACATGAAGGCACATTTTGTATGTACGAAATGAACTAAAAAGTCATTGTCCTGACACCAGAATACTGTGTCTTACGATGCTACTCCTGGCATCTGTGATGAGGTGATATCAGCTATCCTAAGTATGTCAGGACATGCCACAGAAGGTAAAGGCAATTTTAAAATAGTTACCATTAATTTCGCTGCTGAGTGACTTTCCCAGATTGAATATTGGGGACATCCAGCACATAAATCAGCGCACATCTCCATCACACAATTCACCTTTACATCAGCTGGTAGCATCTGTTTTAAGGGGACCTGCTCTTCCCATTAAACAGCAGCCATTGGAATGGAGTAGCAATGAGTCTAAATCAGGGAAAGTGAGAACAGCATCCCCTGTTACAGAGAGGGAAGTATGTTTAAAACAAGTCCACTTTGAAAAAGGTAGCAGGAAGTTTATGGACAATTAATTATTTCAAATGTAATCATGCTACAGATGAACAGATTTCTTTCTCCTCCAACTGCAAACCCTATAAATGCCATCTGCAATTAAAACTCAATCAAGAGAATCAACTTGGATTCCTTTCTTCTATGTTCCTCACTGCTGGCACTAGCAGAAAAGCTGTGCAAGGCCAAGCGATGCCAGTGCAGCCCCACTGCTGGCTGTGATTTGCAGTAATTACTCCTACAAGGAGGCAGAGAATCCAGCTTCTGCTTCCCCAGCTCTTGTGATTCTGCAGTGCTCACAGAGCAGGAAAGCCGTAAAAACTTATTTTTGTCACTAAAGTCAGCAGATGTGACTTGGAGAGCACACAGCAACCAGATCTGCTGAGTAGGAAAGTGCCATTTTTACACAGTCACTTTTCAGAGTAGAACCAGGCTTTTGCTGACTGGTCCAAGGTCATGGGAATCAGTTGCAGTTGCTCTGGGAATACAGCCCAGGAGGACCAGTGCTCACCTCCATAACTGAAACCGGCACAGCCCTTGCTCCTTTTCATATCCTTTAACAAAATCAATGCAGTTAATATCAAAGTACACTGCATATTACAATTTTCCCAGAAATAAAGTGCTGAGGAAGCCATCCCCATGCATATTGGAGTCTCAGCTAAAACGTGAACCATCTGTCAATTCCCTGTAGCACTTGGATATTTTTTCCCCCCGTCCTACATACTCCACTATAAAATTAGGCTGGCAATAAAAAAAGCACTTGACACACCACCCCAAAGCAAGCTAACCCTAAGCACTGTTCTGACATTAAACTCTCAGCTTCTTGAACATCTTAAATATAGTTGTTCAGAGGGACTTTGAAAACTTCGGCTTTCTTTTGCTTCTCAAAACTTGAGGTTAAACCAAACCCCTGGATCCACAGGTTTTAAAGAAGTGCAGTTTCAGTACTGCCACTCCATCATTCACCGTATAGCCCTTTACTAAACTAGTGCAGAGGGGCTGAAAGCCCCCACCACAGGGACGAACAGGGTCTTTGCCACGGGTAACATGCAGTATCAGGATGTCTGGGTGGGAGGTGAACTGTGTTTTAGTGTGAATCAGCGATGCTCTCCATCCAGACACCACCAGTGTTTCCATTATTCCCCTTTGTGGGGAATTTTAGGGCAGTACAGACAACATTTTGGATGGTTATGAGCAGAGAAATACACATTTCTGTGTTGGAAATACTCAAATCAAGTAAGCTGGAATCCTACAGCAGGAACCAGGCCCAGCTGTTAACAGAACCCCAAGCAGTAGAAAGACTATGGCCTTCCCTCCTCTTTCTCCTTTTGGAGAGCTGATAAGTGGATCCCCTTGGATCCATGTGCTGGAAAAAGGTGAGGAGACACTCTGTGAGCTTCAGAAGCTACAACAGATCATAGAATCAGAGAATCATAGAATCATTTAGGTTGGAAAAGACCTTTAAGATCATCAAATCCAACTGTTAACCTAGCACTGCCTTGCTCTTTTATTATGTCTAAAGCTGGCCCTAAGAATGCAACTATCAGATTTTGTGAGAAAAAATGGGTACATGCCTCAGTTAGCCTGTATATAGGGATTAAGGAGGCTTAAAAGCAAGTACACATACTAAGTCATCCAATGTAGGGGCACAAAAGACTGACTGACTATTTTATGACCAAGAAATAATAATAATGCTTTGCTGTTGAAATATGCATAGGGTTCAGCTGAAATCTGAGTCTCTGCAGGGGTTCAGATAGGAATTTCGGCATTAAAGGGAACAGAATATTAGCTGGGCATGATGCCTCCTTGCCGTACCCATTCGGGCCTGCAGTGTTTATGCTGCAGGTCACATTCTTTTATGTTTTCAATGTTTGCAAGTGCACTGCAGGGATTAATTCAACTGAGAGCTGCTGTATTTCAGGACTTGTACAGAAAAGTCATTTTCTTGATGAAAAATGTTCCCTTTTAACCCTCCAGGATAGTTCTGTAGCTGCCACCTCGAGGCACCAGCATCGCTTTCACCACCGCTCCTTGCAGATGAGCACATGGTGCTGCTCTGTTGGAGCAGGTCCAGAGGAGGCCGTGAAGATGTTTGGGGTGCTGGAGCACCTCCCCTGTGAGGACAGGCTGAGAGAGTTGGGGGGGTTCAGCTGGGGAAGAGAAGGCTCCGGGGAGACCTTAGAGCGGCCTCCCAGGAGTTAAAGGGGCTGTAGGAAAGGGAGGAGGGACTCTTGATCAGGGGTGTAGGGATAGGACTAGGGATAAGAGTTTTAAACTGACAGAGGGGAGATTTAGATTAGATGTAAGGAAGAAATTCTTCCCTGTGAGGGTGGTGAGACACTGGCACAGGTTGCCCAGAGAAGCTGTGGCTGCCCCCTCCCTGGCAGTGTTCAAGGTCAGGTTGGACGGGGCTTTGGGCAACCTGGGCTAGTGGAAGGTGTCCCTGCCTGGGGCAGGGGGTTTGGAACTAGATGATCTTAAAGATCCCTTCCAACCCAAACCTTTCTATGATTCTATGATAATAATGCATCTGCATGAGATTTGAAAAGATTTTTTGCTGCCAGTGGCTTGAATACCAACAGAGTATTGGGGAAAAAAAAAAAAAAAAAAAAAAAGACTGCATTAGCCAAAATAAATTGTCCTATAAATTTTATATAAATCAGAGAGTTTTCACTGATTTTGATGGGCTACTGTTAATTTCTTGCATTTTTATATACTTATGCGACCTCCTCCTTGCTTGTCAGAGGATATCACCGCTCCCAAGAGTTGCAGGAACTGGCTGCATTCAGGCAATAATTTTTTATTGTGTTAGGGAGATCCTGCTTTTTACTCCCCTCGACCTTCTGCTTACTAGCTGGCTTAATTGTCCTACCATCTCCTTACACAGTGAATAATTATCTTCATTTGTATTGTTATCTTGAATGTATTTATAGTTTGATTCTTACGGGTTAGCATCACCATCTGTTTCTTCAACAGTTACATATTCGGGAGAGCACGAGCGCTTTTCACATTATGCAAGCAGCTTCCTTGATTAAACTAGCATGGCGTGGATGGATTTTGTTATGAAACCCTGGCACATTTCTAAGTCTCTGGCTTCTATTATCAATAACTGTTAGGCTCTGGAAAGACCATCCATTAAATTAAGCCACTTTTAAGCTGCAGCTTGCATTTCAGAACTCATGTTAACTGTGATTGATTAATGTAATTTAAGAAAAGATTTCCAATGGACTATAAAGACAGTGATGTGATTAGCAGTAAACTCTGATCTTTCCTAACCCAGTGATAATACATTTACGAAGAAGTGATGCGCTGTGTATTTCAAGTAGGGCCTGTGATTTTTGTAAAACATCTAAGTCATTATTTTTACATAAAACACTGAATTTAAAACGTAAGCATAGTGTTGTAAACATGTCATTATGGCACAGTAAGATATTGTAAACAGGTGAGATTTGAGGTTGAAACAGGTGATGAAAACATCATGCTTAGACTTTACATTAATCATATATTATCTAACTTTTACTCCAATTTTCAGGCTTTAAGTTTTTCAAGAGCAACAACATTAAGTATATTATATTATGTCTTTGTAAGACCCCTATCACAGACATATTCAGGAGCATTTTATAGCATTTAAAAGAATGGGAATTCATATGTCAGCGAGAACATATTCTCAGCAGGCCCAGTAACCGCGCATCTCCCCTCCTGCTGCCCTTGAAAGAACCAGTGATGGCAGACAGCACTCCAGGTAGTAACTTAGGGAATTCCAGGATCATTTCCCTGACAGAAAGCCCCAACAGAGAAAAGCTTCTTGAATATAATTCCCAGCTCAGTCAGGTGTAATTCTAACTGACTGCATATTCTTGGTACACTGGGGTATTGCTCAGACATGACAGAGTTGAGGATCTGTTGTGAGAATGACATTTAAACATATTTTCGGGCATCATTGTTTGCATATTCTTTAAAGTTCAGCTGCATTTCCATATTCTGGAAGGGCATAAAATACTAACCATAAAAAAATCCCAAAACATTAAAAACATAAAACCACACAACATCACAAGGCAATTTGAACTCCGTGTCGGAATGTTTAATTGCTACAGGCTTTTGTTTGTTTATTTTTCCATGTGTCGCCATCCTCCGCTGCTGCCTTGGCAATGATTCCTCCTCCTCCAGAACTCACTGCTTTTGTGCTGGTCCCATCACTGTTTCTGCATCTCACATCATCACTACAGCCTTCTTCTTGCTCCTCGGTTTTCCTCTCCACGGAGAGGTAGCTGACAGGATGGGAAGCTGGCGATGGGTCATATGAGGAGTGCACGGACTCGTATTGAGTTGTGGGATAGTATCTGAAGGAGAGATATATGGGATTTATGAGGGATGTAAGGGCTTTGCAAGGAGTCTCCCCTGAGTTCCCCTTCTTCACACCTTTCTTGCATTCGCTCTGCACTACCTGGATTCCTTGCATGTCCTCCAGATATACAGAGCCCTTACAGGATGCCCCATCTGCTTCATCTCCTCTGGTCTGCCCCCCTGCTCCACACACATGCGGACCTTCTCTTCTCAGCTCCACACTCTTGATCCCACTTTGTGACCCAGGTGAGTTTAGGGAGACTAGAACTTAGGGGGAAGGTGACAAGGCTGTCACAGAAGCAGAAGAGAAAGGGGGTTCTGTAGAGCTGCTAATCCCAATGATGGGCTAGCGCAGAGGTTTGCTCAGGCGACAAAGCAGATGGTAGCAGCGACAGCTTTTGGTGTCTCACATCACTCCCACTCATCGTCCGACTCTCCCACACACCTCCACCTTCACAGATCTTAAATAGAAAGGGTGGATGTGGGACAACAGCACTGCCGCAGAGTATGTGAAAAGCATAGCATCTACAGACGGCTACAGCGGCTCACGGCTCAGGGAGTTTGGGTTCCGCAACAACAGAGCACATCAGTGTGACGACAGCCTACCCTGAAATCCTCTTGCTTCCTCAGAGCCCTTGTCCTCCTGGATGCATGCACTCAAGGCTCCTTGGCTTGCCTGTCTGGCAATGAGCAAATGTCTAGACCCAACTCACCAGTTAATAGCTTTTTCAATATTTATTTTGCTTCCCTGAAGAAGAAATTGTAAATACCCTGTGACAGATTTTTTGGGGACATGACCAGGGCCACAGTTACACTCCTGGGCATGTATAAAAAAGGGCTGAATTGCAGCTGGTTTTACAGGTGTGGTTATCATGGGGCAAGGAGAACGGGAAGATTGGTAGGGGAAAGGAGGTGGCTGTTGGCAGTGGGATAAGCATTAGCAATATCTTTCTCGAGTGATCCCAAATTTTCATTACACAGGCCAACATCTGTTATAAACTCCCTTTTCCCAGCTAAGGGATCAAGTCACAGTGAGACACATACCACAAACAATATTCATCAGAACACGTTCTATTGATTAAGATCTTACTATTAATAGAGTCCAGCTGTTATTAATAGTAGATAACTGATCACACACTTTGCTCAGGCACACATGCCCTCTCTCAGTTTTCCAGCTGGAGCAACAGTTGGAAGGCCACTCCCAGCTATTTGCCCAGAAACAGAGGCTCGTACTGATGCGCCAATGGCTTCTAGGTGGGTGTTTGCCAAGTCCCTCAAAGGGCGCCTTGTTTCATCGGGTGAAATACAGATAATCCTCTTGTTTGTGCAGCCACCGCCTTTGCAGATGCAGTCGGAGTTAGACAACCCATTGCTGATGCTGGAGCCTTGCACAGCTGCAGCAAACTTGTGGTGTCCTGAGTTTATTACAGGCAGATTCAGCCGGACTGCTAGCCTGTGGGGTGTGGTAATTCTTGGGGGACTTTCACATGCTGCCTTTTGGCATGTACTTTTCCTCTCTTCAGTCTGGTTTTGGATAACTGTCTCTTCATCCACACCCTGAGGTACTTATAGAACCCATTCCCAAAAACTCACGCTAAGGTGCTTTCATGACATGGCTAGGTCCAGACCAGAAATGTCAATACCATCTAAGCAAGGTTGTGTATTTCAGTCGCTTTGAATAACTTACTTGCAAACAAGTGGTGACAGACCTCACCTGTAGCAGAGCTGACATGTAGCTACAACACGGAGATGAAGATTATTTAGAAAAACTTAACATTTCCTAACTTTGATGGGGTTAAAACCTCAGCACTGAGTCAATGCCTTTTATTGTAACATGTGGGCACATACATGCTTGCATACAAACACCACTTATTTTTTGCTCCAAAACTGAGATCTTGGTTTCAACAGCCTGTTATTTTGTGAGGATTTGAGATAATGCAGCGCTCTCACAACCTCTGCACAATGTGTCTTGTGGTGTGGCTCTGTGATTTTGGAAATCTGAACAGCAATAAATTCCCCACTTCAAAAAAGACAGATGAAGGCAGCACTTAGCTGTATTGTACGCTTTCATGGAAGTGGCTAAAATTGAACTAATTTAAATTAAATTTTTAGCACTTTTATCCTACCAGTTGACTCCCACTATAGCTGACCTGTTACCTCTGATCACCAGACATGGGTGACCCAGTCTTGAAAGCACAGGTTACCATGCTGGGTTTTATTATTTCTATCCTCACTGTATTTGCAAGCTCCTGCCTTTACTCCTAACCACCACTCTCCTGGAGCAGTGAGATGGGGCTTTTTTGCCCCCTGAGACATTTTATTTCTGTTTGAGAGGAAGGATACTGTACCCTAAGGGTACCTCCGCGTTCAGCCTTGTATTATATTGCTCTTGCATTAAATGTCGTGGCAGCCAGTGCACGCACCGCAGGCCCCGTGGTGGGTTTATGCTTTTGCGGGAGTTTTGGGAAGACACAGATGATCGTTTGATGCACGGTTAGATGGCGCTGACAGGCGATGCCTGGCCCCTCAGAAACGAGCTGCACAGTATGAATTAACGCATCCCTAGGGCACAGCCTCTTCAGCGTGGCTTTATGCTTGACCAGCTCCGGGCGCTGCTGCCATTTTTCTCGGGTAGAAGTCCCAGCGCTGGGCCTGCTCACAACCAACGCCCACCCCCCCCCACCCCCGCCTCCTTGGCGCCAGCACCCGGGTCACCCGGCAGCACCTCAGGGCCCCCATCCAGCCCTTCTCCCTCGCAGAGGCCCTGCCCGCCGCCGGGGCGAGGCTGAGGGAAAGCCGCGCAGCTCCGCGCACGCCGCCGCCGTCTGAGCGCTCCCGGCCCTCTCGGACCGCTGCGAGGCGGGGGGCAGGCGGCGGCGGTGCGCGGGGGCGCGGCGGGGGGCGGCGGGGGTGCGGACAGGCGCCGCGGGCAGCCCGGCGCGCCGGGGAGGAGAAAGGCCCCATCGGGCCGCGCCGGGCGGGAGGAAGGCCCCGCGCGCCGCCGCCGCCGCCGCCTGAGGTGAAGGGAGGCCGCGATGCCGCTCTATGAGGGTCTGGGCAGTGGCGGGGAGAAGACCGCCGTGGTGATAGACCTGGGCGAGGCCTTCACCAAGTGAGTGGCACCGCTCTTCCCGCTCCGCCGAGCCCCCTTTCTGTCGCGTCAGGCTTCGCCGTGGAGCCGGTGTCGCGGCTGCCGGGCGGGCCTGGCCTGCCGTCGGGATGGATAACTGTTTTTTCTCGCCTCACCCTCTCTCTGTGGTGATCTGCGTGGTACAGAGCCGACAACTGCAGCCTTATTTTTAAGTCCCGTGTTTTAGATTAAACAAAAGGTGTTTCGAGATGGAAGGAGAAATGCTCAGTATTTAGTAATTTATGTGATGGGCCAAAAATGTAGCCATGTCTCTGCCCGCCCCATATCAAAACACCCCAATATATATTAGAACCCCAATTCCCCTCACGCTCGTGAGGGGAAAGGAGCTGTTCAAGCAATCCGGCCGTGCATCTGGGCTTAAAATACTCTGGAAATGCTTCCTGGGCTCTTATGGCTCGGAGAGGCAGCTTGCACACCGATAAAAGATATTTCAGGAAAAACACCTCTTCAGATGTATGCCAGGCTTTTTAGGCGAGGCCCACATCTGCGGTTGTGTCCATGTGGATGCTTTTACCTGCTTGAAGTGCTAGGGATGTCTCTGCTTCTCTAAAGAGACAGGCGTTGTTTGTTTTGTATTTGTATTGCTGTGAAAGTTGGTTTTGTATTAAGTTGTACTTGCCTTTTTTTTCAAGTGACTCTGTAATTGCAGACCAGCAGGCAGGCTTCGTTACCTGGAAATAGCTGCAGTGTGATTATGGAGAGGATTTAACAAAGCCTTCGTGGATGGAAACAAGCGCTTCCAGGAATGGCTTTTTGTGGATTCATGTCGTGTTGCTGATTGCAGGCTTTTTCCAAATTTGGGTTGCTTGTGAGGTTTTATCTCATGGGCATTAGTTGTCTAATAAAATGCTCTCATGGAAAAGCATTTCCCCTGAATAGTGTGACCTTAAGGTCTATTTCCAGCCTCATCCTTGTAAGATAGCAACTTAATTACATGAAAGATATCTGTTCTTTTCAAAATAAGGCTGAAATTCACCAAAAATGCAGAAGTTATCAGGATGACAGACAAGGACAACTGCATATACACACTGGGACTGCACAAGTCTGTTTGGGACACCAAAGAAAAAAATTAAATTCTGAATTATGTCTATTTTAAGATTTTTTTCTTAAATGATCTGAAGAAACACAGTTGCCTTATACCAAAATAAAGTATTAACTGACCTTTATATTAAAAGTACTCGAAGTCCAGCAGCTTTATAGGTTTCTACTAGAGTTTTTTACCATAGTTTTCTTCTGAGTTTTGTAATTAGTGGAGGTGGCAGTGGTGGAACAAATGTCAAACACTGAGTTTCTTAAAATCAAATCTTGACTTTTGTTTTTAATTTGCCTTCTTCAGTCCATGGTTCTTGTGTCTTTTAAGGTGCAATTGCTTTATGAAAACCAGAGGGGTTTCTGAAAAGTTCGGTTTGGGGTTGCTGCTGTTTTTATTATGTTGCATCTAAGTTGGATGCAGAGCCCTCATGTTTTGTCAGGAGGCCTGGAGTAACAACCAGTTGTCTTGAGGCAGTAATACCTTAAATCACCCAGGATGCTTGTGAAGGGAATGCATTTCAATGCTGGAAATAGGAAAAAAGTGTCAATGGAATTTGCTGGTCGCAGTGAAATAGGCCATAGGACCTGCATGACTGTGGTCATTACGTCTTTGTCTTTTGTTTCTTCTAAATAAATGTCACAGAAGACGAGGATTTAAAGAGGAAATGATAACTTAACCTTGCCTGTGTTTACTGGGAGCTTCAGTGAAAACTGGCCCCGCATGGAGGATGAGGGAAGGTATTTCTCTGGAAATTGGACAGTAAGGAAGTTTGCAGGTGGATGATGATAAACAGAAAACTGTGCTCATGGAAAGTAGGAGGCACATCAGAGTTGAGCATTACAGTCCTTACAGAATTGAAGAAAACTTGTTTTGTTTAACGCAGCTGAGAGGGATTCAATAAAAAGATACAAAACCTTTCTCATTCAAAGTGTCTAGATAGAAAAGCTATATGCAAAACACCTCTTTGCAGTCACAGAAGTATCCCTAATTAATTACTCTTTGATGATTCCTAGGCCCAGTGTGTTAAATAGTGACTTCAAGTAATACGGTTTTCAACATTTTATTTTAGGTGTGGTTTTGCAGGAGAAACAGGACCAAGATGCATTATTCCTAGTGAAATAAAGAAACCTGATGTCGCAAAGGTAAACTTATTTTACCTGAACTGTTTTACCTTTTATAATGTTTGGTATGTTATGGCATAGAAAGAATTTGCACTGTGTTTCCTGTCCATAATAAGCTATTTTTCATGATCTTGTAACTGCTGCTATTAAAAGACAGTAACTGGATACAAGTAAGTGTGATACTAGTGCTGATGTTACTGGTACTCATCACCCATGCAGCTTATGTTTGGGACATTTATTGAGAAATTTCTTAGCCTAGCTATGCTTTTTTTTCTTTTTTTCTTGTAGTAGAGGATGGCAGCTTTGGAAAACTAATGTTGAGATAAGTTACCAGTACGAAAAATTAGCATGAGTAAACTCTGGAGTTTAGTTATAGGGTGAGTTTATGAGATGCATTGTTAAGGACATAGAGCAAATTAGGGAAGAGTGAGTATTTCAGACTATATATGTTCAGATGTAATGTATTAGCTCATATATATATCATATATATCTCAAATATATATATATTTCTTTATATATCATGTATATATTTCTTGTATATAATCACTACCTAGTATTTAAGCTGACTGGATATTTTTACTTCACAGCCTATCAAAGTTGTTCAGTATAATATTAATACAGAAGAGCTGTATTCATATCTGAAGGAATTTATCCATATGCTGTATTTCAGGTAAGAGATACTTGGACATTAGTTATTCAGACCTTCCGTGGCTCTTTTCCAAGTACTTCGGGAGGTATTGCACATGGGACTGGAGTTTGCCCTCTAGCAGAGTAAGAAAACAGAAACAATATTGTGCAGGTGGCTGCCTGGCTGTGTTTTTGCAGGAGAAATTCAGTGGTGCTGAGATTCAGGTTATATTACAAACAGTTAGTGTCCTGCAGCATCAGTTGCTCTCTAGAAATAAAAAGTATTTGATAAGTTGCCTTTTAGCTGTGGCACTCAAAAAAGTCTTAATGGGGGAAAGTCATTAATTAAATTAAGCTGATTTTGGTAGGGCTGAAGCTCATCCTGTATTGGTGCAGAGCTGTCTCCACATGCCAGTGGTTTGGAAGGAGGAATCTTACCAGTAATACATCTTTTAATTGTATTTTTAGTGTCATTAGTGAATAATGAAGTTGGACTTAGTCTTTTTTCTTCCAATCCTTATTTTTACATGGTAAAAATTATCACTTGACACAACAAAACAAGTACTTAATTTCTGTGCCTCAGATCTTCTGGTGTGGGTGGTTGGGTTTTTTTCCTGTCGTTGATCACCGCTTTGTAATAGAAATCGGGACATCTGTATCATCGTTCTTCCTCTTTTATGGACACACCGTATGACAGTGGACAAGCCATTGTTATACCTGCCTATGATGCATTTCCTTATCTTGATTTAGAAATGTATAATGGATATTCAAAACCGCAGCCTGCTTGCAGATAGCTCTATAACTTGTTTTTTGTAACTCAGTTTCCTAACTTTCTTTCAGGAAAGTGTTGGTTTTTTTTAAATTCAGGGAAGAGACTTTGGGATCTGCTGTAGAAAATGCTATCTAAATGCAAATTTTTAGGACTTTTGAGGAGAATGGAATATGAAAATAAGGTAAGTCTCACAATACATACTTAAACTTACCAGCTTTGTTTTACACGTCTTGGCTTTTTTAGACATCTGCTGGTGAATCCCAGGGACCGTCGTGTTGTGATCATAGAATCTGTCTTGTGCCCTACACACTTCAGAGACACGCTCACAAGAGTCCTTTTCAAGCATTTTGAGGTACGTGTTTAACATAACTACTGTATGTGCTCAGTGCAGCTCTTGCTGGTAGAAATTTTACTTACAGTCAGTACCAGATGTAGACAAAGAAATTAAAATAATGCCAAAAGACAGGCAGAAAGAAAGTGAAAAAAAGCTGATGGTCGTCTGGGGAAGTAGGGCTTGGAGATTGGACTAAAGGCCATTTTTGTTCCATTCTGACTGTTCATAAGGCCACAAAACAGAGGCTATTAACAAGAATCTGAAAGGTTTCTCTGGCTTGTACGAAAATACAGTTCACATTGTGCTGTTCCAGACAGATCCAATAATCCCCATTGAGCACTGCCTGAAGCCAGAATTTATATTTAAACACTTTTTAGTGCTCTGTCAGCAAATCTCATTACTTCTACCAGAGTCAATACATTTGCCTAGCACATCTAACCTCTGGCTGTTCTGATTTAGATAAGAGCTTACCTGAAGTTTATTATCCTCTCTGCTATATCAGTCTTTTTGAAGAAAAGTCTGAACCTAATTCTCCCTTAGTTCTAACGGGAAATGTTTTGGAAGGTGAATCCATACTTCTTCAATTCAGATAGAACAAAGGTTAAAGGTCTTCTATAAAAAGTGGTGAAACTAGTTTGTCTGCAGTACTTCTTCACTGCGTTTCCACAACACAGTTTACCAACTAATCTTAAACTTCTGCATAATTCTTTCCTACTATTGATAAAATTTTCTGGTGACTTGAAATTGCTGAAAGATTTGAGTGATTTGTTGTGGGTTTTTTTTTCCTAATCCACTTACATGAAAGAAATACATTTCAGATAAAGCACTCCCATGCAGAATTGATTGGCAAAAATGACTCGTGACTTGAAAAGTCATATTTTGATGGAGAGACTTTGTAACTTGTTAAGAAGCCAGCTAATACTGATGTGAGATTAATTCTCTCTGGCTAGTATTTCCATTTGCTGCAAACAATAAGAGTGGCAAATTCATACAGGGTCAATACTATAACTTCTGTCTCTGGGCTAAGTATCGGTAATGTTGCTCTGAAATGCAGAATTTATTGAAATTCCTCATTTAATTCACACTTCAAGATGTTTTGTTAAAGGAACTGTCGCTATTTAGGAAACTTGATTTATGGAATTCTGGGAGAATGAAGTAATTCTCTTGTAATTTTGACTTGAGTTTCCACATTGCTTTGGGGAAGAGTGTTTTAAGTAGGCACTTCTGTGAGTTTGTCTGCAACAGTATGTTGTCATAAGGCACACATTTATGGGTTTTCTGGCACCTTTGTTCACATCTTCAAGTCTTGATTCAGCATATCAAGTAGCTGTGTTTTAGTTTCTTTAATTTCTTTTCAATGACAATGAGAAACCTGATAGATTACTTAAGCAAGTGTTAACTTTAGAACTCATCTTTTCTTACAAGCCCATTCCAAATCTTATTATTACTGAGGTAACCGGTTTCTACCACAAGTAAGATGAACGTAGAATTTAGAATCCTGTTGTATTTTGTTCATTACTACACTGCCTTGAAAACTAAATTAAAAATGGATACCTCAAGATCCAGTTGTTTGGGTTTTCGTTTTAATATGACATTCGTAGGAAACATGAGTGCTTTGGGTGGTTTGTTTCTTTTTCCCCCTTCTGTCAATTGTCCTTTTGGTTTCCATGTAGGTACCTTCCGTTCTGTTTGCTCCAAGTCATCTAATGTCTCTCCTGACACTTGGGATCAATTCTGCCATGGTGCTAGACTGTGGATATACAGAAAGCTTGGTGCTGCCTGTATCCTTTAATAATACACAAACAAAATTTTCAGCAATATGGCTGTTGTGACAAGGTGATGCTTTTATAGACTTCAAGTGTGCTAAAAAGTAATAGGAACAGATCAGCCAGTCTGGCTTTTGACTGTAAGATATCATGACTTGGGGAATCTCTTCACAGCTGACACGTTAAATCTGTGTTCCCTCAAAACTTGGGAAGGGTGGTTCCTAACTTCAGCCTTTGTATACTAGGAGTTAGTTTTGGAGAAAAGCAGTTATAAAGTGTTTCCTGTAGCTAATGCAAGGGATTGTTGAGGGGAAAAAGCATTTAGTTCCAGCAGACTGAAAACTCATAACAAAAATGGAGAATTTCCTGATCTTTGTGTAGATATATGAGGGAATTCCAATTCTGAGCTGCTGGGGTTCTCTTCCTCTGGGAGGAAAGGCTATTCACAAGTAAGTTCAGAGTTATACATTCCAGGTTACCAAGGATTTAATTGTGAAAGTGCATCGTTGACTAACAAGCAAAGATTCCTGTTGAACATGACTTAAATCATAGTTGTTGCTGTGACAGCATCTGATTTTTAAAGTTACCACTGTTTGGCTTTTGCTGATGTAGTAAAAGCTGTGAAAATCAGATCTGCTTTGAATGTAACTGAAGGGAATAAATACTGTCCCTTAAGCATAATATAGAGAATCAGCCTGAGTTAATTGCCATCTTTAACTAACTTAATGTGCAATGTTTTAGGGAGCTGGAATATCAGTTGTTGGAGCAGTGCACAGTTGATACGGGATTAGCCAAAGGACAAAGCCTTCCGTCTGTGATGGGTAAGGTCTGACTGATGTACCACATGTGCTGTGAACTTGCACTGGATTAATGCTAACAGTCAATGAAATGAGTTTAGTATTCACTGTATCTTATGTGATCTATTTCCATGATTTCTTTCTCTGTATTTAACAAGTATATTATTTTTATGATAAGCCACTCATAACAGCAGGTTTGAATGAAGGCCGAGATAAAAGTTCTGTAGTAATTTTTCAGTCTGTTTTGAGAGAAGACAAACTTTTTATTTCTTTTCTTAATATTCTTTCTTCCTTAGAAATCTTTAAGAACTGCTGCCAGTGAAACTTTAGTGTACCAAATGTAATTCAAGCTTAGTTCAATTCTTAAATTATCTTTCTACTTAAAAAGCTTTTGTTCTAAGTCATTTTTTTTTATTTCAGGCTCAGTTCCTGAAGACATAGTAGAGGATATAAAAGGTAAAATTTTCTGCTTCACGGAACTCTAGTATTAAATTGTGCAGTAGAATATGATAATAACAAGTGTGCAATACTTTAGGAATTTATCTTCTCGGCTTACCATATTTCTTACCTACTGGAAGAACCTGCAGTGTTCTTTATCTTTGAAAGCAAAACCAAAACCAGGTTGGATTCCTCTTTCAGGTTTAGCCTATGTGTTAAGATGTAGCTCATAGATACATTTGGTAGAGTAGCACAGAAAGAGGATTGTACACTATTGGATCTATCCTGCGGTCAGCAGGTCAGGTTAACTTTGTTTTTTAACTCCTGACATTTTGTTTGCTGTGTATGAATGTGTACAGTGTGTACTCTGCATGGGAGAGTTAGCAGATTGGATGTTCAAAACCTGTTATCATAGATATGTTTTGGTTGCAAATGCAGCATTTAAGCAGTCTTAACATCATGACATAAGAATATTCTAAGTTAATTTTGTTTATAAACTAACTAGGAAAGCTCAGTTTGCCTAAAAGTCAGTTTTGAAAAAAAAAAAAAAAAAGTATGTGTAAAAGACATTTTGGTGTGTTAGTCAGGTAGCAAGATGAGTCAAAGACTACATTTACACCAGAAAAAATAGAGTCTATCTTTGGGCAGGACTTGAATGAAGTCCTGTGTAATGTTTCACATGCAACAGATATAAAAATATATATAAATGTAGAAAATAGCAACTAGTATATATCTCTTGGGCCAAATTACAAAGAAATCCATCAGTCAAATGCAAAATAATTTAAATGCAGCTGGTGCTTTGTCAAACGGAAGTTGCTTTTCTAATTCCTGGATGTGAACACAATTTTCTGATCAGTTCTGGTTTTTATGCAGCCTTTTGGAACCAGGTATAATATGCTAGGGTTGAAATTATGACTGCCTGTATATTGAAGGGTTGTTTCTTTATAACAGCCGTTTATGAAGAAGATACTCATTTGTGCCAGATACAAATAAATAAATATATAATAACACTAACAGCTGGGATACAAATGATATTGTGCTCTGTCAGTGTTGCCTGGAGGAAAAAAAAAAACCTCTGGGGTTCTTAGAGTGCTGAAGAATTGCACTAGGAAAAATATTGCGTGATTACAGCTTGTTTGAAAAATGATCAATGTCTCATTTGAAGCCACAGTGCAAGATCCGCAGTGGTGTGTTTGACAGCAGAATACAACCCCTGGCACCTTGTGGCAACCGAAGGCATGATTAGTAACATCCCTCTGTCTTTAAATCTTATGTAGCTTGTCTGAGAAAGAAATCTTGCCTGTGCTGGCATAGTTTTGGTGTCAGCTTAATTTAATCTCATGGTCTAGATAGAATCTGAACTCCGCTGAAGTGTAGAGACCATTTTTTCTTTGCATTTATTTGATAATGTCTTGGACTAGCAAGGGCCTAAGGTCTGTGTTCTTTAAATTAAGCAGAATTATTGTCTTTATTGGTAATTAAAGGATCCAACAGAGTCTCTCTTCTGCCCCTTTCTTTTCTTTTATGAAGTCCGCACTTGTTTTGTGAGTGATCTCCAACGTGGGCTGAAAATCCAAGCAGCCAAGTTCAACATCGATGGCAGTACTGAGGTGGGTGGAGGATGAAGCTTATCCTAGTCTTCTGAATTAGATGTAGCCTTTTTGGCCTCTAAAATAATGCACATATGTTTTTATTTCTAGCGTCCTCCACCGCCTCCAGACGTGGACTATCCTTTAGATGGAGAAAAGATTCTCCATGTAGTTGGCCCCATCAGGTGAGAAATACCATAGCAGAGTATTTGTCTTTAGGAGAATATATTTTTAACTCTAAAAGCACATAAATTTTCATAAAATTGAATTTTAATGGAACACTTGCATATGCTTTTAATGTCTCTTAAATTAAGGCTTTGTGCTGGGTAGAGTGCAAGCCCATAATAAGAGGTGTCAGCCTCTCCAGAGCACTCAGTTGAAGATGAGAGCAAACAGACTGGAGGGATGGGGGAAGCAGAAATGGAGTATTAATGCATCATGATGAGGCAGGTTTAGTGAAGCAAATGGGGCATTGTCTCCTCCCCTGTTGGCATGGACTGTATGAGGGAAGAAGTGATGATGTGTTGTCAGCAGGAAGTCTGTAGTTATTTCCAGCTCTGCTGCTCGGGAGTGTTAGCTCATAGTGTAGTATTGTTTCTCCTTAACACTTATTTCCTGTTTTTTCAACAGAGACTCTGTTGTCGAAATACTGTTTGAACAGGATAATGAAGAGACATCTGTTGCCACTTTGATCTTAGATTCCCTCATTCAGGTACCTTTATACTAGAAACTATTTATTGAATGCCTCCAGCCTTAGAGAACCTGCTGTTATAAATGACTCTATCTAGAGTAACACCCTTGTGACTGCAGGTTGTGATTGGTTGAAAAAGTTTAGCACAGCATGACTCCTAGGGTTCTGCCACGTGATGAATTTCCATGGGGTAGCAAGTCACCATGTGTCATCCACCCTGGGATTGTTTTCTTACTCTTTGGTGTACAGCCATGTGTCTAGGACAGTTTTTGGAGACGCAGTGCTCACCCCTCAGCAAAAGTAACAAACTAGCTTGAGTTTATTTGGAGGTGGGGCTCTATGTATGTAATGATAAAGAAGTAGCTAATATTTGGCAGTGTACGAATTACACTGCTTAAGCTGAAATGACACAAGTATTCTGTTTCTTCTTTTTTCAAGGTGTTTTGCTTAGAGTTAGACTTTGAGTCCTGCAGACTGCTGGTTTATCTAAGATAGAATAAAATCAATTTGGACATCTCTATTACAGGCAGTATATTAGATTTATTGCGGAAAATTTTATTGGCATATACAAACGCTTCATTTCTTATTATATTTAGGAAAAACATGCATTAGAAAACCACTATAAATGGAAATTTTCATTATGTGGTGGTGTATGTATGTTAATTAAAGTTGACTTCCTGCAGTTATTGATGTGATTTAAATTAGTTTGCTGAGACATAATTTATTGGAGAGCCATAGGCTTGGATGACATGACAAACATTTCAATTAGAATTCCTTATGAAAACAAATGGTTTAATAAGATCTGTGCCTGGACCCCTCACCTCTGTACATCTATGCATTTACCTTGCATCACTTTTTGGCCAAAGGAAAGACAAATGTTAAATTTCCAAGTGTTAAATACTGTCCAGTGACTTTCCTTGGACAAGAGGACCACAGCAGGCTGGGATTTTTTTCAAAGGGATGGTGCAGAACTGACAAAGCTTTGTCTTCTCATGCCTTTGTGTCTTCTGGTTGGATTATCTGGTGCCTAAGGCAAGCTCCAGCAGAAACTTTTTCTGCCACTGACACTTTTCTATCACTTTTCTCCCACATGGAGCTAAAAAGAGTCAGTACCATGTGTAGCAGTTTTCCCTCTCTGAAAGCACTGGTTGAGGCTTCACCTCTCTCTGGCACATCATCTCCCAGAACTCATGGGAATTATTGTCACTGATACCTCTGTCCTCTGTTGTCTTGACCTGTCTCAGCTGAAGGGCTCTACAGAGACTCAGTGTGCCCATAAAAGCCTCAACTGAGCAGTTCCTTAAGCCTGGTTTTCTTGGGAAGTTGGGGGAAAAATTTATGTTGGTTACGTTTCAGGTAAGTATGAGAAAACAGCAATTGAAGTGCGTAGAAAGACTGAATTTCTTACAGACCTTTGAATGCTTGTTCACACAACTTCACTTAAAGTGTTTTTGGTTTTTTTTTTTTATTCCTGTTTGCATTAGTGTCCCATAGACACCAGGAAGCAGTTGGCAGAGAACTTGGTAGTTATTGGAGGCACCGCTATGTTGCCCGGATTCCTTCACAGGCTCATGGCTGAAATCAGATACCTGGTAGAGAAACCGAAATACAAGGAAATACTTGCTACTAAAACCTTCAGAATTCACACTCCACCTGCCAAACCCAACTGTGTGGCCTGGCTGGGAGGTAAGAATGAAAACAACTGTTAAGCAAAGGTACAAAGTGAAAAACAAATCTTCCAAGTGGGATTTGTAATGAATAAACAGCAGTAAAAATTAGGTAAACTACTGAAATCAAGCTGCATTGGAGCTCTGTGGAATTGTTATGCCCTCCTGGAAGAAACCGTGTGGAGTAAAGCTCCCTCCGGGACATTTGGAGGGCAGAATAGCGCTGCAGGTTATGGGAGCTTTAAATGAGCAGTTTGAAACAGAGATGTAGAAGATGAGGTGTGGGCTCAAGTGCAGTACAGGGCTACGGCCATATGGTGGCACCAACAAAGTAATTAGGCAGAGCAAGAGACCTGCTGCTTGTGGGAAGATCTGCTTATTGAAAAAACAAGTTTAATTACTGTCTGAGGAGCTGTGAGCTGTGGAGAGGCCGGAGGCTGCTCGCTCCCTGTGCTGTTCGCCAGTGCCAATAACAAATACAGCAACTCTGCAATGGATTTTGGCTGCTGTTAGGGAAAAAAGAAGGGCTTTGCGTTGCTAGCAACTCTTTTAAGGCAGGTTCTGAGGTTGTTAAGAGTTCCTGCTTTTCTAAACTTTCAGTTAATGAGCTGAGCCCATCTGGTATGGATGAGGAACTAACTTTAACTGTAAAGGTAGATTTTATTTCCGTACGCTTTGAAATGTAAATGTTTATAAAATTTTAGCTTTAAAACCTTTTGAGTCTACTTTTAGGATTAGCAAACAAGAATGATTTATATGCACCAAGTTCTCTGATACTTTTCTTTGCTGGCAGTGCTAGTCAGCTGCAGTGGTCTGAATCTTCTCACAGCTTGTGTAGACTTCTGATGAGTATGGTGTGACACCCTTTTTGGGGAGAAGAAATTTCCTTAAACACAAGGTGGTTTGTTTGAAGTGCTTAAAAATCAAAGCTGCTAGGAAACTTTGTAGTAAGAAGCAGGTCAGCTAGGCCAGTTTCGTTCTCAGCAGAGACTCGATGATTCTTTTTTTTAGTTACTTTCAAGGGACATAAAACGGCAGCAATGTGGGACTAGCTGGGCTACTGAAAAGGGAAGTGGTGAGATCCTTTCATTCCTTTAATTTTTGAGACCAAGCTGAAAAAGAATAGTTGAGATTCTTGATGGGAGGAAGTAGAAAAAGAAATTCGATACATCAAATTAATGCAAGTTTTTGTTTGGTGTTTTTTTTTTTTTTTTCCAATAATGTAGGAGCCATTTTTGGAGCACTTCAGGACATACTTGGGAGCCGGTCTGTGTCCAAAGAATATTACAGCCAGACAGGCCGCATACCTGACTGGTGCTGTCTTAATAATCCTCCACTGGAAATGATGTTTGATGTTGGAAAAGCACCCCCACCACTGATGAAGAGGGCTTTTTCTACTGAGAAATAAGCACCTTAATGCTACAGAAGGATTCTCCTCATCTGTTTCAAGTAGATACATATGTATTGGCCTTTTTTTTTTTTTTGTATTAAGTAATTTGTGTGTAACACTTAAATATGAATAATGTGGATGTTTTGGGGGAGTATGATGGTAGGTACTAACACTAAAACCAGGTCCAGTTATAGTTTAAAAACGTAACTGTGGCAACTACTATGGTATTTTGTCCACTTCTGAAGAAGTTCTGCACTGTCATGAGGTGCAGCCAGCTGAGTTGTTTGTTATTTATCTGTACAGTAAATGACGTTGTTGAGAGAATTTGTTTTAAGATATTTTGATTTTAAATATGCTTAGAAGAATGAAGGACAGACTACTATGGGAAACACCTATGGAAGCTTTTCTGCCAAATTCTGTATTAAAATATTCCACCCTTAAATCACATGTGAGGAAATGATTTGGGGCTGTTTAACGAAGGTGCTGGAGCAGTATTTTCCCTGGACGCAGTCCTATTTTCAGAGTTTTAGCAGAGGACTCTTCTGCCTGTAATTCTCAACATAGTGCTGAGCTAAAAGTTCTCCCAGTACCTCTCCTCCCAAGAAAGAATTCAGCTTGTAGGAATTATAAACAGGGGTGCAAGAAAATCTTCAATCTCTTACCGAAACATCAAGTTGAGAAGTCACTTCCTTGCCTTCCCTGTCCCCATCAGAAATACTGAACTTCATTGTCCCGCGACAATATGCATTAAATGAAAATACAATGCAAAGTTCATTGCTTAAGGAAAAAAAATGTACCTCTGGATGTTAACACTGTGTTTAGGAATTGCTGAGTTGTTAATAGGCTCTTAACAATGCTCTAACTTTACATTTTGAAGGAGAAGGAGCACTCCTGTGGGAAAACACATACACTTGCATTCTGCTGGTAGTGCTGCTGGGTTTGGTTTGGCATGACTCTCGCTTTCCTTCCATAATAGTGCTGTGAATTAATTTTGCACACAGAGCTGTGGCTCCTGCTGAGTGCTCCAGGCAGTGCCAGTGCATCTCAGCGGCATCACATCTTGGGAGAGGAGTTCCCCGGCCCCAGATGCCTCTAAACTTGCCGCCAACGTGCCGAACTTGACTTGCTGGCTGAACGGTTACTGTGCTGGTATCTGTTGGTTACCAAGGTTTAAATCCTACTCTGAGGAGTAACTGTTTTTCTCAGATTTGGGGAGATACATATATATATAAAATTATTGGGGGTGGTGGAGTCTTTTATTGCCACAAACATGCTTTTTGTGACTGATTTCCCTGTGCTGTCTGCTAACTACCTGCCGTGCTTCCTGAAACACGTTTCTTGAAGTTAAGCATATATTTAAAGAAATGTTCTTATGATGAAACTTAATACAGGACAACGTGCTACAGCATTTAAGTAAGCTTCTGCACGACTTTGTCATTCTGTTTTCATGTGTGCTTTACCTTAACACATGGTGTTAGCTGGCACATGGTAGGAGATACTCCCTTTTTATCTTCATGGCTTTCAGATTTTTAAAAAAAGTACTAAAACTCAATAATCACTGCTTAAAATGCTATAGGCCAGACTTTGCTGGTTGGTAACAGTGGTCTGATAGTATTGATGTGGATGATTTCTCTCCAGAGGTGCTGACAGGTGAATTTTTAAATTGCATTCTTCCTCCTTCAGATGAGATGCGTGGTGGTTACACAGAAAGCATAGAAGAATAGACAGGCATAGCTGTGAGTCGTTGTTAGGGGTTGTTTTATAGTCCTGGAATGAGGTTGGTCTTTTAGAGATCATTTCTTAGTCCTCAAAACACAATGGAGCCTGGTCAGTGCCTCTTTGTACTGATGTGAGAGTCTCAAGTCCAAACATTTTCTGGGTTTCCAGGTCAAACAAGTTGCAGTTACCATGCACAAGAGTTTTTCTGTGGCAGGTGAGAATGGTATGTTGTGAGACTGAAACAGGTTCTTCAAGATGTTGTGTATCTATCTGTCAGGCCTGGACTTGGAAAAATGGATTAAACGCTATAGCTCAATACCTCTATTCCCATTGCATCTGGTATTTCGCATTCTTTTACATTTTCGGGTTCTTCTCTTGCTTGATGGCTTCCGTAAGTCTACGATTAATGGTTTTGTTTCCTTTGGGATGTTCATTCCCCAGCAGATTCCTCAAATACCATCATTTCCCTTGTTTTCTTGAGTGTTCAGGACCTTCACTCTGACTGCGCTTGTTCCCCCTTACCAACTCCTTTTTATCTCCCCTGCAGCAAGACCGAGGGCTGCGGGGTTGTGTGCCCGTCGAGGGTGTCCCCCCCAGCGGGCCCCGCTGCGCTCTACGCTGCTCAGCTGCACTGCCCTGCCGTAGCCTTTCTCCCAAGGCATTTAACACCTACGGGGCTGGGCAGGAGGCTCAGGGATCCAACTGCTGCTGGCAGGAAAACCTGTGGGTGAGGTCTGGTTCCCCTTACAGGGCCGAACTGGGGAGGAGTGGTGGAGTCTTAGTGCGTGAGGTTGACCCGTCTGGAGCAGTCTTTGGCAAGTATTTGGGATATCAGTAGTTTTCTGAGTGACTTCAGGAAGTATATGTGATTGCAACAGTTGTGCTTAATAAAGCAAAACGGATAAAAACGTAGTTTTTGGCGACCAACCTGCTACATCCCTGTTTTTAACCTATTCCCAATCTGTGATGCGATTACAGGCTCGCTAAATAGACGCTGTCTCCTTGCAGAGAGTTATCTTTAGGCCTGGGTAAAGAACCTTCAGACCCAAGCTCTGCTGCTCATTTTCATTTATAATATGAATACTTGGGATGCAGCTCCGAGACCCAGGTTGTGTCTTGTCTCAGTACAAACTGAGCCAGAGACTACCAAGGCTTGCTCCTGAGAGAAGAGTTTGCCGTCGGCACCAGTCCCGTGGAGCTGGGAGGGATTACTCATGTCCATAAGTAGTTCTCAGCGGGTGGGGTATGCAGAGGAGATCAAACTCCTACGGAGCCTGTGTTCGTGGTGGTGCAATGATGTCATTTTCCTGAACTGCAGCAGACTGCAGCTGAGGAAATTCAGAATATTCTTAGCCCTTCCCTTTTCAGCGGTATTTCTGTACTGCTGTGCACGTGTGCTCTGGGACCTTTCACAAGCCCGGCATGTTCTGCCTGCTCTTCTCTGGGGCTTCTGCATCACCAAACAGCTTCAACAGCTGCTGTTTTGCACTGCATGACCAGATATCCTGACTCTTGTGGTGTTGGTGGGTTAAGCGCAGAGTCCCATGACCTATTAAGAACAGAAACACAATTCTTATTTCATTGAAGGGGTGAGGAAAGACTATTACCAGCTTTTCAGAACAACTAGCCCTGGAGACCCCCTAGAGATCACACCTTAAATGTGTTATCCTGTAGAAAGGGATTTGGCTCATTTTTTTTCGGCCTAAGTGTTGTAGTTCTTCCCTCCCTGGCCTGGCAGAGATCAGTGGATCCTCAAACAGACAAATTCACAGTGAACTCAAAAGAAGGACAGTGACAGGCACAAACCCCTACAGCAAGTGGAGGTTTTTCCTCTGAAGTTCCTCATTCTGGACTGGATGCCGTTCCTGAAGGTTGGTCCTAGCCAGCTGTGAACAGCTCCAGCTGAGCTGCTGACAGGAGGAATATTTTGAAATATTCATGAGCATGGCCTGTGGCAGTCTGCCGGTGCCCGTGCTGCCTCAGTGGGATCTTTTCTCTGAGGGAAGGGGCTTTAACTCACTCCCCTAATCTCCCTTTTCATACTCATAGACTATCTCAAGTTGGATGGGACCTGTAAAGGTCATCAAGTCCAATTCCCTGCTCCTCGCAGGACTACCTAAAACTAAACCATATGACTAGAGGCGCTGTCCAGACGCTCCTTGAACTCCGACAGGCTTGGTGATGTGACCACTTCCCTGGGGAGCCTGTTCAGTGACCGACCACCCTCGCAGTGAAGAAACTTTTCCTAATGTCAATCCAAATTTCCCCTGGCGCAGCTTCATTCCATTTCCTCGTGTCCTGTCACGAGGGATCAGCATCTCCCCCTCCACTGCCCACCTTGGGGAAGTTGTAGACTGTGCTGAGGTCACCCCTTGGTGATGTCACCCCTCAGCCTTGCTGAACAAGCCAAGTGACCTCAGCTGCTCCTCTGAAGTCTTGTCCTTGAGGTCTTTCACCACCTTGGTCTCCCTTCTCTTGACACGCTCTAATAGTCTGATGTCCTTCTATTGAGGACAGAGTTGCCCCTTTGGGCTGCCAGGGCTCACTGTTGACTCCTCTTCAACTTGCCATCAACCCAAACCCCCAGCTCTCTTTCCATGGGGCTGCTCCCCAGCCTCTCGTCCCCTCGTTTGTGTGTATAACTGGGATTTCCCCATCCCAGGTGGAGAATCCTGCACTTGCTCATTAAATTTCACATGGCTGGTGGTTGCCCAGCTCTAGTCTATCCAGATCTCTCTGTGAGACCTCTCTACTCTCAAGGGAGTCCACAGCTCCTCCTGGTTTCACAGAATCACAGAATCATCTAGGTTGGAAGGGACCTTGAAGATCATCTAGTCCAACCGTTAACCTAGCACTGACAGATCCCAACTACACCATATCCCTAAGTGCTATGTCAAGCCGCCTTTTGAACACCTCCAGGGATGGGGACTCCACCACCTCCCTGGGCAGCCCATTCCAACACCTAACAACCTGTTCTGTAAAGAAATGCTTCCTAATATCTAGTTTAAACCTTCCCTGGCGCAACTTGAGGCCATTCCCTCTTGTCCTATCACTTATTACTTGATTACAAGAGGCTCATCCCCAGCTTTCTGCAACCTCCTTTCAGGTAGTTGTAGAGGGCGATGAGGTCTCCCCTCAGCCTCCTTTTCTTTATTTTATTAAGTTTATTAATGTACATTCAATTCCTGCATCCAGATTATTTATAAAAAATTTTTTTCAGCAATACAATGTTTATTACAGTGACTGCTAAAATTATCCAGGCTACTGCTGCGCCGCGGACGTTTGCTTCAGAGTCCTCCTGGTCCCACCGGAGCGGGGGGTGAGTTCCCCTCAGGTGGACGTGGCTGAGGCAGAGTTTTCCCGCCCAAAACCCCTGAAAAAAGGGAGGGTGGCACAAAAGCGGATGCGCCCAACGTGGGGCTCGAACCCACGACCCTGGGATTAAGAGTCCCATGCTCTACCGACTGAGCTAGCCGGGCGCGCGTTTGCCTTTTTTCCGCCATGTGTCCTTCACCGTACCGTGCGGCCCCGCCCCGGGAAGCGTTGGGGCCTGCGTCCCGCTCTCGGCTGGCGCTGGTTGGCCGCTGCGGGAACCAATGGGAGCGCGTGTTGTTGGGTGGTCGGGGCGCGTGAGCGTAGGCCGGGGCGGGAGGGGGGCTCCGTCCGGCTGTGGCTGAGCGCGCCGCCGCCATGAGCTCCATCGGCACCGGGGTGAGTGCGGCGCGGCCCGGCCCGGCCTGTCCGGCGGGCCCTGGCGGCAGCGCGGTCAGCCCGCCGGGCCCGGCCCAGCACCGGCGTGCGGGTCCGCGTTGTGCCGGCGGCGACCGGGGGGTGGAGTGGGGAAGATGGCCCGGGGCGGGCGGCCCCCCTCCGCCCCCCAACTCACACTGCGCTCGCCGCCACCGGGGAGCGCGGCCGCCGCGGGGGCTGGGAGGCCGCTGGGCCGCCTCGCCAAAACGGGGCCCGGGCCGGAGCCGCTGCTGAGTCACTGCGGCCCGTTAGGCCGAGGAAAGCGAAGGCGGGGGCGGGGCCGGCAGAGGCGCGGGGGGCCGGGGCCGGGGGCGGGTGCTGAGCGGGAGGCCCGGGGCGGCCCCCGGAGCGGGGTTGAGGGGAGGCGGCTGTGCCGCCGTGAGCGACCCGTCCTGCGCGGGGATCGGGTCTGCCCTGAGTCGGACTCGGGCGGTGCGGGGGGTGAAGCCGGGCCGGAGGGGTCTGCCGCCCTGGAGCGGCCTCCTCCCGCCTTCCAGCGCGGGGCTGGGCTGCTTCGGCCCGGCTAAAGCCGGGCTGCCCGTTGGGGTTGGGCCGCGGGGCCTTCGGCAGCGCTTCACGGGGCTGCTGCGCTCTTTTACTTTGGGTCTCGACCCGCAGCTCTGCGCTGGTGTGTGCTTGGGCAGTAGGGAGTAAGCCTGCCTCTGTGCTTAATATAAGCACTTCAAATATATTTCTGTTAATGAATATCTATGATTTCAGAAACTAAAATAAAATTAAAAGGCATACAGAAAGATCCCGTAGGTTTTAAGTATTGTGTAATGCACGGTGATTTCAGACCTGTGCAACATCTGGATTGACAGGATTTGAAGTGTGGGTATATCCAGCACCGAGGTAGTTGTTGGTGGGTGTTTGCTGCTGTTCAGGCATCTTATGTGAGGGGGCAGCCTGCTGCTGGTACTTTATACACAGCGAGGTCATGTGGGTGACAGCCTTGCATTTTTAAATAAACAGACTTCAGAAAATATTGGGATACAATGGGTTTTTTTCCTGAATAGTGTGTTTTCTTCTTCAGTACGACCTGTCAGCTTCCACGTTTTCTCCAGATGGCAGAGTATTTCAAGTTGAGTATGCTATGAAAGCTGTGGAGAATAGTAGGTAAGATACAAATATCTGCATCTCTGTTGGCCTCTCTTAAAGTGGTGTAATTGAACTAGACAAGCATGGTGGCATTGCAGATAAAATTATGTTGTTAAAGTTACTTCTGAGCAACTGTGTCCCTAGGTTCATTTTAGGAAGCTTCAAATTAAGTAGTAGAATCACTTTTGCTTGGTAGAAACAGATATCTTGTGGAAAATGCACAGGAAGGCAGTAAACTTAATTGTGTGTTAAGGGCAATAAAAATTTTATGCTTTGGGGCAAGATCTGATTGCAGGTCTCACTAATATGTGTAAAGTGCTTCGCTGTTATGGTAGTAGAGCTGCTGTAGCAGTATCTAGAAGTCCCATTTTATGGATGTGAATTAAGGCACTGAAAGACCAACACTCTCAGGGCCTTGTGAATTTACAGTAACTTAGAATCACAGAAAGGTTTGAGTTGGAAGGTCCCTTAAAGATCATCTAGTTCTAACCCCCCTGCCACGGGCAGGGACACCTTCCACTAGCCCAGGTTGCCCAAAGCCCCATCCAACCTGGCCTTGAAGACTGCCACAGAGCGGGCAGCCACAGCTTCTCTGGGCAACCTGTGCCAGGGCCTCACCACCCTCACAGGGAAGAATTTCTTCCTTGCATCTAATCTAAATCTGCCCTCTGTCAGTTTAAAGCCATTAGCCCTTGTCCTGTCACTACATGCCCTTGTAAAAAGTCCCTTCCCACCTTTCCTGTAGCCCCATGAAGTCCTGGGAGGCTGCTCTAAGGTCTCCCCGGAGCCTTCTCTTCTCCAGCTGAACCCCCCAACTCTCTCAGCCTGTCCTCACAGGGGGGTGCTCCAGCACCCCAAACATCTTTGTGGCCTCCTCTGGCCCCGCTCGAGCAGGTCCATGTCCTTCTGATGTTGGTGCCCCCAGAGCTGGACCCAGCACTGCAGGAGGGGTCTCAGGAGAGCGGAGCAGAGGGGGAGAATCCCCTCCCTTGACCTGCTGGCCACACTGCTCTTGATGCAGCCCAGGACACGGTTGGCTTTCTGGGCTGCAAGTGCACATTGCTGGGTCACAGTCAGTTTTCCGTCCACCAACACCCCCAAGTCCTTCTCAGGGCTGCTCTCAATCTACTCCTCACCCAGCCTGTATTTTTGCTTGCGATTGCCCCGGCCCACGTGCAGGACCTTGCACTTGGCCTTGTTGAACTTCATGAGGTTCACACCTCTCCAGCCTGTCCAGGTCCCTCTGGATGGCACATCCCTTCCCTCCAGCATGTCGACTGCACCACACAGCTTGGTGTTGTCAGCGAACTTGCTGAGGGTGCCTCAATCCCACTGTCCATGTCACCAACAAAGATGTTAAACAGCACCAGTCCTAACACTGACCCCCAAGGATGCCCCTCGTCACTGCTCTCCACTTGGACATTGAGCTGTTGACCGCAACTCTTTGAGTGCAACCATCCAGCCAGTTCCTCATCTACCAAGTGGTCCATCCATCAAATCCATGTCTCTCCAATTTAGAGACAAGGATGTCATGCAGGACACTGTCAAATGCTTTTGACAAGTCCAGGTAGATGACATAGTTTGTATGGATTCTTCAAGAAACTGAGGACATCTGAGTTCTGCTAAAGCTACATCAGATGCTCTGAGAGGATCTGTCTTCCCTCAAGTATATGGAAAGGAATGCTGTAAAGTGAAAATCCCAGCTGTGCTCGAGTGGCAGCGAGATGATTGACTAGCGAGGCATGGACTGGATCATCCAAGTGCCTGATCGTAGCCACAGGCTGCCAGATAAGGATTAGTGAAAGTATTTTGTGTAGCAGTTCATGCCATGGTTGTTAATTTATGCCTGATGATGCACTTTTTGAGAGTTAGAGAGTTATCACACATCTCCTAGATCAACACTGAATTTACTAAAAGGAGAGGTTAAACAGTCTGTGGTTTTCATACCGGTAGTGTTCAGCAGCAGCTATGTCGTTGCTCCAAACAATGCCACCACTGCATATAGTCTGTGCAGAACTTATTGGGTAGGGGCTTTTGGCAGCCCCCTCCTCCTTTATTTAAGAAAATGTTTGTAGATTTAGTGAGCCTTGGCTTTTTTTACCCCCTTGTTGTCTTCAATGATAAAGTGGAGCTGTAACAAATCTACTTCTGGGGAATTTATGTCATTGTTCTTCGTAGTTTGTCAATTCTCCATTACTTATTTTACACAACAGTTCTGTGTAAGAAACTGACATTTTATCTTGTCTTTCAGTACAGCAATTGGGATAAGATGCAAAGATGGTGTTGTCTTTGGAGTAGAAAAACTAGTTCTGTCCAAGCTTTATGAAGAGGGTTCCAATAAACGTCTCTTTAATGTCGATCGACATGTTGGAATGGTAAGGTGCTATTTAATTCTAGTTTTTCATAAATTGAAAGGGACCCACCTCAAAATTACAAATCTATGAATCACAGAATCAATAACAAGTAGATAAAGAAAGGAATGTTAATGTTTCTGTGTAGAGTCAGAAATGCCAGTGGGTTTTTTGGACAGTTTTCTGTAATTTATTCTTGATTGCACACATATAAACAAAATCCAAATTTAAAATAAAGCTATACATACTTTGAGGCTGTTTTAAATTTTTTGAAATGCTTTTCAGCATTTCGGTTGTTCAAACTTGAATGTAAATATAAACACAAGTGTTAAAGTGGTACTTTTTTACGCAGTTAACAAATGAGGTGTGTTAAGAGGAAAAGATGTTGCATACGAGATTGTCTTCTCATCAGTGTGGGAGTCGGCTGAATTCTGTAAAGACTGACGTACAGATTGTTGGCCAGTGCATAACAGTGACGTCAGGATGATATCAAGTGGTTGTTACTGTGTGACAGAAATACGTGAAACTATCCGCTGGTGACATCATCAGTATTGGGCAGAGACTTGGATTTGCTTTTAATCCAAGTATATTGCTATGGTTGTCTTTTCTGAAGTATTAGATGAAGTATTATAATAAACAATACTTCATATATAATATGAATATTTTTAATAGGAAGTATTGCTTGGGTTAGTGTAGTGGTGGCAATTCATAAGAACCTATTTAATGCGAAGATAATTTTGGTTATTGACTTTAGTTCCTAGAGAAGAGTTCTATACTGTAATAATATATAATCATATTGACATGTTTTGTGCTTGCTAGCAGATGAATAGCTTGATTGAATTCACTTGAGTCGTACATAGAATTCAGTAAAGATCACAGTAAAGTCACGTAATTAGACTTTTGTACGTTGATTTTATTAATAAGTTCTTGCAAGGTATGTTTGGTCTAGCTGATGACAATTCACGTTTCAGGCAGTAGCAGGACTTCTGGCAGATGCTCGTTCTTTGGCAGACATAGCTAGGGAAGAGGCTTCGAACTTTAGATCTAACTATGGCTACGATATTCCACTGAAGGTAAGAAATTGGTGCAGTTTTCTGGCTTTCTTAGTCTTGACTCGGAGAATTAAATTTAATTACTTGAGGTTCACTTATTTCTGTAAACAGAGTTTTCAATTTTTATTTTTTTTCCCCTGCCTAGCATCTTGCAGACAGAGTGGCTATGTACGTGCACGCATACACACTGTACAGCGCTGTCAGACCTTTTGGTTGCAGGTAAGTGTTTCAAACATACAAGTATTTGTAAGGATCTGTTGTTTCACAATTGTTGGAACTATTTAGCTTCTCTAAGGTCTTTTTTTAAATTTGGAATTAGTAACCTACAATTCATCTCATAAACAGATTCCCTTCCCCTTTCTTTTTTTGTGTCTGTAAAACCTCAGGTGAAGAATTCACATTTGCGTAACAATACACCAAGCTTCTTCACAGATTGCCAGTTTGTCCCTGAATTTTAAAGTTGAAGAGTTGATGCTATTAAGACTGTGACAGTGATGAAAGCAGAACTTTCCTCTGCAGTCATCCAGCTTGCCCTGGTAGCTAAAAAATACGTTACAACTACTGTGCAGTTCTAGTACAAAGGGACTAATAAACTGAGATCTGCTATCTAGTTAGATAAGTACAATGTTTCTGGCAACTTGCAGGTGCTGCTGTGCTGTCATGGTATCACTAAACTGCTCGGACAAATTGCTTAATAGAACGTAGCAGGACAGTAGGAGTTTTGCTCCGAGAAGAATGTAGGAAACCTGAGTTGGTGCAGTCTCTAATTCTGTGTGGGTTGGTAGAAGAAATGTTTCTACTTTCACTTTTCCCTTCCAGTTTCATGTTGGGGTCCTATGATGATGATGATGGTGCACAACTGTACATGATTGATCCATCAGGAGTTTCATACGTGAGTGTGTAAAGAATATTTCTATCTTGGCTTAAGTTCCCCATCTGAAAGTTCCTAGTTGGGAAAATAATGTCATTCCAAAAGAGCTGTTTTTTTTTTTCTCTTTTTTGCCTGGGAACATCACTGCTTAAAATGAACAGAGCTGGGTTTTGCTCACTCGCATGTCCTTGTTAAACACACGCTGTGTATCTCATAAGTACAGTCTCCATGAAACCAGATTTAAAGTTTGTCTCTCACAAATTTGGGAATTCATTCCATGTTGTGGTATCCAATGAAAAGTCCCGTGCACTCCCCGAAAAGGGCAAGTTTTGTAGTGATACCTCATTTACTAAATACTTCAGGTAAGAGCGAGCTTTGTGTAAGAGAGGGCTGCTACTGGCTGCTAACAGCAAGTCAAATCAAAATAGATACTTTTGTTAATTGTTGTTAGTGCTGCCTCTTCAGCTGTGCATTACACACTGATACGTACTCATACTATTTGGATTTTTTTCATTTTCTTTCAATATATCCAATACCATAGCTGTTGAGGGAAATAGAAGTGCTTAATTTTTATGTGCTTACACTTCAATATCTTTTCATGGTAGTGGGTTTGGGCTTTTTTGATACTGTAGAAATTCTCTAAATCTAGTTTGCTTTTCCTTTTACTGTAATCACAATTAAAAAAAAAAAAAGTATTGCAATAAATTGAGCAGATATGTTTCTGTCTGGGAACTACTGAGCACTTCTATCAACAGTGGTAGTACTTAATTTACTAATTAGGTTCTATTCAGCCATTTGGGAATGGGCTCTGAGAGCAAGGTTTATTGTATATTAGCCCTCTTGCTTGTGAGTAGGGTGGGGCTTGTCCTATGTTAAGTGACAGTAAGAACTGTAGAGGGCTTAGAATTTAATTAAATTTGCATATTGTTTGTTTCTTTCTTTTAGGGTTATTGGGGGTGTGCCATTGGTAAAGCCAGGCAGGCTGCAAAAACAGAGATAGAAAAACTTCAGGTATGATCTTATAGTTTTGTTGCACTGTTTCAAGACAAATATTCCTAGCTTATTATATTGCCTTTCTGGATGCCTAAAATATATAAAATACTGGAGGAGCAGATGGAATATTTCCTCGTACGTGCTACGAGATGTTTTAGCCCCTATAATAGCAGTGTTTCTCAAGTCTTGCCCCTGGGCAATGGGTAGATCACAGGGAGTGCACGTTTAAAACAGGAAGCATAAACACACCCTCCCACGCATGCCAGCGAGCAAAGTAATTGAGTGAATATGAAAGTATAACAAAAGTTTTTTGTTCTGAATGAAAACCATAGGGCAGCGTTGTACAGGGTGGTGTATCTATTTTTTTCCAAAGGTTTTAGATGATCCTTTTGTTTAAAAAGTTGAAAAAAGCTGGTCTTGTTAAGGGCAATGAGTTAAGGGCAACTACAGAACACTGAACCACTGGAATATTATGACTCTAAAAATGTAATGGAGAACAATAAAATCCTTGCCAGGTAAGACAGTGTTTCCCAGCTGGCTAGTGCTGAGGCACTGTCTTTTTTCAAAAGATCTGTCAGCTTGTTGTTGCTGACTAATACACCTTTCAAAGCATCTTTACATGTCTGATGAGGACTTTAGTGCTGTGAACACTAGGAACAGTACAACTATATGGCACACCATCGATGCCAAAAAGAGCTGTCTCTGTTCAGCATTTCCTGCTTGCACAACACTAACTTATGAGGTGTTACAAGGAGGTTCTGCGTGTGCACACTAAGAAGTTGTTTTGTAGCCGTCTGAAGGAGTGTGCAAACAGCTGGCTGTGTAAAACTGCTCTGTGGAGAGAAGACTACTGAAAGGTATTGAAATGTGCCTTAAGCTGCTTTAGAGTTATGTTAGAATCCTGAAAGATTTCTGTCTTCCTCTTGCATTTTAATATCTGACACCCTTGGAGACAGTTAATGTGGGACAAAATCCTACTCCCAGTCTGTCTCATGTAATTCTTATTTGATACCCTGCTAAGCATCTTATTTATAGTTTGGTCTGCAGAAGTACGTCGCAGCTGTTCATGGAAAGGTTCAGAGGTCGTATGGTTGTTACAGTTTTAAGAATAGTCTGTTTATGGTGCTGTAGCATTGTAACTGAAAAATTACAGGAAAAATTACACCGTTCCAAGACTGATTCATTCAGTCTTGAATCTGGTCAGAAGCTTGAATACCAAATCAGAAGTAGGAAGCCTACAAAATCATCTGATCTTGATACAGAAATCTTGCTGTCTGAGAAATCATAATTTCAATTTCCACGTCTGCAAACTGGCAGAAAGATAATGTTGGGCAATATCTAATCTATCCCCAAAAAATAGTTTTCTGTACAGTGCTGTGATTTTCAAAAACTTGTTTTATTGACTCATTTTTGTACAGCTAGTAAGTATGTGTATGGCTTGAACTTTACAGTAGAGCCTGTAAAATGTAGTACATGGGAACAGTGGGGTGCCATGTGGCCTAACTGCATTTATTTATTTAATGGCTTGTTTGCAGAATGTCTTCAGTAACGCGTATGATCTTGTCACAGCAATGTGAAGCAAGTCCAGTCTTGCATGCTCATGCTTTTTGTTAACTGTAGACTGGGCAGGTTTCCAGGTCAGAGTTAATTTTGACGAGATGAATTTGTCAAAACTGAAATGGGAAAAAGACCGAAGCACAAAAGCTTTTGTGGGGCGATACCACCTATGGTAGCCTGTCAACTCAGATTTGTTCCTGTAGAGGAGATGACTACAGGTAGAAAGTAAGAAAGAGGCAAGCAGGTAGCCAAAACTTTAACCCTGCTTTACAGGTACTGGAGAGCAGACACACAGTATCTGGGAAGGGACACAGAATGTGAAACCCTCATACGTAGTTGAGGATGCAGGCAGGAAACACTATGCTGATCATGTCTGTTGCATCTTATGTGAATGTCTGGTATCTTCAGCTGTGGGAAAACTTGTAGTTGTGTGGAGAGTTCTTGAATCTCTTCATCTCTTCTACAGTGCTTCCCATGCAGCTCCGATGTTACATAGGACTTTTTGATACGTGGACATAATCATAATTAACTCCTGTGATAAACGGTTACAGTGTTTACTCTTATTGTCTGCAGAATTAACATACCTGGGATGGGAAAAGGATAATGGCCAAAAAAAAAATTCTTCCCTCTTGTAAATATGTGTGATAGTAGCAGACCTTTGGGTTTTCCTATTCGGGTACTAACTTGATATGCATCAACACACATAGTAATTTAAATGTTTGTGTGACACCAGTTCTATTTGTACACAGCAGCCAGTGCTGTGTGTGTTACAGATCTGAGTGTCACAAATGTAAGGGCTGGAGCAACGGGTCTCCATCTGTTTAGGAAATTTTTTGGGATGGGACTGTGATGTCACGTCCATCTAACCAGGCACGGGCATCACTGCTCCGGGCCACTGCTTCCGTGGGTGTGCGCTTCACCCCAGAAGGTGCTGGGACACTCAACATGAACAAAGGGTTGTTGTCATCTTAACTCCTTCACCAGCGTCTCAAAACTAGCTTCCATACTACAGTTTTGAAAACATTGTGAGAATTGGAAGAGATGGTAAACTGCATTAATGAAATATAGTAGAATGTATTAGTACTTGGTAGTCCAGAAGAGTTGACTGGCATGAGATTTGACCTACAGAACATAGGTTTATTATGTCACAGAAATTGGCATGAGACTTTGTTTTTATTAACTGTGAAACTGTCAAAAAACTGTGATAAAACAGTGACAAAATACAAAATGAGACGCTGATACCTTGCTGAGGCATGCAGTTGGTTGTTAACACGGGAACAATATTCTCCTCTTAGGGCACTACTTAAAAGTCAAAATTCCTTACATAAAATGTTGGTATCATCAAAAATATTACTATACTTATTACTAGATATACTTATATACTATACTATAGTACTTATTACTATACTATCTAGAAAGAATATGAATATTATACATTAAAATATGGTGCCTTCCCCATATGTGGTGATTTTATGTCAGCTGATCATAAAGCATTTAAGAACAAGTCCAGCTTTTACAATGCTAAGGTTTATCTGTTCAGATTCTAACCTTCCAGCTGATGAGTGCTTTAAACCGGGGAAGTTTCCACGTAATGGTTTTTTCATAGAATCTTTCAGTTGTAAAATTCTTCACTGGAAGAATGACTCACATATCACAGGCTGAAAAATTCATCATAGAGAACAAATTTGGTTCTTAAATTTTTGTCACTTTTATGACTACTAAATAGTGAGCTCATTAGGCATGTGCTCAGCCTCTGGTGTTCTGGCCTTGTGGAAATGGAAACAGTATCTTTTATTAAGCTGTGTATTTTTCTTTTTTTGTCTACAGATGAAGGAAATGACCTGTCGTGATGTTGTTAAAGAGGTTGCGAAAATGTAAGTCTCCAACCTGTTTTTCCAACTCGACAAAAATCCGTACTGGTGAGCTTGCTGTGGTTTCAAACTGAAGCTACTCCTTTTAAATTTGGTACCAGGTTTCATTTCTGCTAGATCTAGTGTTCATGCTGACTCTAGTATCTTCTGCTATTAAGATTTTTTTCTCTTCTTGTGAGATGGGATATGCTACTTAGTACTGAAAAATGCCAGAGGATGTGAAAAATATGCCTTTTGATGTCATTGCTACTTTTTATAGGTGCGACTTACAGCAGCAGTGGATTAAAGGTTAAACTGTCTGAATATAGTCACTGGTTTTAAAATATATAAACCAGGTGACAGCTGGGGGAAACTCCTTGGTGTTCTGGTTCTGAAGAACCATATACTTTGTTACACACATTGAACAATGAACTGAAGCTTCAGACATTAAGTAGCAGTCCAGAAATGGAGCTGAGGTCTCCAACCCAGCCTTCCTATTTGCCTAAGACTCAAGTGTTTAGGAAAGAAGCAAAGTGTAACTCCTTGTTCAAAGATGTATATAGGTTATAGCTGGTCTCATTTAAATGATAAAGCTTGGAAATATTTATGATAAAGATTGGAAATATTTAATTTGCCACTTACTAATGCAATTTAGGACAACACATCAGTGATACAACCTCCTAAAGTCACTAATAGTAGCCCACAAACTCTGTGTGAGGATAGTGTCCTTACGGGTAGAAAAGGTACCATTCAGTAAGTCATGTACTGCTAAGGGGGGGAAAAAAGATACCAGGAAGAGAGTAGACTTTCTGCTAGGTAGAGCATGAATTGGCCAGTAGTAAGCTATCTTTAAAATAATTCATGAGTTGGTATCTCTTCAAACAAATACGACTGTCCTTTCAGGTATCTACAACACTTTAATGCTTTAGGGACAGTCTGTGCTTGTCACAAGTTTAATAATGTGCAGCTGCAAAACTGTAATCTTCAGCATTTTATGCCTGTTGCTTGGAAGGTTATAAAGTAGTAATAAATATGCTTGTATCACTGGTGTTGCAGCATGGGAGCTTATTTCAGTTTGTGTCAGGCTGTCATGGCAGCAGCTAGAGGAAAGAATTTGTGGGATCTCTGTTAAAACCTAGCGAGGACCTCAAAGCAGTTCTAAAATGGCACAAATAAGGCACAGATTTTCAAATAATGAAAAGGCTTCTGTTCTTTAATTCTGTCTCAGCTCAAGACTTAACAGCAGGTCTGGTTTTCAGCTCAAATTCAGCTCCTTAATAGCATTTAGCAAGATAGCAAAGATTTTAAATTTTTTTTTTAACCCTAAAATACTAGGCAGAGTCCAGAGTAATGATTTCTTCAAGAGCTTGTGATGGTACACTTTGCAAAATGCCTGTAACCAGCTGAACACGTAAGAAAGGCCTATAGATCATCTTAAGTAATGATCAGTAAGTCCAGTCTAACAGTAACAGGAGGGTATCAGAAGAACGTAAGCATATAGTGATACTTCCCTGGACACCAGCATTAACATTGTTCTTTATCTTTGTTTCACAATGCTTTTATCAAACTTGAATTGGAAGTACTTAGTGTGGTGCTGAAGCTATCCTTCCTTCCTCCACTATCCCCAAGCTATCTTGGCTAGAAATAGTTGGTATTTTTCAGCTCTTGACTGATTAATGTTTTCTGAAACAAACTAAGGGATACAACCTTCTCAATAAGCAAAGCCACAGGTGGTTGTAAGTTCTACTATTGTTTTGAGTATATGCCTGAACTCAGGGGTGTTAATAGTTTGTTTACATGTTCTGCCACTGAGGACTAAATACTATCAGGCAGTCAAATCAGTATTGCCATTAGGGTAACATTTTTATCCCACAGACTAAGGTGTGATTTTACTAGTCTGGATGGTACTGCATATGTTGTAATAGCACTTGGTTACATTCTGATTACCATTGTGTTTGCTGTAAGTGTGGCAGCCTATATGGAGATCTATATACAGGCTTCTAATCAGACACAGGGTACTATGGTGTTGGGATTTAGTCTTCAGTATAAACTGAAATAAGATTTACAGGAGAAATATAACACACTCATAACTGTATTATAACTGATCTGGCAGAAACAGGCCTTGGTTCTGCAGTATTTGAATCTTAATGTTTGTTCTAATTAGCATAACTTGAACATCTCAACCTGCATCTCAGCTGTAATCATGTAATGTATTGTTATACTAGCAATTAAGCCTGCAAAATACTCTTACGGTTTCTCTGTGTGTGGGCGGGGGAGAGCTTCTATTAATCATAAGAGTATCAACAGCAGAAATCTGTGAAAGGAAGAAAGTATATTTAGCCTATCCATCAGTCTGTTCTAATCTGTTATTTCTCTGTTCCTTCCAGAATCTACATAGTTCACGATGAAGTAAAGGATAAAGCTTTTGAGCTGGAACTCAGCTGGGTTGGAAAAAGTAAATGCATTTCTGTAATTTCTATAAACACTATAGAAAACTTACAACTTTTTGTAACTAGAGTAAAACATCACTTCTTAAATTCACTCAGTATGTCAAGGTCTTTGTGTGAATTCTACTTAAGATGGATTCTTTTTATTGGCAGTAACCAATGGAAAACATGAAATTGTTCCCAAAGACATCAGGGAAGAAGCAGAAAAATATGCCAAGGTAAGGCCTGACTTTGGTTTTCAGTGCTTCCTGTGACAAACAAGTCCAGACTAGAAGGGACTAACTGAAGGTTAGGCTTCTACTGTTGTGATGACTGGAAAATGTATAGTTACAACATACATCACTTCAGCGTTAGCTCATGTTACTCTGAAGGGAGAATAGTGAAGTTTACAGTGTAATCCAGGGTTAGTTCTTACTTCAAAAACTGTAATTCAGCAGGTTTGCACAAGTGGCATCTTTCTCCTTCAAAAGTAAATGTATTAACTCTTCAACAATGATGTAAGTGAGTAGGAGAGGTAGTGTAACTTATGTTGCTTAGAACAGTTTTTAAAGATAATCAGCTGGAGAAAGTTAAGACTTCTTGCATTTAACACCTTTGCATTTGCTCTAAAAGTAATGATGGTGCTCAGTATTACCTCCTAAAGATATGAACTAGCCTGCTGAATACAAGGCTTTGGACAGATGGAGAGGATTGTGAAGCTACAGCAAAACTCATTTTGCTTATTACAGGCTGAATTATAAAATAACTGTTAAACTATTTTTTAATTAAACTTTTTTTTTTAAATAGGAATCTTTGAAAGAGGAAGATGAATCAGATGATGATAATATGTAACACATTGTTACTTCAAGACAAGTTCAACTTTTCTTAACTTAGAACAGGTTTGTTTATAATGTATTAAGCACGGGATGCTATTATGTACTTGTTGGAAGAAACTGAGTGACCAACTTGCACTAATAAATTTTCCATTTTACTGTCTGTTAGCTTTTATTTCAAAAGAGTATAGGCCAGTGTCATTAAGAAGCAACTGTACTCTTTATCTAAACAGACATTAAGAAGGAAAGATATTATCAGGCTGGTGTTGCTTCCTCTTACTACAACACTGTTTGAGCCAGGCTAGGTACAGGAAAACAACCTGCTTAGAAACTTGCCAAGTCTCTTGTTTATACTGCATAGTTTAATATTTAAAACTAGTACTTGGTTATTCCTTGATTAACCAAGACCATGATTTGCAGTTCATTCATAGCCAGTGTCTGTAATTGCTCTTGGCAGAAGAGATGAGAATACACCCACTGTAAGCCAGCTGGTTACAGGTTAAGGTGATGTGTGCAGCTGACAACTCCAAACAGCCTACATGAGCACAAGTTCAGGAAAAGGAATTTTAATCTGAAGTATTAAGCCTAGGCTTATTTGAAGAGTAGGATAAATTAAAAATAATGCAATTTCAAATAGTGCTTGTGTTAAGTTCTAAAGCTGTGAGATCTATTAAGCAACGTAACTGGAATTAGTGCTTAAAGAGCTAAACTGGTTTTAAACAGCTTCATTCAGGTTTAGTTTCTTAAATCATTTCTGAATCAGCTTTAAAATTGCTGACCTTCCCAGGAGCTGAAAACAAGCTTTCCTGCTTTTTCCCCATTTCCTAGCAAAAAAAAGACTGTCTCTTCTAGTCACTTCAAAGTCTTGAAAGACAAGGTAACTAATTCTTCTGTTCACCATCTTAAGACTCAGTTAAAATTGAAGTCTTGTTTGTACATGCAGTTAAAATTCCAATGGTCTCTTAATCTAAAATGTGTATTTATATAATTAATCAAACTCCTCAGCTTTAGTACTACACACTGATGATCACCAGCCCTTAAAACAAAAGCTTTCCCTTACAGGTTTATTTTTATACAGTGTGGGTTTTTTCCTTTTGAAAAAAATACCTGGTCTTCTACAGTCTCCTTTCTAATGGGATTACAAGATACAAGTTCTACTTCCTTTTTGTGACAAGGGAAAGTCAACAGAGATAGATGAGTCTGTCTCAATACTCAGTGACTTATCTCAGGCTTAAGCCTTAGCTGGAGTCAAGCTACCTGAACTCTTGCCTCCCCACCTGAGCACAGCTTTCAAAGGCTGCTGGAACTCTTGATCAGGCCTGCCTGAGGTGACATTAATGATGACCGTGACAGATGGCTTCCCTCAGTGTCCCCTCCTGAGGCAATGGTGTAGCAGTTGCCCCGAGTCAGCCTTTCATTGTGTTGCATTTCTCCAAACTGAATTTACTACTGAAGTTTACTGCCGATTCAGCTGTCTGAGTCATTAGTGAGGGCCAGTCAGGAAACTCTAATCAGCATTCTAAGCATTAGCTGAGGGCTGATCTTTCACTCACTCTGACAGCAGAACTACTTGGTTCTTTTCACTTTGTCTTTAGGTACAGAATAGTGTCTTGCTGACAAACTGCTAAATGGAAGTTAAAAGCCATCTCCATGTGGCTACAGACATCCATACAGTCCTTTCACTCACAGCCTGTTTGAAATTAGGGACAAGGAAGTCTAACAAGTTACACAACTCAGGGTTAAGTGAGAAGAGCAAGATTAATCATGTATGTTTACAAGATAAAGTGGAAGGAAGATGCTCTACAGTATGTGAAAAGATAGAGGTAGGAACAGGGCCACCTACTTGCTTATTCAGAATTTCCAAGTTGCCATGTTCACTAGTAAGTAGCTATCTAAAAGCTCCTTTGAAAAACCACACTCTTGAGTTTTTGCTTGTTGTGGAAAGGTGTAAAGTCCAATGAGAAGCAATTCTAGAGTATGTGCCTTCTGCAGTGGATAGCAGCACACAGTGCTGCACAGCAGGTTTGTCTGTCATGGCAACATGTAGTTAAACAGTATCAAGGTGACTAGTACTGTCTGGTTCTCTTCCAAATTATTAAGAATATAGGCTCAACCTGTTTATGAGAATTGACTTTATCTATGGTAAGGAAAAAAATCCCTTACTTCCACTGACTGCAGATAGGGTAGGAGGAAAAAAAGTGAGCATTAGAAGGTGAGGAAGAGATACTTGCATTTATTCAGAAAAGGAGGGGGTTGAGGAAGAATAAAGCAGGAAAATACTGAATAAGCTATTTTAATACTGAAATTTCACTTAACTTTAGAAACAGAAAGCTAGCAGGCTTCTATCTGATCTGAAATTAAGCATTGCTACCTTGTAACAATAAGGACCCAGGAACATTAGAATAGATTTCTACTCCAGGACTCTCATTTCAGCAGGAAAACTACTGCAAACTCCTCATTACAGCTATTTTTGTAGCCTTAATGTAGTTGCAGTTCTGACTGGGATAACCAATGAGACAACCACATTGCATTTAACAAGTAACTTACCAATTTGAAGCTAGTTACATAAGAATGCTTAATTATACAGTTGTGTAGTAGCTATCATAGTGTTTCACTAATTAGTCCATACCTGAGAGGCTAAATGCAAACTTTAATGAATTTTGCTACTGAGGATTGGTATTTACTTGTGCTGTGTCAAACAGTGGAAGTTGAGCAGAGGAAGAAATCTTCTAAAATGAAGGAAGTGGCTACTCATGACAACACTGGCCACAAAGATTTAAAAATGCAGTGAGACAGCACAGTATCATTAAACTTTGATTAAATGTTGAAGACCATGTTCTTTTTCTAAATATGTAGAGCTGTCTGAGGCAAATCACTTGGTGAAAGCTAAGCTCCAGAAGGGCTCAAGCTGGATCTGAGATTATTAAGTGAAGACTATAGATCTGTTACAGAACAAGAGAAGAGAATATTAATAACAACAACAACGAAGTTTACTTTTAGCAGCAGCTGTTTTAAGTACACAACTAGGAAAAAAAAAATCTAGCTTTATTGTAGATAGTCCATCACCCTCCAGTCTTAAACAGTATCTAGGAGGAAGACTTTGATTTAAGCCCAGAGGCCAACAACTGATCAGGTAGCCAAAACAAAGATTTCAAAGCTCCTACCAGTCAGTCTTGTGTAGCTTCAGCTGTGGGGCATATCTGGAGAAAGTATGTGTGCTCAGAGTCTGCAGAGTTCAAGCTCCAGAAGAGCTGTTCCTTGAGACAAAGAATATCACATGCACCTACTTAAATCTTACTATGTTTGAGTAAGCTCAGAGCAGCGAGTCTTAACATGCCAAGGGACTAGGGCAGCCCAGCTGGCTGACTCAATTCGGAGCTGCCTGCAACACATGCAGGCCCAGGATGATAGCCCTAACAGCAGCGATCTCTGAGTGACCTCTGAAGGCTCCCAGAACCTGCCTTCATCAGCTTTCCTACAAAAGTAGGGCTTGGATCCCCTTCCCTAAAATTAAGCTTTTATAATCAGCTTGAAAACAGTCAGCTGTAACTTCAGTGTAACACTGAAATGTGAAAATGCATTGCAAGGCTAACAAATGGGCAGGGTAAAAATTTCTGAACTAGAGGTTTGAGCAAGAGGTGATTCTTAACAGTCTCATTTTTATTATTTCTGCCCAAAGTACTGGGAAGTTTCAGTTCTAAAGGTATCAGAAAAGCATAATTAGCCCATACCAAACAGCACTTTTTGCTTCAGGCTCCACAAGTAACCTACTTAGTCCAGACTCTGGCCATTTATGGGAATACATAACAGCAGAAAGTCAAATACCCACTTGGAATGTGTAACTGTAGTTCTTACCATGCTGCAACACTTTAAGCTCAGGTTTAATGGCATATTCTGTTGCTTAAGACCCAAAGCACAGGCTTTAACAGAACACCAGAAAGTAAGACTCTATAGACCAACTCATCTCTTAAAGTCATCCCTCCACCAAGGAGGATCTCAGACATGCACAGATCCAACAGTGACACAAGAGTGGGCTGTACAGCAAGATGCTTCCTCTCCCCTTAAGTCTCATACATCCACTGACTGTTACTCAGCACCTGATGAATCACTACTCTGATATTTAGTAAGACTGGATATATCACATTCCCTGTTGCAATTATTTAGTCAGCAAGTCCACACACAGAAGCCTTGTTCAAGAGAATTAAGAAAGGGACTATCGTGAACTGCAGGTGACAAACTCAAAAAAAAGAAGGCTCCAGTATGTAGTTTACTTACTTACATCTCCATGACTGCACCAGGACAGATTTTAGAATATGCAACTGGACTTGCAGATTTCAAAAATCAAGTTTAGCCTATTGTACAGGATAATCAATTTTCTTTCTTTGTACTACAAGGCCATAAAAATTACTGAGTTGGAAAATATCATCATTACAAGAACTGCTGATGAAATTATGGTAAGACTGAGCCATTAGAAGCTCACAGAAGTAACCCATAGGTAAAGTTCCCTGTGTGGCAGATCTCCATAAGGGTATCTCCAAAAGAAATACTACTAATCCGTATTTGGTGCTGACTCTCAAAAAGGAAACATATCAAACAGAATTTGTCTCGTGCAGATCTGAAGTATGCCAAGCATCAGGTCATTTGTTACTTCCTTCTCATCACCAAAAATAGCTTTGATGGCCTGAGGTTAAAAGCCCCACATGCTCAAAGTGTGACTGTCCGTAGGGACGCAGAACTGCTTGAGATGCTATCTGGCTACGGAGTCCAAGTTGTCCTTCAGGAAGGGGATGGGGAATAACTACACATGCTGTTTTACAAGTCTCTTCCTTAAGATAAAACTGTAACCATAGAAGGGAACACAAAACAGTGAATTCAACAATGCATCTTAAGCATTTATCAGCTGGAAGATAATAATGACCTTAAAATAAAATGCACGGTTTCAAGATTCTGAAAAGGAAAATAGTACTAGTTGTCATGACAATTTTGAGACTGTAATAGCACCAAAAATACAGTACGGAGACTGTTCGCTCCCCCTCATTTTCTTCCTTCAGTTGCGTATGCCTAAGACAAGGACTAGCTTTTCCTCCACCCACCAGTTTTCCAAGTTACATGCAGCAAGGAAGTTACTTTTACTTAAGAACTGAGAGCTATTTTGAGACACCAACTGCTTGTAACTTTCCATCATAGAAAATCTTGCTACCTATTATGTCTAACTGTACAGAGTTGCAGAAAACAGGTGGTAGACGAGGTAAGAGTGTAGCCTTACTGTTTGTCCAGTAAATACATTCTAGTATTTGACAACAGGGGATCTGCAACCAAGCTCAAACCAACTCTCCTATTTCCAGATGGGACTAAGCAACCACCATGCAGTGCTCTTTCATCTTCAGTACGTTGCTATTAAAGGACTGTGAAACAGTTGTTTAAAAATGGTTCTCACAAGTTGCTGTGCCAACCAAAAATGGACAACTAGAATAAAGCAGGCAGCAGCATCACATAGTTTATAGTCCAAACACGTGCATATAATCAGATACAGGAAAAACTGAAATCTCCCAGTATATGAACAAATACCATTTTAGGTGACATGGTAAGACAAGTAAAGTAAGAGCTTAGAAAGAACATGGGGTGGTTTATTGCTGCATAGAGTTAGATATCACGTGCTATATGTACTGTCTGCATATCCAAAATACATTTGTTAAGATTCTAATTTCAGCAGATTAACAGTAGGTTCAATTATAGGAAATTCACCCAGAAGCCGATAAATTCCAAACAAGCGCACAAAACCCAAAAACCCACCCAAGTGATACTTAAGTTTTTGGAAGTGAAGTTTACCTTGTTTGCAGGGCTTTTAGAAAAGCAGGAAATCTGCTAATTTCATTATTTCAGGAAAGGACAGAGGCCTATTACATTAGGCTGCGCTAACTGGTGTTAAGAGCAGCAAAGGAAGTGCTAGATGACTTTAACAGAATGCTTACCTAAAGCTCAATTTCAGCTCTAATTCTAGTTGTTTCCACAGTCTACAACACACACCACTTACAAGGTTATTTTTCCTAAATACCTTTCTATATTCATCAGGAATACAAACAAATCTGAAAAAGTTTTAGGAGGCTGAATCAAATTGTAGCTTCATGTGTTTCCTGTCAGTTGGTTTAACAAGCAACTACTTCCCCCAACCAAATGCTGATTTCTACACTCATACCAGTTTGTCCCCCGTTGTGCTGCTTGCAAGATCACTCCCACAGTAATAAAAGATCTTCTGTTGATCCAGGATAATTAAACTCTCAAAAAAAAAGACATGTATTTTGTTCTTTCAGAGTTCTGGATGTCACACAACACATTTCAGTGGTTCTGTTTCCAGCTGTACTGGTGTAACCAAGAGGGTGACAGACTACACAGAAGCACTGCAGGGGAAAGTATATCCCTGAAGGTACAAACCTGCAAACAGTACAGTCTGGCAATTAATTCACAGGTTAAGTGTGCATTACATAATGTTGATTGGTCAGCTGACTCCCTGGCCACCTGGAAGTTAGCTACCTGTAATAACATTCTCCAAACAATATATACAAATAAAAAGTATTTTTTGGAAAAGACAGCTAAGTAGGAAGAAAGTCAGAATTTAATTACTGGCCAAACTGTAGATTCTCACTAACTGCAGCTACTTATAGCTAAAAACATTTAACTCAGAAGACTGAGGGCATTAATACTTTTAAAAAAGAATCAATACTGACCAACTTCAGTCTTGTTAGCTGAGGCTGAAAAGGAAGTTAACCCTAAGTGATTTAGACAAGCAAAAGCCCTAGAAGGCAGGCCACGTAACCACTGCCTTCACAAGCTTTCTTTTGCTGAGCAGCCATGCTTTGCAGAAGTAGTGCTTGCTTCTTTGTGCTAGGCTGCATACTATTAGTGGCCTACATATTGTCTTCTGGAGACGAGGTTCAAGGAAGGACCACGCATCTGTAGTCCCAGTTCAGTTGGATTGTGTTGCTTTACAACCTATGTCTGTAACAATCCGTTATTGTAAATCCACAGCTTATCAGTGCTGATGAGCTTGAGAGTGAAACCTATGCTGGCAGGTGTCCAAGGACTCACCCATAACTATTAGAACCCTTTTTTAATCTCTGCAAGTATGGAAAGATACATTTTAGTAAAAATCCAAACTGAGCAAGCCACTTACCGGTGTCTAAAAAAGCTTGTGTATATGAGAACATGGCTCTTAACAGCTTTATTTCCTTCTTGTACTTTTTAACATGGCTACTTCTGCAGCAAGAAGTCTTATCAGGAGGAAGGAAAAGAAAAAGCCTTTCAAGATATAAACTAGCAACAGGTAGCATAAGTGAGGAATGGTCTCACTTCAGATTGGCCACGACAGATCACTCAAAACTACTTCTGAAAAACAGGAAAACCCTGAATCTACTAACACAGGTATTGAGAAATTCATCCAACCAGAGTTAGTTCTCTTTGCCAAAGTGAAACAACAGCCTCTTTCAGCTCTCCACCATCAGCAGCAATCGCTGTCTTAGATATGGACAGCATTAGACACCTACACATTTACTCCCAGTCTGGTATCACAAAAGGCTGAAGAAGTGACCACACTGTTGCTCCGAAGCAGGTATCAGAAGTTAAATATTTAAGGAGGAATACCTTCTATTTCAGAAGCTTAACTTATTCAAAAGATTGCAGCAAGGTTCTTGAAATACAACATGCAGCCTCATTTAAATATTAAAACTTTAAAGACTTTTTCTCCTGTTAGTTTTCACAGCAATGAAATATGTAATTGCCACTTCCAAAAGCACACGGTTTTTGCACTCAAGTTTCACCCTGTTTGATTTAGATGGGAGGTTATTTATAAATCAGATTTGACTCTGTTCGGAAGAATACAGACTATTCAGAGATTCAGATGCAAGTTTAAATGTTTTCAGCTTAGGTTTATTTCAGGAACATGAAAACCATATTTGCTCTGTAGACTGGTGACTGACTATATTTACACAGAAAACCACCCCTCCAATCCTCTAGAAAAACCATCTCTTCTCACTTTGAAAGATCAAAACTTCCCCAGATTGAAACATTTACATCAGTAGTAACATCTATAGCTCGGAAGCCAGGAAAAAAAGCTGCATGCTGTAGAGATATTTTGGAAGCCAGTTAAAAAATACAGAGAGTTTTAAAAACGAAAGCTTACAATACTGGAATGGCTGAAGCACTAACATAGCCCGTATGTGTACGTGCACAGAACACATTTCCAGTACTAAATAGTGTCTTGTGCCTGTCACAAAAGAAGTTATTTCTAAAGCCTGAAACAGAAGGTTTGATGACTAACAACAGGTAGATCTAATCCTTTGCCTTTACTGCTGGCATTCAGAGACAAACTTATTTTGAAAAATATGTAAAGATGCTCTCCTTCAGCAGTCGTGTGAAGTAACATTACTACCCAGAACGGTGACTAAATTCTCATCTGACTTTAAGCATCTACTTCAAGTTTTGAAAGACAGACTGATCACTTGATCGCAGATGATGACAGCCGAAGTCCTTTGCCACATCTAAATTAGAGCTGCTGTACAAATCTTCAGCTTCTCTGTAGTACTGTGCGCTATTGTTTTGCAACACTGCACGACTTCCCCAACGTAGCCATAATAGCCTCATTATGGTCACCAATGTGAACTTGTAGTCCTTTGAAACAATACAAGAAATTAAGTGGATTTGTAATCAAATTCTATTACCGTGCATCCCAAGAGAAATTAAATGTCTATAGGCAGATAATTTAACAGCACATGACAAAACATGTAAAAAATTGGCTTTACAATCCAATCTTAAGTAAACCCTGGCAACAGGCGCCTTTCTTCCACAGTTGCTAAATTAGTTAACATTAAAATTTAATACAAATATGTTAGCTATCATAATAGAAAATTACATACCAGAATAAAAATAGTCTCTTACAACACAGCTCTTACTCTGCCCAAATACAAGAATACCAAATCAGTCTTAAAAAAGGAACATTTTACGTTTGGAATTAAAGGATTGCACGATACATGCCAAAACACCCCCACACAGGCTAGGATGAAAGCAGCAGTTACATCAGTTGAGAACTAAAACCTCTTCTCTTGGTGCTAGGCTGCTAATAACACACATCAGTTAATGCATCACCGATCTCTGCACACATTGGGATTGTAGATCTGCAGCCACAAAGCACAACAAAGTCTGGACATAGTTTATTCAGTAAAAACAGGACTACTTCTCCCTGGAGATCTCTGAAGCTAACAAGAGCTACTCTGACAAGCTGAGCACATAACATCATTTCACTAGTGTTACTGGAAAAAGCAACTACAAAGTGAATATTATGGTGAGCTGCAGAGCTGACAGGAAACCCAATCCTGAGATTTTTCTCACGTAAATATTTACAACAGAGCACTCTATGTCACAAATATTTTCACGATTATTCATATCCGGAAGAGATACTGCACTGCTACAAAACATACACATACCAGATTCAAGAAACCACTACTAAACTTCAGTGGATATAATGCACTAATTCAGGCTTTCTAAAGGTTGCTAAACTGTGTCTTCTTCAGCAGCAACACTCAGGGGGAAATGATGAAAACCAGCACACACAGTTACATCTGAATAACTAAATATCCATTTTTCTGAACATGGGGACAGAAGCATGCCAGAGCTGGGGAAACTGTAGGGAAGCACTTAGCGTTACCAGGTGTTTGTTTCTTTGTCTTCGCTCACACACACAATAATAAATATGAAGGAACTTATTGCTGATGGTTAACAGCAAAGCACAATTTTCTCCATGACTAGGAAAGAAGTTTTGACCTTTCATTTTTATAATCCAGCTATTATTGACCAAACTTCTCTGTTGTCAGCTTCACATTTTTGGGGATTTTTTTTTTTTTCTTTTATACCTTCAGACTAAGTACTTCACAACTTCCTACCACACTCTTGTCTGAGCAGTTTGCAATCACTTCGATAATAAAGCTTTGTGGGAAGCACAGATCTGACCTTCATTTGTACAGAAATACAGCAGTTCCACACAGACAGAGGTTCTGAACCGCAAGGCAGATGCTTGCTCAACCACCACTGGAAAAATGTTGCCTATTTACTTACAGAATAGAAACACCAAGGGGAAGAGCATTTAAAAAAAAGGAGAACTAAACACTCGAGACAAAAATAAAAGCAGCTGAAAGTCTCCTGAACCTCTGCAAAATCTGATGCAGCTTAGTATTTCATTATGTACAAAGAAGCTCGGTGTTAGAACAAAAATCAGTATCTAACACTTCTACAATAACTCGGCTGTAGCTGTATGTGCATTCTGAGTTTTTATCTACATGTAAATGCAGTATGTCAAGAGCAACATGTGACTACTGAACAGCATTAAAACATCTTATTTATCCCCCAAATCTCATTTTGTCTTTCTTGAAGGAAGCCACATGATACATTCAACAGTTTTATTTGGCTGCTACTTATTTTGCTATTCTTATAAAGAATACTGTAGGATACAGACACTCCTATACTTGCCTCTTCCTATTGAGTGCCACATATATGGAGAACTTCGGGCAAAATTTCTGTATATTCTGCAACTAATACATCAAAGACATTTTAAAGGACATTTATTTTTTCTAATTTACTTACAGCCATCACCTAAGCTCTAGAATTACATATGACCAAAGACCAGAGTCACACTTAAAGAGTGCCTTGATGCTTTCATGTTAACTGTTGCTAAATTAAGAAGCCTTGCCCTAATTTGCACAAAGTAAGTCCAAAATGCAGAATCTCCTGTACTGCATTTACAAGACCTCTGGTACTAACAAACTGCACGTAATACAAGCACTACTTTGAACAGTTAAAAATTTTTCTACCTTGTAGCCTGTCTATTTACAGAGCGATCAGATACTAAAAGGACCTGCTATGATTGTCTCATTCCAGAGCTTCTTCAGCGTGAACTTTGTAAAGTTAACAGAGTGGCTCAAAGCAAAGTCCACTGCTCATTTCTTCCACTCATTTCAACTGTTTCCCTATAAGGGATCGCACTGGGGGATGGAGCACAGCTGCAAGGATCCAGTATGGCCAAGATGGCTTGAAATCTCAAGGCTAGTTAACACTGACGTACATTTAGAACGTAAAATTTCAATATCATGGTGTAACTCTGAGTCCTGAAGTTCATATTCCACTGAAAAGTTATTTTAAACCAAAATTAGACCCTTTCTCTGGCTTGCCAAAAGCACAGCTTTTTCATTCCATTATACTAGACATCATCCCCAAGTTGTGTGAGAATGTTTATGCTCTTTCTTGAGCTGCCTAGCTAGCATTCTTAGGTGCTTTAAATACCATAAAAGAACAAGTCACCTCCTGCTGACTGGCTATATAGAAAGTCCTTTTGCTCACAACAGCTAGATGGGTGATGGGCCACGAACTTCCTAAGCATGCCAGCTGTAACAGATACACCCAGGTAGACAGGATTTTTCTGCTAGAAATCAGAAGCAAGACTGATGAGTTTTGTCACAAACTGTTATTTATTGAACGGTACTATACTTGGTACAGAGATACAAATCGTGCCTCAAAAAAAGCTCACAATCTAAGTAGTGATTTGGCCAATACATTCCACAGAGATCAAAAGTTCACATTCAAAGTGAATTTTTGAAGTTTTGTTAACATTTGGGTTAGATTTAATATATTCTAAACAAAGATTGCTCTTCAGTGTATCCACTGCATAAAACGGAACTACAACACAGAATCAAAGTTCCCTCACCACTAAACATCTCAAACTTTTAAACATTTTGTATACATTCTCAAGCATCTTTCTATTTATAACACAGATCCAAACACCAGAAGACATCTCCTGCAGTCAATTCTAAACATGCCTCGTGTGCATTACACCTTACTAAACCTTCAGAGCTTATCTATGCTATACACCGCTGCTCATTAAACTCCCCAGAGAACCATCCCTTTGCTTGCTGCTTTCCAAAGCATCATTTAATAAAAAATATAAAATACAAAACCAAAAACCACCTTCAGACCAAAACTTACATTGAAACTACACCTAAACTAACAATCCATTTCTGTCAAATTAGCACAATGGATCTCTTACCTATATTGGTAGGTCCCTCCACTGTTGCTTGACATAAACCTAAGCTACATCTTGTAGCAAAGAGCAAGTACTGTCAAACAGAGGCTCGTTACTTTGTGGAAGAATAATGGATCTGCATTACAGTCAACCATGGAACACATTTTATATAAGAAGTCAAATTGTGAAACTGATGTTGAAGACATACTTTTATTATAAGCTTCTGTTAGTAACTCCTACTTAGTACTGTCAAAGCTAACCTCTAAGACCAAAATCTCTTACAGGGCCCCTGACAGACGCAGATACCCTGCCTTGTAAGGCTGCACCTTCAGAGAGCACCCACAGCAGGTACGGAAGGACCGGACAAGACTAAAATCCGCCCCACACACTCCGAAAACCACTGAGCCCCATCAACACTCATCTTCCCCTGTCCTTGCTGCGTCTTCCTGTGGAGGTATGACCTCAGCCGCCTGGCGGGAGGCCAGGCAGCCATCGCAATCGCCAGCACTATGTGCATAAGCCACCGGGCAGCAAGAGACGGTCACGTCCCCCTCCCCAGGCTTCACCCCACATGCGTCATGGGCAGCAGGGGATGGTTAATGGCGCCAGAGCAACGCCTTCCTCCGAGGGAAGCGCAGCCGCCCGCGTCCCGCCCGCACCAGCTGGAGGGACCGGCGTGAGGGGAAAGCGGCACGGTTGGCGCCTGCAGCCCCTACCTGCAGCGCCGGCGGTGTCTCTGCTGGGGCGCTCGGCAGCAACCGCGCCGCCTCAGCACCGCCGCTCGCCTCCGGCGGGGAGAGCAGCAGGAAACTGCCACCGGCGGGTCCGCGCTTCCCCGGGCCGCGCGGCCGACCGACTCCTCCGCACCCTCCCGGCGGGCCGTTCCGCCGCGCTCCGCCAGAGGCGCCGCCGCCCCTCCATGGCCGCCTCTTCACTTCCGGGTCTGGCCGGGCCCGCTCCTGCGCCATCGCTGCCAAGCGGGAGAGGGGGCGACGCGGCCGCCACCACCATCCAACGCAGGGGTGGGCCGCGGGGAAGAAACGAGGCGCGGCCTCTTCGGAGCGCGGGAGGAGGCTTCCCGCCGAGCTCTTCGCCGCCGCCGCTCGCAGCTCCCCCACCTCCCCCCGCGGGAGAGGCGCCGACCACTCCCGCTGCCTTCCTCCCGCGGCCTAAAATGGGAAAGAGCCTCACACAAAATGGCGCCGGGAGGCTGACCGCGGCGCATGCGCTCTGCGTGCCCCCGGGCCGCCGCCGCCGCAGGCCGCTGTCTCCGCCCCCCACCCTCCCTCTCGTCCCCGCCCCCCCGCGTCTCCAGGAGACGGCCCGCACCAATCACCTCGCGCCGTTGTTCTTCCGGTCCCCCGGCCGTGGCCAATCACCGCGCCCAAAGCTACATCCGGATCCAGCACCTACCAATCAGCCGCGGGGGGACGCTGACTTCACTTCAACCTCCACCAATCGCCCGGCGCTCCGAGGCAGCGCCAATCAAAAGTCTCCGTGGCGCTACCTGCGTCGACGGCTGGCCAATGCCCTCTGCCGGCCGCCCTCTGACCAATGGGGGTGCTGTCCGCGGCGCCCAATCCGGGCGGGGCAGAGCCCCCGGGGCGTCACGAGGGGGCCAATGGGAGTTCAGGCAGGACCGATTCTGCTCAACAGCTTGTTATTGGGCTCGTCGCTGGTGATTCGGTGCGAGTCCGGGCTGGAGGGGGTGGAGCGGGGCCGCGCTCAGCCGCCGCCGCTCGCGGGGCTGTCGTCGTCTCGGAGGGGGCCGCGGCGCTGGGAGCGCGGCGGGGCCGGGCCGGGCAGCGCGGGGCTGCCCACTTCGCTCCGAGTTTCCAGGTAGGAGGGAGCGAGCGCCCTCGGCAAACCGCAACTCCGCCGCCGTCCCGGGGGAGGGGGCGCGGAGCGGCGCCGGGAGCTTCCCCCTTCCCCCCTCCCCTCCCGGTTCCGCACCAGCGCGCCCTTCCACCCCGGGAGGCAGCGGGGACGCTCGCCGCTCCCCTCACGGCGGGGACGGGGACTCCCTTCCCCGCCGAACTCCGCCCCGGCCGCCTTTCCCTGGCGCCGTCCCCGGGGCTGCCCCGACGCTTGGCGGCGGGGACCGCCCGCCCGCGCCGCCCTCCATCCTCAGCCCCCCTCAGCCGCGCGGCGCTGGCCCGCCCCCGCCGCACACCCCCGCACCCCCCTCCCCGCTGCCCCCGGCGGGGGGCTGCGGCGTCCCGGCGGTTGGCCGCGGCGGGTGTCCGGGGGGGGGCGTGGGGGGAGGCGAGCGAGAAGTCCGCCCGGCCGGCGGGTGAGGGGGGCGGGGAGGAGGGGCTCGGCGGCGCGTCCCTCCGCGGGCCGCAGAAAGTTGCGAGGGGCGGGGAAGGCGGCGGCGGGCCCCGCCGTCCCGTCCCGTGTCCCCCCCCCCCACTCCCGCCACCACGGCGAGGACCTGCCCGTGTGTCGCGGCGGCGGGTTTCTCTCCCGGGTTGAACGCGCGCCCCGGCCCCCCTCCGCCCTGAGGCGGGGAGCGGGAGCAATGGCGACGTGACACACCGAGGGGCCGCCGGGCGGGAAGCGGCGGGCGGCGGCCGCGGCCCCGCTCCGCTCTCTCCGCGGCCCGGCGGGGCTGGGACGGGCGGCGGCTCCCGCCCGCCCGCGCTGGGCTCCCCTCGCTGCCCGGCCGCCCCTCACGGGGAGACCCGCGCTCGCAGGGGTGAGCCTTCAGCCGCTTACCCCCCCCCCCCCCCCGCCCCCCCCGCCCCTTCTTGTTTTGCAGTGTTTTCCCGTGTGCTCGCGGGGAGGAGAAGTCTTTGAGCTGGAATCCCTCAAATAACCTTTAAAGATGAAGGTAGGCAAACTCCGGAGCGGGGAGCGGCTCTGTTCCCTCCCCCCCACCCCTCCGCTCGTTTCTCTGGCGATTTCATTTTCTAATCGCACGTCTCGGCTGAGCAACAGTAGGATAACGCTGGCCGGGGTTTCGGTGCGTGCTGTAAATCCTGTTTCTGCTCTCCAGCCGAGGTGTGGGTGAGCTCAGCTCTTACCGTCTTGCAGTAGTAGTCTGAAAATTCACGACGTCTTTGAGTTGTTGTCCTTTGGGCTACTGTCTTCAAATGCTTCCTGTATCAGCAGCTCCTATTGCAAGTTTGCAAAACCACAGCTTTTGTCCCGCTTTAGCGGTTGCCGTTTTTTTTCAGTAAAAAGCTTAACAATTGGAGTATCATTTACGAAAGAGAGAAAAACTTTTTTTTACCTTCAGAGTTGAAAAATAATAATTAAAAAAACCCGCAGAAAACCAGTTATTTTATATTCTGTGCCGATTTCCTGTCTTGATAAGCATTTTCAACGTGGTAATTTTACCCCTGTTTATCAGTTGCTTCAAGCACAGTAAAGTGAAATGTTGAGTAATAAAGTCCAGATTAAGGAAAACATGATGAGAAATACTTCTCTCTCTTACAATGCGTAAGCAATTAAGCTTTGATAAAGGTGTTTCAGGAAAGAAAAATACTAGTTAACAGCTGTTTGGAAGATTACAACAAATTTCTCTGGAGGTTTCCTTTTAGTCAACTGGAAAAAAAAATCTTATACATAGAATGTTACAGACTTAATTGTAAGTATTGGAATAATAGCAATCTCAAATGTTTTAAATAATCAGTGTCATTGGATTGCTTATAGCTGAAAAAAAGTGCATCTATCTTTTATACTGCTTTTTTTTCAGTTGAAATATTTTCCTTTTGTATGCTGTATAGGACTGACTTTAATAATTGCTCCTATATATTATTACCCTTTTTATAAGGAGATGTTTCAAATATCTGTTCAATACCCTCAAAGATAATTCTGGGAGAGTAATTAGCCTGACAGAATTGGGGGTGGGGGGGTCAACATCACTGGTAAAACAAAACTTACTATAACTTATTTGTTGGTTGTTTTTTTTTTTTTTCCTTTTAAAGAACAGTCTGATTGCAATTCCAAGTGCAGACATTGTTTATCACTTAGAAGTCAGTAGGTCTAAAAGTTTAGATGTAAAATTAAATACTTACTGATGTAGCTGTAAAAATAAATAAGAAGAACTAAACTTTGTTCATATTTTTTGTTTCTTAATAGGCAGCAGATGAGCCTGCCTACCTGACAGTGGGAACTGATGTCAGTGCCAAGTACCGTGGTGCCTTCTGTGAGGCAAAGATTAAGACAGTGAAAAGGCTTGTGAAAGTCAAGGTAGTAGACTGTGGTCGTTGCTCATTTTATTAAAGCATTGTGTTGAAAGGACTGTGAGAGAAGATCCTGGTCCTGAAGACTAGGAAATGTTAGTCACCTCACTGTATGAATTTTGAAGAACACTTGAATGTTGTTTTTTATATTTTGGTGTTGGGTTTGGGGTGGTTTTTGTTCTTTTTTGGGGGGGTGGTTTTTTAACTTTTTTTTTTTTTTTTTGAAGGATGCTAGAACAAGAATGAGCTTTCAAATTACTTATTCTAGCTACTTCTTTCCTGATCATGGTTGTCTTCTGTTTGTGAAAGCATCAGTTTCACAGCAGTTTTGATGTCACAAATACAGGATTATGGCTTTACATGAGCAATAAGGAATAAGAGCAGCCTCTTCACGGAAGCAAAAGTTCCATTTTCAACTGATGTTCTCAGTTTTATAGCTTGGAACTTAAGAGGCAATGCCAAAATAAATCAACATAGCAGCAAAAAAAGATGGCAATAATTAGTTTCTTAGACCAGGTTTTAGAGTCAACATAGCGCTGAGGGATCTGGTGTAGTTGGGAACTGTCAATGTTGGTTGATGGTTGGACTGGATGATCTTCAAGGTCTTTTCCAACCGAGATGATTCTGTGATTCTGTGAAATGTCCAGGATAACATTTGTTAAGTTTTGAGCATCTTGCTGCTGCTTCTCAAACAGCGTGCTCTGGCTGTAGCTGAGTTTCTACACATGCATAGTACTGGCCCATAATATTCATTCACATTTACAGGTCTTATGCCAAAACAACCGAAAAAGTAATTATATTGGTGTTGCAGTACTGTTGTAAATGCTACTATGGGAAAACAAGAATAAAACATAATTAAGTAAAAGTTAAGTATTCGAAGGAAATACAGAAATTGCCCTTCTTTGTTTCGTCAAAATCTTCCCACTTCCTACTTTCTTGTCCAGGATATGTAAATAAGGCATTAGTGACCCAAACCCCCCTAATAAATAGAGATGAAAGCTTCTTTTTATAACTACACATCTAATTTTTTGCGTGCTCTAATGCTTAGATCAAGTAGAAGAAGCTATCAGCCTCTTCGGTTAGATATATAGATCGTATCACTTTGTCAGAGTGCTTTTCATTAATAGAACAAAAAATTCAGATATTGGAGTCATTTTCCCTGTGTTTAATGAGTACTTATAGAAATTTGTGATGTTCTTTGAAATCTGTGTTAATGAGAATCTCTGTAGGAAGTAGCGTGCTGCCCTTCCTGGTCTGACATCCTTGATTTTGTGTCTGTATCTTTGACCTGATAGAGTAGAATGTTAACAGGTGTGAGTTTCTTTTTCTCATTAGAATGATATGCTGTGTTACTCCACTGATAAGATTTGGAAATATATGAGGCTGCTGTGACTTGGTGGAAATTCTTGTCACTGTATCTCAACTATATTCTAACAATTGAAGTTTTAACAAAGTAAGCCTGATACTGTAATTAAGAGCATGTAGGCACACCCCAACGCATCTGCCAAGAGTGCAAAAAGTCCAGTATTTGCCTGAGTAGCAGGACAACCTCTATTCACCTCAATGCCGATACACAATTTTAAATTAAAATTGCATAAAGTGCATTATTAAACTGAATGTGTGTTGATATGAATGCTGTTTGAGCACAGTACTAGAGTTATAGTTATAAATACAGCTGCAGTGTAGACTATGGTTGGGGGATAATTGGGGGGGCCAGAAAACTGGACGTATTTATAGGTAGAAAGGAAGCTCCTGGAACTTTTGATTCCTGAAACGAAATGGGAATTTTGGAATTCTTTCACTAAAACACCATTGGTGTTTTTGCTGTAACAAACAGCAGTGAAACAGTTAACAATGTTGACATCTAAATATTCATCTTTTATGTTTCTAAACTGAGTCTCTGCAAACTCAGGAATTCAAATTACATAGGCTTACATTCACTCTGTGTCATCAGTGCTACCTTCTCAAATGTGGGATTTTAAAGGGAGAAGCACAGTTTACTTACGCTGTAACTGATCCTTGTTTTCAATACACTTGTACATCTTTGCCATAAAAACTTTTTCTTGCTCAAGGTAGCAGAAGTGGTGGTACTGCGGTCAGTTTGGTGATTTTTTGATACTTATTTAATAAAGAGAGCTTTTTAATTTGGTTGTAGTTTAGTACTCAGTGTGTTGTCAATAAAGTGCTACAGTTGAAGTAGAGAGAGAGAAAAACCTGCTTAATCTTCTGATCTGGATGCCCAATTCCAGGTATGCCCCGGACTGCATCAATATCCAAACTCACATCAAAATGTACTTTCTTTCCTTGGAATGGCTGATGTTTGATTTGCCTTGTTCTTCAATTATGATGTTTCAGACAAAATATTAAGTGTGATACTTGGGGCTTCCTGTCAGTAAAACCATCCATGCCAAGTGTTTTGCATTCAGTAATGTTTGAGTTTGATTGATAAAGATCTTACTTTCCAAATTATGATTACTATAAATACAGTTTCACATGCTTTTTATATGCTATCAAAAATAAGATATAAAATATATTATAAAAAAGATACACATACATAAAAGTTCTTTAATATCTTTCAGGTGGTCCTGAAGGGGGATAACTCAACTCAGTTAGTGCAAGATGACCAAGTGAAAGGACCTCTAAGAGTATGTATATTGCATGCCTTTTTTTTTTTTCCCCTCATAATCACATAATTGATCTGTAAAATTCTAAATTTTGATGCTGTTTAGGTGAGTACCTGTTCTGCAGAATTTATGTCAACAGGAGGAGGCTCATTGCTTTAGATCATATTGAGTCTGAGTAATTAGTCTTAACTCTTGTAGCTTGTAGAGGCTGTTTATGCTTCTCCATGTAGTATACTTCATACACAGTTTTGCACACAGTGATTTTTGTATCTTCTTACAGGATACAAGGCTTCTTATAAGTAATGAAGCGTTGAAACTTCTTATAAGTAATTGAGAACTTGATTATGAAATTAAGTTCAAGCCTGTTAGTAGTAAATATGATTGCTCTGTGTTCTAAAATCATTGGTGTATTTTATATAAAAATATTTGGTGATTTGTATCTTTGTGATATATTTGAATATTGATTTCCAGTTAGCCTTCTATTATTTCTGGTGATGATGTAAGTCATGCTGAAATTAGATCTTCTGAGCCTCTTACTGCTTTACTGTCTACTTGCAGTTCACCCTTCATACTTAAGGAACTTTGTTCTTACCAGCTTAGGTACTCAATTTTACAGAGTAACATTTAGCTAAAATGAGTCTTTCAAAAAAAAAAAAAAAAAAAAAGTCTAGCCTGCTGGAAGAATTAATGCCTACATGTGTTTTTCTCCATCATATGAGTTTGGCATTACGTGTAACCTTGAGATACTCCTTTTTGCAGGTTGGTGCAATGGTTGAAACCAAAATGCCTGATGGATCCTTTCAAGAAGCTGTTATCAGCAAGTTGACAGATGCTAGTTGGTATACTGTAGGTGAGCAGCCACACACTTTCATTTACGGTCTGTAATCTTTGAACAATATGTTTCTAATTATAGGTAATAATGTAAGTAATTACATCTCGTATTGTAAGATCGGAGATTTTGGAGGGGACTTTTTAAAGTCTTCCAGGTCTTGTTTCCTTTTCCATTTAGAGTTGGATGATAGTTATTTGATGTTCAGGGAGGCTGTTACACAGGTAATTGCAGGGCTGAACAATCAAGTTTTATTTGGCACAAGGTGTATATACTGATGTCAGTTTCACTCACTGAAATTCAGAATAATTTTTGCAGATTTTAAGACATAAACCTCATAGTTGCACTTCTAGCTGAAAACCTGTGGCGTGTAATGAATGACTGAAATGCAAACCTTGTTTTGCTATGTGCCATCTTGTACCAAGAAAAACATTGGTGGTACTATGCATTCTGAAGTCATTCCTCTGGTTTGTGTAGAGTTGAGGATCGTGTTTTGTATGAAGCAATAGAAGACAGGCTTTTTTTTTGTTTTTTTGGAAAAGAATTGATACATCATATCTAAAAAGAAAAGAGAGGACATTCATTTATAATGTGAATAACTGTTTTCTTTAAAATAATTTTCACATAATGATTATATTCAGCAAAATAGAAAACTACTTTGCTTCTTGTGTTGGAGGTTCATGCGCTTTTCAGTTATTGGAATACAAACCTTGCAGTACAAACCTCAGAATGCAGGGTCAGCAAAATTTCAGTGTTGAAGAAGAATTCATTGGGAGATAAATTTATTTTGAATAATTAGAATTGCTCATTTTGTTCTCTAGGTTTTTCCGAAACAGCTTTCACGGTAGAATGATAAAACCCAGCAACATTCAAGTAATACTAGATAAGCAAATAAAAACCCACAGTATTTGAATTGGAGAGCTTTGCGAGCACCTGTCATTTTTTGCACAACTTTCTTACAGCAGCGGAGCATTATATTCACTAATAGTAGCATGGAGGGAATATGCTTCTCTCAGTTGTCTTGTATATGCTACTCTTTGGCATTGCTTTTGAGATTAGTACTTGTAAGTTTAAACTGACTTTCTTACTAGCTGCCTCGTATACCAAATATATTCAGCTTTACTTCATATTCTTCTATACTCTATCGCATGAAGTGTCAATTATTTTGATTCATTAACCCCCTTTAAGATAAAAAGAAGATATTTTCAGTAATCCAACATTTCCATTGCAGTAGGCGAGGTTATGTCGTCTTTGGTGGGATCAGGATAAGGCTCTCACTGCAGATACTTTGGAAGGATTTATCACTTTATGATTATTATTGTTACTGCGTGCTTTAAATATAAGCCTGTTGACTTGCCAGTTGACAAAGCTCATTGCTCTCTTGCATTTTTCTTCAAGATTATAACATTGCTGTAAAATTGTAGTGTATGTCAGGTCAGGGAGGGAAGGCAGGGTTATTTTGGTGTGCAGAAGTTTTAAAATCTACTTGGTTTAGTACTACGATGTGACATACTCAGTGAAGAACGCTGGACCTTCAACTTTGCTTTGTATTGTCTTTGAGGTTCACTGTTCGGATACAGAAGAGATAGGAAACACAGTCCTGCACTAATAATGTCATGGTTTATGAACTAGCATTTCCATTTTAAAACTCTTACTTATTTTAACTTTAAAGTAGCATTTTTAGCTAATTCTGTTTGAATTTGGACCAGAAGATTTATATCAGGAAACCAACTCTACATATTCCTGCTTCAGTGATTAAAAAAAGCTTTAAACTACTAATTGTTAAACATATTTGTCTTCTTACATTTGACAAGTGAACTTTTAAATCCCCTGTTTTGGGGGTGAGTTTTGTCTGAGCTTTTTTGTTTGTTTTTTGTTTTGGTTTTTTCCTTTTGAGCGGTACACTTCTGCCAAAAATACTTCATGAGCAGGTAATTCGAACAGTAAATAAATGCTCTGCCCTGTATTAGTGGATTGTTGTTTAGATTTAACTTGTAAATAACATAAGAGATAAATCACGAATGCCATGATTTTTACTTTATACACTTATTAAAGTGCAGTTCCTCAAAAACTTGAACCAGTGGATTAATTTATTATTGTAATTTTCTTTCCCCAAAAAATATTTTTTGACAGGGGGAACGGGGAAAATAAACCCTGAGGTTTTCCATTTGTAAATGTATTGAGACTGCTTGGATTTTGTAAAAATTAGGAGCTGGGGGTCTGGAGGGATTTAAGTAATCTTACAGTAAGTTAACATACAGTACTCTAATATGGCATGTAGAGTATATATTCCTATGACTATGAAAATACAGTTGTATCTAGATCTTACGAACATTTTTGTGAGTGGTCTGCTTGTTGATGTTGAAAGCACAGGTAACATTGACCAAAGTAGCAGATGTGAAGTTTGTGTCATTAAAAAAAAAAATGGTTATTTTACTCTTAAAATTGGGGGAGTGTTGTAGGTTGAGTACAGAAACAGTGAGGTATGAAAAATAAGCCTTATCTTTTCCCCGCTGCTTCTATTGCATCTTTGTAGAAAGGTTTGGATAGGTGTTAGGTGTATAGTGTATGTTTCTGTGAAGGAGAGAGTGTGTTAAATTGGTTCCTTTTTAATAGATGGTGGGCAGAACTATTTGGCAGTCTTCTTCACTGGTTCAGTCAAAGCTAAAATGTTGAGAGGGAAGTGGATTAACATCGGCCTTCAGGTTCTAGAATGTCTTCCCGAATGTGGTCAGGCCTGAGACGGAAAGCACAAGAGAAAGCTTGTGTTTAGTAGTATGTGATTTTCCTGTGCTATTTACTCTGTGTTATGTAGCATCTCTTTCTCGGTGATCTAAAAGTAGATTGATATGGGTAGGGAAACCACTAATATATACAATCAAGCATTTTCAAAGTAGTAAGTAAAAATATCTAAAAAATACACCAAAACAAACTGCATGCATGTCTCGTGAGGAGTAATGATGTTCACTTTGCAGATCAGGTTCTTTATTTCAGATAGGTATCTAAAGAAGAAGTCAGCTGAAACAACTTTGCTTTGTTCAGTAAGTTGAACCAGTAGAAACACTATGTTGAGTTTGCTGTAGTAGGCCACTTAGCCGCCAACATAATGAAAGAGCCAGAGTGATGATCAGTTAGTCTATTTTAACAGTATCTCCTGTCTATTAGTGGTGCTCATGTACCCAAAATAAATAATGATTTATTTTTATTGTAGCTGCCATGGAATCACCAATTCACCTATTTTTACATAGTAATGATGCTACTGTAGCCATTTAGTTGCATGGAGATTTTCAGCTGTGATATGGAAATACTTTTGAAATTACCTTTGGAAATCAGTTTTTAGGTATAAGTAGGTGAAGAAACAAAAGCTGTTTGGAGTGAAAGTTTAGCAATGTCTGGAAAATGCCATTGCACAAGTCAGGTCTCTAATCTGCTCAGTTGAATCTACAGTGGGATGACAGTAATAGCAGTTTGAACCATTTGTTATCCAGAGAACTTAGTTGGATGTTTTAATCTTTAAAATGCAGTTATTTAAAATGAACTTACTTAATTTACAGATTTTAAAGTGGTGCATTGATGCTTTTTGAAGTGCTGAATGTATTGCTAGGTGATAATTGCATAGCATTAGAATGGTCTATCAGATCTGATTTCAGCTGAGCCAGGTTTGAATTACGGCTTACTTAGCGTACCATCCACCTGAATCTCTGTTAACTTGTAAAATGCTTCAAGTAAATACTGAAATGTCTGAAATGACTTAAAAAAAAAAAGAAGAAGAAACCACAATGCAGACCATGTTACAAAGTGCGTACTTGTATTTGGCTTCTTTCACGTTCTCCCTGGAATCTTACAAGCATTACCAGAGTTTCAGAAAACAGAAATCCTTATGTATATGTTCTTTAAGGAAACACTTTTGTATCACTTCTATAGAGAACTAGAAGCAATGTAACGTCTGCATAGAAGTGAAAAGCATTATTTCAATGGAGTAAGTATCCGAAGAGTTGCTGTTAGAATGGCCTTTTTTATTGCCCCATAAAAACAGAAGTGTAATCTCTCTTGACAAAACTCAGATCAGTAATCTGTATGTGCTTAGCTCTCGTTAAGTATATGTATTTTAATTATATCTGCGACTTCAAACAAAAGAAAAAGTCAGATCAAATACATTGAGCCTTGTGTTTTGCTAGATAAAATCATGGAAAACTTTTTCTAAAGAGAGGAAGAGGGAACATGTATTAACTTTAAGTTTTTTTTCCTCTGAAATAAGTAGGAAATAGGGAAAAAAAAAAACCAAAACCCAAATCGGTGAGAGGCATGTGCAGTTTCTAGCAGACCTTGCTGTCAACAGTAGGGCTTTATATACAGTTTAGAGTGAAAGGGAGCATGAATCCCTATTTTTTGAGATTTATGGCTTTCAGGCTTCATCTAGTACTTTTATGTAAAAGATGACATGTCTTCTCTTTTTAAGTTGTCATGAAATGGCAGAATATTTTAACATAAATAGTAACGAATTTATTTTTCTCCTTTTCAACACTGCATGAGTCTGCAAAGCCAACAGTTTTCCTTCTTTGGCTGTAGTATGGTGTTGTACATCAGCATGGCCCAACTTTGGCTGTGCCCTAAGGCAGACACCACTTCTGAGACACCTCTGTGAGCCCCATGTCTCTGCTTGTGCTGCCCTCCGGCCTCACGTGGTGGTACCTTCCTTCTCTCATGTAGTTGCACTCTTAGTTTGTGAGGAATGCTGAGAGGAGTTAGGTACCTGAGTGCTCGCCCTTGTGCAAGTGAAGTTCTGGGGAGTCCACCTCAGTTGTTCTGGAAATGTAGTCTCAGCCACCAGCTGCATCGCTCTGGAGTACTGCGTTTAGGAGGACAGGTGACAGAAATGAAAGGTGTTAAGTATTTCGTTTTGGTCCTCTTTCAGGTTGCATGGATTTTGAAAATTCCAGTTTGTAATTCTGAGAATATTTATCAGAAAATGTCAACCAACAGTGATGTCCTAGGACTTTTGGGAGCAGGGTTGTTCTTTATAGTCACAGGAGCTATTTATAGTTACATTTTCCTATTTTTAAAATAAGTTTTCCTCTTCTGATGCTTTGTGGAGATATCTGTGCTAACAGGAAAAATTGACTTGGTTCTGGCTCCGCTACAACTTTAAGCTCTTAACATATAGCTTATTCTTGCATGAAGGGTGATAAAAACTATCAGTGCCACCACAATAAGTTGATTTCATCCATGCCAGAGGCCTGTTGCTTTGTCTTTTTATAACTTGAACAGCACACGTTTTGTATATGTGCAAGGCACTAGTCATGTTTGTGTGGCTGGTTTGACCAGTTCTTCCCAGCATCCTGTTGAGTTCTACATCCCAGAAGCATCACTTCATCTTTGGGCTGTGCATGTGTCATCCAGGAATCCAAAACCACAAGTGTGGCAGGGGAACTCTCCAGATGCCCCCACTTTGCTGGTGCTCTACACCACTCTGACCCACCATAATTTTGTTCTTTTGATCCTCAAAAATGTTGCTTGGGTGGATTTTGAGGAAACCCTGTATTTGCATGAAGTCCTTCCATGGGATGTATTGCTGTTTTAAGTGCACCTGTGGCACACAGAAACTGTGCAATAGCTGTGCTGTTTACCTTCTGGAGAATCTAGGAAAAAAAAAGAATACCACTGCGCTTTGTGCTTACGTACGTTTAGGCAACGTGCAGGTAGAGGAGGAGATGAGATGGTGGAAAAGTGTATTAACTGAACCTTGTTACAAATCAGCTGGATAGAGTCTTCTGTTATAAAGCCACTTTTGTTACAGTGTGGACTGACTGTTAAAAAAAATTTAAAATTATGTACAAACAATGGTGTAGGGAAAGCAAGGAGGTAGAATTTTTTCTCTAATCTCTTCATATGTAATAATAGTAAGATAGCTTTTAATGAGCTGTTACAGTAGTTTCAGACAGTAGGTTTTTGTTTGTAAGGTGATAGTCTTCTTTGAGTAGAGTCAAAGGTTGCACTTCTGTGTTTTCAGTGATATTTCAGATACGTTTCTGTGGAGGAACCGAAGCTCATTTGAAATGATTTTTTTAAAAAAATTGAGTTCTGTAGTCTCTCCAGTAGCACAATACACTGCATTATCTTGCTCTTAAGCCCTCTTACAGTGATGAATCAGTAGTTAGTACAGATCTTGTCTACAAGGTCATTCAACAAGTATTGCATGACTCTTGGTACTTGCTATATTTTTTCCACAGCTGAAAAACAAAAATCTGCAAAACTTCTAAACGTTCATCTAGGCATTCATAGATGGCATCTCTGGTAGTTCACAGATTAGTACTTTGTCAGGTAGCTAGTGAAAATAATTAAGTGTGCATGGTGACACTGGAGCAGTTTTTACTTCTTGGTACTTACTTTCAATGTCTTGGTAGATTTAAAAGTTTCCGAATGGGATGAGGAAGGAGGAAAAAAAAATGTTTACTTGCTGTGCAGTATAGAATCTTTCCTCCTTTGGGCAGCAATAGTGACATAACTTGTTGGATTTGAAGTCAGCAAGCAGATGCAGTCTGGAGGGTTGTTTTCCTATTCACTTGTCTATTACAGGACCGCTTTGTTCTGGTAACACTGAATGTTCTGTGTATAAGTAATATCATAACTATTATGAGGATGTTACTGCTAGTGTCCTACTATGTTCTCCTTTTTTTCTTTTTTTTTTTAATCTTAGGGATATTTATAAACAAGATGTGGTTAAACTGATCTGCAGTATTTTGTGGCAAGTTTCTTCATAGTTCCTAAAAATTACTTTGATTAGTCAACTTGTTGATATTTCTTATATAAATAAATGAGAACTGATGCTGAGACAGTGTGTTGGTCAGGACAGGGTTAGTATTTTGATAATGACATATATGGGCCTGCTATAGATACATGAGCTGTATGAGATAACTGCTCATCAATAGTGAAAGTTGCACTGTTTAATGCATTTTTTGATACTCAACTTTCGGGAGAATTTTTTTTCTAACTTTTGGGAAGTATTGCACTGATTCCCACTGGGAATCTTTGTTTTTCTGTGGTAGCTTGAGCTTGCCTAGGCTTCCACAAACAGAAAAAAAAATCAATTCTGTTTCTTTTCTGTTATTATCAACAAGGTTGGGATGCAGCGAAATTCAGCAAATTTCCATTTCATTTTCACTGTTTAAATATGCTCTGTATGGAGCATATTGAACTCCATTCTTGGGACTAGAACAGAGACTGTTCCTCCAGGTTGTGCTGCTTAGTCATCTTTTTCCCCTTCTGTCAGTGTTCGTCATTAAGCAACATATTTGGAAGAAAGGCCTCTGGCCAGCAGAAACGTTGCTTTTCTGTCATTCCTACTTCCTTATATTGACTCTTAAATAGTAGTATATAGGTTCCTGGCTAGTATGTATCATTCTCTTTCCAGAAGTATTTACTGAAGTACTCAGCTGGTACGCTCTGTTTCCCCAACAAGTACGTGCCCACTACAAGATGAGGCAATGGTAGTACTTAAAATACTTCTGCTTTTTCATACTTGTTTCTTTGGAAGGACAGGATTGTAAGTTCCTCTTCTAAGATAAATATTGTGGCACTGTAAACGCATATTTTGATGACTGCATTGTATGGGGAGATACCTCCCTGTCTTCTGTTCCCGTTTCCTTCCCTCTTTAACACATCTGATACATCAGTAAATTCTTATGGAATACAACCTCTAGAATTTCTGCTGTGGGAGAATTTGGAGTTGTAACAATAACCTATTTAAGAAATTATTAAGAAATTAATACAAGTTATTCAACATTAATCTAACAGGTTTTAATTTATCTGTTTGTACTGGACGTTTTAACTGAACAGTCTTACTTCTGGATGAGGTTAAAAAGAGGAATGAATTTGCAGCTTGGAGCATATTAAGTCCTAACATGACTGCTGTCACAGTATCAAAGTATCGCGTAGCCAAAAAATGTGCCATCTGTCCTACTGCTTATATTTATGAAATCCTTAATATATGATACTGCACATTGAAAAGGCACTCTCTTAAAACCTCTAGGACTAGCATTAAAAACTCATGCATAGGGTGGCAGTAATATGAATGGTATTTTGGTGAAGTAGATTTTTCTTGAAAGTGAGGTGGAAACCACAAGGCCTACTTAGTTTAAGAAAGGTATGTATTTTTAAAGGTGCTGAGACTATCAGTGTATGTTTCTGCTTACCCTTTCAGTAAGTCTCAGACAAGTATTTTCCCTAGAAGACAAGCAAGCTTAAAGGACGTACAATTACAAAATATTTCATGCATTGTGATTAACTGAAGAGACTTCTTACTTGGCCCCATTTTAGTAGTTCAAATAATTAATATTTTTGTATGAAAAGTGGTGCTATCCTTTCTATATTGACACTTTATAAAGTGGTCACTAATTTAGCCAAAGAAATCTTTCTTTTTATGCTGTTCTGTTACTTTGTTGCTCTGCAAAGCTGTTTTGCTCTAAGTTGTGCGGCTATGCTGTCAGTTGCAGGTGCAATAAATTGCTGTAGAATGAGCAATTTCTTACATATCTAAAAACTCTTATGTGGTCAAATAAAGTTGCAGTTTATTCTTTAAGTAATTAGATGACTTTAAAATACCAGAAATATTAGTGCCTTCTGTTTCTGCCCCTCTGGTCCCCATCAAGATAGAAAATTAAATGTAACTGTTACTTTTCTATTAATCATTTTAAAAAGGCAAAGTCTTTTTAAGTAATGATAATGCTATGGTATTTCTTTCTATATGGCACCACTTAGTTTTCATTATTGAGAATTCTGTTGTAATTGTCTAAAAGCATTTTCTTTACTGAGCAGGTAATGTCTTCTGTAGGGATAACCACACAGCCTTGATAAAGATTTTCTAGTTTTGCAATTCGTGTGTGTAAATACATGTAAATACATATATATATGAAACTCTTGGGGGTTGGATATGTTGACTCTATCCATTCTTTTAACCTGAGTGAGGGGTGAAGGGGAGAGAAACTTCAGTACTGGAAGAAAATTACCAAGGTAAAATGGAACATATTGGACTTGGTTACTTTGATGGAATCACACACTCCTACGCTCTGATGTGCGTTTCCTTTTCCCCAGGCAGGACATTCTCACTCTGCTGAGCAGAGACATTTTTCTACACTTTTCTTTAACGGTTATGCCAATTCCTTGGCCTGCTGCAGTTCAGGAAGGAGGTCTGAGAATTTGTGCTTTTTCACCTTCCTTTCCTAAAGTTGTGTGATATCTGCCTCTTGTATGAAAGAAAGTACGCTATCCTTTTGGGAAGAGTGGCTTTCCTTTTAGGAGCAGAAGAGGGGCTTCAGAAAGCTTTTGGGGGTTCTGTTGTTTCCCTTTTTGTAGTCCACATGTTTCAGTTTTGGAAAATGGAGAGTGGCCTAGCACTTTTTCCCCTGTATGGCAAGGGACAAGCAGCTTCTGTAGAACAGGCCATTTCTGTACCTTCAACTAGAGAAAACTGAGAGAAATGACAGGAAAAGGCTTGAGGGAGAGGGCTGCTTTTGAGGCATGTGGTAGACTTGTCTTTATTCAGGTATGAAACTGGGAATAGGACTGAAAGCATGACTGCCAAACTCTGAAAGCATACGCTCATGCTTTCATTGTCTCTGGGTCTGAGGGGTGATTAGGAAAACTTAATTATTCAATATTAATTATTTTTTCTTCCATGTTGTTTTGTCCGTGGAAGTGAAATATAAATTTATGAAGTTGACACTTCAGTGGAATTGCAGTTCCATTTTGCAATCTATAATTGCCTTGTATTGGTTGGGAATGTCTAATAATGTGACTGTCAAAGTTCTAAGCTAACTCGCATGTTTGTTGTGATTGAGGAAAGCAGAATATCTCACACCGTTCTTAATCGTCATAATTTCCTTATGTGTTCTAATTTAAATAGTGTAGTGTGTTTTACGCATGTATTTTACTTAATGCTGAGTATTTATAGTATTTTTATCTTTTAGGGATGAAAAAATAGTATGTGTCATCTGGTTTATGAATGGTTTGCTTGATTTCTTCCTGTACTATACTAGTTTTAATTAAATAGGTAGAGCTTCCAAAATTGGAGAAAAGCTAGACTGATACTTTTTTATTTCCTGTCGAGTATCAGGTTCTGTTTGCTTTTTTCAATAAAGTTACCTGTTGCCAGTCACCAGCTATTTGTTCCCTAAATTGATTATTTGGGGAAAACTAGTACTTTGACTTTAGTTCTGAACATACTTGACAAAGGGTAATGATGGTAATCCACTTTTAAGTCTCTTCAGAGCAATGAGAAATGGCACACAGCCCAGTCAGCCAAACCACCTTAAAACTTAAAACTATGCCAAAGAAATAGTTATCAAAGTGTACAGAGAGAGCTGATGAGTTTGGAGTGGGTAATGAAACTTAAACTTCAATGGGGTGACACAGAGATTTTTGTTGTTGTTGTTTTTTTAATTAATATAAACCTGTGACAATACTGAACTTCAGAATTACTTTGAGCCCTCTGGTCTTTGCACTTAGCTGATCAGTGGGTACCAATGCTGAATCAGTAACGCAGAGGGGAAGAGCTCATACTTTGTTTTCCCAGTTAGTACAAAGTGTTGAAGTGGTGGCTTCCTTGAGCTGTAAGCTAAACTAGAAAATTTTGAGAGTAACATACTGACAGTGGGGTTGACAGGTCTTACTAGTATTTATATTTTGAAAGTTTTGAAAATATTATTAACTAGTGTAGCTGACTAGGCACATAGGTATCTGCCATCCTTAAAATATTAGCTTTTTGGAAGGGGAAAATTTAATTGCTTTGTGTGTACAAGTATTATAAGCCATAAAGATAATTCAGTAGTGGAGCATACCACAACAGTATCTGTAGTCTGAAGATAGAAGAACCTTATCAAGCTTATTAAATTTGTATTCATACCTTTTCATATAGGTATTATTGCAGGCTATGGTTTTAATCTAAGATTATGAGAATGTGACTGTTCTATGTAGCTATTTGACAAATAACATAAGTGCTTTTCTTGCTGCAACCAATCTGTTTTTGCTAACAATACACATATATTTGATAGTCGTGCTAGCTCAAGAGATTTTTTTTAATTACTAGAAGTATGCCAGATTCCAGATTTATCATACAGATATGCACAAAACTTGAAACTTCTTTTTTTTTTTTTTTTTTTTTTTTCCTCCCCTCCTTCAAAGTTCACTACTGGGCAAAGCACGTTTCAAGTAGTTTAAATATAGAGTAGTATTCTGCACTTTGACCCCATACAAATAAACTTTTACCTTACTGGAATGCCAGACTGCAGCCACCTGGTCTCTGCTCTTTGAAAAGGGCCTGTTCACATGGCTCGGACAGTGGGATCTGAACCAGTGTGGGGGGAACTAGTAACTTTTCTTTCCTTCTCTTTGAAAAAGTTTTCTTTAAACTGGCTAAAGAGTAGATCTTTCTCAGGCAAAGCTTGCAATAGCCTCATAGCATTCTAGTTTTATTCAGCTGTGTGTTGACAGAAATTAATGGCAGTTCCTTTTTACTTATACAGGAGTTTTAAGAGAACAGGATGTCTACTAAGTATTCTTTATAAATTGGTCAGAATTAGTTACAAGTTTCCAGTACTTCCAGTCTGTTGGTAGCACAGAATTGATAGTGTAGCAAAAGCTATCACACACTTGTTTTCTTTCCATTCATTTGTCTCTTTCTGGGGTTGTTTGTAGCAAGATGGAGGACTAAAATGTAGCATAAGTAAGGAATGAATGGATAGGCTAAAAAAACCCCTCAAAGCCAAATAAACCCCTAAGATTGTTAGATAATAGTAAGTGATATGCAGCAAGTAGCTATGGTTTGAAATGTGCAGTGTATTGATAAGAAGGATGTCTAAATTAGACTGAGACTATTGCATCCAAAAGCCTTACTTTATACTGGCTTGAATCTGTGTCTGAAAATTTATCTATTTTTAGACTGAATCTTATAGACCACCCTTCATTTTGCTTGTGAACTAAATAAATGTTTAAGTGGAGGTCTTGAAAGTCATGTTTTAGAGAATATTCTAGATTGTGGGATAAATAGTAGACCTGTTTTATCAACTTGGGAAAGAGATCTGATCATCTTGTGCCAATGTGTTTTCTTGACTTCATACTAGTTTTTGATGATGGTGATGAAAGGACCTTAAGACGAACTTCATTATGCTTGAAGGGAGAAAGGCACTTTGCAGAAAGCGAGGTAAGACAGTGATGGACATGTAATGAAAATTAGGTAATTTTTATATATATATATATATAATAAGGAGAAATTGCAAACTAATTTTGTTTCCTCTTTTTCCACATAGACACTTGATCAATTGCCACTAACTAATCCAGAGCACTTTGGAACTCCAGTTATTGGGAAGAAATCTAATAGAGGAAGAAGATCTTCTCTTCCTGTGTGAGTTTTGATAGTGCTCTGTTGCTTTCCTTTGCTAAAACTGAAGTAGTACCATTGAAGGTGTAATGCTCTGAATGCTCTATCATGTGAGCTGCGTACACAGCTGAGGGACTTGAGTAATTCAGTTCATGCAGACGTGTTCATATGTTAGCAGTACTATGAAATTGATGGGTTTTTTCCTTGTCGTGGCCTTAAGAATGTTCATACTTCTTTCATATGATAGGAGCTCATGAGTCAGGCAATACAGGATTTTTAACCTTCTTTATACTGCACAAAGTAGGAAAAAAGGTGCTTTTAAATTTCTGGGGTAGAGACCATTTCTCTTTTTCATGTCTGTGCACAATCAAATCCTGATTCATACCTCAAATTCCAACATGATGCTGTTGTAAAATACTACTACTTGGAAAGAATTGCTACAAAATTCCTCGTACTAAGTAAGCACACTTAATATTTATATGTATTTCAAGCAATTTCAGCTCTTAAAATTCTAATTTTGTTTTCGAAGCTTTGCAGAACAGAAAGACAGATCTGATTGTAAGCTGTATTTGCTTTCAAATATTCAGACGAAAGCTTTAAAATACTGTGTTTTAATAATTTAGTACTGAAGATGAAAAGGAAGAAGAAAGTAGTGAAGAAGAGGATGAAGATAAAAGGCGTCTCAATGATGAATTGCTTGGCAAAGTTGTGAGTGTGACTTGTAATTCTGAGAAGGCAGACTGGTATCCAGCTTTGGTAAGTTGCTTAAGACGTTGACATCTCTAGTGTCATACTACTACTATCTTTTCAGACAAGAATGTCATCTGACTTGTTAGATTGTTTGTACCGTGGTTTTCGTGGATAGGATGGTTTGCAAACTTCACAGTTTTTACAGCAAAGTTGCAAATGCAGTCAGGCTCAGCTCTGCTGCCCATACTTGCTAAAAATACAAATATTCTACAGTATCTGTGAAGAGTAGGAGAGCAAAGATTAACGTTCATGTGTAAGTTACAGTTTTACAGCACTTAAGTCTTTCAAAACTGCACATAAAATGATTGGTATGTAACAATATTTATCTTCTAAAAATATGATATGTTAGGACTTGTACACCCAGGCAATTTAAGAACAGCTAGATGTATGAATATTAATTGCAGTGGAATTTTTATCTTTTTGTATTTAATAATTGCCTTTTTCCTTAGACTTTTGATTTTATGAAATACTAGTTTCTTTCATGCTTGCGTTTACATTAATGGCCAGTTAATCTAGCGGTAGAGGTTGGTTATTATTTTTATTTGACTGTGAGTATAGGATACTGCTGTTCATTGCTATTGCTGATAATAAAGATACATTAAATAAATTCAAATGCAAGTAGACTTGTACTGTAGAGGCAGACACTTTGCAGATTCTTTATACACACAGAAAAGTTTAGGGATGTATATAAAAAGTTGCTTTCTGTAGTAAACTTGGCGTATTCAGCTTGTCTGACAATACCATCTTCTGTCATCCTTCAGAGATGTGTTTGTTTAAAAAAAAAAATTATTTGGAGCATTAAACAGGCAGGTTGGGTTCACTAATTTTTGCACATTTTATCTACTTAACTGTATATTTCGTAGTCCTTTAGTTTGAGTCTACGTTTAGCTGGAACGAGCACAGCTGTTAGAATCTTCTAACTTAATTTAACATTTTATTTCCCTGTGTGAATCCAGGATCAAAAGGTAACTAACTACACAGGCCAGTTGTCTTCCCTTCCTTGAAAGTACATTATGGTGTAATGTAGGGTGAATAGCTGACACTGACTTCTGCAGCTGTATGTATCTCAGTTTAAAATGGGAAGTGTGGTATTGTGGTAAATGTTCTGATTGTTCTATATCCCTCTACTAACGACAGATTTTAATTTAACATGGTTCTAACGAGGGGATTAAATTACTGGAGGCCTTGTACCTGTTCTGTTCTCTGCTACCTGAGAAACAGGAATGTCTTATCTTGATTTTGGATATAAAACTTCTGACTCATCTGAATGGGATGTCACAGCTTCCACTGAGTCCTGGTAGATCCAGAAGTTCATCTGCATTTGACATTTGTATGTGGTCTAGAGCAAAATGTTAACTTGTTCTGTTTGTGGTAGTACACATACTGCAAATGCATTTTTATCACCTTTTTAGACTTGATACTTCTGTGGAAGGATGTACTGGATTCCACACTGGCGTATATTATCCACACCTCAAACCTGAAAACCTACTTACCTTTCAGTTTGAATGCCAAAGATCAGAAGCTGGTATAAAATAAGTGGGTCTGTGACTTTTTAAATAGATGCTTTAAATGGGTTTTGTATGAGCAATAGAAAAAAAGCAGAGTGAATAAACAGGATCCCGTGATGTCACCCCAGTAGATCAGTTCTGGGTTTGCAAACGAAACTGCAAAATTTTCTGACTTGTACTTAAGAAGTAAAGTTAGTAGTTTGATGTAAACTGCTTCTTGAAATTTGTCATTGTTGGCCTCAGTAATATAAACTGAAGTAGGTTTCTTTTCTCAGAACTGGAATTAGAATAGAAGAAACAGGAAAAGAGCAGGTTTCCTGCTGTCCATCTTTCTTTCCTTTCAAGATCAGCTTTTTTTTTTTCCTTAAAAAAAGTGTTTTATTTGAAACTTCAGGTTGTGTCTCCCAGCTGTAATGATGACGTCACTGTGAAAAAGGACCAGTGTTTAGTTCGATCGTTTGCAGATTCCAAATTGTAAGTAATAGCTTACTTTCATTAGATGTATATGGGAGAAAAATGCAAAACTAATTACATATTGCTTCTGAGGACATTATTTGTTCCAGAAGGAAAGGGTACAATTTTGGTTGTATACCTTTGTCATTCATATTCCATTTCCACTACTGTGCTTACTTGCCCACCTTTACGTTGTGTGTACTGATAAGAGTTTATTGAATTAGTACAGTTTCTGGTGTTTCTTCATTAAGAAAAGATCAACAACTTTGAGGAAAAAAAACCCAACCCAAAAAACAAACAGTTGTTAACACTTCAGATGATTCCTGTTCTTTGAAGTGAGTTTTTGGTTCTAATTATTTCCCTTAATGTCTTAATTATTATGTCTTTATGGGCATCTGTTGTAGTAGTTGGATATCTGATTGACTCATTGCCTCCAGTGCCTGGATGTCCATGGCTGTTTAAATAGCAAAGTTTAAAAGTGTTTTATCTACTTCTTTAAATAAAAAAGTGAATGTAAAGTAACTGTTTAATTAAAATTTTTACAGAATCTGAACCAAGATTCCTGCAAAAAAGAAAGGCCCTATTAGTCCATATTCTCCCCCCAAAAAGGGGAAGGGAGGAGAGAGGGGGACAGAGATGTGTGTCTTACTTAAGGAATAGTATATTCAAAAGAGTACAAAGACTGTTTTTTAAAGCTGTTTCCCTTTATTTCTCTTCATCATTACTTCTAATGAATCTGTCTCAACATACTGTAACTAAAAACTTTCTTGCCAAAGGCCAGCTGTCACCCCTCTTTATCTCTCTCAAAGTGAACAATTTGTGATTTTAATAGCCATGATTTTGAGTAGGGTGCGAGTACTTAATTACTGAAACATATTTCAAGTAACTTAATTATTTTGGCCTCTTAATGTAGACATGTATCATCAGCCTTCTAGATTAGTCTGAGTTTTTATATACTGAAGGTAGAATGTTATTGGAAAAGCATGCAGTCTTGCTCTGTTTTACTTTTTTTTTCCCCATAGTCTTATGGCTTTAACTTCAGAAAATGGCTGCCTCCAATTCCTGAGGTTTTACTCCAGTTTTTCTGAAATAATGAAAGAAGAAAAAAAAATCTTATTGTAATAACTCACTTGTAAGGCTTTCCTTGCAGGTTGGTTAGCATTTCTATTGTAGTAATTCAGTAACTGAATATTCAGTATAACTTTAGAACAGAGCAACTTCCATATATTTTGCTGTGAGAACACTTCTGTAATTTAACAATAAAAATCAACTATTTATCAATGCAGATACGTGAATTTGGCGTCACTGTTCTATGCTAGTAGAAATGCATTTTGAAAATAGAGGGCCTTATTTCTTTCATCTTAGCTAGATTGCTGTTTTGGGTAGCAACTGTTGATTGATTGTGAGTATTTTCAATTTAGAAAGTGTTTTTTGCGTAAGTAGACTATTTTACCTTTGCAAATCTGTGCAGGTTTACATTTAAGCTTTTCTTAATTATTCAATTATAAGAGTTCTTTCAGCATCTGAATTTCAAAGAAAGATTGGAAACTTACTCTGGGTTTGAATCTTGTATTAGGACCTACAATAACAAATGCCTTATGCAGTTAGTTCTTAGAAAAGACCTTGAAAGTGAATGATAAATCTTGAAAATTCTAGAAATTGCTGTTTTTCTAAGTCAAATGCTTGCTTTACTGTGCTTAAAAATAATAACAGAACCTTATTCTTTTTCAGTTACTCAGTAGCAAGAAAAGACATTAAAGAACTAGATGTTCAAAACTTACCAAAATCTGAGTCCTCTCCTAAAAAAGGTAAATTAGAATAAATTCTTGGTGTTTAAAAAAAGTAATCTTGTGCAATAGTACTTTCAGCTTTTGCAGATAAATGATGGCCTGTTGATTTCTGATAATTGCTCTTGGATATTTTGCAAACAATTTTAAATGTGATAACTTAGAGAAACTTTGCATATAGTTGCCTTCTACTAGGTGCTATTTTAATAATGTCCTGTTTATTTGATTTTTATTTGATGCTTTTGATCCATTCTAAATTTGTGGAAAGTGAATAGAATATTTTCAAGGTAGTGTATTTGAAATGTCATTGAACAGTAAAGTATATAGTTACCTCGCCTAACACCAAAGTTTTGTGCTACTGCTCAAAACACTTTGTCTTTACAGTAAAAATACCCAGACAACAAGGTGTAAATGTTATTAGAACAGCCTGCCTGTGGTTAATGTTTGATTTAAAAGTATAATTACAGAACTTGTTTTCTGGATGGATGGATGATGTGACTACAGTAATCCATGTTTTTAGTAAGCTTGTAAAAGGCCAGATTCTCACTTTATTGTAATTAATACTTAAATTTTTAGTGTTGTTTCTCCCAATCAGACCTCAAAACACAAAATTTGTTAAGAAGAAATACTTAAAATGTATTTATTAAAAATCATTTAAAAACCCCAAACCCGATGACAAAAAAACCCCCAGTCAACAGCAGCAGTTCCTCTGGTTTGAGTAAAGGTGTGGAACAGCTTCTTAATAAGTAAAGATCTAACGTGATACTCGCAAATGAGAGCTTGAGGTGGTTTTGATTGATTCATGTAATTCTTAATGATTTCTCTTATTCTTCTTAATAACTATTTCACAGCACAAGAACTTTAGAACAGCCAAAAAAATTATCAGATGCCAGGTTTAAGATTAATTGAAGAAAGGGATTTTTTTTTTCGTGCAGAATGTCATTGGGTTCTGACATTCATTGCCATGAGGGAATATTGTGGAACCAAAGGTACTAATCATTTCAGAAAGAGTTTAGACAAATTTCTGGAGGTTACTCTTATCAGCAGCTATTAAAAACTGGTGCCTTTTCTTCTCCAGCAACACTGAATGGTTCATTGCAGCATGTCTCTCTTCTGGATGTTCTTCTGAATGATCCTTATTAAAGGCTTTTATTGTGACTGGGGGGCATATTTTGGGGTTAATGTGGGTTGGTTTTGCTTTGTTTTTTTCCCCCTTGGAGCACCTCTTCAAGGGAGAGAATTTGAGGTGTTCCCATTGTACAAGTGTGACTTCTCCCTGTCCCATCACCCCCTTATTCACTGGTGTACTTTTCCTCTGTTCCAAACAGTAATACAGCATTTCTTTAGACAGTGCTCTTCAACAAAACATTTGCTTTTTGGTTTTTTGCAATCTAAACTTTAAGATGTGAAGATATTTTGAAAATAACAAAGTGATTGAACTGTGATGGGTTTACTTTTTAAAATAGCCTTGTTACAGTATTTGTCTCTTTTCCACAGAAACAGAACAGTTCACAGTTGCACAGAACATATATGTGGATAAGTATAGGTGCTTATCTTTGGTGCTGTTCACATACGTAGGTGTAAATGTTAGTAGAGTTCCTGCAGACCTGTGCCTAAAGAACAACTGGATGCTGTGTGTGTGATGGATGTTCTCAACTCCAAACTCCTTGAGTTGCTGATACTCGCTTTTTAAAATTTGACAGTCTCAAAATGTACAGTGTGTAAACAGAGTGTTTAAAGCTGAAGTATCTATTTTATTACTTAATTCCATTTTTGGTGTAAGTTGGCCTTGTGATTTACAGGAATGTGAAAAGGAAATTAAAAATGCTTTGTGACTGTGAATACTGCAGATGAGGTAAAACCAGGGCCCTTTCTTCTGTAGGGCTACAGGAGGCAAGCACGTTTCTCAGCACAAAGGTCGTTCCTCGGAACTGGAAAATGGACATCAGTGAAATTCTGGAGTCCTCTAGCAGCGATGAGGAAGATGGAGCTGCTGCAGAAACTGATGAAGAGGAAGAAAAGAGAGAGGAGAAAACGGAAGAAGTAGCGGTAAGTCTGGGCAATTTCAGTCATTCTTCAAAGATAATTGAATAACTTGCATGCCTGAAGATCCTGCACTTCCCAACATTTTACTCTCAGATGTAGCTTACTTGCTTCTGATGTCTTTTCAGTCCTGTTCATCTTCCCTTTGTACGGTTTCTTTATTGGGATTTGTGAGCAGTGGCAGATTGCCTCCTACTATCCAGTGCAGGAACTGGAGACAAATCTCAGAAATTAAGAATTCAAGGCAGAGAAGAGTGATAGAAAGGATCTGGGTCAAAAGGAGAGACATAAGCAAGAAATGGATACTGAGCCTAATAGTAGTAATCCAACCTTAAGTAAAAGTAACTTTGTATTTTTCTTTTGTACTTTATATGTAGGTTATGTAAAAAGTACCTTGTTTCTGAGAACAGTAGTTTGATTTTTTTAAAAAAAAAGACAAACTGTTAAAGCAAAAGCAGTGGGCTGAAAGTGTGAGCTAACACGCACAGTGCCTGTTAAAGCTGTTTGGTGCCTAAGACACTATTTAAGACCAGTACAGGACTTACCTTTGTAAGTGTTAGTTTTTTTCTGAACACCAGTATTACAGGTTGGGAAACAGAATCGTACGCTACGACGTGGGTGGACTTTGTAATGTTTACGGTACAATGTTTTTCTGCATTGGAATACTTTGGCTCCTTTTCCACGAAGTTCACCAGTTTCTTCATGTCATCAAACCTGTATTCACAGTATTTCTTTTTATTTCTGCTCCCTGTTTTTAACTTTGATGGTACATTTAGGAGCAGGGGGAGGGGGGTGTGTTCGGTTGTGGGGTTGGTTCGTTTGTTTCCTCGTCCCGTGACTCTGGCAATACGCTCGGAAACGTTCCTTTATATTAAAAAAAAAAAAAACAAACAAAACAGTGAAGTTTGTCTTCTGAGGAAGGTCAGTCACCGTTTCCCTTTCGCTTCCCCTGCAGCGTGCGGTTTGTCAGCCCCAACGCGGAATGGCCGTTCATCCTTGGAGGCGGCCTACAGCGTTGCCACGGCAACCGGCTGTTGGCGGGCAGCGCGCATGCGCGGGGGGAGCGGGCGCTGGAGCCGAGGCTTGGCCGCCGGCCAGGGGGAGGCTTGCCAGATGCTTTGAAATGGGCTGTCTCTTTTCTTTGCCTTTCATGTAATGTCTGATTTTTTTTTATTATTATTTTTTTAATTTTTTTTTTTTATATATGGAAGAGAATGTAAGTAATGCCGTATAACTGCGGATGCCGTGCAGGGAGAGAAAAAGCGAGCAAATATTTGGAAGTCAGGCTGAAATATGTCCAGGCAGTGGGCAGATTAGATAGAAAGGAAGTAAAACCATTTTACATTTGAAAGAATGCAGCTCCTAGGTAAGGATTCTGTGTTTTAATCTGTAACGTTAACATGGTTGTTAAGAATGCGGATTTGAGTTAGATTTCTGATCTGGGAACTGTCTGGTGGAGCATGCAGCCAGGGTAGATCTTTCCAGGTAAAAAAAGACAATAAGAATCTATTTTTAGGTGTTAATTTTATGCCTTGATAACAGCGCTCAGGAAAATGGAGTAGATGTCTGTATGAGAATAATTGTATGATTAGATAAATATAAGGATAAATGTGTGCAGAATATAAAATCCTTTGGGTTTTTTCCTCTGTTTGCAGTGAAAAGGACTGAATAGGCCACATTTTGCAGGGTGTGAACTGTTGCAGTCTGTATTGGTCTGTTTGTATTAACGTTGGTTAAAATTGCAGAGTATCAGTCACTAAAAATCAAGGATTGCTATACTAGTTTTCCAGTATCCATTTTTAATATCATTTTTCATGGCTGTTGCATTAAAAGTGCTGTGTGTTTTAAACAAAGAAGGGAGAGGGGGGAGCTTGGTGGTTTAAAAAAAAAAAAAAAGGCATTCCTTTAAAAGAAATAGAGGTTATTTTTAAAGAACAATCTAAATGTAGAGCAGTGAAGGAAAGGATTCCAGACAGGTAGATGTGCTGGTGGGAGAAGCTGTAGAATCCATTATTTCCAGGTGACAAGTAGACATGTAAAAATAAGGTGAGCATCTTCATGCTGAAGCTATGTAGCAGAGGATAGATAGTAATCTTTTTAGATTGAGTCAGAGCAGAACTGTCATTCTGGCTCATTAAACCAAATTCCTGATTCAACTGTTACAATACATATTCTCATTTTAATTGTGGGCCATGCTAGGTATTGCAATTAGAATGCATTTAGGGAATTCATCATAATTTCTTTTTTCTTTTCCCTTAGAAAGGCAGTAATACCGGTTGCAGAGAGAATCGACAAGTGAATGATTTTTTTTTTTCCTTTATTTGACTACAGATGTTGAATTACTCACGTTTTGCATTTACATTTTGTGAGGTTTCTCCTTTATTAATCAAGGTCAAAAATAGCTTCTGTCCATCCTCTCCCAGAATATTCTTAGTGGACCTTTTGTTTTAGAACTGCAAATTGTTACATTACTAGAGATGGGAGGGAGATTTTAAAAATTATCTTCCCCCCCTCCCAAGCTTCTGAAATGCACAGCTGCTTTGCTGTCAAGGCCTGGCCAGCTGCTGACCAGCCGTGATAGGCCTTCATTAAATCAATCAAATGGACACAGACCTACTTAATATATAATGAGAGGGTAAAGTCAGTCAGAACAGTCTAATTCTGGGAGTGGAAAGGATCCTATTTTTCTGAAGTAGGATTTTTTTATAATGCTAATGGAGCAGAGATCTACTGTAGCTGGTGATAACAGATCCTACCATTTTTCCAGTAGCTGGGTTAAAATCAGTAACTTTGTTTTGACAAAGACTGTCTTTCTAATTGTGCTGCCTTTCATGACGTCTTAAAGAGTGTGGTAGTATTGGTACAACAAGGTTTCCAGGCTTTATGTGGTTGTTCTTTGATGGCTTTTGTAAGCTAAGGAGTGGGAGCCAATATGGTGGTTGTAAGATGCTAATCCTCATCGGTGGTAACTGACTTGTGTGGTCCAGAGTTGACCACGAAGGAGGACAATGTGGAAATTGCTTGTCATTGACTTTAACAGGGGTTGTGTTACACTGAGTTGCTCAGCATGTTCAAATTGTTGGATTTTTGGCAATAATTGCAATATATAGTGCAACTCAGGATTACTTTTCATTCACAAGGTGAGGTTTAAGTAACAGATATTGCTTATGTCATAAAACATCAAAAAAATCAGAGGTACTATAGAAAAAAATTCTTTATCAAACGGAAATTTAAAGAATCACTCAATTGGTTTGAATCCAGATAAAAATCTGGACATTGCTTTTGGTTCTTACCCAGTTTTCAACATGTCAGAATAAGAGAATTAACTGTCTTTTGAGGGTACGTTTGGCACTCAAAGAATGCACTGTGGCTAAAAGGAAAGAAAATCTAAACTCCAGTATCTCCACATAAAAATAGAAGCTTTTTGGAACATAACCTGATTTTTATTAAAAACCAGACTATATATACTACTGTATTTGCTTGTATTTAAGTTGTTCTGTTGGGGAAGAAATCATACCTATTTTTTTCTCAGGATTAAATAGTCAAATACTCCCTGTTTTACAAGGGAACACATAGGCAACATTTGTTTTTTCCTCTCAGTCTCCGTGCAGGCCATTTTGATTCCAAAAGAATCAAGATTTTAAGGTGCAGTTACATGAAATGTATTTTCAGTATGTGTTCTTAATAGATACATTCACATGTTTCAAAATTGTATCTTTTTATGATGTCAAGAGCTGGAAAAAGGGATTTCTATCTTACCTGTAGAATTGGTTATAACACCATCTTTGAAAGACTCTCCCAACTTATCTGTGTCACTTTAATAGCAGTTCCTTGTTCTTTCACTTTTTCCTCCCTAATCAAACATGCAAAGATGTTCGCAAAAAAAAAATCTAACTAGCTGGTCTCCATGCCTCTCATTGAAGAGAGTTGTAGCACCTCCAGGTGTATGCTTAGAGGAATTTTTTCTTAAGTCTTCATTTTGACAGTCACCTGGAGGATGGATCTGTAGTATGTTTAATAGTGTGCGTTCATTTCAAGTTTTTAGGGTTTTTGCATCACAACAGCATCAAGAAACACTGGTCTCAGTTGCTGTACATTGTTGAGCAGGGGAAATGCCAGAAGCATTTTCCAATGTACCTATTCTGCAATAAGCAAGGATTTCAATTCTCATATGTCATTAGAATATATATTCTATTAGCACTAAGTTCATAAAGGAAAGATATGAAACCCATGATGTGAGATTCCTACAAATGATGAGTAGTCATCTATTAAAATATTTACATTTTGCTTCAAAGTAGTTCTCGTAAGTAGTTTCTCTTAAGTGACTGTGGGAGACCACATAAAATACCTGAATCATCCATTTCTGTTGCAGCCTACGTGTATTTTAAGATAACATTGGAAAAGCTGACTAAAAGTTAAATACAGCCACACGATAATTTCAAAGTTAATGAAGCATGTATCCAGAAACAAGTGGTTTATTTACATATATAAAAAAACCTAAGCAGCTGTGATGTGTAATGTGTAGAATAGCCTTTAAAAAAATAGCTAACCATTGATTAGCTAATCATCCTTCTCCCGCATGCATGCACTTGTAGGAGTTTTGGCTACAGTGAAGCATGACCTGCATGATACCATGCACAAGCGTTCTTTACAAAGAATTTCTTGCTCACAATTTTATGCTAACAGGCATTCTCAGAATATTCCTCAAAGAGGAGCGAAGAAGTTGCAAACTGCTGACGTGCAGCTCTAGAGTGAGTCATTGTTGAGGATGGTTGAATTCCTGGTTCTAGCTGGTAGAAATTAACATTTTAAGACCTCTTGCATCTCCACATGGTATAAGGCTTGCAATTGGTTTAATTCTTTTCATTTCCTTAATTAGTGTTCAAGCTTGGCATCAGAAAGCAAATGTGCAAGTGATGAAAACACATTTAAGTACTCAAGCAACAAAATTACATTAACTCTAACTCTAGCAGCTTATCTTGATCATATACTCTTCTGAACTCCCAATCCTGTACACATTGTTCTTCCTCTTAGCTTGCATTTATTTCCAGAAGAGTTTATGGGGTTGTCAGTCTATTAATAACATAAAAGAAAGATCTGTCCCTGGTACTTTAGCCCCATATTGATTAAATATATGATGTACGTGCTTGTAAGTAGAGATTTGTCTTTGTTTTGTGAAAGAAACTATTTCATCCTTTGTGCTCCCACTCAGCTCTACAGGTTAGCATCCACAAAAGCTTTAACATCTTCCTGTAAATGATGAGTCAGGATAACAGAGCTATATTCTTGTTTAAAATCATGCCAAAGACAGAGGCAAAACTCATGGTGAGGAGTAAAGTGGCTTAAAACCAAGTGAAGCAAAGCCACTTGCAAGTTTTCTGCAAGTTTCTCTGTGTTTCATGTTGTGCTTATTTGCTGGTTGTTATCCTCAAAATAATTTTACAGAATACTTGAACACTGTCAGTATTATTTGGAAGGCAACAAGGAATGGAGCTGGGAAAGGAATATGTCCCTTATACAGAGACTCTGTGTTCATTGCTGATTTCATTGTTTTACTGTTTACAATATTCTCTGACTGATGTGACCTGCTAATCAGAAAGGAGAAAAAAACCTGAGACCCATAAAACTTAAACTTTAATTATAAAGCAAAAAAGGGCATCTTGGAGATTTTTTTAATGAAATTCAGCCTCTCACCCTGAGATAAAAAATACTTCCCCATGTTGCATTTAGTTATGGGTATTGGATGAACAACAGAAAGGTCTTAATTTTTAATTCCTGCCACTTAAAAATTTCATATTGTTTTGCTTCTCACTTGGACTTATCTTTGGCTACAGTCTCCCTTTTTTGCAACATCTGTATAGGAAAAAATATGAAATGGAGAGACAGGACTCTCTTAAGAAAACTAATTTTCAACAGTTGTTACTGTGAACTTTACTTATGCCCAGTCTAGAATGGGCATAAGCATCTAGATAGGAGAAGTGAGTTTTGGAGGGTAGCAGTGTCCCAGTGCCTGCTGGGAAGAGGTGCTGGGAATTTTAGCTCTCCAGTCACTCACTGATGGTGATCGCAGGTTGTGATGTCAATGTTTTTTGGGTGTTTTCTTGACTTTGGGTGCAGATTTAAGGTTGTTGATGCAGCAGCTTAGATGATGGTTGATGTATTTAAAATACAACTCAACTCTAACTCAGAACAGTAGACACTCGTGGGAATAGATAACCTTGATAAAAATCCATGTGTCTTACTGTTGCAATAAGTATATCCCTGAAGGGTTGGTCTTTCTCATTTTGGCCAGTAGCAAAAAAAGACTGAAATAGCTGATACATGATTTATTCCTTGATGGTAGTTATTCAGGTCTTACTCAAATCACCTTTCAGAAGGATTTGGTGTCTACTTGGTTCAGACTCTCTCTGTCAAGAGGTGCCAATCAACAGAGAAGCAGGTACAGGATTCAGGATGTCTCTCTTAGGTGGATCAATATTGCAGTCAGGTTTTATGCCCTGATCCTATAAATATATAAAAGCTTTTCATCTTTTTGCTTTTCTTCAGCTGAAAATACTTGGTATCAGTGAAACAGTTAACATTCTGTCTGCAAGAGTGCTATTTCTAACCTACGTTTCTGCTGTTCTGACCTACAGTTCTGGTTTGGCATTGTGCCCACATAAAAGAAATGGTTTGAATTCAACTGTTCAGAAGTATTTCTGAATGTTTACTGTTATTTAGCTATATTTAGTTTAGACAGTTTGAGTCGTATTGCCTTTAATCAGTAAACATTACACTAGATGGTAGAAATTTCTCGATCTTGAAGTTGGTTCGCAATCTAGATGGAGAGAAAAAAGCTGTGGTTTCTATAGCAATAATTCATTTGTTAACCTGGAAGAACATACTAATTCTATAGATAACTGTTTCTCTTTATATAATCCCTATAATACGCAGTATGAGCAAATGGTAACTGATGCTGTACAATGTTGTGATTATTCATTTAATTTCTGCTGATTATTTCCCAAGAAAAAGTAGGAAAATAAGAAGCAGATATTGCCTCTGCCTGATTGTAGGTGATCCCTGTTGGGCTTTGCAGCTCAGAATTCAGTGAAGCAGACAGGGCTGAAATTCATTCTGATGCTGGGCAGACTGCTTTCTGGTTAACAAGGCAGTAGCATATACATTTACATTTCACTGCCTGTCTTCCTGCCTTGAAGCTTAAAGTTTACAGAATGCAGAGACGACTGAAATTGAAAATGCTGTTCTGCTTTGCTTCAGGAACTGCTTGTGACTTTCCTGTTATTTTTAATAATGTAATGATAAGATTTTTTGACACGTACTGTACATCTTTCCTTCAAGACAGCTGCGGTCTTCCTTGTGCAAACTGCCTTACCAGCAATCCCTATGATTGCCAGGCTGACAGGAAGAAAGTGGCATGCATAAAGTCTTTCGGGGAAAAGATTTTTTTTTTTTTTTTTTCCCCCTGTCTCTTGTAGAATCTCAGATTTCCATGAAGTATATAGATATGTAGTCATTGTATCCTCTGCCCACCCCCCAGTAAATTTACTTCATTTTCATGGTTTCCACCTGAATAAAAGAAAATCTTTATTTCACACTGTGGACTGCTTACCATAAAGTTCATAAGTGTTTATCTTGTCGAGGCTTTAAGTTGTAAAGATAAAACTAAGGAATTATAGTAATAAATTACAGAAGTGACTCTCTAAAAGTGTTTCCAAACATGAGCTGAACTCAAGCATTGGAGCTTAATCACAAAACAAATACTGTCTGGAGCATCAAAAACAGGAACGGTAGGAGGAAGAATTGTTCTGCAACCTTAGCTATAGTTGGGGTAAGGAAGGTGAAAGCCCCAAACAATCAAAAAACCCAAACCAACAAACCTAGAGTTCCTGTGAACTGCTTCAGTCTTGTAAATAACAGACCTTCTCTGTATTAGAACATTAAGTATATTAGTGTTTTCATTTTGAGAGTCTCACTTACATTCTTTCTGTCATGGATTGTGGCTTTCCCTGACCTGCATTTTTTTTTCCTCCTCCTGTGGTACGCACTTCAGTCTCCTTGATGAATTTTGTTTTCTGCATATTTCACCATTGTATGGGTGCAGGGCCAAATGGGAAGTGGTTTGGGTGTAATTCTTGCTGTTAGGCTTTTGTACAAATAAATCGTTACTTTGCATATTTTCTGTTTTCATTATGACTGCATTTGTTTTCACAGCCTGAGGAAGAGCTTGATCCTGAAGAGAGGGACAACTTCCTCCAACAGCTTTACAAGTTTATGGAAGACAGAGGTAACACTGATTTTTATTTATTTATTTTTAATTTTTTATTTAATCTCTACTCCACTTATTTAAATGGCTTTTAAAAGTTGCTTTTAAATGTAGTGGATGTTATTACGACCATATTCTCATGTCAGTGAAAAAAAATAACAGCTAGTCTGGTGCAAGGAAAAACACTTTTACCCATTTTCACATGTGGTATGTCTGCTTCCAGTACTTTGAAGCACAGCACACAAAGGAAACTCAAATCCTCCCTGAGGTGTTTTGTTTTTATTCTGCTTTCACAAAACCTTTTTTATGTTAACAATCCCTGTTAAATAAGCTCTTGGTTGATTTCTTGTTGTGACAGCGGTGGCTGGGAACTCTGCTGCTGTTAATCTCAGGCTGGAACCTGAGGAGTCTATTCATGGATGGTGAAATCCAACCAGCAGAGAATGGGAGATGTGCCATCTTCAAGTCTCCTTGCAGAACTGTCTTAATCATGCGCAGATGTAGCAGTGATACTCACCTGAAGAGACAACATAAAAGATTCTACTTTGTGCTGTAGCTAGAACAAGAAAATAGCATATTTTAAATTCCTTTCTTTACAGAATTAGGTGAGCCTGTAATAAATTGGAATAGTTAAAGTCCTGACATAAGATGTATATTGGAAGTGCCCGTGCTATGTATAGAGAGCAGGATATACCTGCTGAGTTGGGGGAACTGTTGTTGCATAAGCCATTCACATTTGCAGTTGTGATGAGACTGACATTTAAATGGAAGATTTTTCTGTTCCTTGGCTCCACACATGCCCGCCCCCCCTTTTTTTCTTCCCTAGGTATATTTAAGCCTGGAAAGAGTTTTATCTTTTAGAATATATTCGTTTATTCATTTTAGTCATGAACTTGCTATTTCAGTTCAAATACTGCATTAATCCTGCAATAACATCAGTGGAGGTAGATTACAAGTGCAACTACTGTTTTTTTACTTTTTTCTCTTTCTTGATAAAAGTTACCTGAATGACATTTCCGTAGCAACATATAGTACAGCAGATATTGATGTACTTGAATTTGAAATAACTAGAGCTAAGAGTAAAATGTAAAGTGCATGCAGTGTGCGAATATTTCCTCCTTTCTTTCCTTCTTGGGTTTTAAAACTGGGGGTGGGAAATCAAGTTAAAGGCTCTGCATCCCTTTTAACGAGGTGTGTTCTAGACCACAGAATCGTAAAAGAACAGTTCCAAGTCTGTTCAATATTGCCAGTGCTTATCACAGGTTTAGAAATTGATCGTGTACTATAGCAATATATACTGGAGTTCATCCAATACAATTTTGAGGCCTCCTGTGTGTAACCAGTGTTTCTGAAGAATAACCTGCCTTGGGGGAATAAGAGGCTATGTTGGGGGAGGAAAATAAAAAACCATGCTGCTGAACTAATCCACAATTTTCTTTATTGTCTAATAGCCTGATTGTTCCCCTTTTTCTGTTTTCCTCCTTCCTCACTCCCTTCCTTAAGCAGTCTTAGACTACAAACCAAGTAGGGATCATGTCAGGAGCTTGTAGAGGCAAGAGAAGAAAGCATTTGTGCACTGAAGTTGAAGACTCAGTCCAGAAACTATTCTTTAAGCTAATACGTCAATTGAGCAACGTACAGGACTTTTTCAGGACCACATCTTCCCCCTGCCTGTCTACCTTTTTTTTTTTTCCTCTGTCCTTATAACAAAATTTCTGTTCCCACCAGATTTGTTCTACATTCTGTTCTCAGTGTGAATGTTTTGATTCATGTAATCATGACACTATTCCCAAAGTCCTATAAAATTATTTTAATGATTCCAAATATAATTGAATGAAGATAAAGGAAGATGAGAAGCAGCAGGGAAGAAGTTTGATATTCTTCCTTGCTGGGAGGAATACTGTCTACGTACGCAGCCACTTGCCCCAAGTCACTTTTGGTTTCCCCTTTTGCAATTAATTATTGTTTTTTATATCGTTGCCACTCATCCGATTTGAGTTCTTTCTTTTTCCCAGAACTGTCCCAAATCTTCTTGTCTTGGTAGGGCTTTGTGCTTTTTCACATTCTGACAATTTGCATGTGTATATTTTTCTAATCCAACACTTCTGTGCTACCCCATTTCTTTCAGACCACAGAGTTTTGAGTTAATCTCTTCACACATTGCTCTATTCCAGCATCCGTCAGGTGTTCTGCAGAGCTCGCTGCAATTCTGGCTGTCCCCCCCCACCCCCCGCCTCCACTCAAGAGACAAACAGGGGGATGCAGCCAATTGGATGAGGGTTATTGCACAAATCTGAAAAGGAGGTCGAGAAATCAGAGTTATCAAGCAGCTGGTGCCAGTATGCTAATAAACCACCCAGAAATAAGTGATGCATTCAAAAGAGGGTGAAGCCTTAATTGGTGGTTGGAAACTACTGACTTGTGACATATCTTTGAACTATGAAATACAGATTTTAAAACGCGGAAAGGTATTAGTAATCAGATGTGTGCTAAAGGAACGGAAGAAGCAGTTTGCTGTTCTTTGTGATAGCTTCTTATTTCTGGTTTTGTTTTATTTAGGTACTCCTATCAACAAACCACCTGTTCTGGGCTACAAGGACCTTAATCTCTTCAAACTTTTTAGACTGGTATATCAGCAGGGTGGGTGTGACAATGTAAGTGTTGGATGTTTCCTGAACTAAATATGTCTGTTCAGTCTTAAAGGCTGTGACTTGTGGCTGTGTTTAGATATCACTTCTTAATGTTCTTGGTTTATAAAACCTGAAAACTTCCTTTTTTTCTTTTTTTTTCCCTAAAGATTGAGAGTGGTGCTGTATGGAAGCAAATTTATATGGACCTTGGCATTCCTATTTTGAACTCTGCTGCTTCCTACAATGTAAAAACTGCTTATAGAAAGTAAGTTCTTATATTGTATAATGGTGAAAATATTTTTCCTTTTTTTTTTTTTTTTAGTAGCATGTACAATATTCAAGCAATTTTTGATAGTTTAGTGAAACAGTAGTTGACATTCTTCAGTTAATGAGCAGTTCTGAGCGTTTTCCAGTGCCAAGGATTGAAACAGTGGAGGAAAAGAGGGAATGCTCAGGGCTACATAAGTTCCTGTTGCTCTAATACATTAGAATTCCACTCATTTTCTTATCAAGAAGCATTCATTTTCAGCATGTGATGATGCCATTTCAGAGTACAACAATGAAATTTATAAAAAAAGCTTTGGCAAATTCCGCTTTGCAATTTCTGGTGATTAAGAGGAACAGATTCTATCTACAGTTGCATGCTGATTGAAGTCTGTAGATGCTGCATGCAGTGAGGAGAATTTTATACCAGTTTTTTTAACTTCCTGAAAAACATTAATAAAGATAGACTTGTTTCAGATTGTGTATTTAAATATCATCTTTGTGGAATCAATAGAATAATGGCTTTAGGGCATAACTATGTACATTGCTATGGTGGATGTGACGATATTGAGTAGTAAAATCCCTGCTGCAATTAAAAAATGCTTAAATCTTTTTATTCTGATGCTGGTTTTCAGTTGTGTATTAACTTTTGAAATGGAAACCTTTTAGGAATGACATTTTTCAAGCTCATTTTCTAAATAAAGATTATTTTTATTATTTATTCTCCTGGAAGTTTGACAAGAAACAATTGGGCTTTTTGAGTAAAAGGGAAGAATGAGGTTCTCTTGACTCGAACCTAAGGAAATTTGGGAACCTAAGGAAATAGGGATGACTAATGACTCAACTCATGTTAATGTTGATGAAGATGAAAATATTCAGACTATCTTCAGTGGGATTTGAACTGGGCACATATTTAAGGTCTGTATTTTACAGAGAAGAGTATCATAAAAAGAGTAATTGGTAAATATGTACTAGGTTGCTGTTACAGTGGAAATAATTATGTTGTATGGACACATGATAGTATGTGGTAACTTGCATATTTATTTTTTTCACGAATAAGCTAGTTTATATTTCTCTCACCTATAACTGGATTAGAGTGTGCACACAGGCAGTTACCAGAGAACAAGCTGATGCATGGCAATTTGTTACCATGTGGTAACTTGTTGTATGCCCGTATTCTATTACTAGGCTGATTTTAGCTGTCGTCGTGCATTTGGAAAACAGTGTACATGTTCTTAGGCTTTACTGTCATGAATTCTTAATCGGGCGGGGATGAAGTTAAATTTGTGGGAAGCGCCTGTGTGTATTTCTCAGTGTTTGGCTTGTGTGCATAATTGTTTCATTTCAAAAACTTCTCTGGCTTTTTATTTTTTGTTTATTTGGGTTTGGTTTGGGGTTTTTTGCTGAAGTTACTGCTGCTCTTGCTTTTCTGTGAGCAGGAAAATAGGTTTTATGCACTTCAATAACTAGTAAATAAAACATGAAATGTAACTGAAACTTTATTTTTATCTACAGGTATCTTTATGGTTTTGAAGAGTACTGCCGTTCTGCAAACATTCAGTTTAGGACCATCCATCACAATGAACCAAAAGTGGTAGAAGATACACAGAAACACGTGGAACCAATGGAGGAAAGTGTAAAAGAGGAACAAAAAATGCCCCCAACAGAAGTTAAAAAAGAAGCAGAAGAGAATTATTCCAGCAGTGAAAGTGAAAAAGAAGAAATAGAACTAAGATCCCCAAGGGTAAGTGGTTTGAACTGATTTCTGTGTAGTACTTAACAAAACCCCTTTGTATAGTGAACAGTTCACATAATGAGTTTTCCCTTGTGGAGTGATTGTACGTTTGAATTGGTGTACTTGTACAAGCGTAGGACAGGGTTCTGTGAGTGCAGAGTTGATGTTAACTGTTAATTATGTTCTACCTGTGAATAGAATCAGTTTTGATTGTTTCTTTGTATTCTAAACCATCCATGGGATTTGGTCAGGCTGTATCTGATGTCAGACATGTTTCAACTCAGGGATGACTTGAGACCTAATGAGACCTGTGCATCATCAGTGAAACTCCCCAGGACAGTCTTGGTCGGGGGTGAGAACTTCCACAGGCTTCCACAGGAATCTGGAGCTTTCCAGCAAGAAGCGGGAATATCAAGGGGACTGCTCCAGCTTTAAGAATCAAAGGAAGACCCATTTCTCTGGTTCACTTTCAGCTGAGATTTGGAGAGGCTATACAGAGAAAGGAGTTGTTAAACTGATCTTATTTCTGTTCTAGGGACGAAGAAGACTTGCCCGTGATGCAACCCCTGCTAAAAAAGATAGTGAAGAGGATAAAACACAAGATAAATTAAAAGACAGTAACAAAGAAAACAAAGATATAGAGGAAACACCTGAGCATGCAGAAAAGAAAGAAAATGAAACTCCACTAGGGAAAAAAAGTACACCAAAGCAAAAAGAGAAAAAAATTAAAAAACAGGAGGATTCTGATAAAGAGTCAGACGAAGAGGAAGAGAGGCAGAGGGAGAGGTAAAGATTAACTTGTATCACCTTCTGATGAGTGTGTCTGTGTCATGATTGAGCCATAATCCAAGCAGGAGTATACACAGCAGAGATCTTACCAGCTAAAATGTGGAAATCTGGGACCTAATTCACTCAGCCAGACAGGAGAGGGAAAATTTTATTTCAGGCTTGTAGAGCCTGTTGTACTTTATGGGAGCATCTTTTCCTGGTAGATGCCAGACAGCATTTTTCACTTCCATTTTCTTGAAGGTCTTGCCAAGTTTGTGTTGGTGTTTTATCACACTGGTACGTACAGACACCAAGTAGACCAGGCTGTAAGTATGCCAAGTGCTGTATAAATGGTGAGCAGCTGTTTGGGCAGACTGTTCTGGGCAGTTGAAATATAAATGGAAAAAAGAGCCCCTCTTCTCCTGTGCTTTTGTGAAGTGTTTAGTGATGGCTGGTGAACTTACAGCTTGCTTGTTTTATTGTTCCTCGATGTGTTGTAGGCAGGCAGGAAGAGGATCAGCTAATAAAGCGAAGGAGAAGGAAAGAGGGAGTTTGAATGAAACCTGGAGGTTTCAACCAGAGGAGGGGATGGAGAGACATGGAAAGGCAAAGGGGAAATAGCATCCAGAGACTAAGCTTTGACAAGTTGAATTGGATGTATAGTCCTGGTTACAAGCAAGTTGTGACCAGATGACTAATTTATTACCTGAATTGACCTCTTCTTGGCTAGCTTTTGGCTGGTGGTCAAGGGCAGTGTCTCACCTGCTTAAGCTGGCTTTCATACCTTGTTTTTCTTGTCCATGTGGCTAAGTAATGTGGACATGAGTTGCTACTGAATAGAGCCTGACAGGGGTATTGCATTATTTTCTTCTAAAGAGCTTTGAGGAGTGGAAAAAACACCCAGTTTTAAAGAAGGTGTCACTGCAGTCCAGAAGAAAATAATGTTGCAGTACACCATAGCATGCAGAAATGCCTCAAATGAAGGTACAGTGTGGGTGTGCAGCAGGTCACGGAGGTATGTCAGATAACCAAGGCATCACGGAGTTTTCTTTAAGAGGTGCAGATGGTGCTTGTCCTCTTTCTTTTAATTTTTTGCCACAGCAAGATAGTTCATCTTCCACTGAAGGCTAGCAAATATATTTCAGTAAAAGCAAAACCCATAGTCTTTTTTAGTATTTTAGTATTTTCTTTCTTGGTGACTCTTTTGTAGTTTAACTTTTGCATTATGCTAAACTCACCCTAAAATAAGGAGAGAAGTATAAGTAAAAATAGGTAAGATTGTAATTCTTGAAAATACGTTTAAGCAGAATGTTTAAATATTAGACATAGCTATAACAGGAGGTAGATACAGCTAATAAGAGCTGTGTAGCCACTTTTAATCTTGGTTAAACGCTGTTTCAATCAACTTTTTTTTTTCAATGGAATAGTGTTTGTATCCATGAGAGGCAATTCAAACTTCTGTGGACTGTTAGTGAAGGGTAGCCTATTAAGCAAACTGTAGAATTATTTTTTTTAAACACTGTGTCAAAATCAAGTCTACTTTAAAAACTGAAGTTAGTTCTTTCTGTCTTATTTAGGAGCCAAACACTGGGTTAACTTACCCCTCTTTTTGTATTATCAAAATACTCATTTAAAAAAATAAGCTTTAAGCTTTGAGGTAGTTGTACACCCAATAAATTTTGTTTAAATTATAATTTTTCTGGATATTTTTGGCACTTACCCCTATTCTCTCCAAGTTCTCTTCTTGATTTAAAAAGCAGTGTCCAGGCTAGTTTCAGAGGTAGTGCAGGATGCAGAAAATGAAAAAAATTATTCTTGCAGCCTTTTTCTTTTGTAGTAGCTTGGCTATGCTAGTTTAAATGTTAAAACACTGATTGTCACTAATTAGTGGACTTTTTAAATACACTTTACTGTAGGGAGGAAATTGAGAACAAAGGAGAATCAGAAGGTGAAGAGGATGAGGAGGATGCAGAACCCTGCCTGACTGGAACCAAAGTGAAAGTAAAATATGGACGTGGAAAGACTCAAAAAATTTATGAAGCCAGTATTAAAAGCACAGAAATTGATGATGGAGAAGTTTTATATTTAGTGCATTACTATGGTTGGAATGTAAGGTGAGGATAACAAATTGCCTGTCACTTCTTTGTTTGTTAAAAGGATTATTTGCAAAAGAATTTTTGTTTTTAAGAAAAAAAAAAACCCTGATCAGTGACTTGGCTCCAAATAGAATTACCAGCATGATAACAGGTTCTGACTCTATTACACCTTTCGGTGTTAGTAATTTTGTTCATGGTATGGCACTACTGCATTGAAACCTCAGAATATACTTGTATGTTTCCAAGTTTCCATCTGGCTTAAAGCTCCTCACAGGAGCATTGCTGTAATTTATCGTGTCACCTAGTGTTAGCACTATCAGACTTTTTTTTATTTAAGGGAGTCATTGGTAATGATGAAGACATCTACCATTAAGTGTGTATCAAGCACTGAAATCTTGGCAACAAAATTTATTCTTGTATTGAATGTTAACTGTGATTATAACAAATGGTTGTTACATGTAGAGAGGGTAGGAGAGGGCTAAGCAACAAAGAACTACACAAAAAAATTCATCAAATGCTTCTCTTGGCAGCCACGCTTTATATTCAGTACTGCTGTAGAAATGGCTTTTTTTGTTGTTGTTAAGAGCATTGTGATTATGTAGACAAAAATAGCAGAAAATTGATCATTTTTAAAAATAGAACACTTCTGGTATAGAACTTGAGATCTTCCAAATCCACACATTTCTAAGTAAACTAAGCAAATTTCTTTATGTGGCAACATAAAGTTTATAGGGGGGGGAGGGGAGGGGGGTGGTAATCCCCCAAATACTTACATGTGTCCCTTTATTAATAACTCAGGAGATTTTGAGGACCACTAGTAGTATATTTGAGCTTTTCAGAATCTCATCTGGTTTGTTGCTATAATTTGAAAACTATCTTTTTTAAAAAGAAAAGTATATTTTACTGTTGAGGCACGGTGTGGTGAAAACTGCCTTTTGTATACGATGTGAAATAATGGACAGACTTTATAGCTGGCTCAGTCCCCTGAGTTCCAGTGCTTTGCTAGCAAGAGACAGGGAAGTTTGCACCTCCACTCCCCCATCCCATAAATTTTTTCATGTGCTAGATACGTAATTCATCTTTCTAATGCCAGATACTGCATGTGTTTGGAAATATATGCTCTGCTTTCCTACCTCTTCCTTAATAAGTATTTTCTGTAACTCAGTCTTTTAATCCTCATATTGCAAATGACTTTTTTATATGTAGTGATAAGTGTATGTTGTTATTCACTTTCAGATATGATGAATGGGTAAAAGCTGATCGGATTATCTGGCCTGTGGACAAAGGAGGACCAAAGAGAAAACAGAAGAAAAAAACGAAAGTAATGGTTATTTCAATAAGTTTCTTGTAGTACAATACTTAATGACTATCACTGTTCTTTATTTAAAAAAAAAAAACCAAAAAAACAAAAAAAAACCCAACGTTATTCAGTCCACAGTCTAGTTTTTTAATAGAAGCATAGAGCAAAAAGAGAAGAGGTTTGATGATCAGCGGTGAAACATATTAATAAAAATTCATTGTTTTACCCTCAGAATAAAGAAGACAGTGAAAAGGATGAGAAGAAGGATGAGGAGAAACAAAAATCCAAGCGTGGGCGACCCCCTCTGAAATCTACTCTTCCATCAAACACATCTTGCAGTTTATCCAAAACGCCGAATAGCGAAGGTAAATCAGGAGCCAGAAGTGCACGGAACAACTTGTCAGATTCCTCACCATTACCAAATGGAACAGAAGGTACATCCGGTGCACTCGTGTTCTGGCATGGAAGTGCATGTACACAGTGATGTAATGCGGTGCATTAATACGACAACTCCAGCGAACACAGTGCTGTCGGCAGCTTTAAAGTCCTACTTAACCAGTCAGTGAACAAGCAATACAAATTTTTGGCGCGGATTTTACTCTACAAAAATCAATACTTTCAATTTTGATTTTAGCAACACTTCCCAGGCAGGTGAGACGTAGCTCAGGAATGTTTGATTCTGATAGAGGATCAAATGGTGAGTGATCTCAGTCCTGTGTGTGCTTTTGAGGTTTTTTCAGGTATCTTTTTGAAAAGAGGTTTGTTTATTATTTTTTATCTTTTTTTAAAATTTTCTTTTCCTCCCTGTGAATTTTATTGAGGAAATAGTTGAGCTGTCACTGCTGAGGAGCACAGTTTGCTCACGGAAGAGCTATGGCATGGAAATGACTGTGCAAGTCAGTCCATATTCTTTAGGCAGAGCCTTTCAGTCCTAATCTTGAACAGACCAAATCTAGTGGTATAATGAGAGTCTTTATTGTGGTAGTTAAGTCCTCAACCTCAGTACTACATCATCCAGCAGAGCTGTTAATTGTATACAAATGGCAGCAATATTTTTGGTATTTCTAAGCCTCCGTGAACAAGAACTGAAGTGAAATCACAGTCTCTTTTAGTACAGGTCCCCGAGTAATCTTCTGGTAAACATAGTAACACTTGCTCTGTATATGGTGTGTGATTTGTACAAGAGTTTAGCAATGAAATGTCCAAATTGTGGTGTGGAAGGGTTTGGGGGTTTGTTTTTGGTTGGTTTGGGGTTTTTTTTCCACTGTTTGGGGGTGCATGGAGGAGAGATGTCTTTTTTGTAATGTCAGACACCAGATCAGGGGAATCTGTAAAACTATTTCTGCTACTATAAATTAATTTGTTTATATTGGCTTGGCAAATAGTAGTAGTGGAATCATAGAATATCTCAAGTTGAAAGGGACTTACAAGGATCATCAAGTCCCGCTCCCTGCTTCCTCGCAGGGCTACATAAATGCTCCATAAAATCATATGACTAAAAGCGTTGTCCAGATGCTCCTTGAACTCTGATAGTACTACTGCTATTGTAGTTTCATAGAAATCTTGAGTAAAAATAAGAACTGTAATAAGTGTGTTGAATAATGCAGGATTTTTCAAGTTTGAAATTGTGCATTGTAAACTGATGTTAATATCATAGATTACTAAAAAAATCGTTTCCGTGTGGTTGAAAAAAGAAATTGTGTTGTAATTAATGATTTAGTGTGCTGTTTCCTTCTTTTTTAAAATTTTTTGCAGACTCTGGCTCATCTGACAGTGAAGCAGATGAGTCATCTGAAAAGAATTTGAATGAAGAATTTTCTCCAGAAACTTCAGAACTGGAAAAAAGTGAAAAACTACACGATGAGAAGCTAGATGAAGAAAACCCAAAGATTCCTCATGCATTGAAAGAAAATGATAGGACTCAAGTACAGCCACTAGAAACACTGAAACTGGAAGTTGAAGAAGGTGAACAAATTGTTCAGATTTTTGGAAATAAAACAGAACAAATAGAAGAAATCAAAAGGGAGGCTGAAAAATCACCTAAAGGAAAAGGGAGAAGGAGCAAGACAAAAGATCCCTCTTTAGAGAATGCAAAGATTTCACCGGGGAGCCAAGAAGAGGTAGCAAATGAATCTCTTACAGAACCTGAAAGATTAGACGTGTCTTCCTTGGACTGTAAAGAAATTTCCAGCACTACTGAAAGTGAAACAGAACCTTCTACAAAAGATAAGAAGCTTTTGAAAAGGAAAACTTTGGAACAGGCATCGCCTGAGAAGAGAAATCGACGAGAAAGTGAGATGGAAGTGCCAAATATTGTATCTGAAGAGAGGACCAATGAATGTACTGGAGCGGAGGAATGTAGAGGGCTGAACGCTGAAGAGGCCCTCAGAACTGAAAACGAGGAGATGCCATCCCTGGTGGCAGAGTCGGTTCAGCACGGGCAAGAGCTGAGGAATGAGAACTTTGAACACCCATCTGAAGAAAATGAGAACGTTCCCTTAAAAGATGAGGATGATGCAATGCCTCAGATTGGTCCTGAAACGTTGCTTTGCCATGAAGTAGACTTGGATGACTTGGACGAAAAGGAGAAGAGCAGTAGTGAAGAAACAATATCAGAAAAGCCAGACCCTAATGCTTCAACTTCAAATCCATCTGCCTTACCCCCTGCTGTCCAGTCGAGCTTTTCAGTGGCCTCACCTCTTGCCCTTAGCCAGGATGAGTCGCGCAGTATCAAGAGTGAAAGCGACATGACCATTGAAGTCGACAGCGTGGCTGAAGAGTCGCAAGAAGGTCTCTGTGAAAGCGAGTCTGCTAACGGATTTGAAGCCAGTACTACATCGAGCAATTGTAGTATAGCCGTGCAAGAGAGAGAGGTGGGAGAGAAAGGTGAGTATCTCCTGTGAAAGGTCATTCTCTACTCTCATGATTTCTGAAGTCATCTTAAGTTTGGTGTTACTTTGCTAAAAATGGCTTGTTTCTTTTGTCTTCTGATTTTTAAACTGCTTATAAAAATAGCTTGTTAGTAGCAAAAATATTTGAGGTGTCTTTTTTCCCCCCACCCCCCTCCTTCTTTAGGTCAAAAAAGACCCAGTGATAGCAATAGTGGAACACTGGCAAAAAAACAAAAGCGTACTCCAAAGCGAACAAGTGCTGCAGCCAAAAATGAAAAGAATGGAACAGGTACGTTCCTGGAGGGGCGGAGGGGGAAGGTTATGCTGTCCTGTAACTGTGTGTAAGGGCCCACTGCTCTCACTGTTACCTGTTATTTCTGTTAGATGGGACTTCCTGGTCAGGGGTTTTCATTATTATTCATCATGATTACTGGTTGTTAACTGGAGAGAACTTACCAGCTGCGTTACTGGGAAATCTCTTGGCTGTTTTTAATTACTTTGTTAGGAAAAACTTATAACAAATGTACATACTAGCAGTTACTAAATATTTACCGTTATTAATTTTCATATATTGGGTTGGTTATGAATCTGGGAGTGCATAGAAACATCTTGTGAATAGAAACATCTCCTTTAAAGTCTTACGATAGGTGTTTCTCATGGGAAAAAGTGCATTTATGAAGTATGGAAGAAATGTTTGATGCTAAAGAATAACATTTCAGCAAAGGTATCTTGTATGTGTTTATCTCAAGTATGTGACTATTTTTTAACTCCCTATAGAAATCTGGATTTTTGTGTTTCTATAGCTCATTTTTGGTGATCATTGTATTGAATGTGTTAATATATTTAGGCCCTGTGGCAGCATTGTTATAATTTTTTAAATATCAAACTTAAATATTCTTATCTGACATACAGTATTCAGACATATTTAACGCGCCTGTGTAAAACTTTGCAGTTCTTGTGGGAATCTAAAATCCTTGCATATATCAGCTTAAAATTTTCTGTTACATGTTAAAGCTTTTATGCTTTTAGTCATGTTTCAGAACTGTTCCTTTAGAGGTGGTAAAGCAATTTGGTGAATATACACAATCACACGCTACCTATATTAATCCCTTTAAGAAAGGGTGTTCTAGTGTGTGCTTTACATTAGAACCCCAAAATATGTGACTTTATTAGAGCGCTGAAAAGCTATCTTTTCTTATTAAAATAAGCTTCTTTATTACTTCTTTAAAAAAATTTGACTATGTCTTTTTAACTAAAGGCCGAGTCAGCCCTTGACTTCTACATTAACAGTCAGTACACTGGAGGGTTTGATGCATGCTGTGCCTGATAAGGTTACACTGAATCTGATAGGTTTTTCCGTGTGTGCATTTTGGGATCTTCTAAGCAAGGAGGAGCAGGTTTTTTTGTACTCGTTTATTCTGACTATATCTACAACTTCAAAAATGTCAAGGTTGTTTTTAGGAAGTCCAAATACATTTCTCTTACTGCAGGACAAAGCAGTGACAGTGAAGACCTTCCTGTCCTGGACAGTTCCAGTAAATGTACTCCTGTAAAACACATAAACGCATCCAAACCACAGAAGATTTCTCGATCACCTGCAAGAGTGATTTCACCTCACATCAAAGATGGGGAGAAGGATAAACACAGAGAGAAACACCACCATCAGAATGCTTCGCCAAGAGTATACAAATGGAGTTTTCAGCTCAGTAAGAATTCTTTAAGTGATTTATTTAGAGGGAATTTACGACAAAACTTGTTCTGAAAGAAAAACGTGCAAATTTGGGGATTCTAAATTAGGTATAGGCCTCTCATGGTGTAGTTATCGAAGTATGCAATCTTCTGTGCTGCATCTTGTATACTACAATTAAAGAATTGCATTAATTTGTTTAAAATCACCTTGATTAAGCTATTTTTTCTTTTATTCCCACTTTTAAGATGAGCTAGACAATATGAGCAGCACTGAAAGGATCTCCTTCTTGCAAGAAAAACTACAGGAAATACGAAAATACTACATGTCCTTGAAGTCAGAAGTAGCAACCATAGACAGGAGAAGAAAACGATTAAAAAAGAAAGACAGAGAAGGTAACTTTCAGATTTGCTTTATGCTTCCCATGAGAAGTTAATTTTCTTGAAAATACATAACTCAAAGCACCTGGAGTTTTTAATTGACAGTGTTTTTGAAAAAAAAAAAGTTATCTGTTTGTATGTATACATAGTTAGAAAGAATATTTGGCTTTTCAGAACTTGAAGCTAACAGAAACATTCCCTATTTTATAATGGTATTAGAAACTTGGACTTCCTAGGACAAGCTCAGTCTGAGTTTTCAATCGGTGTAATGACTCATCAGGTTTATCTTTTCGATTGGTTTGTGATGCAGACAGGGTCAGGTCACACATCCAGTTTATGTGCACATAACAGTGAAAGCAACTGACACAAAATCCGTGTCAGCTTTCTGTGACCGTGCCACTTCTTTGAGGTCTTTTAAACAACCCAGTAACCAAGGAGACCTTCGTTCTGACGTGTTCTTTGATAACCCGATGCTGATCTGTTGTTCTGTATGTTCAGTGTCACATACAGGAGCATCCATGTCATCCGCTTCATCAGACACTGGAATGAGTCCATCATCATCTTCTCCTCCACAAAACGTGCTTGCTGTAGAATGCAGGTGATACACATTTCTCTGCCTTGCCAGCAACTTGCTGCCATGGACATAAATCCTGAAATTCAACCACAGAAAAGCACTCAACTGGTTTGACATTGCCAAGTATATCCTGTACACACTTCCACTGCTGGACTGTACCTGTTCTCCCCTCCTACCCTCTTCTTTTGTTTAATTTACTGTTCAGAGAAATTAAGCTCATTGGTAACTGAAGGTTTGTAGGCACAATGTGACATGCTTGTCATTGTGTTTTGTTTTTGTTTTTAATTAATGCAGAGAAAGGGCACTTATCAAATTTGAAAAGTTATGTCCAATGAAGCATTCAGGTGTTCTAGGGAGATCTTAGAAAAGCAAGTGCACCAAGCAGACATCAGAGTATTATCAAAAACAGTGGAGTAACTGCTGCACTTTCACCGAGCTGTACGTTAACTCTTGGTGAGTAGTTCCTCGTTGTGGAAGCACTTGCTATACAGAACTGCCAAAGTATGTGTTCAGCAATGTGCCCAGTTTTAAAGGTGTAAATGGGACAAAATAAATTGTGAAAGGAAGTGTAGTTGACTGAAAACTACAGTTGTAATAAGTCTTCCACTTTTTATAGGATTTTTGAGCACACAATTATGCAAATATTTTAATGTTTATTAATGTTTACAGTGGAATTGTGAATAGGTTTTCAGTGGACTATCTTATCCCTTGACAAAAATATTTTGTCTTTTTTCTATGTAATTTCAGAGTTTTTATTTTGTTACAAAAAGACGAAAAATGAAATATATAACAACAATGAAGTTATTTAACAAGATTTCTAAAGCTGAAATTTTTGTGTAAAATAAGGTATCTTGCAACTTGTTAAATATATTTATTCAGACATTGGATGTTGTATTTTTATGTATTTTTTAAAATATTAATAAAATTGGAAAAAAAATTCTAGGTTAGTTCACTCTTTCGATAAAACATACTCACCAGTTACGGCTCTTAAGGAGGTTTTATCCAGTAGCCATGCCTGTACGTCAGATGGTCTGTCTACGTAGCCTCCACACCACAGATCTGTAAGCGGGCAGCTGGGTTAAACTATGACTTTATTTGGAAACTTTGGCAGTCCTAGTACTTACATTGTTTGGAGGAACAAAATTTATCGGGTTGCCCTTAAGATACTTTGTCACAAGTTCTTATGTTTGCTATACTGCCGAATGAATTTATATCTCCCAAAGTTGAGATGCAACAAAGTAAAGCAACTGTGTATGCTTTGTCTGTGGATTGTCCCACAGGCAGATACAGTTTGTAAATAACTCTTCCAAAACCATGTATTTAAAACAGTTTGCATATACATTATGTATAAAAGTGATTTTTTTATCAATTTTTTTATTCATGTTTGTACATTGAAAGGGGTTCGTAACCCCTTTTTCTGTGTTTAATATGCTGTAGAGTAATAACATAGATGCTCTAGACTGTATATCAGGATATTCTGGTTCACACGGCAGAAAGTCAGAACGAAACACTAGTGATGGCGTAGCATTACTAAAATTGATGTTTCTTGAAATTTCATTTTACAACATTTGTCAACTTGTGATTCCAATTCCTTCCATTTTCGCAGAAAATTAAAGAAAAAGTACTCTTGTAAATGCACTTTTTCTGTCTTTTCTTAAGCAAAGCAGAACTCTTTCAATGTAAGATATGGAGCTCACTAGACAGCATTAATAAAGGCCATGTTTTAAACATAGGCTTTATATTCTATTTTTATTTAAGTGATTGTTCTTGTAAATGTCTGGACTTACATAAATAGGAAGATTAATCTCCATAAATTGTTGTAAAGACTTTTTTCAGAGCGAACTTCTACTGTTAATCTTATGATAGCTATGAATAAAAAGCAATACTCATTTAAAAGGAAATAACACGGGTCACATTTTCTCAGATTATCTTCCACGTTTAGTAGTTGCAGAAGTAAATTTTAAATTCAGTGAAATAATAGGATTAATTCCATCTTCTGCAGGTAGCTAACCTCTGTCTGCAAACCACGCCAGGTCTTCACCGGGCACATAAGACACGCTCCCCACGCAGAGATGGTGGCTGGGCTCTGTGCCGCCCCTTCCTCAGGACAGGCGTTCGCAGCGTCTACACTGGCCGCTGCTCCTTAGCGCTTAGGAATGTTTAAAATACTGCATGGAAGACTGAAGGTTTTGTTCCATGAAACATGGAAACCCATTCTAACAGCTCCCTGACAGAGAACTCGCTTCCTTACCTCCTCTTTCCACCTGCTTTACTTTGCACTAGCACTCATCAGACAGGCAGACACCCACCCGCACCCCCCAACGTCGTTATTCTGGCAGAACACTAAACCTGCAAGAAAAGGTGGACTTTCTGCCAAGCCTCTGGCAGAGCTTCGAGCATGTTACTGATTTCCTAGTTTTATCTTTCTGGCAAGAAGCGTATCAGTTAGCCACATGATTCAGTAGATGTTTGAAGTAGTTTCTTACGACATTTAAAAATACCACAGGGAAAAGAAGATTAACTATGTCATACGGGACTATCCTGTTCTAAGGGCGAAATCAACAAGAGACCCTAATGGATCTTTTATTTCTAACTTCTATAATCCCCCTTACTTCTGCAGTGTTGACATCAAATAAATTCCAAAGTGTCTTCCAATGCCTTGAATGAAAGTTTATGCTGTTGAGGACGCAGGAATTATGATTATACTGAACTGGGATTTTTTTTTTTAATAAGAGATTAGGTATCATGTCTGTAAGAGCAGTCAAAACTAAAGCACTCTTGGCAGGCTTCACGCTGTTCTCCTGCCTTCTAATCTTTTACAGTTTTTCTCAAAATGATGTTATTTCAAGCTTAGGAGGTAAAAAAAAAATATAATGAAGATTATGGGATCAAACACTGTTAGAACTGTTAAAAAGAACAGGGCTGTAAGAATTCAGACTCTCCCCCCACCTCCTGCAACTGATACAAAGAACTGTCAGACTTCTGGCAGATTTATTATTTTGGGATTAGCATACATCTGAAAGTTGGAAAAGACATAAAACATTTGCATGCAAGGCCATCAGGTAAGAAAAGATTTGTTTCCCTATCTGTTTTAGCTTTTACTTTCCACAAAATCTACCAGCTACATGTATGCTAATGAGTTTTTATTTTCTCTCTAATGTGTAAGTTTAGCAACACCCAGTTAAATCTCCACTTGTTTCTGGCTCCTCCATCAGACTGTGTTTGAGAAACCTTCTCTTGCTTCATCAGTTTGAACAGATCAGGCAGGAGAAGCAAAGATGTCCGAACAACAATAACAAGCCATTATTTCAACAGAGGTTAAACAGATCTGCAGTAGTAATTATCAGTGAAAGAAAAGCATAACAAGGGCAAATAAAAGCATGTATCTTCATGAAGCCTTCACAGGGAGCAGCAGACCTTTGAAGGACAGCAGCGGAAGAGAAAAGGTGATTAAATCACCTTTTTGGTGGTCTTTTGCAGAAGTTCCCCTTGAATCTAATTTTTTTTAAGGCATTAGATAGGCAGAAATTTTTAAAATGGATGACTATTCTTATTTTATGTGTAGGGAGCCACACAGCAATGGCTACCAAAATTACCCAGGATGGCTTTGATGGGGAGCTGGAAAGAGAATCTGAATTTTGGGATTGTCAACTCCTGTGTCTCAGGCAGACTATCCACTCTTGAGAGAGCCTTCTCTCTCCAGATAGGTTTGTCAACCAGATGGAATTTCACATTAAAAAACCAAATATTCTTATAAAATGTTCTTCTTCTTCGCATTAAAATTATTCTTGGATAGCTGCGGCAGCCAAATGGGTTTTCTGGGCAGCATTTACTGGAATTCTTTTGGAGCACTAAGTCTAAAAAATGCTGTTGTTTTCTTTTTAAGAAAAGATCACATTTGGTTTGATGGCTTGAAACAAATCTGACAGATGAGCCAGAAGACAGATTTACAAGCTGAAACAAAAGATGAATGTGTTAACAAAAGTATGTTGAGCTGTTTAGTCCACTGTGCCCTTGCGTTTTGCTGATATGTTTTGCAGTAAAATCTTGGGTTATTTTTTACTTCTCTGTACTTGGGATTTTATTATTTGCTACAGTGTGCAGGACAAAGACTACCTCTGGAGATGTAAGAAACATAATAAAGAGAGGAACCAATGGGGGTGCTGCCAGAGACTGACTCACTATAATTCCAGGGCTTAGGAAAAAGACATTTTATAATTAGCTCACACTATTTATCGAGCTATTGCCCTCAAATTTTGAGAAAATCTGTCATTCTACCATATTACCTTCCACCAAAGAGGATGATTTTTTTAAGAGATCTCTGGGAGAGTTTAAAATTATTCACCTTTATTAGTTAACACTAACTAACTGGTATTTATTGGGCTTTGTTTGTTTTGGAAATCTGTGAGTTCCCCAAATTCCACAAGCATTTATTAGTGTCATCCATTGCTTTGGAGGAATATGTAAATTCAATTTTTCATGTCACTGTTATTGGTCTGAATATGTGCTTGCCTTAATGCAGTGGAGTGGTGGATTTTGTGATTAGTCACAGCCCAATGACAAATACTGCATTTTCAGTTAAAGAAAACTGAAAAGATAAGGCAATCTTAATTGTGAAAGCAGACTGTTTCTCACCCTTCCTAAGAATAGGACTTTCCTGGCTTCCTCTTTGTTTTGAATTATCTCAGTGCTATTTACGTTGCTATTCCTGGTCCTTCCCATTTTCAGAGAAATCCTACTTTCTGTTTCAGAGCAGGGCTGTGCTGGTTGGTTCTGCTTCAGGTCGAAACTACCTGCTATTTATATTAGTACCCTTATGCTGTTGTTTATCCTATACCAATAGTTTTCGAAGGTGAAAAAATGTTTTATGACTTGGCTTTAATTCACCAGTACAGCTCACTCATTATGAAAAAAACACAGAAACATTGCAACGATTACTTTCTCTAGATTTCATCACTTGCCAGCAAAGAAAATCGGCACTAGAGCTCCACTACAGCTGTGAAAACCTGCAGGTTGTTTATCAGTAGCGCGTTTGCTTAACTCTCCCTCCGAGCCTTGTTGGTGAGGGGCACAGTTCTGCGTTCCTGGCCATGTCTCTCTCTCTTTCCCTGCTCTTCAGAGTGACCCAACATTTCCATTCCAGCCCTGTCCATGTCTTCAGCTATTTCTAAACTCCTCCTCTAATCCCTCATCTGGGTACAGTTTGACCTAATTTGCCATGATCCTGCCAGCTATGCCAGTTATGTAAGAAGCGGTAAAATGTGGAATTTGTATGGAATACTTTGTTATATCATGCAAGTGTGCCTTTTTCTTTTTAGCAAGCCACTTACGTGTATGTGCAGCTTAAAACTCTCTTGATGCTCATTCAGTTCCTGAAAATTACTTCCCTTAGGAATGGGTAAGGTTTAAAGCTATTTAAAAAGAAAAAAAGATTAAAAAAAACCCAAACCCTTGATTGCTTCTGGTTACACTCTGCTTCCCACCCTGCGAGTGCCTACCGTGTGCCATCCCAGCAGTTTGCCCATGCAGTACTGCTGTTTAGAGTCAAGTCCCCCATTGCCAGCGTTGGGTTGGGTTTCTTAACAATTGTTGGTTTTTACACTCATGATTTTTCCTCTTTTCATTTCAGTTTATGGCCCTGTCACGGCGGCTGCTCCAGCTCTGCTGCCTTCTTCAGGGCCGGCCCCCACGTCTCTCCCGCCACGGCCGCACCCTCACCTCTGTCACCTGCCGCATTTCGCTTCCCTCAGAAACATCCCTACGTGCCCTGAAGGCAATAAAAACCTGTAAGAAACCGATGGGTTTTTTCTTTTCTCCACCCCTCCCTGGCTGCAGGACCCTCCTTCCCCGGCCCGGCACCGGGCGCCCACAGCCGCTCCCCACGCCTGAGGGGCGCGTTCCCGAGGAGGCCCCAGCCCGTCCCTCAGCCTCGCCGCCGCGGCGGCAGCCCCTGCTCAGGCGGCGGTTCAAGGGCCCGGGGCGCAGGGGCGGGAGCTCGGCGGCTGAGGGGGCGGTGGCGGCGCGCTGCCCTGAGGCGGGCGGCAGCCCCCTCTGCTCCCCGCCGCCATCGCGCCGGGCCCCGCCGACGGCGGGGAGGGGTTGGCGGGCTGCGCCCTCCCGCCTCAGCGGCCGCCTCAGGCCGAGCCGCCGCGGTCCCTGCGCAAGGGAAGGGGCAACTCCGCGGGGCGGGATCCCCGCCAGGGGCTGGAGGAGCCGGGGGCAGGACTCAAGTCCCACAGCTCTTCTCCTCAGGCCCCACCGCCGTCCTCGGGGGACCCGTGTCCTCCGTGGGGCACAGAGGCACTTTCTCCGCAGAACCCACTGCAAAAACACGGCAGGAGAGGCGGCCAACACCCCTCTCCTAGCGATAAGGTGGTGGGTTTAGAGTCTGGAAACCCTCCTCCTCTCAGCCATGACTCAAAACAGTTCCTGGCAGGTGCCGGGGGCAGCCGCACGCACAGAAATTCAACATGTGCTTGAGCAGACAGCGAGGGGGAGAGGGTCCCCACTTCTATCTCCTAGTAAGGGCAGGAGCTGTAAAATACAGAAATAGCCACCAACTGGATTTCTACTTTGATTATTCGAAATTTAGATAAGCTCCCATTCATGTTACATAAACACAGTGCTATGTCAAGTATACTACCTTAAATATTTACACAACTCCCTCAGCAGTCCTCTCACTTTCCCTCTGATCAGAGGAAAGTGAGCTGCAGAATAAAAAACTTCAACCAGACACGGTCCATTCTGTAGGTTGTTTTTTTTTTTTTTTTTAAAAAAAGAGTGATTTAGGGTCTTTCGTATGTTTTTCAGTTACATGTTTCTGTATGGGAGAAACCTGGGAAAACAGTCGACTATCATTTCACAGTCCTACAGTCCTGAATTACTAAAGCTTGAATGCTGGATGTTCCCTGTTGTGTTTACAGAAAGAACCTAACACCAAGACGCTCAGGAGCGTAAAGTTAAACATAATTTTAAACATCCTAATAGCAGAATTGTAACTTTTCCTAAGAATTCTTTTAATGCTATCTTCTTGAAACTCAAGGTGCAAGTTTAGGTGTCACATGCTCTAATTGCTTTCACAGGTATTAGAGTTTGGGCCAGACTCATTCAAGAAATTTTGGAGCTGAGCTTAATGGACTTGCCAAGATTTGAACTAGATTTCTCAAATGCTCTGTGCTGACTTCCTAACCCAGTTAACAGAAAATGCTGGAAAAAGAGCTGTCACTTAAACTCCAGTTCTCAGAGTTCAGTATTTAAGAGTACAGCCACAATCGGTCTCTGGGCACTGGGTATTTAACCCACAGTTTCCTCACAGAAGATTGCAGTCGCATCCTCTCCCTGCTTTCCAATAGAGAGCTCAGTAGCTGAAGGTCTCAGCAGGGGGATTACAGAAATTAGGATTTTGCTCCTATCCTTGAGAGATTTCAAGGAACCTCTGTTATAATCTTCTAGATGATTGATCTGGTCACTCTGCCAGCACCACTGATGTACAGGGCATTCGGGAGCAAGGCTCTCCTTTAACCCTTCCTGTTGAAATTGTTCTGTTTTCTGTGGGCTGACTAGTAATTGCATGCTTTTCTATCCTTTTGGTTCAGACACTCATTTCAGCAGGATTTGTGTTCCTGTCTCTGCTGCAATGAACATCACCTCCAAATGAGCATCTGCTCGCTAGCCCAGTCTCATCAAGCCAGTTTTTGGCAGGCTGCACTCCTGTTGCTTTCTCTCCCTTCCCACTTCCACTCTGGCTCACTTTTTTCACAGCTATCTCAGTACTCCGTCCTCAGCAGCACTCCATTGCTCCTCCTTCCATCAGAACTGGTTCCATTCTGCACCTAACCTAATATGCCTCATCAAGGTGATTCACCTACTCTCTACACACTTTATCTTAAATACTGTTGCCTTTCAGTTAGAATTCAGAGACTAAGCTGTATTCTCATTTTTATTCCAATTCTGGCTGTGCATTTTGTTACGCCACACAAACTTGAAGCTATTCAAGAGGAGGGATGGAGAACACTCCAGATTAAGCTAGGTCATGGAGGTTAGAATACACCACTGGGAGAAAACACGCAGCCTGGCCTGCCTTCTAAACACTCCCAGCCTTCCCAGTGGACATCCATCCAGGCATTGTAGAAATACCAATTCTTGCATTTGCAGTTAAAGATTTTTGAGAATTGGGTGCTGGGAGATCTTGCTGCAAGGAGGAAAGCCCAGCTGCAACACCTTGACAATACACGCTGATAAAACATGTGAGATGGGCACTGAAACACTTTGTGTCGTGAATCATTCTCAACTCACAAGTCCTGTTAACAAAATCTTTCGGGGAGCTATTTTCTAAATAACATGATTTGAGCCAGCCATCGGGGCGTGCTAACTCATCAAGGAAGCAAAGGGAAGTTGAAGCTCAGCAAAGCAAGTTAATCTTTTAAGAAAGTTTTCACTGTTGCTTTCTGCACCACCTGGATGCTTTAGTTACATGGATGCACTTTATTTCCAAGCTAAAATATATTTGTATCATCTTTCTTCAATCAGTCGCTTGGGTTGAAAGATGTGGAAAGACCACAGCATTTTTTGAGTGAAATAGAGCTAGGACAAAACTGCTTATCCAAAAGAGCAAACCAGTAACTCCATCTTCATCTGCATCTTTGTGCAGTAGTGTTGCAACTTACTTTTCACTCTAGTTAGGTTCAAAATAGTCACCATTAACAGGCACATCTCAAAACAAACTAGTTGCTATAAGCACGTTGCTGCTCTGGAAGTCAAGGGCTTTTGTCAGGGCAGCAGCTATCAACCTCACGCTCGTACTTCCAGCGACACTTTTCATCCCACCTATTTGTTTAGTGAGCATGGAGAGAAAGAGGGGGATGTGACATCTAATTAGATTTTAAGAATACATGTTTTCCCTGGATAACAGTGGGTTAAGGCAGCTTTAAAACTGGAGTAAAAGGAAACTGGGGAACCTGAAAGCAAGTAATTTATTAACTCAGTCCCTCTAACACTTGCTTAACCTTTTGTACAGTAAATGTCTTAATAAATATTTAAACGTCTTCCTACCCCCAAATCCCCAAACACTGAAACACAAGGGAAAACCACGATCTTTTTTTAACCCTCCCTCGCTTCAGCTGCAAGCAGCTTTGCCCAGAAGACATGAACATCCTCGTCCCATCACTTACGAGCAACTGTTCTCTTTGCACACTAAGATACAATGGAAAATGGGATCATTTCAATCATGCATTACTTTCAAGTGTTTAACAAAAACCCCGCTTTTAAAGAAAGCCTTAAATCTTTACTATATTATTTCTAATTGGCCATAACATTTGTGGCCTGAATGTAGAAAACAATCTAGATATTATTAGCCTGTTATTCCTTTGAAAAAAACAGGACATTGGAGACTTGCTGCCTTATTTGGGCTCTTTTTTAGCCTTTACTATTTTCAAGTCAGCTCTTAGCCATCTCCAAGGTAACAAGGCATGGGCTATGTAGGAAGGAGCTGTGATATGGCTAGTACAAAATATGTGTAAATGAGACTGTAGGAACATACTTGTTTCTTCCACCTTTGAAAGGCATATATGAACAGATTTCTGTGGAGAGCTAGGGCAGCTTTAAACCGCAGCAAACGGAGCAGCGTCCAGTGCAAGAGGCAGGTGTACTGTGCTGCAGTCAGGGCCTAGTAATCCACACCCTGGATAGTTTGAGTAGTAAAGAAAAAAAACAGGCAGGAAATAATTCTTTGAGACTGCTGCTGGAAATAAAAAGAAATAGAGAAGGTAACAGAAAAAAAGCACGCGGGCAGGCTTCCTGCCATTTCTGTTCCTTATTGTTGCCCTTCTACCCAAGAACAGAACCTGGCAGCTGACATGAAATATTTTGCTTCAGTCTTCATTGCCTGAAATCTCAGAATTGATATGGTAATCCCTATGTTCAGTTCCTTTTGTTACTGTATTTTATTAGTTAGAACCACAGTAAAATGTGCCTGTTAGCTATCATTCTACTGTACTAACAATCTGACTGCAGGGTTTCAGCTATCATGATCCTTTCAAAGGCTTGGTGTTTTTCCTAAACCAAACCCACAACATCAGACCAGCTAGCTTCCACAAACTTCTCTGTGCTCATCCAGCAGCAAAAAAGACATCGTTTTGTGCATGCCTTGTACTTTCTGTTGCCATTCACACAATTAAAGGAGAAAGCTGCCAGCAAGCTCAGTGCTTGGGGCACATCGTGCTTGCATCAGGCAGGGAACCTGGGTTTGGAGGACCCCTGGGGTTCCCTGAGGGAAACAGGGAGTGCCTAGAGGTTGCCTTGGGCACAGGTGCTGCTAGTAACACACTCTTGTCCCTTGTAAGTGACCTGGTGAAGCACGAAGCAAACATAACCTCGGGATAAGCTGCCAGAGCATCCCAGCCTACCTGAACTCATTAGTTACAGCAGTTGTCTGCCACTTAAAACCACCCTTGGCTCGATGCACTAATGGTCACCATCCAGCACTCCAGGAAAGTCAGAATGATCACAAGGCCCTGTGAGGGTGGCTCAGCCCAAGTTCTTCCCAAATTAAAGGGAAGTAACACATTCACAAATCCCCAGCTGCTGAAACAAAGTCACTAATTCTGTTATGTATCAGCACCTTAAAGCAGCCACGAATGAGCAGAACTCCATAGCAGCTGAGGAGGAATGAGACGACAGCAAACAAAACACTCCTCTCAAGCAGTGTCCTAAAAATGTATCTTTGAAAAGAACATACACACAAGTCTACAGTTCCCATTTATTTTACTTGAATTAAATAAAAAAGTGTGTTTCCCATATTACACTTTTTTTTTTTTTCATCTGAACCAGTCCTAGCAGAAAGGAAGTAAAACCCTCCCACCCCCCTTGAAATTTAAACATACCAGTCTGTGGGCCCTGGAAAAGTTTGTGTCAATATAACTCCATTGTAGAGTGAAAAGGACCTCAGAAACAGACTCCATTGCCAGTCCACCACGACTAACTTCTTGTTTAACCCTTCATAGTTTCCACTGTCTGAACAGCATCTAGAACTCTCTTCCAAGTTGCTGGACATATATCCCGACAGTAGAAAATCCAAAATGTGTTCTTGCCCAGTGAACACTGGCACTGCTTGTAAAGTCTGAACAGAGTGCTCTTGTCTAACGAGGTTGGCCAAGCAGTCCTGCTTTAGCTGCCAGAGCTTCGTTCTGCTGAATATGGTATTCCTGAAATCTCATGGAGATCCTTTGTGTCATTTTTAAATACTTCTGTAGGCAGTGATCTGCACACGTAATCTAGAGGAACAGGGAAACAGAAGGCTTCAAACAGTAATTAAAACACTCCCCCAAACAGGACCCAAAATATAATCATATACAGGCATAAATGATTAGGTGACTACGTCTCATATTCTGTGTTAATGCTCAAGATGACAGGCTAATTGTGCACAGCCCCTCCGTGCAGTGAAAAAGGTACAGTTTTGTTTTTGAGGGATGTCTGATTATTGAAAGATAAAAGATATTCTCATATGAAAGTCTTCATGGAAAACATCTCAGATCTAGGAGATATTACCATTTCATCACTGGGCTCCTCTCATGAAATTAAAGTATATAAAGCATTTTATTTTGCAATACTAAATCTATGAAATTAGTATCTTCTCTTTTTTTAGTATATGTTTGTAAACAGAATTATTTTTGACAGCCAAATACAGTCTACTGTGTACTAGCTCAGTTTAACCTTTATTTGACCTTGTTCCCATTATCTCTATCAGTCTTCTTCTGCCTGCTTGGTTAAGCTTCACAAAAGCAACCAGAGTACCCGCTGAAGTTCTATCAGTCAGCTGGACAGGGAAATAAATACCAGAGCCTATTCCACCCATGGTATTATTTTTTAAATTTAGAGGTTTTTTTTTTTTCTTTAAGTGTAGAGAAAGAGTTATGAGATTCCTTCTGAGCAACAGTTCTACCAATTGAACAGTCTGTATCATGGTTCTAAACCTTGCTATCACTGTAAGAATTAACAAATCTAGACAGAAAGACAACCACTTTGCATGATTATTAGAAAACCAGAAATTGCTTTGATTCTTCTCAGTATAAAGGGATGTGAAAAGCAGAGGGACGGAAAATGAACAAGACAAAACAAAACTATGCAGCTACGCACACCACCCAGCACCCGTCCTTGACCTGGCATCAGCTACAGCAAAACCTGTTAAGCAGGAGTTAAGTCTGACTAGGAAACAAATTCTGGAACTACCCCAAGCCACTGCTCCCAGTGGGCCATGGTATTTGTGATACGGTGCCCTGGGAAGTCCAGACTTGCAGTGCAGACTTGCTGTAGGGCAAGAGGTGAGAAACCGTTTTTTCAAAGGTAGAATCTCAAAGGAGATTCATGGAGGTATTCATCTTAATTATTTAACAAGAAATTACAGCTTTAAATAGGAACATGGTAATTTCCATATCAGATCAGACTAGCGGTCCATCTGGACCAGTGTCCTGTTTCTGGCAGGGGCCAAAGCCAGAGGCTCTGCAAGTAACCCCATAATGGATAATTATGGGCAAAACTTCCCATAAGAACGTTTCTTCCTAGTCTCCATCATTAACTGATGGCTCCTGTGCAGCCAGACAGGGCCCCTCTGCAGATCATAGAAGGAAAAAAAAAAGAGGCAGATCAGAATCTATGAATATTTTTTGTATCTAAATAATCTTAAGTTTAATTCCCCTGCAATAAGCATTCCTTGGTTTTGGATCCCAGATCTTTAATGAAAGACTATATAAACCATTGTTTTTAAAGAAGTTCTAATAACACTTCTGGTAGCAGAAGAGAGAAGTACAACCCTCTACTGAAAATCAAATACCATCCCAGAAAGGTATAGAGGTTGTGCCACTAACACTTCTGTCAGTTCTGTTAACTGACACTCCTTGTTTTGTTCAAGCAATTCAAAATGGGTTTGTAAAAGACAGTAACAAGGCGCTATCCAGAATAATTCTGACCACCTGTAGTCAATAAAACAGAGAAGATCAGGGAAACAACTAATCTGCCTTGTTTCTCCTAAGAAAGCTTTTTTTAGTGCAGCAAAACAGAAGCTGAAAGGAGACAGGATTTTTGCCTGTGCTGAGGAGTTAAACTCCAAGGAGGCACAAAATTCTCAAAAACAATGTTAGTTTAAAACTTTATAGTTCTTTTTTCCCCTGCCAGCAGAGTCAAACAAAGGTTATTAGACTTTTAACCAACAAAATTATGAGATTCTGAAACACCCTCTCAAGAGGAGAGGCAAAAACCATGCAATTAATCTTAAAGAGCTTACTCTTTTTTGTAGATGACTATGTGATGGAGCTCCCTGCAATGCAGAGAAGTGGATTTAACAGCCAGAGCTCTGGAGGCCTATGCTTCTATGACTCACTACAATGCAGGGAACGTGGGTAGGTAAACAAGTATTTCAGCAGGACTCTACCTTCAAAGAGCGAGATGCAGGCTGTAGGTGGGCAACTTCCATGTCCACAAAGATACCACCCATCAGAAGCTGAGGCACAAGAACCTCCACTGATAGCTCAGAGAATGAAATACACAGAATTGCAATGAGCAGCCAATACTCAAGTGAGATCGGGAAGATCCCCTCAGTGTGTGCATACTGAAAAGACAACAATGACAAAACCTCAAGAGGTCCAAGCCCATAGTTTGTCTGTAGCCAATGATCTAACACATGAAAAGCATTTGGCTTTGGTTGGTTGGTTTCCTTTTTGTAAACAGACTGTTAGGGTGCAAAGAAGTATTTGTCATCACCTTTGGACATATTTGGAGAAGCAAAACTACAGACAAGCTATTTCTTCCACTACCTGACTTCCTTTCTCACTTGGAAGTTACACACCAGACGCCTATACTCCACTGAAGACTGCTACCTAGCTTTTTAGCTAGCTGAGAGATCAAAACCTTCCCAAGTTGCCTCTGAAATTTAAATGCTACACAGCAATTCTACCAAAGGGTCATTAAAAGCATTTACCTACCTCTTCTGGTTTAACCTCTCTGCTAGTGAAATCCTTTATGCAATCCAGGAAGCAGTTTTCTGTAAGTTTATTGTACGTTCCAAGAAACTCCTTGAACTATAAATAAAAATTGGACAATGAGTATTAAGAAAGTTCTACATTAATTTTTCTTACACACAGCTGCATGAGCCATCTGGTGACACTAATATTGAAAGGACAAATCACTAGAGAAATTTACTATCAGTCAGAAGATTTCAGCACCAAATGCTGCTGGTACTCAAATCAGATACTATATGGTGTCTGTTGATGGTCAAATCTTTAAATTTGGGTTGCTACAGAACTGGCCTTAACTCAGATGGTAACTTAAACTTTTTGCCCTTCTTCATGCCGAACTGGCCTTAACTCAGATGGTAACTTAAACTTTTTGCCCTTCTTCATGCCCTACACCTTTTACTCTACATGACAAAGATCTCCAAAGCCACCACTCATGAATACATCATCTTACCTGCTTGATCTGATCAGATTCTGATATTTGTCCAGCCATATTCTACCGCCTGTGATTCACTCACCTATTCTGGAAATAAAAGTCGAGTTTCACCAAAAAAATCATACATATATCTGCACATTTTACAACAGAATGGACTTCCACATGTTCTTGAAGTGTGCTTAAATGCAACTTTGCTAACAAACTTTCAAGCCATCCACTTGAAGAACAAGTTACCTATTTGAAATGTATTCAGTTAAAAGAACATCCAAGAATTCCAGGTATGAAACCTTCCCAGATCCACCTGTTAACTGCTATTCTTTAAACACTTCTTAAGCACTTCAGACAGTTAAAGTAATTTTTTAAAAAAAGGTATTTTATAAATGCTTTCAAACTCACAAAGTAAAACTAGGTCAGGAGTGGGGGAGAAGCAAGCAACAACATTCTCTAGCATTATAGTTTCAGTGACTTTAGATGTAATCTGTAAAAACAGTAAAGAAAAAAAGGCAAGTATAAAATGGTAGCCACTCTGAATAGATGCAGCATAAGCCAGCTTGCACCAGAGAAGACGATGTCTGGTTTCTATGTAGCTGCATTCTCACCAAAATTAAACTAGAGCAAATGTTCTGGTCATTGAATATAGTGAATTAAATGCAAGAAAATGTAGAAGAATGAGAATGGCCTTAAAGGAAGTGAAGCAGACAAAGAAAAAGGGAAGAATGAACAGCCATGGATCCAAGAATTTAAGCAAGCATCCTCAAGGAAGACTCATATTCCTAATCCAACAGGGTAAACAAGTTAATACTTGAAAGCATCCCTGCAGGTTTCCTAGAATACTGAAAGCTAGTCTTCCTTCTCCCTTAGTTTACACATTACCTAAGACCTATCACAGATGACAATGCAAGCTAGTATTACATGTTGACAAGAACAAGATCCTTCAGTCTAACTCACATCAACTTGTGGAAGAAAAATTAGCACTGAAGTGTAATCACTTTGTGAAAGAAGTTCCTTTAGCCCTTTAGCAAGGGCTACTTACAATTGATCTTGTATTATGCTTTGCCAAATTTTGAGCGAGACATTCATGTTTTAGAAAGCTTAAACTACTCCAGTCTCTTGGCAGGGTAGGAGCGGGCAAGAGGGCAAGCAAGCTTTCTGAACAAGAACAAAAAGACATTAGTAATTATTTCTACAACAGAAGGAAAACTAAGCAACTAAAAATAGCACTATGGAGCTCTCACAAGCATGCTCTCTCCCTACAGCCCCTCCAGTAGCAAAGGGATTAAAACATCTGCCTCTTAACATTACACTTTATCATTACACAGGAAGCCAATCCAGGGATTGGAGGTAAAGAGCACATATAATGCTTGGATTTAAGATGCATACCCCCACGACCAAGAATTCCTCTTGGGCAGTAGGTCACACAGGTTACCCTTAAGGAGAACCTACAGGATATGGTTGCTCAGAAAAAACAAGGCATTATTCAGGTTAATGTAAACCTCTAACTTGTTTTAGAAGTGGACATGACTGTCATCTGAGACAACAACTAGTGAAAATGGATGGCAACTCCACTCTCATTTCTCAGCCTGTTAGAAGAAAAATCAGTGACAATTCTATAAAGACAGTTTAAGTAGATTATGAAAGAGCTAGAAACTGCAGAGAACAGGAAAGACTTTTGTCCTCTCCCTAGCACAGAAAACTAAAAGCTTCAACTGTGCCATTTTCTCACACTCAGCATTGCTTCATTATGCTTGTTTATTTATAACAAACCTGATCTTTGTTCTTCTGCGACTAGTTAGGCAAGCTTAAAATTACAGATTTACTGAACTGCAGTTCCATAAAGTGTTTACACTTGCACTTGGGAAATAGCTCTGATTTAAGTCAGCACAATGGCGCTACCTGATTTTAAGTGTTTGAAGCACTTGTCCCTCTACAGGTTTTTTACACTTCTCACACAGCAGGCAGTGAAATTACATGGCTCTACTGCGCCTCTTCAGTAGCTATAAATTATGGGCAGTTGCCTTAACAGCTAAAAATGCACTACCTGAATGTTACCAGGAATGTGCATATCTGGTTTATTCTTAAAGTCTGTTAAATGTATCATTTGAAGTTTGCCTGTTGTTTGTCCCCTTCCCCCTCTGTCTGTGAAACAAGCAAAAGAAAAAAAAAAAGTGATGAAAAAGCCCATTACGGGGCTTGGCACCGTGACTAACGCACCGCAGAGCTTCTTACGTAGCTGCTCAAACAACTCCGGCATGCTTCAAGGTTTAAGCCTACGCAGCCTGGATTACTTTCCGCTGGGCTAAAAGTGAATTGAAAATTTGGCATTGCACTTTTAAACATGTCACACTGAAGGAAGCAGCTATCTCTTGAGTAAACCTCTACAACAAGGGCCACGTGGTCTGGACGTTCTGGTTCACCAGGAAAGTAGCAACAGCTGGGAAGTTTCCCTTCTTGAAAGGCCCTGGAGCTCTTCCAAGTGTGTTTTGATGTTCTGAATAGACATTCTTTTAAGATAAGCCTCTCTGAGCAAAATTAGAAGTTAAGGATAACTTGAGGTTTTGATTTCTCATAGGCATCACGGGTTTTCCATCCTCTTACCAAAGATAATAAAGGCTTCAGACTATTCAAACCTATTCTCTGTGCAAGATCCATCCCAGCTCCCAGCCCCATTTTAGAATCTGGAAAATGCCTCTAATATTTCTTTCTGCTGTGGCTGCCACTCCCATTGCCATGGAAACACAAAATCACTACAGAATGACAGCTTTTTTTTAAAAGGTAAAGCTTGTTTATTAAATAAAAACAGTGATTAGGTTAAGTCTTCCTAGCTAACCTGGGTCATTCATCTGTTTCCACGGCAGGAGGAACACGAGCCAGAACTAGAGAGGTCAAAACTCCTCTAAAACATCTTAGACGTGGGAATACAGCTTCCCCAGCTCTATCTACTGACCTTCAGAAGCAGTGTCTAGTACCTAATCTTGAGTCGACTGTATCCTTTCCCATGGAAACTAAACAAGAACTGTGTTTTGGGTTTTTTCAACGAGCTACATTTTACTGGGGGAGAAGGGCTGTGGAGAGACACTGTAAATCCATCACACTTGTTATCCCAATTAACAATCCGAATTAGGTGTAGGTACAACTACTCTATACATGGAAGGCTGCAATTTTTTTAAATCTTGGCTTCCAATTGTACACACAGAACACCACAAGTGTTTCTGCATGTGCGTAAAAAGGACAAAGAATAAAAATATCACGTCAAAGAAATGCATTAAAATAAAGCACCCACAGCTTGTGGAGAAAGTTGGGGTTTTTTAATAGTTTGAAATTACTAGGTTAGAACTTGATTGACATCAGATTTAAAAAACCCTCATTGATTTAAACAGCTCTTTTACCAAATCTAATCAAACTACAAATACTCCCACTGCTGTGTGCCTGAGCAACCAACTCTCCATCCTGTACCAGGCAAGAGAGGCAGCAGTGACAGCCCTGCTGTGTCGGCACAGCCCAGCTCTTCCCCCCACCTAGGTCAGGTACAGCCACTTTCCTTCCAACTGGTGCTTGCAATGTAGTTACACAGAATCTTGCTTCTCATTCCACACGCTACAGTCAGCCTTCAGAGGCATGTGGTGAGATGAGAAAGGTCAGAACGTGGCTGGATAATAAGGTGTACCTGGTGCACAGGTTATTGTGATTCGTGATCACATGGCTGTGGGCTAGACCCTGTTCTGAAGAAAAAAAACACCAATGGTAGAAGTTATCTCTTGACACCACAAGCAAATTAACATAGTAAGTCTGAAATCAAACACCCTGAGAGCGTCTTGAACAGACTGAACACAAGCAAGGGCATCTGTCCTGGGAGAAAATATATATTTTTCCGTAAGTTTTCTCCTATTTAAGTTAGATTAGGCTTCACTGATACTTGTGACCCAGTAAGATCGAAACTTGAGATGGAGATAAAACAATTTCACCTCGTGTTTGTGTTGGGGTTTTTTTGTGGGTTTTTTTTTTTTTTTTTTCTTTTTACTACAGCCTTCAGTTATTGCTTTCAAGGGCACCTTGAGTTTCTTTACCTAAGGAGATACTCGCTAAGCCAAGCCCCAAGCCGACAGGCCCAGCGCCCGCCAGCCCAGTGCGGGTACACGAGGGCGCCCCTTTCCCTCCATCCGAGCCGAAGAAAAAACGCCCCGGCACTAGGAAAATGCCCCCAAAAGGACGGATTTTCCCTCATCCGCGGGACCTTTCCCGTCCCTCCGAGCCCAGCACAGCGCCGCCCGCCCCGCCTCCCCCGGTACCGGCCGCACCTGCCGGCTGCCCGCGGCCTGCCCGTCCTCGCAACCCGCGCCCTGCAGACGCCCGCACCTCACCGCCGCGGGGCCTGCCGTGAGGCGGCGGGGCTGCGCCGGGCTGCCCGGGGCGGCCGCTGCTTCCCTCCCTCCCTCCGGGGGCGTCCCCCTCAGGAGCGCCGCCGCCCGACCGCGCGCACTCACCCGCACCGCCACGAGCCCGGACCGCGCGGGAAAGGCGGGGAGGAGCGCGGCCCGGCCGCAGCAGGCCTGCCGGCCCCGCCGATTCACCACGCGGCGAATCGGCAAGCGCGGACTCACCGACAGCTTTACTCTCCTCGCCCGAGGCGCAGCGCTCTTACCTGCCCCCCCCGCTGCCCTACAGGGAGCTTCGGGCGCAGGTTTCCTTCCGGACACTATTGAGGAACGGACCCCGCGCAGCCATGAGGGAGCGCTGCTGCTATAGCAACAGGCGCTTCCGGTGCGGGCGGCGGGGAGCGGGCTTGGCTGGGCCTCTCTGTCCGCCAGGCCGCCGCGGAGGGCAGGCGTGCCCGGGACGCGGCGGGGAACCGTTCCTCGGAGCCTTTAGGCCGCTTTCTCTGCGCGGGAGCAGGCGGTGAGGCGGCGGTTGCTGCCGCCGTAGCGCCCGGCCCGTAGGGACAGGCTGTCAGGGTGCTGCTTGTGGGCTCCCGTCCAGAGCTGCGTGATGAGAGCCTCATGGAAGCGGAAAGCAAGTCCAGCCTCAGCCAGGACTCCCTGGCCAGTCTCACGGCGGGCGACGTGCTCATTCACTCCACGGGTGTCCGCAGGGACGTTGAAGGAAGTCCACAACTCATTGAAGCTGTGACAGGAACTGGTGGCCGTATGAAAAAAGTGGCGATCGCTGTCAAGAAGCTGCGTGAAGTTGTTTCTCCCTGCCAGGCAGCTGACGCGGCTTTGGCTGGAGCCGGAGCCCCCTGCGTGCCTCCAGCCTTGGTAGCAAACGGGGCTCCCTGTGGGGGAGCACCCCACGGCCCCCCCCGCGGCACGGCACCAGGTGCGTGATTTCCCCTGAGTGTTCCTCTTAGGTTTGAGGTAAAATCGCCGTGTAATATTTTCAATCATGTATTAGTTTTATAATTAAGGACTTGTTGTATCCTGGTACTGCAAGTGTCAACGCTCTTTCAAAAGCTGTGTGTGTTTATTTGTTTCCCAAAGTGTGTTTTGCACGTGAAAAGCGAGTTGTGCGGGAGGAGGTGGTCAGTCAGAGCTCCGTTAACAGAACTCCAGTCCTGACTCCAGATTCCTAGTCCTTAATTAATAGGCAGTTATCATCCTGTATCAGAGGAATCATGTCTGTCGTTGTGACTATTTCTCAAATATACTGGGCAGGAATGTTTTAGGCAGCATCAGAGGATAAAACAGTGTACGTGTGCAGGGACCTAAAGAAGAAGGTTAACCAGATTGATGCCTTTCTAGTCCGTCACAGTTTTTAATGCACTTTGTAGCTCATCTTTTTAGACACCATAAATATCTTTTCAATTTTATAACTAAAGGTATGGTCAGCAAGAAAATCTGTGCCTAACAGGTATTGCTCCTGCCAACAGACAGCTCTGAGTAGTCCCAGTATTTGGGCCTTCTTTGGGTTTTCATGGAATTTTGTGAATTATTTCATGGTTTTATACTGGAAGAGCGATCTAAAGTCTTTTAAACACTTCTCTTTCTCTGCTACTTTAAAGATGATTTTTTTTTTTTCTGGAGAGCTTGAATTAGCAGATGTTGAAGCTATTGCTGTACAGTCTTGCCTTTTTAAAGAAATGTTTATTGGAGACTTGAAAGGTAATAAATATTAGATATTGGAAGCAGGCATTCTGAGACAGTCATGCAGCTCTAGTCTTTTTTAATTTGCAGAGTTTTTGCAGGTTTTATGAAACAATATGAGTTTCAGAGCTGGTCAGTTAAACAACTATTCAAAAAACTCTTAGAAAGAAACGAGTTTCCCTGCTATCTACCATAATTTTACATTTTACGTGTTAAAATTATTTTTTTTCCCTTGCAGTCTTGGAAAGCAAATGAACAAACCAACCCTACCCCTTCTAAAACCCACCTGCTTGACACAAAAAAAGTATACTGGTCAGCTGCCTCTACCAATGAAGCTCACATAGATGAATAAACAAAATGAAAAAAAAATTCTGTAACTGTAAAGAAAACCTATCTGTAGTAGTATTAAGTAAATAATTTTAAGTTTTTTTTAACAGAATGAGACTGTAGTGATGATATACCATGTACTCTTCAAATTCAAAACTGAAGCAATCTGTGCTACTTATCTAGTCAGAATGTACATTTTGTTTCTTTAAAATACATACCAATTACAGTCTTTGGGGAAGGGATTTTAGTCTTTTTGGGGTCAAGGCTCAAACAGCTTCAAAAGATGTTATTTTTATCGTGGTAGGAAGACATACTAGTCTCTGACATAATTAAAGTGTGTACTGTCCTCAGTGTCCTTCTGTAAGATATGTTATTGTATAATTGTCTCTCTAGACAAGTAACTTTCTATGTCCCTATGATCTTTAGACTTGAATTTGAGCTAGACATTTAATTTTTTTAATGCTCAGTTTTCCAGATAGTTTTTCATATCTTGTAAAACAAGCCTATAATCCAGGTTCACAGAATTCATTAACGTTTGTAAGCTTCAGCTTGATGACTGTGGTCATTTGTGTTATGAAAGTCATTATGTTTAGATATTCAAAAATACAGGCAGAGGAAATGTGGAGATTTGGGTTAGTCAAGATATACTGAAAATGCATAACAAATCATTATGACCACAGTAAAACTGCTTTTATTTTAGGAGTCCCAAGTACTAAAGGACGTCCAGAACGCCAGCTGTCAGTAGAAGATTCTACAGAGCCCATGTTTTTATCACAAATGGTAAGAAGAGTTACTGGTGCTTCTTGCAATTCCTAACTAAGAGAACCACATTTTTCTTAAAAAGTTGTAGCTTCTGTAAAAGCATAGCAAGTTTTCAGCTCAGCTTCTGCGCAATAACTGTGCAGCTGCTTTCCTCTTTGAGTCGCTGCTAATGTGATATTAATGCTGAAGTGCTTGGAGGGGCTCTGTTTACTGTGCTACCTGTTGCATAGTTAGTACCAAGGCTTGTTTTTAAATTTTAGTGTAATTCTTACCTTGAAAAGGCAGTTATACAGGGCACAATATTTGTTAAAAGTCCTAAAACTTTTTGTATTTTTTTCCTCATCATATCATAGATAATGAAATAGACATTAGTTTATATGGAACTCTGTGATACTTACAATTCAAAGGCTTATTTCCTTTTGGTTTGTTTGTTGTGCCTTACATAGAATGGAAACTTAGGTCTAGGGCATGCAAAGATAAAATTAACCTATGCTGTGAAAGGATTGCAGCAATGTCTCTGCATGGCTCAAAGTAGACGTAGTGAGCTGAATAAAAGTCTCAGAAGTATGGTGGAGTACTCCACTGTCAAACAAAGTTAAGGAAGAGATTTTTGGCTTCCTAACTTGCCTTTATGACTCCTCATAGACTTTGATTATTCATGGATTCCACTTCAAGATAATTCAGGTGTGTCCCTTTGGTTCCACAGTCAGTGTTCTGAGCGCTCAATTCTGTGTGCATGGGTAGTCCTGAATTGTTTGAGATTAGCTACTTGTACCAACTTAAACACATATAGTTTCACTACTACTTTCTTGGCCATAAATGAGGACAATACACTTAATCAACACTTAGAGTATATACTGTTAATTTGAATTGTGTTTCTAGGGTTTTTGTCCCTAAAATGCTATATAAGTTCTTGACTACGAGGTCCAGATGATTCTGAGGTAGAGATCTTAACATGTTTTGTTCCAAGTCCTTGTGTTAGTGTGTGGAGAGGCGTACATTTGTATATTCAGCAATTCCATCCACTTCTAAAATTTTGGCCAGTGATACCAGAGGTTTTGATGTATGCTTATGCTTTTTCGCTCTTCTTGTTCTGAAGGATTATCCTAGAGAAACTGCAGTACAAGAAGATCCTTCACTGCTACTGGAAAATAGCAGAAGACCTGAAGGTAAGACACACCAAGGTACTGCTACAGCCCCTTTTTTTGTAAGAAAACCGATGAATTAGAGGAAAAGGGAGCTTTAATTTTATCTTAGGTATTTTTCTTCAATATAGAAACTTTTGAGTGAAAATACTGAAAGGTATCTTTGATAAAAAGATGGTAATTGTAATTTACATTCTTAAATTTTGCAAATTTTACTTCAGTCTTGCTGGCATTACTCTAGCTTATGTCACTCTTGTGATTAACTGAGAGGGACTTCTATCAGTGCCCCAGAATGTTGAGATTCCTTTTTCTATTCGAACTATTCATGTCTCTGAATAGACAATTTGAAGGGGGACCTTGTTTGGATGCGTTTTCCCGTTGTGAGTAATTGTACTATGAATGCATATTTTTCTGCCAGCAAGCTATGCCATAAAAAGTGTATTTTTAATCCTTAAGAATCTAACAAATCACACTGTCGATGCCTTTTCTTATAACTTCTGAATCTGCCAGTTGGTTTCAATCAGATTTGGGAAAGTGAAGACTTTTTAAAGAAAATGCACTTCTGCAGGTTTCTTGGATATCTGTGGCTGTGTAGAGGAAAGAAACACAAATCAATACCCCCATTTAAGGCCAAAAATCAATATTTTAGCTTCCTCTTTTACATTCACAGAGGCAGGAGCTAGCTGGCTTATCAACATGTGTGTACTAGCTGTGTGTAATCAACAGCAGAGAAACACTGAACCTGCCAAATCAGTGGATGAAGGAGAGCCTGTAATCCTTTTAGCATAATTTAAAGCAATTAAGAAAATTTGTTATAATCTACGACTGTGGGGAAATATTCATATCACAGTTCTATTTTTTTTAATTAAATTTTTTTCAAGTTAGAATTTGCAGGGATTTTTTTGAATGGGTTGTCTGAGCTCCTGTTACCATTTATATGGCATTTTCCCCAAAATTTTATGAGGGTAAGGTATTTTCATTTTCACAGTGTACTAAAATAGATTTAATTGATACCAATGTTCAATACTAGATAAAATTGTGTTAAATGAAGCCTACCATTACTCTCTTCATGATTTAGGTCTGCTACTTAGTGAAGGGAAACAGTTTGTTATTGGAATAGATAATGGAGTTTGTGCAGGCAACAGATTCTTTGCAGCAAAATTGTACATGTTGTTGAAATAACGCTTTATCTACCTCCAAAATAGACATTTTGTGTCAGTTAACCTGACAAAGTATATTTTATGTTCTTCCCCACAGATGATGTTTTTATTTCTCAGTATGCTACTGGTCAGAAAGAAGCTTTGAGAGCAGTATTAAAGCAAAAGTAAGTATGTGGTGTTGATAGTGTCTCAGCTGTTGTTTCTGTACAGATATACTACAGCACTGCTACTTCAGTTTCTGCCAAAATGCAGGAGAACTGCATTTTTCCTGGTAAGGAAAAAGTATTCTTCGTTGTTCTCTGTTAGTATTCTTTTTCTGTCTATGAAGGTGTTTTCAGTTTATTTTATTATTTAGAGCTCACTGGAATATCTTGTTTATTTTGCATATTTTTGGTAATGCCTTTAGACTATTTGAATTAATGATTTCGTGATACAAAAGGCAAGATCTGCTGTGATAGATAGTTCGTTTTGTGCTAAAACCATATAATATTTTAAAAGACAGATACAGACACGTGCTGTTTATCCGTAGGCTGGAAGTCTTGAAGATCAGAAATTTAACTGGACTTCACTATTAGTACATTGAATTTTGCAAAATGCAACCTGTAAACATATTCTTTGTTCAGTTGCAGTCATCACAGGGAAATGCCTTTTGTATTAGAATATGTAACATAATCCTGAGAAATTTCTTGTGTCATGGTAAAAGATGAGAATAGAATTGTTTCTTAGGTGTCAACAGCTTCAAGGGAAAATGCTTGTATGAGTAGTGATATCAATGCCACATGTGGGAAATCATTGACTTGGAGGGGATATGGAGAAAACAATGCTATTTACAGGCACTTGTTTATTTTTATAGAACTCAAAATACTCCTGTCCTTAAGGAGGTGAAGGTGCAGCTCTTAGGAAATACCTCCGCAGAAAAAAAGGAAAGTGTTGATCATGACACCAGGTCAGCACACAAGGAAGTCGATTCTGCAACAACCATTGCAGCAGCAACTGCTGCTGCAATTGCTACTACAGCTCCGCTTCTTAAAGTGAGTAGCTTGGAGTAATATTAGTTCTTTGTCCACTTAAAGTAGTGGATGTTCTAAGCAAGCCTGAAATTGTTGGTAGTAGAGCCAGAGAGACTGAATGTGTCTGCTTACTGTTCTGTGTGTTAGTAATCTCAGATTTATTGACCAGTATATGAGAGAACTAATTTGGATTTAGCTAAATGGGCAAATGGACAGAGAGCATTTGATTTATCTTTTAGAAGAATTTCATAGTATTGCTAAACCACCAAATGTTAGGGCTAACTAGTGTTTTATTTGTGTCTTTTGGGAAGCAAATCATTCAGGAAGGATGTTTTTTTTCTTTTCATGCTTGCACTGCTTTTGCAGTAACATTTTTTCCCTTCCCTTCCTTTTTTTTTTTTTTTTCTTTCTCTCTTGCAGGTTCAAAATGATTTGGAAGCAAAGGTTAACTCAGTTTCAGCATTACTTCATAAACTGCAGGAGACAGACAGACAATTGCAGCATGTTGCTGAACAGCAAACAAATATGAAGGCTCAACATGAGAAGCCCCACTGTCACGAAAGAGTCAGTGAGCTTGAAAAACAAATGAATGCTTTCATGGTGCAACGGATTCAGCATTTGGAAAAGTTACAGGAGCAGCAAATGAATATTCAGGTATCTAAGTAACAATGCAGAAGCTTTAGCTTAATCATTTCTTCTGTATCTCAGTGTTAATGTTACAGTAATTTGGATTGTATCTTAGTATTAGAAAGAAAGAAAGATCCAGTGGCCAGCACATGAGCTTAGAGCTTTTTGGGAAAAGGTTTATTTCTGATTCTGTCCCAGATATCTGCTCCCTCCCCACTAATTTTTGTGTCTGTGGAAAGTAAATGCAAAAATTGTGAAATGTTCTCATTCTCACTAAGAAATTGTTTAGACCTCTGTTAATTGAGGAAACTTTCATTTAACAAATAGCCAGTCAGATTAAAAATCTTGGCGACAGTTATAAATAGTTTCTTCAGAGAGTCCTGAGTGCTTTTTTAAAGGCAGAATAATGTCCGAGCATGTCTGTATTCCAACGTTGTTCCAAATTACTTTTCTCTCAAATAGCATGGTAAAATCTGTTTGATATGATTACATAGCAAGTATTCACGTTTAGAGTTTTACTTGGGGAAACTAATGCATATGTCAGGAATACTTTGTAATTTTGTCTCTTAGTCTCATCTCATCAGCTCTGCAGTCAACAGGGGTGGCTTCCAGCAAATTCACCTCCCTCCTTCCTCCAGTCTCATGATGGCAAAACAATCTGAGAGGCCAGAACAGCGATTGCTTGCTAACGAAGTATCTTCGTGTCAGAGAGGTTTATTTCCTACCAGTGGTGTGCCTGCCCAAGGTGAAGACAAATTCTTAATGTCTTATTTTCAGTATTAGTTTTGCATTCATTTTCCATTACTATTGGATTGTACATCACATCAGTAACGAGTAGTAAACATTTCGTATGTATAACTGATTTTATTGCCTAATATACTGTATAACTTATACCACATATTCTGAAAACGTTCCAGTTTTCATTAAAATGAGAGTTTACTAAATGCCTACTCTGCACCAAGAGAGACCTAGGCTTAACCTAAAATAATCTTACTGAGAAATAATCTGTATGGAAGCTTGTAGCGAACTAATTCATAGTACAGTCGGGGGATTTTTTTGATCCCTTTCTAATAGCACTCGGAAGTATGAAATTTTCTTCCTGTTAACTTCTTTAACTACTTCTGTAATGTTTTGCATTTTTGTGAAAAATTCATAACGTTGGCATGTTTTTGTCCTAGATTTCTTTTCCTATGAAGAAAATTGTTAACATTTAAGTAACTTTACTTTTTTTTTTCTTCCCCCAGAAGCATATTCAAGCCAATTTCAAAGTTGTGGGATTCATAGACAAAAATCTCCTCTAAAGACACCTGTTCCTCGGAGATATGCTCCAGAACCTGTATCAAAAAATGTGAAAATCTCAATGAAAGAAAACTCTGTAACAGAAGAGAAAAATATTCCCAAATCCCCAAGTGAAGGTATTGTGAATAAGACACTCCTGTCTCCACTGTCATGAATAGTATGGCCTGGGGATTATTTGTTGTGATGCTCACCTATTCTGAGCTGTTAGGTTGCTGGCACTTAAAAACGTATATTCAGAATATTTGAAAGTACATTTGGGAAGGGTTAGTTTTGTGAGTAAATTACTCTTAACTAAAGACTTAATGACAGTACTGATATAACCTAGACATGATTGCTCACTGATATGTTTTCTCAGATGAAAAATCAAATGACCATTCATTGTCAGGTTTAAGGAAGATTATATAGAATAATGTAAAACTTGGGAGCTACTCAGTAACTTTGTCTTTATTATTGGTTGAACTGAAAATTTTTTTCCCAAAAACATGGATCCACAGGGTCTCTGGGCTGTTGTAATGAAAACAGCACATGTAAAGCAAATGTGACGTAATTTTCTTTAACTGCTTTTGATCAGTTTAGTGGCATGAAACTCAATTGTGAACAAAATATCAAAAAATAATTTTTTTTAGTTGGTAGTGTTTAGAATTGTTTGAAGATCTAAGATTGAGGAAGAACATTTAAAAGAGCCAGCCGTTGTACTCTTAACCTCATGGACAAAATGCCTGTTTGTATCTTTATTAGATGCTTCTCAGACTGCTGCTTCTATCTCTCTTTTACAAAGCTATCACGTCTTCCTATTGTTCCGTTGGGTCCAGGAATAAATGGAATGGGACAAAGGAAGAAGAACCTTATGTGACCTTATGGACAGAACGTTTCCCTGTGATTCAGTTAATTGCTGTCACAGTTTCATTCATCTGTTTTCTGACTTTGCTAAAATAAATCAATCTTTAAGACAGATGAGTGTGAGTGGTTTTATGTGACTTGTCTTATCTGAAGTAAATCTGTATTTTAAAATTTAAAAAATTATTTTTACTATCCTTGGTGATTAGTCTATAATGGTGAAATATCTGGAAAGGAAAATAAAGTATTAAATATATTGAACAAATTTAACAGTAAATGTGACTTTCTTTTTTTCTGCATTAGGTGAAGGGAGACTTCATGAGCATATTCTGAATTCTCAAGAAATGCCACTGAGGCAAACTGAGTTTTCGGAGAAGGCAACATTAAACAGTAATAAAATGAGATGGCATTCTGAGAGAGGCAGGTAAATAATCCAAATAATTGAGGAAGATTCTTTGTTTGTTTTAATGAAATTGAGAAAGGTGTATTTAGATATTGATGTTGTAATAGTCACTGGTGTGGTCCTTGAGTCTGACAAAGCTCTTCTTGAAGTAAAACACTGGAGCACTGGTATTTCTGTGCTACTTTTGCATTTCTGTTGTACTGAAGGTAGATGAAAGCTTGTTGCTAAGGATAGTTCATCACACCTTTCTCAGAGGTCAGTGGGTGTCACCTGGAGTGCTTTTCTGTCTTCTGAGTATATTTATTCTATTGCAGCAGCTGTGCAGTAGTGTCAGGAAGCCAGCTATACAGGTGTTGTGTTAAAGTGGAGTTGCCGTTGTCAGTGAGACTCCAAGCTGGCTGCTTATGGGAGCTGTTTGGGAACACTTTGTTGGGAAGGAGCAGCATCAGCCTATCAGTTTCTAAGCTTTAGAGTGGGTTAGGAAATTTTTTAAGCCATCCAGTCTGAAACATATTACCCAGGTGATAGTTTGATGTCATAATTTGCCTAATATAATGAGGAACAGCTACATAGATACTGTCTTATTTATGATGGTATAGACAAAAATATTACTTCAAATGGAAAGATATCCAAAGTTCAAATGTTGCTTTATTAGATCAGCATTTTAGATGCAGTTTCACTGTTCAAAATACAAGGTTACAGCTCAAGGTGTTCAGTGGTAAACAGAGAAAACCCAATAACCTGTCTTTAATCTCAGGTGAAAAAGCAAATTCCATTTTATATAAGGGTTTGGTATTCTTGCACTTTAAATTCATGCTCAGTTTCAAAGTTGGCCACTTTCTTGGGCCATGTGAGGAGCTGTGAGACTTTATCAGGAGTGTTTCTCCCATCAGGCATACTGCTTTGCGTACAGACTTATTGCCCGCTTTTGAAAGTTCCTTCCAAAATTGCAGTTCAATTGAGAAAACGGTGAAAAAAGCAGATGATTTACTTCAAGATCTTGGCCAGTTGAGAAGAGAAATGCATGACATGCTACAGGTAAAGTCCATGTTGTCAGAATGACAAAGGGTTTGAATAAGGGGAATAAAAAATGTGGAGAAACAATTAGAGGTCTGGTACTAGTAAAAGTGTTGCTCTTGCTTCTGCCTCTGTAAAAAGACTGACATTTGTTTACAATTACTTGAAATACTGCAGTCTCTGTCTGTGAAGGGGCTTTGAGCCTGAGTAATGTCTCACTGAGAATGCAGTGGACTAGACTGTAGAGGCTCTTAACTGCCATTCTACCAAACATAAATCAGGTTTAAAAAATAAAAAAAAAAGGGGGACATTTTGTTTGTTTGTTTTTGTGGTTTCAGATATTTTCAGTGCCTGTTTTCTGCTTGTTCTCCCTGTGATACTAGAGCTACAGAGCTGATGTAACATTCCCATTTGGGAAAGAACAACGTTCTATTTATCTGCAGTGGACTTTAGGGATGACTTAAGCTACCTCCTTTCTCATTTTGCCATTTGTTTTAGTAAAGAGTGTGGTTTCTAAAGAATTACCTGGTATACATCATTGTATTGTTTCTCATGGTAATGATTTTGTACCTTTGGTGCTAGAATGATTCTGTGCTGGCAACATGTAATTTGGGTCTGACTTCTGAAAATTGAGGGTTTATCTATTTGTTAACCTGGCTTTGTGTGGAAGCAAGGTATACTGGATCATTTAGCCTGTCTGCTGTGGTCCTCTATGTTCTTGTAAATATAAGTGATGGGAAAGAAGAAAGACTTTGAATATCCACAGGTTTGTGAATTGGCTTGGAACATGATAGCTTTGGTTCTATTGGTTTGTTTTGTGTTTGAAGGTTTCAGCTTGTGTATTTCCATAAAAATACTGTGTATTAATGCCAGTTATTTGTTGCTGTATCTTTAGAAAACATAACTTCAGCTGTCCTATCTTATAGTATAGCTGATGCATTGTTTCATAGATTTTTCTAAGATATTAGTGGATTGCATCTTTAACTGTTTGTACTAGTAAGAGAACAGATGCCACGTGCTCCGTTTATGTTGCAAATATTTGCTTACAGCTGTTGTTAAAAACTTAATTGAGTAACATACCTTAGTGTAGGCAACAGAACAGCATGAGATGGAGAAGGAATGGCAGGCGAGAGAGATGCAGTTGACATAAATGGTTTCAAATGCGTGGGAGAAATGCCCACTAGGTTTGTCATACAAGCACATGAAAGGCCTGAATTAACTGAGATAGGTTGCGATGGAACAGAAGGTGGTGCTCTAATCCAAAAGAAGTGTGCAGTGAGATTTAAATTCATTGTGCCCATTTAAACTGATCAAATATCTACTCTAGATTTTTACTTTGACAGCTCTGTCTTTAGATAAGTTTCAACAGCTCTGCTCCTGTCTTTTTAGGAAGCAAATTCATGGAAATCAGACATGAATGACCTTACTAAGGTATACCCTGAATTTTTATGTTTTGTTTTTTTTAAAATACTGTAATACTGAAATGATTTTGAATATGCTTGCAATGAGGTAACACTACAGTAACCATTGCATACCTGTATTTCTTTGAAAAGGTTGCTATTATGTACAGATTACATTACTCAAAGTAAGACTGAACTTGTTCTTTGACTTGTCTTATTTAATCTTAGTGAACTCCTTTGAGGGAATAATACAAATGTCAGGCAGAAAGCTGCCATCTCAAATGGATTGCTAATATAATTACCATTTCATGATCTGGGTCTAACTGGCAAGTCTACATCATTTTACAATTGAATATGTATCTGTATTCCCTACATTTTCTCACAGACTTCACCTGTCTTATTGAGCTAGTGTTTGTGAAAAATTTTAATTTTAAACCCGTACAAAATTGGTAAATGATTAGGTATATTGTTTTTTTCTCACAAGGCAAAACCAAGATCATGGGATCAGTGTGTCGATTTCTATTTTGTTATGTCCATTGTGCTTTGGCAGTACACCTGTTAGAATATAAACTTTTGTTTAATTCTGATTTGATAAAGAGTAGCCTTAAAGCCAAAACAGATTTGTGAGATTTATTTTTTTTGTTTAATCAGCTGATGCTTTCAGAGTTTACCCAAGTTTGGGTATTTTGCTTTTGTTTTGGGGTTTCTTTTTCTTTATGTATATTTATCACTTTTTAAAAATGTTTTTGTTTCCTTTCTGGAAAATGAAGCACTCTGTTTGTGGACCTCAGGGTTTCATCAGGGATGTGAGAATTATAGCTGTATGGCTTCTTGTTTCCCATGTACTTGTGTCCCTTCCTTTTGTATATAGCAGCTAATATATGCTTGATTTTTATCTCTGTAAAAGGGTTCTGCAAAGTAAAAGGCTAATAGTTGCTTCGTCGTTTCTTCTGAAAAGTGAAAATCAGTGAAAGGAGAAGATCATGGTGCTGTTGAGGGGTTTATTTTGTTGTTATAACTTACATATATTGCTTGATGTTTCTCGGAGTGGATTGATGCCAAATGAGTGCATATATTTAGAGGACTTTCTATTTTATTAGGCTTGTTATTATACTTAAATACTGTTACATGGAGAGATTTGCATGTGATACTTCATGTATCAGATTGCCATCTTTGCACATGCTTATTAGCTTCATTAGCCTTCCATCTCATACATTACATCATTTCACATTTGAGAGCTTTTGGATGTCTCTCCATTTGCTTGACTTTCAAATGTATTTCTCACATACTGAATGTTCTTGAGTAGTTGAAGTTGCTGATAGTACACATGGACGGTATTTCATATGATGGGCATTGTTGTGATAATAGATTAATAGGAATTCTGATCAGTGTGTAGAAAATTGAAGTTACAGTCTCTGATTAAAAGCTAGAGGTTCTGTTTCAATTTTAGTCAAAAAAGCCTACTGTTGCATCTGATCTTCCTGAACATCATCTGCTCAATAAACCATCCATCCTTCAAAATGTTAAAGTGCCAAAATCTATACTGAGGGATGCCGAAAGGATTTTGAGAGGAGTTCAAAACAATAAAAAAGTTCTTGAAGAAAATTTGGAAGCTGTTATTCGCGCAAAAGATGGAGATGCCATGTATACTTTTATTAATGCCTTGACTACAAACAGGTTAGAGCCTCTAATTCAGTGCTTTGTGTGACTACACATTGTATGTGCTCATCTTTTATCACCTCTCTTCTCATCTTTTTAATTCCATACATTGAAGAATTAGTGCACTTCCCTGCAAAAAGTGTCTACTGACTCTTCTTAGCAGTCATTAGACCTCCTGAACTTCAAATGTTTTTTGACCCTTCCGCTGCGAATTTAATTTTTTGACATGTACCTGTTACTTCTTGGTAAATCTGAATTCTGAGACTGTATCATCTGGACAAACTGCTCTGCTGTCATGACAAGGGGGCATTTAGCTTTTTGTAGACAAACTTGCATTAATAGGAAAATTAAAGAGTATTTTCATCATTCAGAACAGAAGGGGCTTCATAAGCCTTTAAATGTTACAGAATTAGTCATCTGACAGCAGATCTTTGGCTTTTGAACTTTGCTTTGTGAGTTGTGTTAAATACTCCAGCTTGAATCATAATGAAAGTTTTCCTATTAAAATACAACTTAATCTTGTGTGTTCCTGAGGAAGGTACTATTCTCTTTGTGTAAAGTTTTTTTTCAGGCATGCTATCTGCTATCATTATCTTTTAGAGGAAGTAGTAATTTTCATCATCTTCTTTTTGTCTTTTGAGTTGAAATATTTTTGTTGCCTTGTTTTTTCAGTTTTTGATCAAAATAGGAATGGACACATGGTTGCCACGTACTTGTAGATGTTTGTAATAATGTTAGTACGTACCAGCAGGGGGTGGGGTTTGATTTGGGTTTGGGAAACTCAGATAGGCTACGCCTACTGCCTTTCAGAGACTACAGGTACATAATCTTACCGTCTGTGTTCTAGGTTTCTCTTTTTATAGTGTTTATAGGTCCCTACTTTCTCAGGAACAAATCTGTGCAATTTAAGAAGCACTGACCTAAAATAGTTCTTTCTTCTATTTCAGAGATGTATTGGAAGAGATTCGTATCAGAAAGACTGTGGATGAGTGGATTAAGGCAATCAGTGTAGAAATCCAGGTATGGCTGGAAAAAATGAGTTCAGATTTTTGCATTATATTTTTCCACCTTACATTGTTTTTCTACGTCAACAGTTAAACACGATTCACTCACAACTTGAAAACATGAGAAAACTGCTTATTTTTACTAGCATGTACTGTGCTGTAATAAAATATTTACCTCTGTTTTAAAACTTCATTTGCTTAATGAAAATCACTGGTCACAGCTGCTGGCTAACATGAAAAACAGGTCATTTCTCAGAACTTCAAAGTCATCCCCAGACTCTTCTGATAGCCTTGAAGATAAAATCTCCTTTTATTACATTTATGTTTTATCTTTAGACTGAAATGGCAAGAAATGATTTGGAACAAGTGAAATATGATCAAAAGGTCCCATGGATCAAGAGAGCCCAAAACATCAAGGCTATGAAGACCAATAAAGAAATTAAAGCAAAAACACAAAAAATCCAAGGATGCTCAACAAAGAAGCCTTTATCTGCAGCTAAGCCACTGCAGAAACAAGCAGAAGATAACACAAGCAAACAGAGGTTTAGAACTTACTTTTCTTCTGAAAGTTTGCAGAGGAAAGAACAAAAGGCAGCTGTGAGTTCCTGAGTAGTTGTGGGGTTTTTTTGTTAATGACTGCTATGCTTTAGATTGCAGTATTGATATGAAAAATTGTTTGTATGTGTAACTGTAATAATTTTAAATGAAAGTGATAGCCCTCTCCTGTGGATTTCTGTTGTCAGAACTGTCCTTCTTTTCATGTGCTGTAGAAGCCTAAGCTGAGTGTGTGTAACAATGTAGAATTCATTGTCGTGTTACCAGTTTGTCTTACCCAGCACCTGCTATTTTATTCAGCTGTTAGTAAGCTTCTTGTATGTATTCTGCATGTATAAGTTTTCATGGATGCTTGCAATTTATACTGTTTGTTGCAGAACTTCTTCCTTTTTTTCCTCTGGATTTTTGCAACACTACTGATGTGTTCAAATTTTCATGCATGAAGAATTGTAAACTACTTTCTTTTTTTTTGTCCTGATGCATGTCAGGGACCTGTGAATGGAAGTGCAGTGGTACAAAATGAAGACTATCTATGTCAAGTTTATGGGAAACCAATTTACCAGGGCCGTCGTAGTACGCTTAAAAAGGCACCATATCTGAGATTCAACTCCCCCTCTCCCAAATCTAAACCTCAGAAACCCAAGGTGATAGAGTGTGTTAGAGGTGAGTAATTCTTTGATGTTAACAAGGTGTTCCTTCCCAGTTTTTCTGTTAGGAATTCCTTCTATAAATGAAACTATTTAATCATAGTTTACCTACTCTTCAATTTAAAGCTTAAGCAACTGCAGTAGGCTTCCCAGAGAGGTGGTCAGTGCCCCAAGCCTGTCAGTGTTTTAAGAGGCATTTGGAAAATGCCCTTAATACTGTGCTTTAACTTTTGGTCAGCCCCGAAGTGGTCAGGCAGTTGGACTAGGTGATCGTGTATCTCCCTTATTTTAGATTGTCAAATTAATATTTATTTCTAAATTTAGTAAATATATTAATATATATTTATTGTTGCCCAAGTCTCATAGAGCTGAATTGCTCGAAGTAATGACATAAGCACTTGAAAGCTGAGTGTTTTGAAAAGCTAACTCGGCTTTTGATAAAGGTTACTGAATATTCTTTGTGTCAGGTTTATCCAGTCATGTCATTCAAACGATTGATTCATTCAGAATAAAGAAAGCTACTGAGATTTGAAAAATTAAACCTGATATTCCATTTCCCACTTCTAATACATGAATTGAAATATGAAAATTTGAATTTATGAGTATTAACTTGAAAATATTGAGGAGCATGTTAACTGGTAGCATTGATTGAGTTCACTAAATGTAAATAACTTCTTTTGTAGTCAAGTCAGGGTTAAAAGCGGAGTGTAACTCTTTTGTACTAGCTTGTTAAGGGTATTTAATTGATTGATAGAGGTTATTAGTTGATTAGTAATGAATCCCATTCATTAGTTTTGTAGGCAAAGTGTCAGGATCAGAAGAGTCTAATTTTCAAATCTATTAAAAATGTGTAAAAATAATTAAAAAATAAAACTATATGATATCTAACACAGGTAAGTGTAGATAAACTTTATCTTGAGTTAGTAGAAAGTAATGCTTTAATTTGGTCTGTTTTATTCCCTAGTTATCTTTTCAAAACTTAACTGATCCTTAATATAGAAACTAAGATTAATCTTTAACTGGTATGTCAGAAAAACTGATGTGTATCATCATCTCGCTGCGGGAGAGACTGAGCAAATTAAATGATAAAATATAATGATGGAGAGAAAGAGTGTGTTAAGTGTAAGAGGCAGGTAAAGTGATAGTGGGCACAGTCGAGTTAATAGGATGAGCATCAGTGGAAAAATATTAGTTGGCTTCTCTATACACTTCTTGCACTTATGCTGTTGTTACCCATGCCCGGAAAATATACCTGATACAGTCTTAACTGTCATGTTTAAAAAATGGTGTCCATGTTTTTATTATAAGTGTCAAAATATTATATTCTGTATGACGTATAAGAGATTAACATGAGAAGGCAGTCACCTGATGAGACCATGTTTTTAGGTCATGAAAATGTATGGCATAAAACATATATATGTCTTTGAGGACAAGCACTGCTGGTTTGTTTATTTTTTTTTGACATTATGATGTACATCCACAGTGGCAAATCCTCAAAATAGTAAAAAATCTGTTGTTAAACTTAGTGTAGTCTTTATGCCATTTCCTGGCACTTTTCTTAACTGTGCTCTGGAGCCCAGTTGTGATCCGTGAAGAAAAAGTATTATTGGTAGAAAGTATTTGCAATTCTCATAACCCTTCTGGAAAATGTGAGTTATAGTCCTGGCAAAAATCTAGAAGACTTTTCAAAGTCTACTTTATTTTTTAAAAGGTAAGAACTTGGTATATGAAAACTGCTAGTCTTGTTGTTTATGTATTTTATTTGACCTCTCTTGAAACACTTCTTTTTTGTGAAAAATGCTGGTATACTCATTTGAAGGTCTAGCATGATACATCACTCTTTTTGACTACTGGCTGTGCTGCACACCTGTAATTTAGTTTATCCTGTACAGATATTTTTGAATAAAATGTGTGCTAGTAAGCACTTAGTGTAGCAATAAGAATGATACAGTGACCACTAAGATTTGGATTGAGAACAGACACTTCTTTAAAAATATTTAATCAGCAGTTCTGCTTTTGCTGAGTCCTAAATGACATTTTTCTTCTATATTTATTGGGCTCTTGTCCTTTATAGAAGGTCACAACCTTTCCAGGGAGGCCAATTTCATCATTCCAGAAACAATACCTTGTAAAGAGGCAGAAAAAGTGCCCCCCTCTCTCCCAATCTAATTATAATAAATAGGTCATTTGGTCATTTGACACTGCTAGTTTTCTACCGTTAATGTGTTTAATTCAGTAGTGTCAGTGAAATGTAAAGGTACAGGTTGCATGTGGTTGTAATACGCTACTCCGGTGCTTTAGCTTGTTCTCTATTGCAGACAAATAGAAATGAAAGAGAAAACTGTGCACTGGATCCATGCTGCACTCAGTCTTCCAAAACTCCTGCATGTGACAAATAACAGTTTAACAGCTCTTTGCCTGAAAACAGAATGAACTCTGGATAGCCTTTACCCAAAGTGATTCTCTTCCAAGGCATTAAGTCATACTACAGCAGTACAGCAATGTGTGTTTGCAGTAATAAAGCCGCCATAAAATTCATTTATTTCACATCAGACTGCAGTTATGGAAAGTTACGGGTTTGTCTTTATCTTGACAGTAAATAAGACACCCCCTTGTATTCTTATCTAAGGGAAGGCATGTCACTTAACAAGAATAGTATTCCAATTAGTATGTGTCCTATTTCCAAGTTTTCTGGTTTTAATGACTTTAGACTGAGGTCAGCCTTTGTTTGATACTGGTGTCACTTGTCTCTGACTCTTCTTATAAGACAGTTGGTCAAGCTGCTTAATTTTTGTGCATTCCTACATCTTGCCAAAAAATTGGAAAGTAATACTCCTGTGTTTCACATGGGTCTCATGAAGACAAAATAGTTAAATGCTTTTGAGGGCTGCTATTCTGAAAGATGCTGTTATGGCAGGAAAGTATAAATAATAAAATTAGAAACAGATCTGTACTTCTCTATAGTAGGAGTGTAAATAAAATGAAACGAAGTTGAATGAGTGCTTTAAAGCACCAGGTTCTTAAAAAAAGAAAGGAAGAAATCTTGCTGGCATTAGGCATGGTTAGTTCTTTCCTTCACAGATCTGCACCCAGATTCCCTTCCTGGCCTTGATATACCAGGTGATAAAGGCTTAAAAATTATTAGAAGTCGTTGGCCTTGGGTTTGATTGGCTGGAAAATCCAGACTTATTAAATGACTCTATTTTGTTAGAGCAGTCCACTGAGCTTGTTTTAAATTAGTGTTAGAATAAGGATGTTTATTTAAGACTGAAATGGCCATCTGGAGAGTCTCTTTTCAGTCATTTTATAACTTTCTCAACCATTTTCTTTGCAAATAAACTGTAGTGACTAATGCTTGGTTTCTTATGGGACATTAGGAAAAAGTCCAACTAACACTTTTATGAGTAAGAGAGCATTTCTAAAAAAAGTTGTTTTCTTGCATAATTTGAACTGATAAATATATGTAAAACACTAGGTTTTTAAAGCTAAGTTTAATTAAATGTCTAGTTTCTGCCCCAGTGCAAATAAAGTTTTTAAGGGGAAATGAAAAGTTGAAAGCAATTAAAATGAGGTGCTGTGTGTATACAGTACTTAATCATTCTTACTGTGAGAACCTTGTTTTTACAAGTTGGCGGTATTACAGATATGTTGCCAATTTCTGCTTTTGCTCAAAAGTTCAAGGCCAAGGGGGACTGTTAGATCATGTAGTATGACCTCTTCTAAATCACAAGCCACTGAACTGCATCTATTTATGTTACTGAGTCCAGTAATTTGTCTTTGACTAAAGGACAGTCTTTCTGCCTAACCTGTGCTTTGCAGAAAGGCACATGCTCATCATTTAAAGACATCAGGAATTCTGCCCTTAATTACTTTTTCCCTTGGCTAGATACCTTACGGTTCAAAAGTAAATGGGACACTTCAAATTTAGTATCTGATTTATAGTGAGGTTTTGGCTTCAGTTTACAGCTACTTCAGTTTCCAGGGGATTTACCTCAAAAAATGAAGAAGGCCTTTTAATGTCCAATCTATTTTAGTCTTGACAGAGATACAGAATTAGTACTGAATGCAGTATTATCATATATGGAAGTCTTCTCCTGCTCCACCTCACTGACATCCTGTTGAAACATCTGAGGATTACATTTATCCCATTGACCATTGTGATTTCTCATTGTGTTGCTTATCCAACATGACCTTAAAGCCTTTTTCAGAGACACTTCTTCCTGACCTGTGTGTTCTCATTGAAGCGTTATCACTTGCTGTTCTTGTTCCTAGGCTTATAACCATAATTTGTGTGTATAAAAATACCACCTCTTGAGGGAATTGCCTTACTTGTCTGCATTTGTTAAAAGTCACATTATCAATCTTTGTTATCCCTACATTTTATAATCATTGACCATTATTCTTCAGTTAATTAGGAAACTATTGAATATGAACAGAGCTAAAAACTGCTTGCTGCTGTGTGTTAACTGGCCATTAATACAGGAAGGGTAATGTTTGGAAACAACAGAGGAGTAAGATGACATTTTTTGGCTGTAGTAAAGATGTGAAGTTGGTTACCAGTGTGATTCTTTCCAGGTTCATTTTCCTGATGCCTACAAAGTAGCGGTAGAAGCACTTCACAATTGTTGGCTCCTTTTTTGAGGATGTTTCAGGCAGTTTTTATCCATTTAGGTTAAAGTTTATAATTTCCTTAAAAATATCCATTGTTTGCAAAGAATATAGGTTGCATAAGACCTTGCATGACTGTATAGTGAGTAATGCAATATTGCAATAAATGTTCTTCTCTGCTATATGCTTAGGCATTGTTACATACAAATTACTTCTGGGTGGCTATTTAACAATAGATTTTCAAAACTGGACCAAAAAATCAGTGCTTCTTTGACCTGTAAGACAAGACTTATAGGTATTAGTTATGGCTTTACTTTCCAGTAGCAGTGAGTTATTAAACGAGGAATTTGTAGATTATACCTGTTCCGTTGCATACTTGTCAGTCTTGTGGCTGGAGGCAAACTACATGTTTATAAAATTGAGGCAGTTAATCAGACGAGCAACAGATGAAATTTTGGCTGTATTTTTTTATCCTGTTTATTTTTTATGGCAGGCTTGCATGCTCTTCCAATGCTGTATTTCAAACCTAAATCATGGGTTTCTTCTTAGCTGCTAAATCATATGTTTCATTCCAACCTGTTATCATCCTTGTTTCCTTTTCTTCATGTTTCTGTGCCTTTATTTGCTAGATTCAGATGCTCAAAAGTTGTAATTTTAACTCCTTCAGTTGCTGTCAATACTGAGACATCTAACTTAGCACTTTTAAACTCTGCCCTTCCTGTGTCCCTCCCTTGTTCTCTTCATCCCACAGCAAAAATTTGTAATTGTTTCAGTAGAAGGGTTTAAATTAGTAGAGTGTGTGATATTACTGGGTTTGTGTATGTGTTGATGACACACAGTTTATCTGCTCGTGTTTCAGGTACAAAGGTAAAGTCAGCAAGAACACAGACGACTTCTCGCATGCAGAAGGTCGTTACCAGCCCTAAGAAACAGCATCCTTTATATGCACTTACCCAAGAAAATCAGTATCTCTTCAGTCCAAGTCGAGATGCGGCTGCTGTCTGCGGTCCACTTGAAGGTCACCTAATTCCTATGGCTATTCCACTAGGTAGGAGCAAATAACCTGCAGGAGGACTTGTGAAGGTTAACTAATGCTACTTCATGGAAATACAATTTACATCTTCTTAAGTAAATCAGTGATTTGCCCTAGCCCATGGGATTTTCAGCTGCCCTTCTCATGGGAAATCTACATGAGGGAGCAGTTTAAAATGTTCTGGTTCTCCTCATTCTTTGTGCTGGATGTCTGGCAACACCCTGACGGAGCAAATATTTGCTTAACGGTACATACCTTCTTTGGTACAATTTACATTTCTAGGGTTCTTGTTCTGGCTTCAGGTTTGGTATTCATATAAGCAGGAACTGAATCATTGGCCCTTGGATTCAACATTTGCGATGACTTCAGCCCAACAATTTCAGTAGGATTGTCTCAAACACACTAAATTCATTGTCATGGCTTCTGTATTTTTGGACCTTCAGTAGAACCTTTATATAGACCTTGTTTTGGGAAGGTTTAGTATTATATTGGCAGTTAAAGAAGATAAATAATAATTTAAAAAAAGGGTATGTCAAACAAAAATTTGTGGGATGCTATATTAAGTGTAATAGTATCTTGAATATGATTAAGAAAATGTGAGGTGAGGGAAGCATGATACGCAATTTTGAATGGCAAATACAATGTTGTTATTCTTGTTTTCAGCAGTAGGTGTCACCATAGTCAAGAAAAGTGAATAATTTTTAAAAATGGCAGTGTTGAGTTTACAGTTTCAGCTGGGAAAGCCTTAAAAGTACCTGGTGAAGCACTCTACTTTAGCTAGTGTTAATAGGGAACTTTTAAATTGGTCCATAATTGCGCATGAGGTCTCAGTCTGTTTCATGCGAAAAACAGACACCCAGAATTTAATTTTAATTAATTTATTAATATACTGACTTTGGAGATTTATATATATCTTTAATTATTTTTAAACTGTCCTTAGGTCAAACCCAAATTAGTGACATCTCACTGCAGCCTGCTGAAGTAGTTATAGGTAAACCGCACCCTGTTACAGTTACAACCTCTCTTCCTCAAGTGCCACCAAAACCACCAGTTGAGATTAAAAAAACAAACGTAGCTGTAATAGAGATGAGATCAGAGAAAAAGGATCCACCTCAACTGTCCGTGCAGGTACGTATCAAGAGTGATGATTATTTGTTTATTTTAATGAAAGGTAACTAAAGACAGTCTCATCCATCAGTAACTGACATCAGGAAATGGTTTTCAGTAAGCAGTAGAAACCTGTAGAATGGAGGGACCAAGAAATTGTCATGCTATGCTAATATTTTTATTCATATTTTAACAATTATCTTTATTATTTGACCAAAATAGAAAACTGTTTCTTCTGTAAGTCACCTATGCAGGGTGTTTGTATAATAGTTCTATGTAACATTTTCTTTTTTTTTTTTAATGAGATTTTTGAGCCAAAACAAACTTGGAATAAAAAAGTATTAATAGAAATGTCAGTTTTCTTGGATAACTGCTTTGGCCTTTAAGATTTCTG